>NW_025422015.1:8777500-9402500 GCF_011764305.1 Mustela putorius furo | reverse complement strand
TGTTGCCAGATCTCTTATTCCAAGAAAAGCTAGAAATTGGAAATTCTATGTGAAATTGTCTCTATCTTAAATTTTAGCAGCTGATTAAATTTTTAAAGCACTGTGTAGACCAAACAAAGCCTAGCGGGCTGCCAGTTTGTGACCCTGGCTGCCAGTCTGTGACCGCTGCTTTGGATAACCATGCGTACGAGGAAGGGCACATCCCCTAGGACCAGATACCCGGGATTCTAACTCAGCAGGAACTAAATATGGGTCCTTGGGCAAGTCACTCTCATTTTTAAAATTATGGATTTGGGCCAAATGATGTTCAGTTTAGTGACTTACCAAGTTTGACAACATCTATAATTTTATAAGGAGCAATAGCTGGTCTTCACGTTCATTACTGTTCATATTTTCACTGTGACTTGAGTGATTTCCCCAAATATTTGAAATCTGCCTACTGTTGGCCTCTTCGAGGGTTGTTTATGAACATTTGTTGGAACTGACCAAAGAAAATACTGTCAACTTGTCTCTGAGCCTAAGCAAATTGTTAACAGAGTTGCAGAACTTGGCTATCTCCTGCTGTAGTAAACATATTAATAAGCTCTCACCAGAAGAACTGTGAACAGATGCAGTTCTTGAAAACACAGTGTCCTTGTCGCGTTTCCTTGTCTGTTTCACAAGCCGTGCTTGTGATATCCTAGTAAATACTCTCCTTTTTGTCATAATGAGATCACAGTTCATGAATTCAGAAGAAACATCATTGTAACCAGTATCTTTAATGCACAGATCCAAGCCCCAAGGAAAGATACACAATGATATAAAATGACAAGGATTTTTTTTCTTCATTCTGTCACATATTTAAAAAAAAAATTCTATTACCCAATTCCTTGGAGCCAGAACTAAGAATAGTACATTGCCTTTGTAGTTACTTTTCAATGTGGAAATTTAGGTGCTTTAAATACAATAAATGTATCCACACATATCTTAAGCGGTCAACTGGGAACCATCCCCAGTTCAGTAAAATAACCATAGGCTTAACACCTAAGCACATCTTTCCTTGCTGACAACTAGCTGGATGACCTTGAAAATTGCATACCTTTCTGAATTTCTATTTTCTCACCGATAAAAATGCTGTTTAAATATTTGCATCTCATAGAGTTGCAAGGATCACAAGAAAGCAATTAGATGTGAAAGTACTTTACAAAACAAAGCGTGGCGTGTCAGAGAGATAACATGCTAATCAATCACTTACCTCATTCAAACATGAGGAGTGGAAGTACAAATTGAATAAAGCAGCTTGTTATGCCCGATGCAGCTTTAATTCTTTGGGATTTGGAATTGGCCTCCCAGTTACATCCTTGCTTTCCTCCATTTAAAACCATCTCTCGTATCTCAACAGTTTAATTTATTTGTGTCTCTGGATACATGGAATCAAACTTGGAATCTGAGAGAAAAAAGGATTTGTCTGTTCCTTGAAGGACCTTACAAATAATCTTTTGGAATTACTCTTTTCTTTTTTTTTTTAAAGAATTTATTTATTTATTTAACACAGAGAGAGATCACAAGTAGGCAGAGAGGCAGGCAGAGAGAGAGAGGGATGCAGGCTTCTTGCTGAGCAGAAAGCCCGATGTGGGGCTCGATCCCAGGACCCTGAGATCATGACCTGAGCTGAAGGCAGAGCTTTAACGTTTAACCCACTGAGCCACCCAGGATTTACTCTTTATTTAAAAAGAATTATATGTTGGGGTGCTTGGGTGGCTCAGTAAGTTTAGGGGTGTCCAGGTGGCTCAGTTGGTTAAGCATCCGACTCTTGATTTCAGTTCAGGTGGAGATCTCAGGCTTGTGAGATCGAACCCCTCGTTGGGCTCCCTGCTAAGTGTGGTGCTAAGATTCTCTTTCTCCTTCTCCCTCTGCCCTTCCCTGCTTTTGCACTCTCTCTCAAAAAATAAAAAAAAAAAAGAGTTATATGTTTAATTACCACTTTCTTTCCTTCTTTCTGGACTTCTTCCAGTTTTTCTACATTAAGTGTTAGAATCAAAGAACTTGAGTGATTGTAATGTCACTTACAGAATTATTTGGAGAACACATTATCACTTCTCTCCACTTAATCTTACATAATAAACTGTTTGCTAAGTTTCTACCTAGCTTCAGTTTTTACCATCTAAAATGGTGGCATGATATTCAAATACTGGATACACTAAATTTTCCTTCATTTTAAGCATTCCATGATTTTTCTGGTCTTTTTTATTTTTTGTTTTTGTTTTTTCTCCTCAAGTATATCCAGTAGTGTGCTGATTCCCAGAAAAATGCAAAAGCCCTGATTTGTACCCGTTGCTGATTTCTGTGGTGTAAATTCTGCCACCATATTGGTTCCAAGGTGATGATGTTATGTCACTGAACATGGAGCTGGGAAGAGTTAATGCCTAACCGGATCTCGTGAGCCAGAGTGAGCAGCTCCAGCCCGAAATGACATAGTGCTATGATGAACATACTAGTCAATGTGGAGAAGAAAAGTTCTAAGTATGTTTTTATCATTGACTTATTATTTATAAATTATACTTAAAATTTATATATTTCATGCAGCGAATATGATATATTTATTATATATCTATATAATAGCTTTTATATTTTAAAAACAGAATGAAAGAAATATATTATTGGATTTTAAGATTAATTTTTCTTATTTGATTTTTTTCTGCAGTTACAGTAATTATTTATATTCACCAGTCTCAATAAGTAACTTCTCAATAAGTAAGTTACTCAATAAGTAACTTCTAAGTAACTTTTATCTTTAAAAATTTTCAAAGCTTACTTCACTCATGTTCTATCATCCATTTCCCCATGATATGGTTCTTACTGCATTTCAGCGTGGACATCATGGAGTAATGTTTTTTGCAGGAGAGGTATTTTGGTATCTAGTTTCTGAGATGTCACATGTCACAGTCCCCTAAATCTCTGAATCTGTGGCTTTATTGTCTTTCGGTTAACATTGTTTCAGGAGAAAAGTCTCTGGAAATCTCAATTTTGTTTCTTTTGAGGGTGAATTTATTTTCTTTCAGCCTAGAGTTTGTAGCATTCTTTATCTTTGAGACAACAATAAAATGTAACAGTATGAATTTATGATGTCAAAGGTGGTTTTTTTCCCCTCCCATTTTGTGTGTAACCTTGTAAATTCTCAATTTCCACATCTTCCTGTAGTTGGTTTCTGCTCTTCCATTATGATCATTTCTTTTTTTTTTTTTAATTTTTTATTTTTTATAAACATATATTTTTATCCCCAGGGGTACAGGTCTGTGAATCACCAGGTTTACACACTTCACAGCACTCACCAAAGCACATACCCTCCCCAATGTCCATCACCCCACCCCCTTCTCCCAACCCCCCTCCCCCCAGCAACCCTCAGTTTGTTTTGTGAGATTAAGAGTCACTTATGGTTTGTCTCCCTCCCAATTCCATCTTGATTCATTGATTCTTCTCCTACCCACTTAAGCCCCCATGTTGCATCACCACTTCCTCATATCAGGGAGATCATATGATAGTTGTCTTTCTCCGCTTGACTTATTTCGCTAAGCATGGTATGCTCTAGTTCCATCCATGTTGTTGCAAATGGCAAGATTTCATTTCTTTTGATGGCTGCATAGTATTCCATTGTGTATATATACCACATCTTCTTGATCCATTCATCTGTTGATGGACATCTAGGTTCTTTCCATAGTTTGGCTATTGTGGACATTGCTGCTATAAACATTCGGGTGCACGTGCCCCTTTGGATCACTACGTTTGTGTCTTTAGGGTAAATACCCAGTAGTGCAATTGGTGGGTCATAGGGCAATTCTATTTTCAACATTTTGAGGAACCTCCATGCTGTTTTCCAGAGTGGCTGCACCAGCTTGCATTCCCACCAACAGTGTAGGAGGGTTCCCCTTTCTCCGCATCCTCGCCAGCATCTGTCATTTCCTGACTTGTTGATTTTAGCCATTCTGACTGGTGTGAGGTGATATCTCATTGTGGTTTTGATTTGTATTTCCCTGATGCCGAGTGATATGGAGCACTTTTTCATGTGTCTGTTGGCCATCTGGATGTCTTCTTTGCAGAAATGTCTGTTCATGTCCTCTGCCCATTTCTTGATTGGATTATTTGTTCTTTGGGTGTTGAGTTTGCTAAGTTCTTTATAGATTCTGGACACTAGTCCTTTATCTGATATGTCGTTTGCAAATATCTTCTCCCATTCTGTCAGTTGTCTTTTGATTTTGTTAACTGTTTCCTTTGCTGTGCAAAAGCTTTTGATCTTGATGAAATCCCAATAGTTCATTTTTGCCCTTGCTTCCCTTGCCTTTGGCATTGTTCCTAGGAAAATGTTGCTGAGGCTGAGGTCGAAGAGGTTGCTGCCTGTGTTCTCCTCAAGGATTTTGATGGATTCCTTTCGCACATTGAGGTCCTTCATCCATTTTGAGTCTATTTTCATGTGTGGTGTAAGGAAATGGTCCAATTTCATTTTTCTGCATGTGGCTGTCCAATTTTCCCAGCACCATTTATTGAAGAGGCTGTCTTTTTTCCATTGGACAGTCTTTCCTGCTTTGTCAAAGATTAGTGGACTGTAGAGTTGAGGGTCTATTTCTGGGCTCTCTATTCTGTTCCATTGATCTATGTGTCTGTTTTTGTGCCAGTACCATGCTGTCTTGATGATGACAGCTTTGTAATAGAGCTTGAAATCTGGAATTGTGATGCCACCAACTTTGGCTTTCTTTTTCAATATCCCTTTGGCTATTCGAGGTCCATTATGATCATTTCTATTGGCTTGTTGTCTTCTTTGTTGGCAGAGACTGCTATTCTATGTGTTGTCCTGCATATAACCTAATTTTTGTGTTTTATTTTTTCTTTTCTAATTTTTTGTTTTATATTTAAATTTGTCCACTTTATCACTAATGTAGCTTTCCACTTTATCTGTTTTGCTCTTTTTTCTCTCCAGTGTGATATTTTTGATATATTCTTCTATTTTTAATAGAAAAGATATCTTTTTTAAAGATTTCTTTTAATTTTTTAAATTTTTATTCTTTTTTTTCTTTGAGAGAGAGAGCATGGGAGGAGGGGCAGAGGGAGAGAGAGAATCTCCAGCAGCCTCTGCATTGAGTGGAGAGCCTGACAGGGGCTCCAAGTCACAGCCCTGAGATCATGACTGAGCTGAAATCAAGTAGTCCAAGGCTTCACTGGCTGAGCCACCTAGGCTCCCCTAAAGATCTCAAATGTCAAGGAGTTATTTTCTAAAGTTGCCTTACATTTCCTCAAAAAACTATTTTTGAGATTCCCCATCCCCTGCCATGACTTTAGAGCATTGTTACTTTTTTTCTGTGCTACAAATTTTCTTTTATGGATCCATGATGACTGTTTCTCCCATTGCCCGTCTCTGGGTGGGGCAAAGTCTGGCCCTATCTGACAGGCCAAGGCAACTGGCAAACCTAACTGTCCTGACAGCTGCAATTATCTGCTCCTCTGCCAGCAACCTGTGCTGCAAACCTGAGATTGGAGAGCAGCCTGACTTTAGGGCACTTGGCATGGCCTCCAGCACAAAGTAGCAACAACAGAGCAGGCATTCAGCACAGTTTCTTCTCCTACGTGAGAAAGAACTGGTCAAAATTTAATTTGGGGAGAGAAATCTTTGATATGGGTGAACAGAATTCAGATTGCTACCTATACTGCTTCCTAATCCAGCCCCTTCAGTTTGAGAGTGTGTAGAAATGTTGACTGTATTTTAACAGATCATTTTCTTTGTGTTCATTGGTTTCCAAACTTATTGAGAAATTTTTCTCAACTTGGGTATTTTCTTGGACATTTTCATGGTGATTTGGGAAGGGAGTTATTTTACTTTCTTCTGTGTATAGCCTCTGTATTGCATCTATTTAGAAAAAAAATCCCTGAATTTTGTTTGCTTAGTTTGCTCCTCATAATATTTTACTTATTCAGTTCCACATAAAAAAAGGAAGCCAGATGATTTTTAGAACTATATTTTAGGTTTTTATTTTAGCACAGCCATCATTTATAGGCTGCATGATGCATTATTCCTTGTATCAATGTTATTGTTTCTTATTATTCCTCTTATGTTGCGTGCTCAGGTTGAGGAGGGTCATACATATGACACAGGAATCACTGCTGATCCTGATTAATAGGATAGGATAGGAGTTAATAATACTTAAATATATTATATATTCAAGTATAGTCAACAGATTATCTATGCCAATTAAATGATGCAAAGTCACAGAAATAGAAAGCAATCTAGAAACCATTTTTGTATTATTTTGAATTCATATGTATTCAAGGTTTTCTTTGTTTTGTATTTCCACACTTACAATTTCACCTAAACTTACATGCACACCAGCTTGGATTCTTTAAGAATTAACCAATTACCTAGATTAGCATACTGGTTCAAACCAAAAGGAAAAATAACCCAGCATATAAAAATCAAAATGGATAATTCTCAAAATGGATACTCTGCAAATAGTTAAGAATTGTCAAGTCTTTCTCAAGAATTTTTAAGAGTTCCTAGAGCGATATATATGGGTGTACATGTGTGTATGTGTTTGTATTGGAGGTGTGATTAGTATGAGAATAGTATTATATTTAATTAATACAGTGCAAATTATAGTTATATTTTTTCCCTCAGTGTCAAATTGAATGATAAATCTCTTACACGTTTTTTTCCATATTACTTCATTAAAGCCTATTTTTATGAGTTACTTTAGTTTAATTTAAACCTCTTTGAATGGGCTCCTGGGTGGTTCAGTCTGTTAAGCATCTGCCTTCAGCTCAGGTTATGATCCCAGGTCCTTGGATTAAGTCCACATGGGGCGGCTCCCTGTTCAATGGGGAGTCTGCTTCTCTCTCTTCCTCTGGCCTTTTCACCTCTCATGCTCTCTCTCTCCTCAAATAAATAAATAAATTCTTTAAAAAATAAAACTCTTTGATTAATAAATACATTAAATAATATGTAACCTCTGCAATTCTATACTTGTATTCTACTCATTTTCCCCATTTCCAGAAAATATTCAAACAAGACATTTATGTTCAAATTCATTTGAATTATTTTTTACTGAAACATAGTGCTTCTCCTGATTCTATATAACATGTTCTACTTCCTGGGTCCACTAATTTTTAATTTCCCTCTCTTTCTCATGCCCCCCTGCCCCGAGAAACAAAAAAGTAGGGGTCAGACCTGTCCTCTTTAATTTTTTTCTTTTTAATGATGAATTTTTTTTTCTATTTTATGATCCTGGTATGCACAATTTTTTTTCCTTGGTATTAGTCTTCCAGTTAACAAACCTCAATATATTAATAGTAGATGGCAATTTCCACACTGTTTCCCTGTATTAAGGGTAAGTTGCCAAGTTATAGTTGTTTTTTTTTTTTTAAAGATTTTATTTATTTATTTGAGGGAGAATGAGTGAGAGAGGGCATGAGAGAGGAGAAGGTCAGAGGGAGAAGCAAACTCCCCAAGGAGCTGGGAGCCCAATGCGGGACTCGATCCTGGAAGTCCGGGATCATAACCTGAGCCGAAAGCAGTTGCTCAACCAATTGAGCCACCCAGGTGCCCCAAGTTATAGTTTGTTTTAAAGCTCTGAAATTTTTATCTTGTATAACAGGTTTTTAACATTTTATTTTAAGACTCTTTTAATATAAAAAAGTACAGTAAATCACATTTTAAGCCTGTGTCATCTAGAGAAAGCATCTTTCATTTCTGTACTCTTCTGCATTCCCTGAACTACTATTTTAAATACAGAAGAGAACCTTCTTAACGTGAGCCCTGTAAAAAATATGTTTAAAAATTTCTCTATTATTAGCTTCTTTATTAATTTTCAAGGTTGGTTCTGAAAGAAAATGTAATAATTCTGTGCTGGTGTGGGCTCAGGTTGTGTGTGAGCCCCACTGAGATCTAGCTTCGCTCAGTGTCACAGAGTCAGGAGATGAGGCAGCCTTGCACAAGGGTGAAGAGCACAGTTTCTGGACCACCTTTGTCCAAATCCAGGCTCTGCCAGCTACTAGACAAGTTCTTTAACCTCTCTGTGGTTCAGTTTCCTTACCTGTCAAGTGGGGATAATAATCTCTCACCTTAAGGTAATTAAATGACAAATGAAATCATGCCAGGCACACGGTACATTGTTGTAGAGTTTGTTCCCATTATTATTACCCATTCTGTAAAAGTGAGATACCCTATGTAAATTATGTAGCCGTAAAGGATACTTATTGACTTGTGCTGCTGGGCATGGCCTCTTCAGTTCTGTGAGCAAGAGGAGAAGCCAGGGAGTGGAAGCCATATGGAATGGGATTCCCAAAGCCAAAAGGCAGTTGTCTAGGTTGGAGAAGGCAGAAGGAATGTTGGGCAAGTAGAAACAACAGATGTCCACTCTATATGGGGAAAGGTTATAGGAATCATAAAGGGAAAGAAGCAAGAACAGTGGTCCTCATGATCAGAAGTACTGTTCTGTGAAAGAAGGATTAATCTTGTTCCATGTATTATAGAGTTTGAGAATGGGGCATATAGGTATGAGTTGCAGGACATTGGATTCCTCTAATTCAAAGGGATCAAACAAGCTAGCATTCTGTAGTGGAATAAATTGTAACATAGAACTGTGAGATTCCTGTTGCTAGTAAATACTATTAAACAGAGTTCTAAAAATCACTTGCTAAAGAGAAGGTCATATGTAATAATAGACAGGGAGGGAGACATAACAGTAAACATGTCTAATTTCAACACTCCTATAAATGTTGGACCTTTAGGGGACACTCTCAGATCTTTGAGACCTTGCTCTGCTAATTGTCTTCTGCCACTCAGTCCTCCAAATTTCTAATGGAAAATGTTGACATTTTTATTCAACATTTGATTTCCCTGAGCTATAGTTTGGATGGGATTTTATTTTTCTTTCATATTTAACTATATACAGTCTGATCCATGCTCATCAATGCTTACTGGAGACAGAGTCCAGAAACACTGCCAATTCTCAAAGCCCATTTTACCTAATAATGGCAGCCAGACTAAAGAACTAATAAGTTTCTGGCACGATACCTTTGATTCTGGCATCAGTAAATTTTACTGAGAGAGCAATTTCATTTATTAATTGATCTTGTTAATAAAGCAATTAAATTCTCTTCAACAATGAGAATAAATTCCTTACAGAGAGTAAAATGTGAATTGGAAATTTGGTTATTTGTGTATTTATTGCTCAAATATGTATTCAGTACGATACGTGCCTTAAATCTCCCATAGAAGTAGGCAGTTTGTAAATTAAATGTGTCTGTCATTTTAGACATATTTCAGCCAGTATTATCATAAAGAGGTCTGTTTTGTTTCTATCTTGGTAGTATTTGGATTATACTTTAGATGGCCAATTACCAAACAGATAAATGTTTAACATGTTTAAGATTTATTTGAATGGGATAGAAAAATTAGTAAAATAACTATTATGATTATCTAAGTAGAAGAGAGGTAAATAAAGTAAAATAAAAAGAGTTAAATAAGTAACCCAAACATGATTCTCTGTAAAGTTATTTATTTTATTTTTTTTAAAGATTTTATTTATTTATTTGACAGACAGAGTTCACAATTAGGCAGAGAGGCAGGCAGAGAGAGGATGGGAAGCAGGCTTCCCACTGGGCAGAGAGCCTGATGTGGGGAGAGTCTGATGAGGGCTCAATCCAGGACCCTAGGATCATGACCTGAGCTGAAGGCAGAGGCTTTAACCCACTGAGCCACCCAGGCACCCCACTCTGTGAAGTTATTTAAAATCATCTTAAGTTAAATGATTTCAAAATAGGTTGTAATTAACCTATCTACCATAAGCTCTTTTTAGAAAAACAAGAGCATAGGATAAAAGCTAGGTTTATATTCTCCTTTATTATAAAAAGCCAAGTTAAATTCTTAAAATGAGCAAACAAAACAAGATTCAAAGGTGAAAGGAATCCCATCAATGACTCAGCGAATAATGCTACAAGTCCCCTAAAGTTCCCTAAACTCTACATGCTTATATTATGACATGATAAAATTCAAATGAACCATGATTTTTACAATTCTAAGAATAGGGGAAATGATTTGATTTTATATCTTATTTTCACTGATTTCATTTTGCTCAACTCCACTCATGTTATTCTAGCATTTGAAAGGAGAAATAATAAAGCTCTTTGTGTTTTAAAAGGTGGCTTATAGGTTCCCTGCAAGACAACTCTTGATTATTGGCAATAATTAATAGGATTCATGGCATATGTAATTTAAATACCATAAAATCTCTACATAATTCTTTTTAGACTTTGTGATGTGATATGGATGTTATTGTATCCATTTTTTCTATCTTTTTTCTCTCTTATCCTGAGTTAAAGTTAAAATCTATCTGTAGGATAAGGAGAGAAGACCCAGGAATGTGACAAATCATGAAGAATGCCTATTTGGAATTAAAATCTAGGCCATAGCTAATCTAAAACCTGTGTAACCAGATAATCATTAAATGATCTGTCTTGGAACACATACATGCAGTGAACCCAAGGTATAGCCTACATAGTTGAGAGTAGTATCAAAAGTATCAAAAGAGGACCACGTATATCATGAATCAGAGAGCACAAATAGGAAGTAGTAAAGGCAAATAATAGATTTGAATTATCTTGAGGCTCCAATTCTATTTTGTGATTACAGTTACTTACCTGTAATTACTTACCAGTAGCATTTTCTTATTAAAAAAACTTACTTATGGGGGCACCTGAATGGTTCCATCTGTTAAGCATCTGCCTTTGGCTCAGGCCATGATCTCAGGGGCCTGGGATAGAGCCCCTGTTGGGGCAGACAGGGAGTCTGCTTCTCCCTCTCCCTCTGCCTCTCCCCCTGAATTGTGCTTCCTCTTTCTCTCTCTCACTTGCTCACTATCTCTCTCAAATGAATAAGTAAAATCTTTAAAAAATAACTTACTTATGTAATCCAACAATCCTTGAACATCAGTTGATAATTACATATTTTTTAAAACTGTATTTTGAAAGTGTAGCCAGGTTCTTTAAACATTTTAATAGGAAATTCACGTTTCAGATTGGCTGTGGGTTCCTCCGCTTCTATGGTTCTTATGAGGTTTCTAAATTTCTAATAGCCTTTAAACTATTGAACTGAGGACCTTTCTGTATCAGTGGGCCCCAAATATCAAAAGCACGCGTGGAATTTTCAAATATAGATACTCTAAGTCTTCTTCGTAGACCTACAGAAGGAGAATGTCCAGACGTGGAGTACCAAGGTATGTCATTATTATTTTAAAAATGTTCCTGGTGAATATTGTCACTTCTTAGGTTTGGGAACACTTGATCTATACAACTCCTAGGATACTTATTGTATCTTAACTTCATGGTCATTTTGTACATTGTATTACATCTCCTGTACCAGGTTGCAAGCTTCTAAACAACAACACTCCTATTACATTACATTAATGCTGAGCTTTTCCATTTTTTCTAAAATAACTTGCATGTGTTAGACATTAAAAACATTTCTATGACCAAGGTTTGTTTTTTGTAGGAGGAATATGAAATTGTTTTTAAATATGCAGCTAATATTATAATGAAATGTTTTCTATTCCATTTATAATTGTTGACACCAGTTATTCACATTCCCTGGAGGCCAGTTTTAGTCACGTCCATCAGTAGTCCATACCCAACCCAAAGAATTCTTTAAATAAGGTCCATGAGTTTCTTTTTAACATTAGCTGTGTTTAAATAGCAAATATGAATTTAAAACATGACTCAATGTTCTCATATGATGGAAGATTTTTAACATTGTCTTATGAAATTATGAAAATTCCTGGGAAGCCAATGAAACAAGCTATTGAGTTTGAATGAATGTGTGTGTGTGTGTGTGTGTGTATTACCATAACTGTCATCACCACTCTCTCCTACCATCATTGTTTACTACCTATTGAGTGTAATGCAAGGTGCTTTAAATATATAAACTCATTTACTTTTTATAATACTCTACTAGTAAAAGCATTTCTCTGCTATGTTCCACTGTTTATGTTTGGCTTGGGGAAATCAAGACAGATAGGACCTTGTCTCTACCCTTGAGGAGTTTATAGTCTCATGGAGGGTCCTCAAAACACTTTTACATATTTTCTTCCTTGCTATTAAAGTTATTATTTTTCATTTAATAAGTTTATTTCCCAGTGATCACCTGGACTCATTTTTAATGCCATTTAAACATACCGTAGAAAATTGCTTTAAAACTTAAAGCAGAAAGGACATAATTGAAAAGATTGCATTAAGAAGAGATGGGTACATTTTGAGCCCTTAATATGCATGATTTCATTTAATACTTGTATTTTATATAAGATTTATGAAGGGGAAAATGAGGGTCATAGATGTTAAGAGGTATGCCAAAGGTCACCTATGTTCTAAGTAGAAAATGCCAGGATTTTATTCTTATCTGGAAGCATCCAAAGCCTTTACATTTCCTTTGGAATCATGCCATTTCTATCTTTCACATCGTTTTGGTGCCTGATTTCTAGTCTGGCAACTGTGAAAAAGAGAGAGTTCTCCAGGTAATCTGAGGTTTATATAGCAACAGTTAAGTTTTGCTATTATATGGGGTATATTAGTAGAATCCCTGTTAAAATACTTTTAAGATGTTAAAGTAAGAGGTAACAAACCAGACTTAAGTAAATTTGGTTTTGACATCCATCCTATAAGAAATGCTGCTAAACCTATTTGTCAATTCCTGGCAGCAGAATCCTCACCTTACTTATCATTCACAAATCCACTTGGTTCAAAGTCTTCTCTAAATGATGATCAGGAGGATTTGAGACTTTTTAACATAAATATTAGTTGGAAATATTAGTTGGATCAGGAGGATTTGAGATCTTGTAACATAAACATTAGTTGGAAATGGCTGGACTTACATCATGTAATGAGGACTATAAACACTTAACTGAAGCATAATTTATGCAGCAATTGTAACGACTATAAGGCAAGGTTTGATATAGATGTCTAGTTGTGATTCAATAATTACTGAGATACATCACCTTATGGGGCTGAGAGAATCACCTGCTTTTGGTCTCTGGATTTCTTTTCCAAATTTGCAAGTCATTCTCTTTATTCATGCTGTTCTTGTCTCATTCTGGTTTGCTTCTTTGCATCAAGGTTATTATTATATCGACAAGAAATTCTTGGGCACTGTCCATGTGATTATTATTCTGAGGTCACTTTAAGTACAGAGTGTTTTTCTATTATCTTTAAAGGGGGACTACTACTTCTGATATACTTTCTGTTAGATAATGTCCAACTTAGTTTTTGTCTTTGGTAGAGCACTCTAGCACTGCCCCAGACTCTAATCCACTGCCCTCATGTTCTTCTCTGTGGCAGAAAGAAGGGATTTAACTTTGTTAACTTTCTACAAAAGAAATTCTGAATAGAAATTCAAGCTAGAAATGGATCTCATGTTATACAGAACTATGTATCCCATGTCACCTTGTGCTTAATATTGTTACATGTCTTCATTCACGCAGGCATTTCTGGAGTTTTACTCTAATCTTATTTCTGCTATAATTCCATGGGCTGAAAAAACAAAACTTTTCTTTAAGAAAAATGAAGCCTTATTAAGATCCATTCCTTTTTAGTTGTCTTATGTTGGGTCACCAGGAAGCAGACTCTGAGATAGAGATCACAGGAAGTTTATTAGGAATGCAGGAAGTTTATTAGGAATGCTTTTGGAATCCATACCTGTGAAGGAAGGTGAAGAAAGGATAGAGGATTGAGCACAGAAGGTTGCAGTGTGGTCTGGAGCCCTGGTTCACTGGACATGGAGCTCTGTAACTGAAGTATTGAACCAATCAGTTACATTCAGTTAGGGTGAGGACGTGACCCTTCATACCACGGCATTGTCTTTGGTTGTAGGCTGCCCTTGAAGTTGACCTTGCATGAGGGAGCTCTTTCAGTGGAGGCAATTCTGGACAAAGGTTGACAGCTGAGAACTGTCTAAATAGCTGCAGAACAAATCCATCATTGCTAAAGACAGGATCTTAGCAGCACAACAGAGCATCCATGGTACTAGTGTTTCATGAAGAGGAAATGGTGGCATAGATTAGTGAAGCTTTCTCAACTTTCAAAATCATTCCTCCTCTTGATAAACACAAAATGTGGCTCAGATACGTCTGAGGGAGGGGTAGTTGGCTCTTGAGTGACAATCTGTACACGCTGCACCTTTCCATTGGGTGAAAGTATATCCTACATCCTGATAATCATTAGAAGACATATATTTTCTTTTGTTTTCCTTCCCTTCTAATTTTTCTTCCCAGCCTCCCCTATGCAGAAGTCTGAACTGTAACATTTCTTGGTATTTTCTGAAAAATATCAGGATAAAATCTTCACAACAATGTTGTGATACCCCTTCCACTTTTTGTGACTATTCTATAATACCCTGAACCATGCCAGCACTATACCAAATGCTCACAAAAGATCAAGTGATTAATATGAAAAGGAGGAACCAATGGATAGTATCTGCTTTCACTCTCAAAAGCTTTTAGTAAAGGTCTACCTCAAAAACAAGGTAAATGAATAAATAGAACCTAAATTGGGTTTTTCTGTTTTGGTCCTGAAAAAAATTGAATTGCTACTAATTTTGAAGTCAAATGGCATGTATAGCAATCAGAGACATATCACATAGAAATCCACATTGAAATATGGGGATTACTAATTTGTACCAGTTAGAGGAAGGAATAGGTGGTGTGGGTGAAAGAAGATTAACTCTAAAATAAAGGATAATGACTGTTAAGGGATCAGAGAAGGAATTGATGATAAAAGAGAAGCTCTTTATAAATTTCTGAAGGCATTTGATATATTCACCAGCAAGCATTCATTCCTTATGATGTGCTAGATACCTGGGATACTAAGATGAACAAAGAATGCTGCCTACTGTCAACCAAATTGTTCTCTAGAGATAATACACAGAAAAAATGTGCAGGAGGGTCCTAGTAGCCACCTGAATATGTATGTCCAGATGCTTACTCTATTGGGTAATACTCCTCTGACTTTCCCACTTCCTACTCTGTCTCTGTTTGAGATTAATATGTTAAGTAAAGTATCTATAGAGTAAATGCAATTCTGTATTATGTAATAAGTATATTTACATATATGAGGGTGCTATTATTAGCTTTGGGGAATATTGATTACTGTGATCAGAAAGACTGGGGAGAAATCGACAGCTCTGCAAGAGAGAAGATAAACTAGCTGGTTAGTGTGCCAAATGCTATGCTAGTTTGTTGACCTCAGTGGCTGGAAAAGGATATCTGGCACTGAAGCTGAGAAAGTCAAAACATTTTCACTGTGGGTTAAGACATTTTAAGGTTTTAGAAGAAAACATTTTAAAGTGCCATTTCTAATAAAGGAGAGACTTGCATTTTTTATTTTAAAGATTTTATTTATTTATTTGACAGAAAGAGACACACAGTGAGAGAGGGAACACAAGCAGGGGGAGTGGGAGAGGGAGAAGCAGGCTTCCCACTAAGCAGGGAGCCTGATGCAGGGCTCAATCACAGGACACTGAGATCATGATCTGAGCTGAAGGCAGATGCTTAAGGACTGAGCCACCCAGGCACTCCTAGACTTGCACTTTTGAGTAAGGTGGGGTGTTTTAAAATGTGAAAGAGGGAGATGAGTCAAAACGTTTCGTCACAGGGGATGCCTTGTTGGCTCAGTGTGTAAAGCACCTACTTGCAACTCAGGTCATGATCCTAGGGTTCTGAGATTGATTCCTGCATCAGGATCCCTGCTCAGCGGGGAATCTGCTTCTATCTCTCCCTCTGCACCTACCACTCCCCACCCTGCTCGGACTCTCTCTTTCGCTCTCAAATGAAATTAAAAAAAAAAAAATCTTAAAAGGGAAAAAAAAAAGCCTCCACCTAGCCTAGCCTCCACTAGCTATGTGAATGGGCAAGCTGTTTCATTTGTATTTGGGGCTAATACTTGGCTTATTTATATAACCAGATCAAATGACACAGTGTATATGAATGCACTTTGAAAACTATAAAGCACAATGAAAATGTGATAAATTATTATAAAATTATAGGCTATAAGCTACCAAATATTAGCTAAAAAGGAAATCTAGGAGTCATTGTAGTTTGTTGCCTACAAAACTGGGAGTGATGGGAAAGAAAACAACTGAAAACCCGTACAGATGTGATTTAATAACAATTTTAAATGGCTGTAGAATATTGAGCATCATCTAGAAAGGTATTGAGAAAAATAGCTATGGTTGAACAAAGCCTCATGTATCTGCACCTGGAAAGATGAAATTCTAGAATTGAATTTTGAGAAAAAATAAATGTAAATGGATCAAAAAAAAAATAGTGGGCCAGAACACAATCAGTGTATATACACAGATGTCCAAATATGCAATGAATGGAAATAGTTGGCATTATCTAGTCTTAAAAAGTTGGTTAATATAATCTATGAATTAACATCTGTAAGATTCACAAAGATTAAGGATTGTAAAGATGTTTCATCATTACAGGAATACTAGATTTTAGGAGAAGCTATCCTTTGAAGTTTGAGAGGGGTGCTGAGATAAAAAGTTGAAGCTTCTACTTTACCCATGAAGTTACCCTGAGGGAGCACATGTACCAAAGATGGATGGGGTGGGAGGTGTGGAGACCAGATCACCTCACATCCCTCCTAGAGGAGGGGGAGGAGTGGCAGAGGCAAGATTGGGCAACCTTTGCCTTCTAAAGTGAGGGGTGTCCTGTTACTGTGATTTTGCCCTGTAGCTTTTCTAGTTACCTCCTTCATCCTAGGGGAAATTCAAGAAAAGACTAATAATATTGGCAATGTGTGGTTTATGTGCCTATTTACTTACTCCTCAGCCCTTGGGTACCATTCCCCTCCTTGCCTGAGAACATGCAGGGCCATTGGGATTCCCTTGAATTCAAGGCCACTAATAGTGTGCCTGGATTAAAGATTACCCAGACACCTGTATATCTTTCAATGAATGAATCAGCGAATCGTGGGACATGTCATGACCTTTCCTCCTGTACCCAGAGCTATGCTCACCTTCAACCTGAGTATAGTGAGGCTGGCAGATTTCTTCATTAGTAAGTTGCTTGTTTTCAGATGTTGGGTTCATGGTAATATTGGCCAGGGAGACTTTTTGTTAAATTGTTTTGGTTCCTTTTGCCTTTGGCTATAATTACTTGGGCTTCTGTCTTTTATAAATGACAACAGTGTTTTAATGAGAGTGGAGAGTAATAAATCTGACACAAATATCCCATAGGCAATGCCTATTTACTTTCACATACAGTTTAATGACTTTAAACCATGGTTCTGTGTCAGCTGGAGAGGTCCAAAATACCTGCCCAAATTACATATAATTAAGGGGCTTTAGCAGTTTAGGGAAATTCAGTTATGCTGCCAAGTAAGAACATTTTAATTCATAGAAAGTATAATTTGCTTTTCTTCCTGTCTCTACTTTACATCATTTTGCCTTTTACCATATAAATAAGGATCTATTTTTCCAGAGTTCCTATACTATGGAAACAATGTAACTGTATTTCCTCAAATTGGGTTCCATATATCTCCGTGCTTTGATGACTTCCTGACAGTGTTTCACATGGAAGAAGTATTTGATGTTATTAACCCTTTGCAAATAACAAGGAGTTATTTGGCACACTCCAGAAAAATATATGTTATTGCTTTGATTAACGAAGAAATCTCATAGCACATTTCATTGTTAGAAAGCCCAGAGCCAGACTCTAATGAAAGGCAGCACATTATTTCTCCTTAATTTACTTGGAAAATATTAATTGATCACCTACTATGTGCCAGATACTATGCTAAGTTCTAGGAGTATATCAGTGAACAAAATTCTCTGTTTTCAGAGAGCTGATATCCTACTGGAAAATGCAATAAAAATGATAAATAAATTATATATTATGTTAAGAGCTAAACACCATGAAGCTGAGAAGCAGGGTAATGGTGGTATAGAGAGTCAGAGAGGGCTACATCTTAAATAAAGTTGTCAAGATGGGCTGCATTGAAGAGGGAACATCTGCACAAAGAATGGAAGATGGGTGTATTCATTTTCTGTGGCTTCTGTAACAAAATACCATAAAATAGTGGCTTAAAACAACAGAGATTTATGTTCCCATGGCTTTAGAGGTTAGAAGAGGCTAAGTCAATGTTGATAGGGCCATACTCTCTCTGAAACCTGTTGGGGAGAATCCTCCATTGCCTCATCCTACCTTCTGGTAGCTCCTGGCAATCCTTGACTTTCCTTGGTTTGTAGCTACATTACCCTGATCTCTGCCACCATCTCTTCACATGACCTTCTCTGTGTGTGGTCTCTGTGTGTCCTCTCCACTATTTATAAGAGCACAAGTCATGTTGGATTATGGCCCACCGCAATGACTGTATTTTTAACTTGATTACTTCTACGATGATCTTATTTTCAAATCAGGTCACATTCACGGGTACCAGGGATTAAGACTTCAACATATCTTCCTGAAAGACACATTTCAACCCATAAAAATGAGATACTCAGCCATGCAAATATTTGTGTTTTCAGCTAGAGTCCAGTACAAAGGCCCTGAGAGGGGAGCATGATGGCTGTGTTGGAGGAACATGAAGGAGGGAATTTTTCTGGTACAGGGTGAGTGGGGGAGAGTGGAAAGCAGGGTTGGTCAGAGTAGAACCAGGGATAGCCCATGAGGATCCTTATGGGCCATTTAGTGGGGCGTGGCTTTTTAATAAACAGTGAAATAGAGAGCTTTTGGAATTTGATTTTTGTCTTTAAATGTTCACTCCAGCAATTGTGTTGAGAATAAGTTACGGCAGCAGAGGCTGATGCAGGGAATCTGATTAGAAGTCTGTTGCAATATTCCAGGTAAAATAGGATCATGGTTTGTATCAGGATGCTAGCAGTGGAGATGGTGATACTTTGCTGGATTCTGGGTGTTTGAAATGTATAGCCCAAAGATTTCCTGACAGATATGAATGTGAGAAAGAAGATTCAGAGATGCCTCCAAGGAGTTGGACGTGAGCGTCTGGAAAAAATAGTGTTAGTGATAGGTTGAGATGCTCAGTTGAGGTCTTGCCAAGTTTGAGATGCTATTACAACTGGGGTGGAGATCCTGAATAGTTAGTTGCATATAAAAGTCTGAAGCTCATGGGAGACACCCAACAGAAGAGCTGCCTCTTGCCAGATGGCATTTGTGCAAATTAGGAAAAGGCACATCCTCTAGGCCAGCAAAACTCCAGACCAGGCCTCCACCTACATTTCCATCTGTCTGGGAGCCTTCCTGCAGTGTTAACCATGCGTACACCACTGGGAGGTGCTCAACAGGCCATTTCTTCCTTTCCTTCTCCATAAGCATCTAGATTCGGAGCTTTCATTTCTTTCAGTCAGAATGACCTTGGAAAAGATGTGAGGTAAGTAGGGGCATAAAGGCAAGAGGAGAGACTGATACTAGCATATTCTTTCCAGGGATTCAGGGGTCTGAATTCTTCATTGACCTTGCCTGGTGGTGAGACATTCCTGTAGGAAGCCAGGAACCTCCCCATGGCTAAGGGACTTGTCCAAACATGCAAGTTTTTTTCTTTATTTCTACCTGTCAACGACACACACAGTTCAATATATTCTCCATTTAAAATTTGTGTCTGAAAGATACTTCACTGGTTATTTATAAACTGTTAAGATTACTAAGTTTTGGTGATAAAATTGAAACAAGTGCATTTCAAAACTTATTGAGAACACTTAACTCAGTATTCTTTTTTTTTTTTTAAACTTTAACTCAGTATTCTGCTGAAAATTGTAGTGCCCACCCAATACTTGGCATGCTTGCAAAACCTTTTCTGTGCAAGTCCCCACATGGATTGCTGGACTTACTGTACATTTCAAAAACGCCTTTTCTGTGAGCGTATTATGTGTTGTCCTGGGTTTGTCATGTTTGCCAATTGTTTTTCTTTCGGTGTTATGATTAAAAATGACCCTCAATTTACCTTTCTTATTTTCAATTAAATTTATTATGAGTTTTGTGATTGAAGCCCGGGTACAGAGTGAGTGGTACATATTTAAAGCAGAAATACTTGGGGCCTGGTTTCCAATAACTAGACTTGAACATCACCAAGCATTGTGGCTCAGATGGAAATAGGAATTATCCATACCACCACTGCTAAGGCATGCACAGTCAGGTACACACAATACATCCATTTCTGTCGTATTTTATTTGGATAGCAGGACACCTGGCTTTCTTCACCCAGGTGGGTTTAAGTCCATTGTTGCTCTGTCTCAGGGCCTGCTCTTATCTATTCCTCTTCTGGCACTGCTTCTTCTTGCTTTTCTTTTCGCATCTCCTCAATCACTGCTGCTCTAGTTCCGTCTCGAGGAGACAGAAATTTTCCACACCACGAAGGCAGTGTTAAGAAGCAGAGCGGTGTGGAGAACAAGCACGGTCTGGATATCTGTTGAATTTTAGAAGGAAATAAAACGAATAGCCAATTACTCTCTGTTTCCAAAAATTAGAAAATAAATCTTGTCTCCAAATAGTGCAGGGGCCCAAACTGGACACCCCCTAAAGTTTTACCAGGAAATTCAAAAGATCTCTTTTCACCTTCAAAAATTATTTCTAAATTACCCGACTTACTTTTTATATCCATAAGCGTTTACTGCATGCTTTCATGCACCAGGCACTCATCTGGACACAGAGCTAATTCTGTACTGCGCTTTAGCAGAAGGATTTGATCTGAGAGGTCAGGGCAAGGCAGAGCTGCTCAGGGCTTGCTGTACTGCTCAGAGGAGACAGAAGGGCCGCTGATGGAGGTGACTGGGAACAAGGGCAGATACTAAGCTGACAATAGAGGAGAAAATACAGGTAGCGTGATAACGGTGTTCCATATTAAAATTCATTTAACAGAGCACATGCTAGCTTAGTCAACAGGTTCAACAAAATATAAGCAGACGAACATTAGTAGGAAGATTTCCTTTTTTGATCTGTGTTATGAGAGGAGTAGGCATTTCCAGCAAAAATGTTGCACGGGCTGGAGATATTTCCTGGTGTTCCGTGTAGCAGCCCATCTAAAGAGTCTTCATTGTTATTCAGGTTGAGATCTGCTAGTGTGATGGAAGATGAAAGACAGGATTTTTGTTGCTAAACTCCTTTCCTGTGTCGAGTCTGAACTGGCTTCTTTATCTGTTGTTTCTAATGGCAGTCGGAGAGACCTCCAGATGAATAACTCACTTGAGAGCGCAGCTGTGGAAACACATTGTTAAAAAAAGATAAAGATTCTGCCTGTTTAGCACAAGTGCTAACTAAGACTGGCATTTAGATATGTGTTGGTTCAGCTGATATCTGCTGGGAGTCATTGATTGCCCTAAATGCTGGAATGGAGAGATTAAAGTAAAAGAAGGAACTGTATTTATCACCATCCCACTGGCATGAATTGTGGATGTAGAGGTAAAGAAAGACCTATGCTATCACTAGATTTAATAATATACTTTAACTGTGGGGCAAATTATCTCATGTATTATTATTTATAGCATGTTTTGTAATATTTAATACTAAATATTTCAGCAGGAATTTAGAAAACCGATATGGTTAGGGCACTGTATTATTTTTTTTTTAATTTTTAAAAGATTTATTATTATTATTATTATTTTTTATCTATTTGACAGACAGAGATCACAAGTAGGCAGAGAGGCAGGCAGATAGAGAGGAAGGGAAGCAGGCTCCCAATATGGGGCTTGATCCCTGGACCCTGGGATCATGCATGACCTGAGCCGAAGGCAGAGGCTTTAACCCACTGAGCCACCCAGGCGTCCCATGGTTAGGGCACTTTAAATGTCTCAATCCTATATTTTGTTTCACAGAGGCTTTCTTAGAGTTATAAGAATGTGGTACCAAAACCATTGTCATAGATGTTGCGAAACCCACATGCTGGAAATCGGGACAAGTAGTATGCAGTTTCAGAACTGATTATTTTTTCATCTGATAAGGGTTTAATATCCAGAATATATAAAGAACTCTTACAACTCAACAACTAGAAGACAAAAAATCCATTTAAAAATGGACTAAGGGTGCACCTGGGTAGCTCAGTTGGTCAAGCATCCAACTCTTGATTTCAGCTCACGTCATGATCTCAGGGTTGTGAGACTGAGCCTGGTGTTGGGCTCATGTGCTGGGCATGGAGCCTGCTTAGGATTCTCTCAGAAGTGATTTTTAATTTAAAAGCAACACCCCCTTCAGTGTCTTAGATATGAAGTTTATACAAATCTGAGGGGATAGCTGGAATAGGAAGGCAGACCATCTGTGAGTGAAATGGGAGAGGAGAAAGAGGAGACAGAGAAAAGGAGGTAACCTCCTATGAAGAAAAAAACCCCCAATTAACCTTCCTTATTGGGACATGTTATTGGAGAACCCTTTTGTGTTTGTTTTGAGATTATTGAAACTTTATAAGAAATACTCCTGTTATTAAAAACTTACTATCTTGTTCCAATTATCAAAAAGAACACATTTTTTTTTTTAACTCTATGAGAGAAAACTAAGGCACAGATAGGGAGTCTGTCCAGCCTCCTGCTCCCCACCCATCCTTCTACTTGGAACCTGGACATGTAGAGTTAAGTATGCATGAGTGCAAAAGGCATAGGTGTTATCTTTTTCTTCCTAAGTAATCAATAACATCCATGCCTTCTCAATTGTGAGGATGTATAGGTTGATGACTCATGGATTATCAAAAATGAAAACCAGACTGACATTGCTTTTTGAAGCCAGGGGTTGTGAAGCAATGATCAGCTAGAATGTTCATTTTCATTGCCTGTTTGTGCATATCCATCATATCTCTTTAAAGTCATGGGCAGATTAAGCGGTGGTTAAGCAGGTACTTGGGTTTCACTTTGTACTTTGTTTTCTTTTCTCTTCAGTGAAAATGGGGCTTGAGGGGCTTTCTGAATTCTTCTTTAGAGATGTGCCACAGTAACAACATACCACTGTAAAGTGAGCATGGCACTGGCTAACTGTCACCAAGCAAGTAGGTATACATGACATTTTGGTGGCCCAGAGAATCACCATGTCTTCAAGAAACTATTGGTTAGGGAGAGATGGAGTCATAGCGTCCACTGAGGATGGTGATTCCATTTTACTCATATGTATAAGAAGCTGATGCTGAGGCGGATGCAGGAATTAAGCTTGCTCTATTTTATACATTTTGCTATTATGAGAATTTTATGTACACTATTATATGGATGGAGTGACAGTGCTTTGAACTAATAGTCAATTATTTCCCTCTCTTTCCCTCTTCTGAGGATAAAAGTTTCTGCCTTCACTGCTTTAAGAAAGGAGATATAACAAAAAATTATGGAAATAAGGAAATCAAGTATTATCTTTTTTATTTCCAAAACCCTGGTCTTGGTGGTTGGGGATGGGGGCACAGAAAATAGAATTACCAATAATTGAGGGAAAGCCAGTTCTTGACTCCTGAAACTAGAAGAGGGTCCTTACATTAAGAAAGAAGGGAGAAAGTCACAAGGTTAGCAAAAGAGCTAGATGTTGAGAATTTCTAGAAGAAATTGAGACCTTGAGACCATCAAGTAGTTTGAGGGGACCTGAGAGTGGGGAAGATCCAGGCCTCAGTGGGGTATAGGAGAACGGGGTAGACCATAGCGGGTGGAGGGAAGAGGGTAATGCAGACAGGAATATTATCTTTTTGTGTTCCCAACTGTGGAACAGAAATGGTTGTGTGGCATCCAGGCATACAGGGCTAAGATAATGTCACAGTTCTTTGTATCCCAGAGAAGGTAAAGACAACACTGTTGTCTTTATGCTCAAATGTGGCATGGAGCTACCTTACACATTTCCACTGGATATCCCACGGTCCTCAGTGGAGCAGGAATGGCTTAATGTTCCCCAAGTGCCCTAGAGGGATATGGGGATGACTGAGAGAGCAGACCTATGTGACCTTGTTGTTGCAGTGAAGGTGATATGGCCATGTCCCATGAGAATCGATGAGCCAGGCAGGTAGAACAATGCCCATCTGGGCAAAGGATCATTTCAAACACGCAGAGTAGCTAAAATACTCTGAAATAAAGGGCATCCTGACTGCAATCTGATCACAAATATTTGGGGGTAGGGTGGGAAGACAGGACAAAGCAATTGTGATAAGAGCATTTGGGGAATCTGGGGAAGGACGTAGAAGGACGTAGAAATTCTTTGTATATTGCATATGTCCGAAATTATTTCAAAATACAAAGTTAAAAAACTAAAAAGAGACAGAAAGAGAGAGAAAGCGAGAGGAAGAGAGGGAGGCTAAGAAATGAAAATTAAAGCTCATAGAGAGGTCAAGACTGACAGTATCATCATTTATTCAAAAATTGTAACCTTGCGGTACTGAATTCATAATATCTGGAAACCTACCTTTTCACATCTCAAAAAAGAAAGGGGAGAGCAGACTTAAAGGGGCTTGGAGAGATATAGTAGCAGGAACTGAAGAGGAGTGATAATTTCTTTTAAGTTGAACTTAATATAAGGTGAACTAAATGTGACCTGAAGCAGCCCGTAGTTCACAGTATGGTAAGCTGAGAAAACTTGAACTTTTCATGAGTTAGGTAAGTGGCAAATGTCTCCTTTTATCTAGAAGCACTTACTTAAAATTAAATTAATTGTCTTTATTTGTTATTGAATTAACTGATAGAACGTATATACTTTTATATAATACTAAGCACTTCGTACTAGGTATTGTGGGGCTATAATGAAAATAGCTGTGGTGCATAAACAATGAATTTTGGAACACTGAAAAAAATAAAATTAAATTTAAAAAATGGCTGGGTTTTAGCTATAAAGATGTAAGTTTTCAAGGTGATTATGGGTCTTAAAGAGTGACATATATAAAAACAATATGGAATTAAGTATTATGTAAGTATAAGTGAATATACAATACAAGTATAAGTAAAATGGTATAGCAACAAAATAAAAATTATTTTTGTTGGAGAGTCAGAAAAGGTTTTGTGGAGGAGGTGGCATTTCAAGCTAGAGTTTGAAGAAGGATCAGTAGATTTTAGTAGATAGAGATGGGATGTTCAGATAAGGTGGGCTTAGTGATAAAGAAGAGCTGAATATGATAAATATGAGCTAAAATACAAGCACAGTGTAAGAGTGCTGAGTACAAGGAGGATAGGTAATTTACACAGGATGACTTTGGGACTGGGGAATAGGCTTGGTGGAGGAGGTAGGAACATGCCGATAGAAACATAGTCCACACCCTTGATTCCTTAAAGGAATTCAAGGGTTTCATCTTTTAAACATTTAACTTCTTTTCCTATTTGTAGGTTATTGTGATATCTGTTTCAATGTAAGGATCCAATAAAACACTGTATTCACCCTCTTACTCCACCCACAGCTAGTCCATTTTCCTAAACTCCATTTATTAAAATATTGTATTTGACTTTTCCTTTCTCCACCTCCTTACACATCCAATAAATCACCAAGTGCTATCAATTCTCTCTAAATAGATCTCAAATGTTTTCATTTTCTCCATCTTCATCACCAACACTTTGAGGTACAATTATCTCTTACCCAAATTAGTTGAACAATGACACCAGTAGCCTTCTTGCTAGTGTTGGCGTTCACCCTTCTCATCCATTTTAAAGAGGCAAATCTGATCAAGTCATTTGCCTGCTTAAAATTCTTCAGTAGCTTCTCATTGCCCTTACATAAAGTTCAAAATCTCTAATATATCACCTGGAGTCTTGATGATCTGGCTCCTGCCTACTTCCGCAGATTCATTTCTTGCCAGGTTCTCATTAATTTCTCTATGTTCCAGCCCCGGGGAACTTCTTTCTGTTCACCATGCCCTTCTTTATGCCAGAACAATCTTCACCTAGCTGCTGCAGAGCTCAGCTTGGAAGTCGCTTTCTCATGAGCCGTCCCATATTCCTGAACATAGACTTGTTCATCCTTTAAAATACTCCCCCTGTGCCCCACACTTCTCCTTTTCCATATGTCTAACTACTTATTTTGTGGGATTGTCTTCCCCACTGAACTATAGACTCCACAGGGCAGGACCTTTGCCTTTCTTCTTTTCCCAGAACCCACTGGGGCTTGCGGCACATAGACATGCTTCAGATATATTTACTGAGTAATCAAATACATTCCTTCTCCTATGATTTAACAAAAGTATGTGTTGTAATGCATTTTTTGTTGTATAGTAACATCTTTATTTTAAAGTCTGTTTTGGGGTAGTCTATTTCAGTAATCTTGATCTCCCTCCCACCCCATCTATCATCATTCTTCTATATTTCTTAATATAACTAACCTTTATTTCAAGTGCGGCATCTTTTAAATATGTTTTGATGTCACCTTAAACATAAAAATTTATTGTACCTATTCTTTCCTGCATATTTTTCTAGATAAGCCCACACATCCTTAGTATTTTTACCCAGGATTTTAGAAAACCATATTTTGGAAAGAACTGGCACGTTTACAATCGTGTCAATATTTTACAATACTTTTCCTATATAGAAGCATGGTAAGGTTTTTCATTAGTCATGTCTTTTTTTGTCTTTAAGGAATGTGTGCAGTTTTTTATAACTATAAAAAACCTGGAAGAAAACACAAGTGCGTGTTTATTAAATATCTGGGCAGAAAATGATTTTCTAAACATTAAAACAATAGAAGAGCTAACAATGGAACAGCCTGATTGATATAGCTATATAACAATGAAAACAGTAGCATATGTTTAAACACATTATAAATAAAATCAAAGGACAAGTGAGAAGCTGGGATAATAATTGCAATAAAGATGGCAAATGGCTTCTATCTTTACCAAATAAAGAAATGACACAAGTTGATAAAAACACTAATTTTTCAAAGAAAAATGGGCAAAGAACTTGAGCAGGTTTTAGAGAAGGAATTAAAAATGACATAGCCTATTCTTTTTAAGTGATTCTGATTCTGACATGTCACTGCCTCAGCTGTTTTTAGATCACACCTAAGGCTGTTTGGTTGAATGACACCTTCCAGGTATTTAAAGTAACTAGATCCTTTGTTAAATTTAGGTCACAAGCTTTAAAATTTTATTTTAGCATCTTCTCAGTGCTTTTCTATTTAGATATCTAATAGGTAAAAAGAAATGAATAAAACTGGTATTTTCTGTATTTCATAGAGAGAGGAGAAAGATCTTGTTCCTTAATTGACTGTAAACATGTATCAATCAGAGTTCTTTTCAGTATACGTTGATTTGAATACCCTAAGAGTTTACTAATATTTTTGTTGTTGTTGTTGTTATTGATCTACATATTATGCCTTTAGCTGTTTGAGGAATCAGGACCTGAGTTTTCTGGGATAATTTCTTTTGTTATATACATTTAAAATTGAGAATGATATTTTGATGTAAGTTCATCATGGAATTGATGAGTTTACTAAACAAAATCTGACACAGTTATCACTTTGTGTTGGCACAGTTTACATTCTGGGAATACATAAAGAGAAGACTGTGACAACTACCAAGATAGTGGAGTATGCACATGGTCTATCTTGCATCATTATGGTTGGTGACATATATTAGATTTGAAAGTAGCCAACACATAGTACCCTTCTTTTCTTTCCGGTTTAGGAATGATTATGGAGAAATCAGAGTTAGTATTCAAAGTATCACTTTTCTTTTTGTTAAGGCTAAGTTAGACTATTTGGCTTGACCTAAGGTGATAATTAAGTTGCACAAATTCTGATTCACCATTCCTCCCCACAGCGTCCTACTGAATTGTGCTCACCTATCTAAAATAGCAGCTTTCTGTCTGAAGGACAAAACCTGTCCCAATTAGCTTACAACATGGGCTGGCAGAAAGGTGTGTGTCCCAAGACCAGACTACTCTTTAGGAGAAAGGGGCTGAGCCCCACACGCCCAGTTGCTTCTTCCCACAGCTGCTCATCAGGCAAGACAGTTATCCAACCATGGAGAGTCAGGGAGGGATCCAATACTATTGTTACCAGAGGAGTAGAATTTTCTCTCCTATATAATTTTGTAGAAAGCAGGAGATTAACACAACTCAAACACTTGCCCAAGTTTTTTGTTTTCTCAATCCATTTCTTGCCCTGTGGTTATGTGGGGTGTGACTGTCTCCCTCAGGGAGAGGAAATCATGAATCTATCCTGCTTTTACCTTCATGTACTCCTACCCCCAATACCATCTTACTCTGTCTTCTGAGACCACTGGTAGGCAGTGTAGACATGCAGTGGACTGGAAGTTTGTTAACTGGAAGTTAAATCAGTTGTAAGACCTTGCTGTCAACTAGGATTAGTAGTCATTCCCTGTTCTTATCCCCATCCCAAGTTATGTCTAGCTTTGTGATCTACATAACCCCCTGAAAGCTCTTCAGGAGATTGAATGGCAGCACAATGGTACTCCAAAACATTACAATGCAATATAAAGATGCCCCCAAATATGGATTTTCCCCCTTTATAAAGTTTCCATGTCAAAAAGATACCAAAATTACCCTGCTTTTGTCTGAAATATGAAGGTCCACAATATCTAAGTTAAAATGGAAAGGAATTGACTTTCAGAAATCATGTCACCCAGTATCTCTTTCTGCTTAGTGTCTGGTAGAGCGTGTATTCCACAGCCTGGGTAGAATTGGATTCCTGGCATAAGCAGCACTTTGGGCTGCCTTATATTGGAGTGAGTAAGATTCTGTCTGCTCTAATCCTCTCTTGTGCTTCAATTTTTAAATCTTTTTGTTTGACATGACTGTAGGTTTACATGTAGTTGTAAGAAGTAATTACGAAAAGGTCCTAAGTACCCTTTACCTAGTGTTCCCCAGTGGTAATAACTTACATGACAGTAGGACAATATCAAGCCCAGGAAACCTTTACAATGGTACAATCCATAGGTTTTATTCAGATTTCACCAGTTTTATGTGCACTTGTGTGTATATATGTGTGTATATATAGTTCTGTGAGATTTTTGTCATATGTATAGATTTGTATAACCACCACCACAATAAAAATATAGGACTGTTCCATCATCACAAAGATCCATTGTGCTACTCCTTTGTAGGCATACCCACACCTTCCACCTGTATCATTTCTGATCCTTGGCAGCCAGTAATCTGTTTTACATCGCTATGATTTTGTAATTTAAAGAATGTTGTAATTAGTGGGATCATACAGCAGGTGACCTTTCAAGTTTGGAGTTTTTCACCACCACAATGATCTTATGAGCCATTCAAGTTGTTGTGTGTATCAAGAGTTCATTTCTTTTTACTGGTGAGTGGTGTTCCATAGTATGGATGTATATGGTTTGTTTAACCATATCCCCTTAAAGGATTTGAATTATTTCCAGCTTTTAAATATTACAAATAAAGCTTCTATGAACACTTGTACGCATGTGGTTTGCATTGACAAACTTTTCATTTCTCTAAGATAAATACCCATTGCTGGGTGATAAGATAAGTTTGTATATGTTTAGATTTTTTAATTAAAGCGCCAAACTATTTTGCATAGTGGCTACACCACTTTATATTTCCACCATGGAAGTACACCAAGAGTGATATATTTTCTCTACATCTTTACCAGCATTTGGTGGTGTCACTATTTTTTTTTTTTATTTTAGCCATTCTGATAGATGTGTAGTAATAATACATTGGAGTTTTGATTTGTTTCCCTAAAGGTTAGTGATGTTGATTATCTTTTCATGTATTTATTTTTCATGCATATATTCTCTTTAGTATAATATTTCCAGGTATTTTGTCTATATTCAAATTGAATTGTTTCTTTTCTTACTCTTGAGCTTTCAGAGTTTGCTCTTTTTTCCAGATGTAAATGTTTTGTCAGATATGTGGTCATATGCTTCATTTTTAAGGTTTAAAAGTGATTTAACACTAGACATTACAAACCAATCTCATTACCCATATTACTTGTGTTTTATTTCTGAGACTAGTCTAGTGTCTTGCCTCTGTTTTATTACAAACCAATCTCATAACCCATATTACTTGTGTTTTATTTCTGAGACTTAAAACAGAGGCAAAATTATGAATTACTAGAACCATAATCCCAAGTATAATAATCTTTCCAGAACTTGATATTTAGTCTAATGTAGATCTCCAAAACTGTCACCAAAGTTCATAATGGGAATTCCATGATATTTGAAGAAAGGAAGGTAGAGAGAAGTTATTTTAAGTTTTAGTAGGAGCCAGTGTATGCCAGTGGTCTAGACATTATAAGATACAAATTTAAACTGAACTAGGACAAACTGTTTATCAATATTTTAGTTTGGCAACAGGCATTTACCATAAATGGGGAGAAAAATCCACCTATCTGTGAGCAGGTCTCCTGCTACCATGACTGCCACCTGTGCCTCTGGGTATGAAATCAACTTCCTAGAGGTGATTTTTTTCCCTGTCCCCTCATCTCTTTCTTCCTTAGCTGACTCCTTAAGAAAAGCTGCTATTGTTTCTTCTAAAGAAGAATTCCCTTAGGAGTCCATGAATGGGAGGGATTAATTATTTTATAAATTTAGGATCATCTTATTGAACTTCGCTGCATTTGCCTTTTCTCATTCAACAATGCCTTTGGAAATCCTGTGATATAAATTTATTCTTTATAATGACTGTGTGATATTGGATGGTATAAACACATGACAATTTACCTAACCTTCTTGAATTGATGGGATTTAACTTTTAGGGAGGTACAGACTCGAAGGAACGGGAATTCTGTGATGGCCATTCTTGGTGTTCATACCTTTGTGGTACATATGTAGGACCTTTGACTTCTAATCAACAGAATATGGCACAGGTGATGGGCTGTCACTCCTGTGATTATGTTACATTATATAAGACTCTGTCTTGCTGGAGATTCATTAATCTTTGCTGGCTTGATGAAGTGGCCATGATGAGGAGGCCCATCTGGCAAGGAATTGTGGGCCTCTTATATGTGACCAGGTAAATTCTGAGAGATTAGGGAACCCTCTAGCCAAGAACCAGAAAGAAGCCAGGGACCTCAGACCTATAGTCACAAAAAAATGAATTCTGCCAACAAACTGAGTGAGACTGGAAGTGGATTCTTCCCCAGTCAACTCACCAGATGAGAATGCAGCCTGGGTAATACCTCAATTGCAACCTCCTAAGACCCTAAGCAGAGTACCCAGCTAAGCTGTGCCCTGAGTCTGACCGATAGAAACTGTGAGATAATAAATGTATGCTGTTTAAAGTCACTAAATTGGTGGTAATTTATTACATAATAAAAAACCAATACAACCCCTCCTCCCAATTTTTATCTATCTATCTATCTATCTATCTATCTATCAATCATCGTCCATCTACCTGTGTACTTATTTATTTATTTTTGCCCTGGAAAGAATGCTCAATAAATATTTTTGTTTTTATATCCTTATATATTAATGCCCTGGTTTTATAGGATAGATTTTTCAGGAGTGTGACTGCTGTTATGTTCTTTACAATTTTAATAGACAATGTCAGGTTATTTTCTAAAGACCCTCTTACAATTCACATTTTACCAGTAGTGTGTGACAGTGTAGCTTTTCTTGCAACATTACTGGTAATGGATCTTAACCAACATATATAATTCTTTCCAGTCTCAAAGCATAAAGAGATAACTTATTGTTACTTTAATTTAAATGTCTCTGCCTGTCAGTGACTTTGAGCATATTTTCATGTTTCTTGATCACGAGGTTAGCCCTTCCATGAATATATCTTTCATATTCATTGCCAGGTTTTTTCCTCTGAGTTTTTTTGGGGAGTATTCCTTTTTGGTTATTTTTTTTTCCCACAATAAAATCATTTATTATTTTATGCTTTCTTTGAGTATGCCTTTTGTTGTGTTCCTTACTTAATTAAATAAATAAATACACAGGTAGATGGACAATGTTTTTTTCTTTTATCTAAATGTAATCTCAAAATATGATTTTTAATTTCTCAGAAAATAAAAAAACATTAAATCTAACATGCTTGATTAGCAAGTTTCCTCTTTAAGATAGTTTAAAGTTCCATTTATGTTGTTATATATTTCTATTTTATGTATGTTTCATGGACATTCAAAAATTGTTTATTTTTTTTATTCCTATTGGATTGATGGTTATTCAATTTCTTGATGTTTTTACTTTTCAATTTTATTTTTATTTCAGATTTATATGAAAAGCAGTCCTAATTTAGTACCCTGATGATAAATATAGAACTAGGTCAAGGATTGCTGATTACTTGTCTTTTTTCATTGTATTCCTGGTACCTGTCTTGTTATTAACTTTTCTTTAGATAGTATACTTGTTGGAAAAGCTTCTGAACTCATAAAAAATTATCTAGTTGTGTGCGGGTCTTCTTTCCTTTCCTTTTCTCTGTGTTTAGAGCCAGATATTTGTGTTTATAATGTATTATGTATGCCTCATTGTGGTCACTTTGGCAGCACATATACTAACAGACTGTGCTTCTGCCCTGCTGCTTGAATTTCTGGATCTACGACCAGCATGTGTTCTCCTATTAGAACCATGTCTCAGAATGCAAGTTATTACTGTCCTGCATGCTTCCTTTTACTGTGATCCACTTTCCCTTGGTTATTGTCAATTATCCAAATTATCCATTATACATTTCTTAGGCATGTGCCTTTGAGGCACAGGCAATAATTGCATTTGTGTTAAAACACCTGTGTTTCCTGGGGCCCCTAGAAGGTTCAGTTGATTGAGTGTATGACTCTTGGTTTCAGCTCAGATCATGATCTCATGGGTCATGAGATGGAGCCCCACATCAGGCCCTATGCTCAGGGCGAGTCTGCTTGAAGATTCTCTCTCTCTGCCCCTTCCCTCACTTACATGCTTGCACTCTCTCTCTCTCAAATAAATAAATAAATCTTAAAAAAAAAAAAAAGAAGCTGTGTTTTCTTAAAATATCTAACTTCCCAAAATATCTCGAGATTGTTCAGAGTGATCCCCACTTGCTTTTACTGCAGAATCTCTACAGGCAGCTTTAAGGGTGTACCACTCAATATTCCTGGTCACAAGTCCTTCTGGGGAAGCTTTCCAAGTTGCTCTCTGAGATCTTGCCTCTCTTGCTCTGTTAGATTTGATTGTGTTTCCATCCTGTTCAATCTAGTTATGTTAAAACATTTCTTTCTCTTCAAACACTCTTCATCAGTTAGACCCTGTCTCATTCTTTTATTTAATTTGTTCTTTGATGACTGTCTCACCTATACTCTGAAATCTCAACATTCCATCTGAGGAAAAGGCTTTTCCTCCCACTTATTCAACACCATTTTTGTTGAGCCCTTCCTTGGCTTTCTCAGTAAATGTGCTTCACAACAACAGTGTGTTCCAGGCCAAGGCATTTTAAATTGTCTCTTAGTCTCTGAGTTTGCAGCAATTTCTATTTTTTTAAAGATTTTATTTATTCATTTGAGAGAGAGAGACAGAAGGAGTATAAGCTGGAGGAGAGGAAGGAGGAGAGGGAGAAGAAGACTCTCCGCTGAGCTGGGATCCTGACATGTGGCTTGATCCCAAACATGGAGCCGAGGGCAGACACTTAACCATCTGACCCACCCAGGCACCCCTGCAATCATTTCATTTGTGGCTTATTTTTCTTCTTTCATGAGACACTGGTTCCCTTTTAGTGGTTTTTTTTTTTTTTTTTTTTTTAGTTAGTTTGTTTTTTAAATAGTATTCATGTTCTTCTGTGTGAGGCCACTGTAAATCCATGAAATGCAAAATCAATTTCTTGGCCATTTTGATAACTAATCATAGCTTCCTTAAGGTCATGGGTTTGGAGAATACCTCTTAAAATTTTTGTGAAAAGCCTGCATGACGCCAATTGGCTAGTTTTTCCATAATTTTCTTTTTAACTACTGTATTTCAAAACAACATACATAAATGCAATCTGGAACAGCATACTTAGTACTATTTACTTACATCTGGTGTGAGGCCTCCTTCAGTAGGACTCTGTTCTGTGAGTAACTTAGTTGCTTCTGTACTTCAGATACCCAGTCTGTAGATATGACTGAGAAATGAAATAAAACAACTTAAATTTGATCCACTCATAAGTACCTAAAGAGTGTGCACTAAATCTAAGGTTCTGCCTATGTTAAGGTTAGCCGTTATTGGAGCAAAAGAGGTTCTTTTTCCTGTAATATAGTCCCTGTCCCATTGGCCTGCTTTAAGCCATAGATCTGTTGGTATAAGTCAGGTCAAATTTAGCCACAGAGAACCACAGAGACCATGATTAGGAAGCCCCGCATTCCCTTAATAAAAAAATCCAACCACACAGTGACAATAAAAGCCAAGAAAAACCACTGAGGTCAAAACCCACGTGGATTAGGATTCCTAAGGTTTCAGACTCTTTTCAAACTATTTTCCTGTCTTTTCATGCAATGGTACATTCTGGCCCAGGGTTTATTATTCTGTATTTTTAGTTCTTAAGCTGGTAAGTTAGGGCTGGAGAGGGCCAATCAGTAACATTCCTTTTTGCCTCCTGTGTTGCAAAAATGAACTGAAAAGCACATACAGGAAATCAAACAGATAATAGGAAAAAAATCTGCTTTTGTATTGATAATGATGGATTAGAGGATGTTGCTTGATCTACAGCCACACTTTGGCTCTCTCATATGTTCTCCTCACCTGTGAATTGAATTTATCTATTCAAAACTTGGGGTCTTCTAAAAACAGAACCTTCCTTGTATAGTTACTAACAGATAGGAGGAAAATGTGATTCCTAAATACTCTGCAGTCTGAAACAGAGAAAAGAACTGAACTATTTCTCTCAGTTCTTCTTCCCCATTGTCAAGGTTAGGGAGTCGCTCCTCCTTTGGGAAAGTATAGGCAAGGGGACAGACAGAATCCTGAGACGCGCTCCCACTCCACAATGGAAATGTGAGAGGAGTGGAGAAGCAGGTAAGTGCTCCTCTATGATCTTCACAGCTGATAAAGTATTTGCATTAGGATTAGTTTGGATTAGGATTTGGGTTGGGAAACAGGATTGTGACACGGAAGCTAAGCTTTAACAGAGGAGTAAAGTGTGCTAGATTTGGGGAGCTAGCAAGGTATCTTATTTTATTATTATTTTTTAAATTAAATTTATTTATTTTCATCATAACAGTATTCATTATTTTTGCACCACACCCTGTGCTCCATGCAATCCGTGCCCTCTATAATACCCACAAGGTATTTTAGACACAGAAACAGCATAAGTAAGGAGGAGAGTCATAAAATTGCAGCATGTGTTTAGGGAGCAGGGGTGAGTCCGGTGTAGTTAGAACATTGAAGAAAGTGGTTAGGGACTAGGGTGGAGAGTCCTGCTGGACTAAGTTTTAAAGTGCACTTTATTTTGTACTTAAAAATTTGAAATTTGTCCTATAGAGACTCACTTAAAGTACACAAATGATTTTGAAATTTATATAAAGCTCAGCAGATAAATGGTCTGTGTGAAGAATTGTGAACAAGTCTATGCCTTCAATTTTAATAGAATTAGGAGACAAAACACGAAGTTGGGGGGTGGTTAAACACTTTAATTAGTATCATATGTAATTGGAGGAACTTTGCAAATCCAGAGGAAAGTCAGACTAAAGAGACTCAAACATGTTGGCATCTTTGAATTGTTGAAATTTCGCCTACTATCCTCCATTTACTTCATAATTAATCAATCGCCCAGGCTCTCAACTTTTTTTTTCTGAAATAATTCCAAAGTCCATGATTAACTTTTCTATCCCTCAACTTTCTTCACCTTTCCCAGGCCCTCATTACCTCATACCTTGGTGATTTTTGTCTGCACTAATCTTTTGACAATCTTAAGGTCTTCATATAATTTTGTATATTATTTTGGTATTAAATTTGTAGTGTGATTTCTCCTCTCTTGCATGGTTCTGGATGGCAGTTTATACACACATGACATGGAGTATCGGCTTTATTCCAGTGTGTGCATGGATTAAGGACACAGGCAGGACTTCTGACTCTCTTGCAGATTGAATTTATCCTTCTTGTCACAAGTGAGATGCTGAATTGGAAGCCCAGTGCCTAATGTATCTGAAGAAATAATACCAAGAAGAAGCAACAGATGAACATAGACTTTTCTTCTAACTTTTAGGCCAAACTGATTCCCACTGGCAATATTACCCAATGACAGATTCATACCAAACTGATTTCTTTTTTTTCTCTCCAAAAATTTCTTTTTTTCTCTCCAACAGCTTCTGAAACATTGCTAGTGACACTAACTCTCCTCTTCCTAGAGCTGGAATAATTTTCTCTTAACCTTTGGTAGGGGAAAGAATGTGGGTAAATGGGAGTAGGATCTTCACCATGTTATTCATCTCATGTATTATTTTCTAATGTTATAGGACATAGGACTTTTCTTATTGGATAAATTGGACATGTAACATTGCATAAATTAAAGGTGCACAAGTTATTTTGTTAGATTTATATACTGGAATATGGTTGCCATTTGTAATGATATTTATCACCATCATGCTTATATTGTCTCTGTTCAATATACTGTACATTAAGCTTCTATGGCTATTTGGTACTCATTATAGGTTTGTACCCTTAAAAAACCCTCAGCCTTATTCCCCCAGCTCCCAGCTCCCGGTAACCATGATTTTATTCCAATTTTTTAACAGGTTTCTTTTTTTTTTTTTTAGATTCCACATATAAGTGATACTGTCCAGTACTTGTCTTTCTCTGTCTGACTTATCTTGCTTAGCATAATGTGCTCAAGGTTCCTCCATGTTGTCACAAATGGCAGGATATCCATTTTTCCCATGGCTCAATAATCTTCAACTATGTACCCACGGCACATGTTTTTCATCCATTCATTCACTAGTGGGCATTTGGGTTGTTTCCATACCTTGGTTATTATGAATAGTGCTGTGATAAACATGAGGATGCATATATCTTATTGAACTCCTGTTTTTATTTCCTTTGGGTATATTTCCAGAATGGAATTGCTAGATCTTATAGTAAGTTTATTTTTCACTTTTTTGAGGAACCTTCATATTGTTTTCCATTCTCACAAACAGTATATAAATATTCCCTTTTCACTACATCCTTGCCAGCACCCACTGTCTCTTGTCAGAGAATAGCCATTTTAATAGCTGTGAGAGGATAATTTATTGTGGTTTTATTTGTGTTTCCTTGATGATTAGTGTTTTTCAAAATCATTTCATGTGCCTGTTAGCCATTTTGATGTCTTCTTTGGAAAAACATCTTCTGTCCATTTTTTAGTCTGCCTTTTTTTTTTTTAAGTTGTGTAAATTCTTTATATATTCTGGATATTAACTCTTTATCTGACACATGGTCTGCAAGAATTTTCTTTCATTCTTAAGGTGTCTTTTTACTTTGTTAATTGTTCCTTTCGTGCTGCAGAATCTTTTGTATGATGTGGTCCCATTTCTTAATTTTTGTTTTTGTTGTTTATGCTGTAATTGTCATGTCCCCAAAATCACTGCCAAGACCAATACTGACAAATTTCCCCCTGTTTTCTTCTAAAAGTATTACGGTATCAGGTCCTATGTTTAAGTCTTTGATCTAATTTGAGTTAACTTTTGTGAGAAGTGTGAGATAAGGATCCAATTTCATTGTTCTATATGTGTTTGTTGAAGAGACTATCTTTTGTTGAAAGGTTGGATGTTCTTGGCTCCCTCATCAAACACTAATTAAGCATATATGCTGGGACTTAATTCTGGGCTCTATTCTGTTCTACTGATTTATGTGTTTATTTCTGTGCCAGTCTGATATTATTTTTATTACAATGACTTTATAGCATAGCTTGAAATCAGAAAGTGTGATACCTCCAGCTTTGCTTTTTCCTCAGGAATACTTTTGACCATTCAGGGTCTTGTGTGGTTCCATATACATTTTAGGATTGTTTCTTCTATTTCTGTGAGGAATACCTTTGGTATTTTGATGGGGATTGTGTCGAATCTGTAAATGGCTTTGGTAATATGGCCATTTTATCAATATTAATTCTCTTGATCCACAAACATGATATGTCTTTCCATTTGTTGGTGTCTTCTTTTACTTAATTGAACAAAGTCTTGTAGTTTTCATTGTACAAATCTGTTACATCCTTGGTTAAATTTCTCCCAAGTATTTTATTGCTTTTGATGTTAAAATGTTAATATTAATATGTTAAAATGATGTTAATATTTTTATTTTTCCAATGTTTTATCATTAGCGTGAAGGAAAGCCACTCATTTCTGTAAATTGATTTTATAAATCTGCCAGTATAAATTTACTGAAATTGTTGATTAATTACAATAGTTTTTTTGATTGACTCTTTGGGATTTTCTATATATGAGATCTCACCATCAGCAAATAGTGACAGTTTTACTTTTTTCTTCCCAATTTGGTTACATGTTATTTCTTTGTCTTGCCTAATTGCTCTAGCTAGACTACCAGTACTATGTTGAACAGGAGTGGTGAGAGTGGGCTACCTTGTTTTGTTCCTAATCTTAGAGGAAACACTTTCAATTTTTCACCACTGTATAATATTAGCTCTGGGTTTGTCATATGTGGCCTTTATTATATTGAAATAAGTTTTCTACTCCCAATCTGTTGAAGGTTTTGAACCATGAAAGGATGTTGTATTTTGTCAAATGCATGCTATGTGTCTATTGAGATGATTATGTGATTTTTATCTTTCATTCTATTGATGTGATGAATTACATTTATTAATTTGCATATGTTAAAGCATCCTTGCATCTCAGGAATAAATCCCGCTTGGTCATGGTATATAATCATTTTAATGTATACTGGAATTCAATTTACTAATATTTTGTTGAGAATTTTTACATTTATATTTATCAGGAATGTTGGTCTATAGTTGTGTATGTGTGTTAAAGAGAGAGATCCTTACCTGGTATTGGTATCAATTTAAATCTGGCTTCATAGAGTGACTTTGGAAGTGTTCTCTCTTCCTCAATATTCTGGAAGAGTTTGAGAAGGATTGATATTAATTCTTTTTTAAATGTTTGGTAGAATTTACATGAAGCTAACTGGCCCTCGATTGTTTTGTCCTGGGAGTTTTTTGATTGTTGACTTGATATCTTGACTCTTTATTGGTCTTTTCAGATTTTCTGTTTTTTTCTGATTCAGTCTTGGTAGGTTGTATGGTAGGTTGTATGTTTCTAGAAATGTGTCCATTTGTTCTAGGTTATATAGTTTTTGGTATATAATTGTTGATAGTAGTTTCTTATGACCTATGTATTTGTACATACATAGTGTCTCCTCTTTCATTTCTAAGTTTGTTTGAGTCCTCCCCTTTCTCTCTCTCTCTCTGGTTTGCTTAGTCTATCTTAAGGTTTGTCAATGTTGTTTATCATTTCAAAGAAATAGCTCTTGATTTTGTCGATCCTTTCTATTGTTTTTTCTGGCCTCTATTTCATTTATTTCTGCTCTGATTTTCAGTATTTTCTTTTTTTCTATTAAATTCAGCTTCATTTCCCTCTTTTTCTAGCTTCTTGAGGTGTAAAGTCAGGTTAAGATATTTCTAATTCCTTAATATATGAATTTATTTCTAAAAACTTTTCTCTCAGAACTGCTTTTGTTACATCCCACAAATTTTGATATGTTGTATTTCATTTTCATTTGTTTTAATCTTTTATTTTTCTTTTGATTTCTTCTTTAACCCACTGGTTATTTAGAAGTTTGTTGTTTAGTTTTCACATATTTGTAGATCTATTCCCTTTTCTCTTGTATGATTTCAATCTTCCTAAATTTGCTAAGATTTGTTTTGTGACCTGCTATATGATTTAATTTAGAGAATGTTCCATGGGCACTGAGAATAATGTGTATTCTACTGCTGTTGAACGGAATGTTTTATATATTCTTTTAAGTCTATTTGTTCTAAAAATGTGATTTAGTCTCTTTTTTTGGTCGTTGTTGTTGTTGATTTTCTGTCTGGACAACCTATATTGCTGGTAGTGAACTGCTGAAGTCTCCTGCTATTATTGTATTATTGCCTATTTCTCCCTTAAGATATATTAGTATTTGCTTAATGTATTCCAATGCTCAGGTATTAAGATCATATACATGTATTATTGTTTTATCTTCTTGATGTAGTAATACCTTTATCATTATATAATAACCCTTTTTTGTCTCTTATTACCATTTTTAGCCTGAAGTCTATTTTGTCTGAAGGAAGGATGGCTATACCCACTTTCTTTTGGTTACCCTTTGCTTGGAGTATTATCTTCCTACTTTTTCACTTTGAGCCTCTGTGTGTCTTGAGCTGAAATGAATATCTTAAAAGCAGCATTGTTTTTTAATCCATCCAGGTACTCTGTGCCTTTTGGCAAGTTCAATCCATTTACATTTAAGGGTGATTATTGCTATAAGGACTTACTATGCAATTTTATCTTTTGTTTTCTAGGTGTTTATATTTCCATTGTTTCTTTTTCCTTGTGTTTCTATCTACCTTTTTAAGTTGGTGGTTTTCCACGATGATTTTCCCAGTTTCCCCATTTCTAATGTTTCAAGTCTCTGCTCTAGATTTTTGTTTTGTAGCTACCATGAGGTGTGTATAAAATGTCTCATAGATAAAGTAGACTTTTTATGCTAATAACTACTTATACTTATTTGCCTATACAGCTTCTGTCATTTTCCCCTTCCCTTTTATGTTTTTCTGTCACAAATTATCCTGTTTAATGAAATACCATAAAAAGGCATGCAACTTTTTTTTTTTGTAACTTCTATTTCTACTTTGGAATCTCTCCGAGACCAGAGCCTGCCTGTATGTGTGTGTGTGTGTATATGTTATGTGTACATATATGTGTATATATATGTATACATATACATGTATATATATGTATATATGTGTATATATGTATACATATACACATGTATATATATACACACACATATATATATAGTTTTGGTTTTATATCACATCAATGAATATTCTGAACAGAAATATTTACATTTAGTTGGAAATAAGCAAAATGGATGTTAAGTGAGAAAGGCTCTCTAGTCCTCAAGATCTAGGTGAGATTGGCTTGAACTCAATAATTCCATGTCTTTGTAAGATTTTTGTCAGTTCTCAGGGCTTTATATTTTTAAAGTCTTATTTGACTACTGATCTTCTGCTTCCACATGTGCTCTCTTGGTTAATTCAGAGGTAAACTTCAGAATGTTTGTTGGTTTATGCTCAAAGTATTTGTGAATATACACTAGGGTAGACTGGTGAGCTGATAATTAGGGAGAGGTGTCCCTTGATGCATAGCTCCTTCAAAAACTTATTCATCCATATTATGCTATGCTGTTATGTTATTCAAAACACTTTTTACTCCTCACTGGGGTTTTCTGTATCAGTCCTAGGCTCATGCATTTTTTCCCCATCCTTCTGTGAGTCTCTATTTTTACTTTTATTTCCCACACCCTTATTTCCACATTTCCCTAGATATTCTAAATAATTCAATCTCTATTATCCTAAGAAATCTAGCTTTCTCTACCTCTTTTTTCCAAACACACATGAACAAATCCACTAAGATGCTTAATAAAGGACTGCTCAAGAAGGTTCCATCCTCCTTAGAAACTATTTATAAAACAAATAGCAGGATTTTTATTTTTTTCCTGTTAGACTCAAAATAATATCCATTTATTTCTATGTTGATATTTTCTTTGAATAATAAAGGGATTAATATTAAAACTGTATTAAGAAATCTCAGTGTTCATATCATATCAGGCCTCCTAAAATATAGAACAAAAATAAGAAAATTCTTGCAGAATTTTACTTGGGGACCTAGAATTTAAACGTTTGTTTTTATTAATAGTACTTATAAAAAGCAAACAAAACCTCCCAAACTTCTCTGATGTCAATCAGTCACATGTCTTTCTTGGATACAGATACCTTTTGAATACATAAAGATAACTCTAGGGACAACAAAGTCTTTAACAAGAAAGATCTACTGTAAACTCTGTGAAGTTCGAATTAAACACAATGAATTTTAGCTCTCTACCAACAGGAGATAGTAAGAGGTATACCCAAAACCACTGAGGCAGGGTGAGTGCTGGGAATAGTAGATCTGTGGTGGCTGTTCCTTTTCTTGATATGAGGAACCTACTCCCTCCAGGTGACAGGTGCTGTCAGTCACAGTCAGGGCATAACTTTTCTGGTAGTTACACATTAAAATAGATCTGAGGCATTATGATTCTTTTTTCCCCCATTTTTGTATATATTAACATTTCTATGTTGTAAGTTCTTGGAACAAATCACAATACTATCTTTGCAGGGCTGCTACAGGATATATTACTATATTTTAAATACTATATTAATCATTTCATAGTGACACCAGAAGATCTGCATTTCAAACACCAGAAGATCTGCATTTCAAACAAGATACTTAGGTTACTCTGTGTAAACATAATTAATCATTTCATTGTTAATAGTGTAATGTCAAATATTGAAAAAAAGTTATTCTAAATGGCATATATTAAGCATAGCAAAGAGTTGGAGACTCACTTCAAACTATAATTACTTATACTAGGATAGGATAATAATAAATAGGATAATAATCTCATTGAGATATGTCATGGAGGATTTACTATAGAATGATGATTAAACTCCTAAATCTTGAATATGTGCTAAGATCATGTAATAGTTTAAAAAGGGGGCCCAAAACAGTTAAAAAAAAAAAAAAGACTGATATCTCATATGAGATACCATTAGATAATTCTTCTGAGCTAAAGGTAAAGTTTTATTGGTAATCAAAATTAAATTAAAAGCTGCTACTGAATTCTGATGTTCAGATAGTAGTACGTTGTCTAACTAAATGACCTGCTTGATCAAAGAGATAGAAATGCACTTAGGGTCAGCACTATTTTGAATGTATATTTATCAATGGAATTAAAAATTCAAGTCAATTACCATAGGGAATAAGTTCTATCTAACTATATAAAGTCTTTTAAAAACTTTATATTGTTATTAAAATTGTATGTCAGTTTTCTGACATCACCCAAAGATAACTGTAATGTGATCCTAATTCCTCATCTACTGTGAACCCCTGTTTTAGTTCAACTTCTGATGGCAGAGTATACCTCATTGTCAGGGTATAACCCATTGGCCTTGTCTGATTGTCCTAATGGGTCAAGAATATGGGCAGAATTAGACTTTAAGGTAGGGGAACTAATGTATGTGTGTTATTTTCATGGCATTTAGTGAAACACATGGAATCTCAGGAATGGTAGGGTCTTAAAAATCATTATGTATCCCCTGCACCCGTCTTTCTTCAGGGCACTCCCTCACCTTAATCTCTTTCATAAACTCTGTATTGGTTCTCCATCCTCGTTCTGCAAACTTGGAAGTGATCTCTCTCTCTTTGTGGTATTTTATCTGTGCTTATTCTGTGTCACTTATCACTACTCCCCTAGTAGCTACCATGTTCCCTCTCATCTTATGCCTGAGAAGGGCAGTGTATTCTTCAAATCATCTTTGCATGCCCTATAGGACTTGAAGAAGGGTAGGGCTCAGAAAATGTGTTAGCTGAATATAACATAATGCTGATGCAATTTTGCTGTGGGATCCATGAGAAGAAAGAACACGGGATTCTGGCAGAGAAGCTTAGGGTGCCATTTTATATTTTAAGGTTGGAAATGAACTCAGAGCCCCACTTACAAGTTCCTCAACCACCCTGCCAGGTGAGCTCCCAGCCTTTCCTAGAATACTTCCAGTAATTGGTGAACTTGTCTCTTCCTCAGGCAGTCCATTCCTCTCAAGCAGCTCCAAGTGTGCATCTCTTTCCCTTTGTGCTGACAGTACTCTGACTCTGACACTCAGATTTATTACCAGCCCAGCTAAGGTTACTTTAAGTTAACTAGGCTAAAAATATTCTTGTTTTAATCAGCCTAAAGCCTAGAGCCATTCACATTCTACCTGACTTTCCTGGGATTTTCTGCAGCAACAATTAAATTGTTGTTTCTTTCATGGACTCAGAGTTCTGGAAAGACCTAGAGACCAACTAGTTCACCTTACTTTTTTTTTTTTTTTTTTAAGATTTTCTTTATTTATTTGAGAGAGAGAGAGAGAGACAAAGTGAGAGAGAGCATGAGAGGAGAGAAGGTCAGAGGGAGAAGCAGACTCCCCATGGAGCTGGGACCCCAATGTGGGACTCAATTCCAGGACTCCAGGATCATGACCTGAGCCAAAGGTCATGACCCTGACCACCGTGAGCCACCCAGGCACCCATAGTTCACCTTACTTAAATTTTCAGAGTATCAGATTGAGACTCGAGTGAGGAAGGAGATTGCTGAAGATCACACAGCTTTTGAGCCCTCAGTTGCTGTCTTCGAGTGCACTGGAAGTATAAGGGCCTATTTAGCCAGAGCGATTCCATCTTGGATTAAACAGTCATTTTGTTGTTTATGCAGTAAAACTTAAACTGACCCTGCCCACCCCCGCAGGGGACTTGCTTAAAAGCAAGCCGGGAAACCAGCCCCAGGTAACAAAGCCCAAATACAAGGGTGGGTCAGGCCAGGTGGAGGTATCCAATCAGTGGGGGCGCATACTGTCTCCCTAGCTACCAAGGAGTATGGGCCCGCCCTTTGGGCGCCTTTTGGGTGCCAATTCTGACCAAGGTAATAGGCTAGTTCAAATGTCTACTATAGGGTAAATTGTAATTCATTTGGTCACTTATGTGTGACCTAACACGACTGTGCAGCTTTCTCTGTGTGTTACAATCTCATTGGCCACCTGCGTGTGGCCAGGCTCAACCACATGGCCTTTGCCCTTAAAAGCTAGTCTGTAAGGCATAGAGAGGTCGCCCTCTCTGTAAGAGGCGTGGCCCTGGCTGGTCAGTTTGATTCTTGATGCTTGGCGTGAAATAAAGCTTTGCTTGACCTTCACTTTGTATCAGTTTTGCTCCTTTAATCACGGACCCATTGTTGGGGGACCTTTCAGGAGGAGTGGGGCATTCTCAGCCACTGGACTGCTTAAAGGACCCAGTAATTATTTATTCCCATATATTTCACACATGCATTAATACCATATGCCACAACAGAAGATTTTCAATTTGAAATACAGTATTAATATCATCAACTTAATCATAAGCATAAAAAATGGTCTCCCTCCTTTCAACCCCTTTATTCACTTGGTGGCATATCACCCATGAACAGGCAGGCAACTGTTTTGTGTCAGCTGACTGAAGAGTGATGTGGATATGTGTTAATTCTTAAGAAGAGGATAGAATGGGAAATTCACCATAAGAATGTGCTTGAGTAATAAATGCCACCCAGGCATCCCTTTTATAATTCTTAGCTATGCAGTTTTGATCCTCAAAAGGGATAATTTGTTATAATGTTAAGTAGCATTTAATGTTATCCAGTGAAATGTATTTGTGTTGAACGTAAGAAACAGATGATACTTGGAGTAAAAACACTGTGAATTTACTTCTTTTCTTTTTTTTCTCTTACAGATTGTTGCTTACTTTAAAAAAAATTATTTATTTATTTGAGAGAAATGATAGAGCACAAACAAGGGGAGGAGCAGAGGGAGAGGGAGAAGCAGGCTTCCCACCAAGCAGGGAGCAGGACCCCAGCTCCATTCCAGGACCCTGAGATCATGACCTGGGCCCAAGCAGACAGATGCTCAACTGACTGAGCCACCCAGGCATCCTTTGTTGCATACTTTAAAAAAATGTCATGTTCCTCTATGCCAGGGAATGACAGTTACATTAGATTATGTAACTGACATTAGTAAATTTGGGAAATAAATGGTTTGAGTTGAAAGGAGGTTCTGTTTATGACGAACATATCCAAAATGATACTGTACACATTTTAACTTTGTTCTGGAACTAAAATACAGACAATCTGGAGATAATCTGCTAAATTTTAGGGAGACTTTTGCCTAATAGGTGGGAAAGGGAGGTTTCCAAAGTGAATTCTGATTTTACTCTTTTTTCTCATCTTTCAGGCATGCCACTTGAGAAAAACCTTTCACGTCTATTTTTAAAATATTGTTTAATTAATGAATGAACTTATTTATTTACTTCCTTATTTTTTGCTGCAAAAAGCTTTATTGTTTCCATTTGGCCCACAGCTTGAGAGATGGCTGCAGGGTCGTTAAAAATCTGCCCAGGGGCCACAGGAAGAAGCTCAGGCAGAAACCCTGGCACCAGGCAGATGCCGAGGGACCCCCTCAAAGGCTACTGGGTTCCGGAAGCTCCTAATCGTGCTCGAGCGCGAGCTTTTGTAAAAGCCACCGGCTAGTCCAGCCTTGGGGTGGGCAACTTCCGGGGAGTCAGGTGGTCGCCATCTTCGTGACCTTTCACCCCGTCGAGGCAGTCACAGAGAACCCAGCGCATGCCTGGTTCGGGTTCTTCTGTAGGCCCGAGCGGTTTCTGTGGTGTCAGGGTTTTACCCCGTTCATACTGGGACTGCTGCGGCATATCCCGGAAGGCGGCGCCACTGTGGCGCTGCTTTTGCGTCAAGAGACGCTCAGCGCCCTCGCGCTTCGCAGCCCACACGGTCCAGACACTCGTCGTCTTGGTTGACATAGAAGCCCAGAGAGGTCGGTACAGGAGGCCCCCAGAGGCGACTGACGGGGGACCTCCACCCCTGTGGAATGATTCCGATGAAGCTGGGAGCTCGTGGCTGATCCGCGATGAGGAGCTAAACTCGGAATACGGTGTTGGCTTGTCCCCGAGGCAGAGGATGGCAGGGGACACGGTGCAGAAGGCTGCCACCGGGAAACAGGTGGGAGGGTAGTCGGAGGCTGGAAGAAGGGGCATCCCTGGATCTGTTCCGTGCAAAAATTCCGGAAGCTTTAGTACAACAGAGTTTAAATTTGGGGCGGCAATAATACAAATACATGAAGCCGCAGGGCAGGTGCTTGCTAGTACAGGATACGAAGTACCTCCAGTAACAAGGCAATGTGGGTGAGGAAAATTTGTTAAATAGAATCTCATTAAGGTTTATAATTTTGGGATGTGTTTGCAAAACCGTGTGGCAGGTCGTATTTTTCTGTCTCGTGTTAGCGCTGGCTTAACCCAGTAACTCTAGAAAAATTAAAACTGTTTCTGTATTCTCAAAGATGGGTTCCAAACTGCCTGTCCAGTATCTTGTCTCTCAACGCCCCTGCACAGAATGAGTACTACCAGTTTATCAATGTCGTTTACAATCGTTGAGCGTATCCAGCACCTTTATCCTGTGCTGCTGCAGTTTCCTGCTTCTGCCGTGTGGGAGGAACTTGTTCAAATTCATGCACTGGTAGGGGCCGAACGTGGACTCTCTGTCTCCTTCAAATGACAGTCGGTCCTGATTTACCCCGTTTGCCTTAAATATTCCTACAGCGTATTACTTCCACCTCCGTTTAGCATATATATCAGTTTTGCTTTATGGCTAGTTTATTTCATACGGATCTATTGGACTTAGTTTTTGTGGCTTTCTCATTGGCCATGCATTATTCTCTTACATAACATCCTTCCCCACTCCCGGTGCATTGCCTTTCACAGTGCACACTGCTCCATATGTATTTGCGGAAGTCATAGCAATTAAAAGAATAAATATTGCTTCTAAGTCTCACAATCAGTAATTCTAGGATAAATCAGAGTGGCGAACTCAGTTAATTTGAGTATTGGCCTCTAAAAGTAGATACCAAAGCACAGGGGAAGAAAACGAAATGTCTAAGATATGATCGTTTTTAATTCTGTAGTATGCTGAACTTCAGAATATATGGATTAGACAACTTATTTCAATAGGATAACATGTAACCAAATGCCTTGGTAAACTGCTTATCCATTTGAAAATGAAATTAATAATATCGCTGTCCTGTAGGACATCTACACAAATAGATTAGGATTTCTGGTGACCACAGAGTCCTCAGTAGTTAGAAAAGATCTTGAAGTATTTCTGAATTGAAGGTAAAAAAAGATCCAGCTTTCAATGGCATTTTTTTTTTTATGTTGGCTCTTGTTTACAGATAATTTAATATAAGCAGTGTAATTGAGTATGTGTTTCATCTTAGGTGTAGAGGCAAGCATGGTATGTAGATTATGTTCAGTCTCATAATAAGTTATTAGGTAAAGTTATTTTTCCCCACTAAAGTTAATCTCACCACTTATGCTTTTTTCTCCTCCTTACACTTTTTATTAAGAAATATTACAAGAAATATTACTCACACACAGACAAGTACATAAAATCCAAATGGACAGTTATATAAATAAAATAGAACAAATATCTATATAAGCATCGACGGGAGCAGGAAATAGAACATTTTATATAGAAGATTTGGAGTAACTACTGAAGGCAGAGTGACAGGAAACTAACCAGGTAAATTTATCCCAGTTGCAGACTCCTTCCTTTATCCTAGTGTTTACACTCAGCTGACTTTGATAGTAAAACTGATTTTGCTTATCTTTATGATTTTGCCACTGATGTGTTCATCTCTAATTAAAAAGGTTAATTTTTCTATTTTTGAACTTTATATAAGTGGGATCACATTGTACATATTCTTTTGTGCCTTATTTTTGCTTATCTTATGGTGGTAGAGTTCATTCATGTCGTTGCATGGAACTTTAGTTGGGCACTCATTTTTAATACTGCATAGTGTCCAATTGAAGGAATATCACAGCTTATTTATGAATTTTACTGATAATGGCAATTTGGTAAGTTTCCAGTTATGGGCAATTATGAACAATGTCTCTTGGTGCATGCATTTAAGTTATATACCTGGCAGTGAGATTGCTGGATCAAAGGGTTATATGCTTTAGCTATTCTAGATAATGCCACTCCAAAAAGAGTGTGTGAATTTATACTCCCACCAGTGGTATATGACAATTTCTGATGCTCCAAATCCTGGCCAACTTTCGGTATTGGACTTTTAAATTTTTTCCAATTTTAAGGATGTTTAATGTTAACTTGTTTCAATTTGCATTTTCTTTATTACCAGTGAGGTTGAGTACATTTTTTTAAAAAATAAGTTTATTGGTGATTTGGATTTTGACTTCTGTGAAACTTCTTTTCAAGTTCTTTGTCTATTTTTCTATTGGATAGTGGGTGTTTTTTTTTTTGTTTTAATTTGAGTTTCTCACTGAGTTGGCTGTGTACTGAGATCAAGCATTATCAGCTTACAAATATCTTCCTTTTTGTGGTCTGTCTCTTTGCCTTTTCCAAGGAGTCTTATAACAAGCAGAATTTCTCAGTTTTAATATAGTTAAAATTATTGATATCTTCCTTTATAGCAAGTGCTTATTAAATATTTATTAATAAGTGTCTTGGTAAAGATCCCTATCCCAAGATGAGGAAGATACTCATCTGTGTTCTTTTCTAAAAGTTTTAAAATTTTGCCTCTTCCACTCAGGTTTTTAATTCTCATGGAAGTGATTTTTACTTATGGATATAAGTATCCATTATAACAGTTCCATTGATTGAAAAGTCTGCCTTTTCTCCATTGCTTTGGAGTGCTAACTTGTTGTAACAAGTTAATAGCTTTTCTTGTATGTATGGAGTTGCTTCTGAACTTCAGTTATATTCTATTGATTTAAAAGTCCATCTTTGCAATAAATATGTATAGAGTTGCTTCTGAACTTCAGTTATATTCTGTTGATTTTAAAGTCCATCCTTGCAATAAATGTTCACCATCTTGATTACCTTAGCTTTATATAAGACTTGATATCGGGGTAAGTCCTTTCTACCATTTTCTTCTTCAAGTATGTCTGAGCTATTCATGGCCTTTTTAATGCACATATAAAATAACCTGCTGGTGATATGGAATTCATTGACTCTGTATATTAATTTCAGGAGAAATATTTATTCTTGTAAGCTTTCCAATGTTTGAATCTGATACATATTTAATTATTTTAAATATGTGTTTATGTATATTTCCAGATGACTTTAATTTTTTATTTTTACTTTTCTTTTTGCCACAGATTTATTGAGGTCTGATTTATAAGTAAAAATTGTATATATTTAAGTTCCACAGTGTGATTTTTTAAAAAAGATTCACAATGTGATGATATAATATATATATACACTGTGAAATAATTATTTCAGTTTTTGGGATCATTTTTAATATAATCCAATAACACATTATGCTTCCTTGTTAGGTATTTGCTGAGGTACTTGATAGATTTTGATGCTGTTAGAAATTTACCTTTGCTCTTGAACATAGTCCAATGTAGTATTCCAAGAATCCTTCTCATTATTCCTTCTCTAACTTGTATCCTCACTCTTTATTACTCCACTGACCCTTTAGTATATGAACATACTCTCCACACATTTAACAAAAGCCTCTATTAGCTGCCTGTCTACTCCCCTCTTTCTTTCTTTGATGGCCAGCAATTTGGACATGCTGGCCTGCACTCTGTCTCTTCCCCTCCCTCTCAGTCAGTCACTTCCCAGCCTGCTGTGATCTGATCCACTGCCATCTACCATGCTACATCTGCCCTGTCAGAGGATCTCCTCAGGACTAAAACCAGGGTCCATTTTTCAAAGTCCTTCTTTTGATGTTTTAAAAATTATGGAACATTGTTGATAATGATAATGCTATAAATAGTTATAATCTACTAGTAATATTAGTGGTAAAATTGACCTGTGAGTGTTTTCATGTGGCAGCATGTTAGAGCTACTATTTTTGCAGCCAGATGTTATTATCAGAGGTGAAATGGCACATTCCAGGGTTCAAGGTAAGTTCTGTAGAGAAGCCTGTCTCATGTAACAGTCTAAACTTTGTCTAGTTCTTGTCTCTGTCTTACATTCTGGGCTCCTACTCTCCTCTAGTTCTCCTTTTACCTATTCAGCCTTTTCTTCTTAGTCTTTTCACGTTTCTCTTATCATGCCCATGTCCTCGGTCTTGATCCTTTCAAGAGTTCTGTCACTGGTTTTCTTCTCATTCCTCCTGTCCTTCCTTGCGTGGTGTCATCTACTTCCACAGCATCAGCTATCATTCAGCATACTAACTTCTTTTTATCTGGAACCCAGCATGGTACCTGGCTCGTAGCTAGTTGGATGGTAAGTGCATGAATGAATGAGTCTTTTAACTTATGTCTGCCAAATTCATATTCCTAGCTCAGCCTCCAGCAGACTGAGAGATCTAAAACTATCTTAAATCTCCACTGGATAGTGTCCAGCCATCTCCGCTGAAGATTTTAAAAACTGAGCTCTTAATCTTTCTCTCCCAAACTTGCTCCTTCTCTTATATATATCTTATCCTGGTTAAAAGCAACACACTTCATCTATTTGCTCATTCTGGAAACCTGGCAGTCACAGTCACAGCACTCTTTTCATTATGCTAGCCTCAGAAATTAGTAATCAGATTTACTAATGCAGATTTCTCAAATTCTGGTCTTTACTTCCCTGTCTCTTGGGACAGTCCTTTTTGGCACACCTATGTGTTTCATATGTTGGTGACTCATGTGTTGGACTAGTCTAGAAGAAATGTAAAAAGTGCAGATTTTACCCTTTTAGGGGTAAATAGCATTACTATTTTCCCATGTATAGAAAAAGAATCCCTCTAGTTTGGCAGCTTATATTTTGAGATTGCCCCAGAGAGAATCATACAACTGCCTACACTATCTATTCCTGCCTCCCCCCTTCTTTTTCTTCTTCACACTGTTAGGTATACAAAATAATGGAAGAAAAAACTTGTGAAGAAACTGAAATATTTAGCCAGAAGTTAGATATTCAGATGCTTTGGCACTTAGTTGAGATTTTCAAAATTTTTATTTCCAATGTTCACAGAAATGTGGCTGAGAAAACTGAACTGTGCACTTCATTAATGTTAACTGCTGAACAACCAAATACCTTGTTTTCTGTCACTTCAGTCTTTCAAAGGAAGGCATATTAAATTCTCACTGCAAGGGTCTCTCCCTACAGCTTTTGTAATGTTATTCTGGGGGGTCTTATGTGTGGAGTGACTGACCTTTAGGAGTGTTGGCACAAGGCCAGAAGGAAGAAAACAAAGATTGTAATGGTAGAACTGCAACTTTTATGCCAAACATGGTGAAATTGGCAATTATAATATTTTCATAATGACGTAGATATATTTTGAGCCGCTGGAAATCTTATCTAATAGACATTATACATAACTTAGAATATTGATTTTTAAATTTTTTAAATTTATTTTTTATTTTTAAAGATCTTATTTATTTATTTGACAGAGATCAAATTTTTATGAGGAGAAAGCCCAATGGGGGACTTGATCCCAGGACCCTGGGATCATGACCTGAGCTGAAGGCAAAGGCCTTACCCACTGAGCCACCCAGGTGCCCCCTGATTTTTTTTTTTTTAATATTTTTTAAAAATTTGTTTTAGAGAGAGCTTGAGAGGGTGGGGGGCAGAGGAGCAGAGGGAGAGGAGAAGCAGATTCCTGCTGAGCAGGGAACCTGATGAGGGGTTTGATCCCAGGACCCAAGCCAAAGGCAGATGAACTGATTAGGTGCCCCAGAATATTGATTTATGAAATTCTTTTTAACAACATTTTATACTGTGGTAGACACTCTGAAGCTAGAATTGTGACTGGCAGTGTCAGTTTTAGTGGTAACAGCCCTTCAGGGATTGGCTAGGCTAAGGAGGTCATGCCTCTACTATTGCAGGGGAGGGAATACACAGCCCCAGCGTGGCTACCCCACTTTGGAACATTCTAGCCTCAGAATCCCTGGTAGTGTGGGAAAAGGCTTCCACTGAGACATCCCAACTTGACGTTTTCCTCAGCCCAGTCTTGCTTCTTTCTCTTTCTTTTCATTTCCTTCTACAGATGTTGGTTCCTAGAACATTACATAATAAACATCTTGCATGCTAGTCTTCATCTCAAAGTATGCTTCCGAGGGAACCCAACCTGCAACACCTACCACATAAAATTTTTATGCAGCTTTGGCAGGCAAACACAGCACGAATGTGAATGCTATGAGGCTTCCCCTACTCAGGAAACTCATAAAGGTTACCAAGTAAACAGATTCCTTCATTCTGGCAACATTTACACACCAGGCACTCTTAGGGATACAGAGATGAATAAGACGTAATTCCTTGTCCTCTGCTGAGGGATACAGACATGCACAAATTGTCACAATACAACACAGTAAGTGTTGTAGTGGAGGATTGCACAATGCGCTCATGGAACACAGATGAAGGAGCAGTTAAAGCTGCCAGAGTGTTCCTGAAGACTTCACAGGAGGAAACATTTGATTGGCAAATTAAAGGGTAAAGATGGGAGATAGACTTCCAGGCTGGAGTTGTGGCATACGAAGAGGCACAAAGGTAAAGAGGAGAATGGCATGTTTAGGGGGAATATCTATGTAAAATGTCTAGTGGGAAGGAAGGGTCTAGGCTGTATTGAGGGTGAAGGAAGGCAGGAGGTCATGAAGAATCTTTCTAGAAAAGTAGCTGGGGACCAGGGATAAGAGAAGGAGTGGTTGCCTAGTGATAATGGTCAAGGAGGAGATAAAGAAAGATGCCTAAAGAAGACCTGTATGTGGGGAGCATGAGGAAGAATACTTAGTAGAAACTCTGAAGAACAATCAAAGTGAGAAAAGGAAATCCTGGAGAGCTTTGCTGTAAAACAAAGGAGAGAAGAGAATTTCAAAGAGATAATGGTCAACTTTGTTAAATGCTCCAGAGAAGTTACCTGGGCTGAACACTTCAAAATAAGCCACTGTGTCCACACTGGAATGGGAAAGGAAATGGTGGTTTACTCATAAATAGAATTCATGCAAGAAAAAGATAAAAATGTGAAACATGATGTGAGTGAGAAAAGTCAGATAAGATACAGAGGCAGGTTTAATTAAACCCATAGTGCTTAGGAATACTTGCTTAGGTGATAAAAATGCAAAAGAAAACTAGGAGAATGAGTACTCTAAATTAGGACAGTGGTTCTTTGAAAGGAAGAAGGGGTAATGACCTAGATGGGCATGTGGCAATTGTTGAGGTCTGGTATGTTCTCCTTCTTGATCTGAGTGATGTTTTTATGGGTATTTCTTGTGGAAAATATCTTTGGACTGTACATTTCTATTTTGTGAGCTTTTCTGTGTTGTAGTTTATATTTCACAATGGGTAGGGATAAAAATTAAGCAACCGGAATGATTAATTTCAGAGTAGTAGTAGCTTTTGGTGAGTAGTTTCAGGAGAGTGGTGGGTGGTAGTGGTCAGATTGTGCTTGGTTGAGGAACTAAAAGAACAAAATCTGGAAATTCAGATTGTCTTCTTCATTTGGTGGGGAATAGAAACAGATAATCTGGACTTTTGGAATAAGTAACCTTTAAATGAGTAATACTAAACTAAATGCCCTTAGTTAAAATTTATCACATATGCAAGTAAACAGGAGTAAATTGTAAATAATTGAATAAAACATTGTTGAAAACTCATGGTGACAAGCAAATAACCTTTTTTAAAAATAGGTTTTTGAAAGCTTTGTTCATAGTTGTTATTTTATGTCAGTCTAATGAATGAGTTTTAGAAATGGAATAAAAAAAGGGAGTACTCGAAAAAAAAGATAAGTAAACTAAAAAAACAACTCATAAATATATGTCATTATTAATTTTTATTTAAGGGCCTGGAATCTTTAGAATATTAGTATTTTTTAGTTTTAGTACAGCATTCGTATCTTGTAATATTTTTGGTATAGCAAATTACAGCCACATATAACTCCATGAGAACCCAAATTTTGATATCTATGCTAATATTTTCTTGCTAGAGTCAAGGAATGTTGAGACTAAGAGGGAACTTTTAAGGTAACTCATTTGACTAGTTGACTTGACAGTTGGCACTCTGAAGCCTTGGAGGCTGAATGTCAGAACCCCAGTTGCATAATGATTGGAAAGCCACCCAAGCTTGGGTCTCTTGCCTCTCAGTACTGTGATAACTTCCCTACAGCACCCTAGAACTCACACATCAAAGCTTTGTATGGCAAAAGATTCCAAACAAGTCCTAGAGTTTTGTGATAGTGGAATTTGGTCTGTGCCAATATTGAAAATGTTCTGTATTTAGAAATTGTTTTCTTTTAAGTTGTAGTTTGAAAACATTGAATACTTGATTAAGTGTTATTTGTAGTTACTCTTGGGGTGGTATTATTTATTTAAGGAGAACTCTTCCTTTGTAGAATGTGATTGGGAAAAAACTTGGTTAATGGAAATTCACTGTAACTGCAAGTCCTAATGCAAGCTTAAATTCTGAGACAGATGTTCAGGTGCATAATCTTGTCATCTTCCATATAACACACATATGTTGCCTAATTCAAGAATCTTGGATATCTTTGTGGATGGCCAGGACTTCCCTTTTCATGGTAGAGGGAGGAAAGAAATCCCTGACTGATTTAAGTGGTCTCAGACAAACCCTGGCCTTCAGGAAACTTGTTCTTCTTTTGCCCTTCTTATAGGAAACATTTCCTCCTTGAACAGTAGTGTCCATTCTGACATCTCATATGATGCAGGGAGCAAATTCTCAATTTAGTTCTCATCAGTATTTTTTCTTTTAATCACTGATTCTGTCATAAGGGCTACATCTCCCAAACTGAAGAGAACTTTGTATCCAGGGAGCCTCCAAGTCTCTATAGCTTTGACCTTCTAAGAGGCTATCAACGAACAGTGTCTTCTAATTTATCACCTCACTGAGCTACTTTCATCATCTGTAATTCTCAATGCACTTAAATCTAGTCAGCTTTGTGGTATCATTCCCCATGTCTATGGACCAGCTCCTCTGCTAGACTAGGTGTCTTGAAGACAGATTATGATGCTAGGAATGATTGTGCACTCCAGTGCACCTAGAATGATGATAAGTGAACACTATGTTATTAATAATTACTGGTTAAGCAAACACAAATGCTTTCTAGCCTTATTGCTTTTTGGATTCTGTCTGTACAAGGGTAGTGAACCTGCTTTTTGTGCTGTGGGTAGCATTTGGTGATAAGACCATAACTACTTTCTCCTCCCCTGGCCTCAGTGGCCTCTAATGTACCTTTATTCAAGTAAGCTGAATTTGCAAGATTTCCCTTGACACAATTCCTACAATGTTCTGTTCTTGTCATGGCCTTCTGTGACAACTCATATTTCTTCTCTTCTAGGATTAAAAAACACTTAAAACCTTCTTGATAATTTTTTTTTCTGTGAATATTTGGTTTAAACAGTGTTACTATTCCAAAGGAGACAAAATACAAAAATATAATATAGGAACAATATGCAAAATAAATACATCTGGGCAAATGTAGTGGTATACTAGCTTAAGCATACATTTTTCTGTTGTCAGTGTCTACATAGTTTTTCTCTGTTTTTAATATTCACTTATGTACCTTTAATGCTTCCAGGCACAGTGAAAGAGCCCTAGGGCTTGACTGAGCTGAGAACCTTTAGAGCTTCCTTCAGGAAATTTCAGCTTTGTCTCAGCTGGCATGAGGTGGCTGTTCTTACTGGAACTTTTACCCTTCAAGCCAGAAATGGAAGGTTGTCCCAGAAATTCTGGGTTACCCCTGGAAACTTGCTATGTCTCTTTCACTGGTTGTTGATTTTCCTCGCTTTAATCACCTCTCAATTGCATTGATCTAGCAAAAAAATTAGAGAGATAAGTAGATACATCTGACAGGTAGGTTTTGAGGAAATGCATACTTAAAGTGCATCTGTGGAATTTAGGAGGAATGCTTCCTATCCCTCCTGCCCAAAGACATCAATCTGAATCAGGACTTGGTTGTCTGGGTGTCATACTGGGATGTTAAGATTCAACACATAGTGTACTTCTACCATCTCCTACCAGAATGTTCTCCTGCTGTTCCAGAGATGGCATGTGCTTCTCCTGTCTGTGCTCACCCAATTTTTTCTCCCAGTCAGTCGTGAGATGACCCATTTTCCAAGGCTCTATTCAAGTCTACCACCTTCTTGAAAGTTGTCCCTGACAAAGCCAGTTTGGAGTGGTTTTTTTTTTTTTTTTAAAAACAAATCCTTGTTATTTATGTCATTTATTTTGTGTTTACTCATGTGCTATTTTGTGTAGCTATTTGATTATGCCAAATTAGATACCTAGATAAGGTAAAAAACTGAGCTTTGGGCTCAAATCTTGACCACTGCTTACCAGCTTTATGGCCTTATATCTCTGTTAACTCATTTGTAAAGTAGAGATTTATTAATTCATTTAAAAATATTTGTTGATGCCTACTATACCAGGTGTGCACCGTGGTGAAAAAGATACAGCAAAGAGTGTGAGGGAGACAGACTAACAAATAATCAAAAGAATGTAAGCAAGTGTTCAATGATAAGAAAAATAAAACCAGATGATGAAGTAGTGACTGTGAAAAGATCTATATTAGGTAAAGGTGGTCATGGAACGTCTCTATGAAGAAGTTGATACTTGACCTGGACTTGACTGATGTGTAGAATCAGTCTTCAAAAGACCCAATGAGGAGCTCTCCAGGCAGGAAGACTTGGCAGTGTGAAATCCTTGAGGTTTGAGATACCTGGACTTACTGGAGAAACAGAAAGAAGGCCAGAATGGTTGGGGCATAGTAAGCAGGTGCTGTGATCCTATGGTAGGGGGTGAGATTGCTTAGGAAAAGAGGGATCAAATCATGGGGGGCTTTTTGTGGTGGGAAGGAGTTTGGATTTTATCCTAATTGCTGTAAGAAGTCAATGGAGGTGACTTCTCCCCACTCTTGGAGGTGCTGAATGGGTTGATACAGTAAAGCACTTAGCTCAATGCCTGCTAGTTAACTGTTCAACATATTGTTATTCCACCTTCATATATACATTTTATTACTATACCTATACTATAAGCTCCTTAAATGCTGGACTATACTGTCCTATACTATTGCTTTCCCTATACAGTGAGACGTAGAAAACCTGATAAGGTATGTTAGATGTGAGTGTTTAGCCTAATGTGCTGTTCAGAGATAGCCTTTCTGTGTAGAGGATGTACTGTTCTGGGTAATCCATCCAATGCATGAAGTTATCTGATGGGTTTGGGTAATAGCAACTTACATGCAGTGGAGTGTGCAAATATGCATAATTCTCACCTCACTCTATATTTAATTGTCATTTTGGAAGAATATTGACTTTTATATGATTATCTGAGAGAGGGAGAGAGAAGGAGAACAACACAAGTGTAAGGGACGAAGGCTCCATTTAGCGTTTTGGAAGGGAATATCTTCAGAAAAGTCTTTTTCTTTTTATTTGCCTCACCATCTGCTTTTCAGATAAGCAGAACTAGGGATTCCTTTAGTGAGATACATACTGTTACTGAGACCCTGAAAGTTTATTTCTTTTTGGAAATGCCAACACATTTGAATTTTTCTGTGCTTCAGACCATGTATTATTTTTTCTTTCTGACAGAAGAGAGATCAAGATAGAAACCCCTCTATCTGGGCTTCCTGGTAAAGATTTCTTCCTGAAGGACAACTTCCCAAGAGCCACTTGTCACTGTTTCTATGCATAAGAAGTGGGACGAACCTTATATTTTTCTTTTGAATGTTCACATTCAGATCACTCATTCAGGGACATGCACTGGTTTTTAAATTGTCTGCTGTTTGGAATTAAAGATGCCTCTTGGGTCTTATGCAACTCCAAAACTGAGCCAATTTAGCTCTTTCCTGAATTGGTGGTCCTTTTTGTTGTTTTTCTGCATTTTCTTCATAGAGGGTCACCTTCAGGTAATTCATAAGTGAATTGCCTTCAGCTTCAAAATACGTTTAAGGATATTTGATTTTCCATCAACTATTTAGCTTTCAAAAAATTAACAGAAAGGATAAAACTTTAATAAGCTAAAGGCAAGTCATTATTTGATAAAATTATCTCTTTATCCCTGTAAATCTTTAAGCTCTCTATTTCTTTTGACAAAACTATCAAATAAAATCTAATAAGATAAGAGCAAAGCCATGAGGTCAAAAGTACTTTTATTCCTTTGATGTGCTCAGTCTTTAATTGTAAGTGGGATGTCACTCTTGTTTCCCAGCCCAAACTGAAACTTTTTTGGGACAGATCATGCCATATATTTGTTTCTTCTATAGTGCCAAAACCTCATTAGATACACAACACACACATAGTAAGTTGGTTAGAACATTTGAACCGTTAAACTTGTATTATTGTTTGATGATTTCCTCCTGCAGTTTAAAACCTTAAGATGCCCCCTGAGTCCTTGAATTTGGCACAGTGCAAGAGAAGGTGGAGTACTATCAGGGCCTTGTCTTCTACTAAATATATTGCTGCATTTGTACTGTTAATTCAGGCCCTCCAGAAGAAAGCATATGTACTCTTAGGGGGGGAAAAAAAAAGGAAGACTTTGAAAGTGAGAATTCAAATGAGGATAGCTTAATTTCATTCTCTTTTATATCTGTGAAATACAGAGCAGTATTCTTCAAAGCTTTTCACTGAAGGCCAAGGGTGAGACGGTAATGATGTTATGATGTCTAGAACATCGACAGTTTTTCTCCCTAAGCTTTTGCAACAAGGATTATGAATAACAGTGAAACAGATGATACTTTTCAGAGTAAGGTCTTATGAAAACAAAAATATATGATTCACTTCTCTTAGGTATATTATGAAAGATATGAAGTGAACCATTAGTTGTAGCCATTTCTCATGAGAATCGGGGAGAGCTAATCTGAAGCAGATATTTTGAACCATAAATCCTGAATCTTCTCTCTGAATTGAAAAATGCTCTGTATTGGACATGGTTTCTTGCCCCAAGTCTTAAAAATTAAGCTATGTGCTCCTTCCAAATTTTTGGATCTATGTGATTGAACTCCTTTTATGTAATTACTACATTCGTTGACAACATGTTGAAACTGAAAAGAGAGAGGTAGAGATTATGTATTTAACACTTGGAATGTCTGTGGAGTCTGTTGCTTAATTTCACTACCTCAGAATTTAGAAAGGAAGGTCTCATTTATAAAAATAACTGTGTGTTAGGAACATTGTTTTAAGAGTTCAGTATAAGAATGGGGTGCCTGGGTGGTTCAGTCATTAAGTGTCTGCCTTTGGCTCAGGTCATGGTCCTAGGATCCTGGGATTGAGCCCTGCATCAGGCTCCCTGCTCGGTGGAAAGCCTGCTTTTTCCTCTCCCACTCCTGCTTCTGTTCCCTCTCTCTCGCTGTGTCTCTCTCTGTCAAATAAATAAAATCTTAAAAAAAAAACACACCCCAAAACTGTTCAGTATAAGAAGGTTTAGAGCCTATTAAACTGACAAAAGTAAATTTAAATAATGAAGACTCAAAGTTGCAAAGAGTTTGAAATTAATATTCCTGTACATTTGTGGTAGATTACTTTTCCATCACAACTTCAAAATCAATCTGGCATATGGATTGAAAATAAAAAAAATTATAGTCTTTCTTCAGGACTTCTATTTTTTTTTAAAGATTTTGTTTATTTATTTGACAGAGATTACATGTAGGCAGAGAGGCAGGCAGAGAGAGAGGTGAAAGCAGGCTCCCTACTGAGCAGAGAGCCCGATGCGGGGCTCGATCTCAGGACCCTGAGATCATGACCTGAGCCGAAGGCAGAGGCTTAACCCACTGAGCCACCCAGGCACCCCAGGACTTCCATTTTTTATGGAAATAATTGGAAGTAGGAGACAACTGCACAGTTTATTGAGGTGCTAAGCGTAATTACAAAAGCAAGATGAAATGAACCTAAACTAAATGAGTAAAATAGTTGTGGAATGCTGTGTAAGTAAGGATACCTCCATTCAGTAGAACATTATGTGGCCTTCAAAATCATGGTTTAATAGCAATATAAACATGATTAAAATTATTATACAATTAGTGAAAGTAGACTGACTCCTAAATTATTCTAGTATTACAACTATCAAACTGGTTCAGAAGAATAAAAAAAAATTAAAATATTAGTTATGTTTTGGATAATGGGATATTCATTTATTCAGTCAATAAATAGACTACATAAATCACATATATTCTCACATAATACTTATATTACTGCAATTTTTGCATTGCTATTCTATTTTAAAAAAACTAGGATAACACAGGGGCCCCTGGGTGGCTCAGTTGTTTAAACATCTGACTCTTGGTTTCAGTTTAAGTCATGATCTTATGGTCCTGAGATTATGCTCTGTGTTGGGCTCCATGCTCAGTGAGGAGTCTTCTACCCTCCGCCCCCACCCTCCTGCTTGCTCATGTACTCTTTCTCTCTCCCTACAATAAGTAAATAAATCTTTAAAAAAGAGATTAGGAAAATATATAAATATATATAAATAATAAAATTTTTATACAGGAAACTTAGTGGTCAGGCTAATTTTTCAGTTATCATTCCAATACTTTGGATAAGTCTTTATTTTTCCTTAAAAATGTATTGGTTTATCAATTGCATGACTAAGGACTAAAGCACATGAAGTTTCTTTCAGCATCCCAGAACATCTGCACATCAAGTTGCTAAGATGTATAGTTCTAGTCAAAAACTTGATTATTGAGACATTTGCTATTTGGAGAAAACTGAGCAACTTCCCTCAATCCTATAGACTTTTAAGGTTGTTCCTATGTGACTTCAGATATATTACTTAACTTCTCCGAGGCCAATTTCATCATCTTCAAATGGTGATGATAATTATAGGGTTGTTTTGAGGATTAAATTGTGTGTGTGTGTGTGTGTGTGTGTGTGTGTGTGAGTGATATCTCCAACTTACAACAATGCTTAGCACATAGTAAGTTCTCAACAAGTGGCAGCCAGTACTGCGGTTGTGTTGATCTAGTTGTAACTTTATATATAGCATGCTGTCTCCTCCCGTTATTCATTCTCCATATTACTTGATTATATTGTCTCCTTATTCTTCAAATTAACTTTGGCACTACCTACCAAATTTCAGTTAAACAAAGACAATGAAAATTAAGCTATATTATTTTGTAATGCTTGTCTTCCCGTTCACATAGGTCTGGCACATTTCTTATTCGGTTTATTCCTAGTAATTTTAGATTTTCTATTTCAATTGCAAATTAGAGGTTTTTCATAATATTTTTAATTGGTTATTAGAACAGTTACTGATTTTGGCTGGATGATATTGTATCTGGGCACCATGTATATCTTCATTTTTGTTCTAACTAGTTTTCTGGTTTATCTCGGTATTAACTACTAAATAGTCTACAAAATGACTTTTGTTGCTTTCCAGCTAATATTTAATGGCTCATCTCTTTTCTTGTCTTTTGCCTTAGCTATGAACAATGCAACATGATTACACCGGTAGTAGATATCTTTGTTTAAAGTCTTTTCAGGAGTCCCTGGGTGGCTCAGTTGTTAAGCGTCTGCCTTGGCTTAGGTCATGATCCCAGGGTCCTGGGATTGAGCCCCGCATCGGGCTCCCTGCTCAGCGGGGAAGCCTGCTTCTCTCTCTCAGACTCCCTGTTCTTGTGTTCTCTCTCTCACTGTCTTTCTTGGTCAAATAAATAAATAAATAAATAAAATCTTTAAAAAAACAGTCTTCTCAGTGTTTACTTCTTAATGTGTTTATTTGTATTTGATAGATACTATTCATTTTATGAATGTATGAACCATTTTATGAAAGATTTTATTTATATTCAACTTAGTATAATTTTTAAAACTCAAGAACAAGTCTTGAATTTTATCAGACTTCTGCCTCGTTTGGGATGATCCTGTAATTAAATAGTTAACACATTGACTCTATTAATACATTTTTAATGTTGAATGATTCTTTTACTTCTAAGAATAAACTCAGCTTGGCAATTGAATAATGTATTCTTTTAATATCCTTCTATATTTTGTTCAACCAGATATATTTTGGAATTTTACATCTGTTTTCCAGAAGAGATAAAAATCCATAGTATAGTGTGTAGTGTATATGTGTGTGTACATGCATGTGTGCTGAATTTTTCCCTCTTTGTGATCAGTTTTGAAGTCTTTTATAGAATAAAATATAAAGTATACTAACTTTGGCTTCTCACTATTATTTGAAGCTTATAAGTTTAATAAAACTTACGTGGAAAGTTGTCTGAGCTTAGTATTTTCTGGAGAGAGATAGATCTTTGAACAATTTTCAGTTCCTTCTCTTATTTTTTTTTTTTTTAATTTTTTATTTTTTATAAACATATATTTTTATCCCCAGGGGTACAGAGGCTTAAGTGGGTAGAAGAAGAATAAATGAAACAAGATGGGATTGGGAGGGAGACAAACCATAAGTGACTCTTAATCTCCTTCTCTTATTTTTGATCTATTAAAAAATTTCAGTTTTTGTTAGATCAGTTTGGAAATTTATATTATTTTTCATTCTATAGATTGAAGGTTTTGGCATAGGACTATATCTCATTTTTAATACCTTTCCTTCATCTACCACTGTATCTTTCACCTCCCCACTTTGATACCCAGATTGGCTAACTTGTGTTTTATTTTCTTTGTTTTCCCCTTGGCCAAATTTGGAAGAGATTGGTACTTTTTTTTTCAAGTCAGCTATTGGTTTTATTTTTGTCATATGTATTGTAGTATGTGTTCCTTTTTATTAACTTCTGTTTTTTTCTTTCATTTTAAAATTTCTTTGGTTTCATTTTGCCCTATTTTTTTACTAGCTTTTTGAGTTGGATGCTTATTAATATTTTGACATTGGATTTGGATTAAAACATCATGCTTATTATATATTCTCTTTTATATTCCAAAGAGGAGTGTCTATATCTTATATATATATGCATAAATTTTACATTATATATATGTATTATGACCACTCTATTAAAATGAATTATCAGCAATGATGTATTCAACTTTTAATATATTTTAGTCTATTTTTCCTTACCAATGTTACTTATAACATATATTTTCTTTATTCTTGAATTCATTTTTAATTTTGCAATAATGCAGCCTAAAGAAAGTTTTTGTTCTTGTAGTTTTTTTTTTTCCAGAAAATACACATGGGGTGTGACAGACTTAATGTGTCTTTATATGTCTCAGTTGTCTTTAGTTTGATCTTTTACCTGAATTATGACTTAGATCAAAATCTTTTTCCATCAGCTATTGGTATATACTGTTCTTGCTTCATCCAGACTCTAATTTGTTTTTTTAAGATTTTATTTATTTATTTGACAGAGACACAGTGAGAGAGGGAAAACAGCAGAGAGAGTGGAAGAGGGAGAAGCCCGGTGTGGTGCTGGATCCCAGGGCCCTGGGAAGGCAGATGCTTAACAATGGAGCCACCCAGATGCCCCAAGACTTTATTTTTAAAATGACATAATTCTGATGCCAATCTGATTTCAGCTTTTTTGCAAATATTTTCCTTCATTGGTGACACTATAGGTTTTCTTCCTTATCTTTGGAATTAACCAGTTTTATTAGATGGCATTTAGATTATATTGCACAACTTACCCTATCCTTGCTACAGAATCCCTAGAGAAAATTCAAGTAATTACTCTCTGAAAATGTTAGTACTTCATCAGTTTAGTAAATTTTCTCTATTATTTATTTTTTTCGTCATTTTCTACCTCTTACTTCTTCCTTGTTGGGTAGATGTTAGGTCTTCTGGATTTGCCCTGTCTCAATCTTTCTCATCTTTTTGTTCTGCTGCATTGAACATGGGAAGATTTCTCAGTACAGGCTTGTAGTTCACTAATGCAGCTTTAAGCCTGAATCATTCTGATGTCTTTTATTTGAATTTTTCATTCAAACGATCTTAGTTTTAGTTGCAAAAACAGTTTGTTGAGGTATGATTGATACACAAAAAGTTCTGCATTTTTAATGTACACAATTTGATGAGTTTGGAGGTAAAGTGAAACCATCATTGCAATCAATGCCGTGAGCATATCCAATTGCTTCTTTTTTCTAGTATCTTCATTAATTTTTGTGGATGTGACATCTCTTCAAATCTCTGAGAATTCTAATTGTATTTATTTTAAACTTCTATGATGATTTTTATATTAACTCTATTTTTGAAGGTATTAGTTCTTTGGTTTAGTCTAACTGTTTTCACATTGTTGGTTTTTCTGAAATATTTGTATTTAGAATTGAGATCTGGGGTTGCTGAGTAATGATAGCTAGAGGTTTCCCAGCAGCAGAAGTGAATAAAATAATTTCTTCAATGAGTGAATTTAGGTTCTATTACAGAGATTTTGGTGGAAAGAGGGTGCATGGTTGTGGCCAGAAGATGTTTCTTCTTGAGTACCTATAGCGTTTGTTTAATAGATGTAGGGCCACGTGTTCACAAGGGAACCAGAAGTTACCTGGAGCATCACATGGTACTATCCTTCTTTTGTTCCAATAACTTAAGTAAGTTTCCTATGGCAGATCTTCCATTTTATTTAGAGAGCTCTATTTGAGGCTTTTGTCAGGAGGTCCAATCAGCAGTTACAGTCATTTTGCAGCTCACCATTCATCTACCCCTTTGTGCTTCCAGTCCCTGCTGTCTTTGACCTTGGTGCTCTTCTTGGTTCCTGGTGGGGGAACACTCATTTCTTTAGCGGTCTTCTCAGTGCTGCAGGTCAGCTCCGTGAGATTTTACCATCAATCTGAACCTATCTGCCTGTGTCTTCTAGAAATTCTCCACTGTTCTGGTCTGTGGCTGGCACTCTTCCATGATTTCTTGTGCTACCATGGATTCATTTTATATTTTTAATATCTTGTATTCTTTGAATGGCATCCTGGGAAGTAGGAAAGATTGATATGTATGCTCAGATATTCATCACAAAGCAGAAAACACTCAGTTTTTAGTATTATCAAAAAAAGTTTCTTAGTTCTCAGGAGTCAGCATAGTTTATTTTATAAAAGGCATTTTTCTTTCAGTTTAAGCTTTGGATAATTGTTTCAAAAATATTAAGGGCCAGGTCAGTGCCACATATTTTGCACATATTTTTCTGTATCTTCATAAACTGTAAAAATTCAATATTATTTTTTTGTTTTACAGATTAAAAAGCTAATGCTTGGGGAAATTGAACTAGTAAGTGATTTTAAACAACATAATGCTTTCCAAAGCCATATTTTTTAAAAAGATCAAATTAATTTAAATATAGAATACTAGAGACTCCATAGCAGAACTTAAAATGTTAAGTTTTATGTTTTCATAATTTGGCTCAAGACTACAGGTATATGTAATATTTTCCTCTTCTCAGACTTCAAAGAAGATATTAAATATTTGCATGGATTTTGGAAAAGATTGTCTCAATCCACTAAATGTTTAATTTCTCCAGATATATCATCCTATTGCCCATTTTTCTTATCCCTTTGACAATAGCATTCACTAAAATGTATTAGTAAATGTGTATGTTTATCAACAGTTAAATCTATATCACTTGTGGCAACAGTTATTTCTAAGTATCAGCTTAGAAAAAGTACCTTTTTCTGTGGCATAAATTTGGCCATAGTAAAATAAACATTGCTGAAAAACAAATACCTAACAGTTGAATGATCAGAGTCATGAATAGGGATGAGGAATAGGGAAAACTGAAAGCATTTTTGGGACTTTCATAACTTTAAATACTTGCTTACCTTTTTAACAACTCATCTGTGGTCATTTATGATTTAGAGAATTTAGTCCGGTGCATTTCTTCAGGTTGCATTAATGACCAGAGAGCTCTGAGGAGTGCAAAATTACTTAGGTTTCTTGAAATACGGAAAGTTAAAAAATTTCAGCTCATTGTTTAAACAAAAGGATAAAGCTATTTCCAGTGAGTAAAATTATGTTAGCTATCTAATACTAATGACATCATTTAAGTGACAAAAGAATTCTTTAAAATGTTTAAACATTGGTCTCACTTGCTCTAGCTCCATACAAGTTTGTGTTTGAAGAATGATCCAGGCTACTTTTTATATTTCGTCTTTAACTTACCTTTGATAGTGCCACTTACCAAATCATGGAATTAGAAGAGATGCTGTTCTTATATTCTCTATGAAAGAAATGATTGACAAAAATACATCTTTACCACACCACCCACAAAACAGTTAACTTCATTTTATTTTTAATTGGTATTATTGCATTTGAAGCAGTTAAATATGCACAGAGAACATTGTGTCTTAATTGAGTCATTATATACCACTTTATTTTATCTATTTTCTGGCCATTTTTGGCTATTTGCAAAGTCTTTATTGTGATATAATTGGTATTTAGACCATAATTTTCTCCTTTTTTTTCCTCTCTTCCTTCTTTCAGTCCCTCTCTGCCCCTGTCCCTCCTTCTCTCTTTCCCTTCTTCCCTTCCCTTCCTTCCTTCCATTCCCTCCTCCCTTTATTATTATTTCTTTGTTTTTAGTTGTCACCACTTTATTATTAGATTGAAGGTATAATTTATAAATTGAGAGTTTCGGTCTATACTCTAAATATATCTGAGGCTAAGTGAATAATTTTGTTCTTATTACCTTTAGTAGCTTCTTTAAGTAACTAGACCCTTTTATTTTTGCTTTATTTCTCCATTCTGAGTTGCTATTTATGTGAGTGCTTATCATATTTGCATATGTTCCCAGTTCTTTTCTATTCACTTACTCAGAGTCCTAATTAGCAGTGAATTACTCCTTCATTCTATCTCCTATTCTGAAAATGTTTAAAAGTAATGGAAATCAAACATGTGAAAATGAATTCATGATTTAACTCAACCGATAAGAGTACTTGTCTTAGCAGTTTAAAGTTTGGATTGTTTTCTAATCATCTTTGTTTTTAATTTGATATTTTAAAATTCTGAATAATTGATACATTTCTACCAATTTCTAGTTAAATTGAATCCAGAAAGGAGAGAAAAATAATTTCAGTTGCAAAAACGTTGCTACTTTATATTTTTGTATAGATCCTTAGAGAGGCTTCTTGTAACAGAGAGATCAAAATTTGGCCCAAACTCGGGAAACTGAATTAGTTTTAACTAAGCCTGAACTAAATGCAAATATAATTGTATTTGAACTGTTATGCCCCAATAAAGGGTCCGTGGTTAAAGGAGCGAGACTGATATAAAGCTAAGGTCAAGCAAAGCTTTATTTTGCGCCAAGCATCAAGAATCTAACCGAACGTTCGGGGAGCATCTCTTACAAGAGAGGGCGACCCTTCTCTGTTTCACAGTCTAGCTTTTAAGGGCAAAGGCCATGCGGTTGGGCCTGGCCACGCACAGACGACCAATGAGATTGTAACACACACAGGAAACTCCAGTGATGCTAGGTGACCAATTGAGTTACAATTTACCCTAGTAGACGTTTGATCCAGCCTATCACCTTGGTTGGGATTGGCACCCAAAAGGCTCCCAAAGGGCAGGGCCCATACTCCTTGGTAACCAGGGAGACAGTATGCATCCCCCCACTGATCGGATGTCTCCACCTGGCCTGACCCACCCTGTATCTGGGCTTTGTTACCTGGAGCTGGTTTCCGGGACTTGTTTTTAAGTGAATCCCCTGGGGGAAGGGGAGCAGGGACAGTTTAACTTTAATGAAAGCCTCTTGCTAAGTAGGTCCTTAGAGAACCACCTCTTAAAATAAAAGGTGTTCTTGACAAAGAACATAACATAAACATAAACATAATGAGTGTTTATTTTTTATTTTTAATTGTAAACATATTCTACTTCCACTATAGAATGTTTCTAAAATAGAGGAAATAGAAAGGAAAGAAAGAAAATCTCAACACCAAGAGATATTTACTCTAACTTTTTGATATAATACTTTATTATATCTTTTTGGTACATGGATGTTTATATACAAATATACACATTTTTTTTAAAAACCATACTCTATATATAGTTTAACAAATTTATCAATGTTATTGGCTCAAATTAGAGCCAAGATCATTTTTTAAAATGTGCTAAAACAGGACATCAAAATATTCCCTGAATTAAACAATGATCTCATCTCAAACTGATCCATTACAGAAGAATTTTCAAATCCTTGAGCGTTCTTCTAAATCCTTTATTAATTGCTTCATATCACTTTAATTTTTAATCACTGGGAAGAAGAGATAGATTCCCCTGTGTGTTTGGTTAGTAAAATCCTAATTTTATTCCTTAATTTGAGAAGCTCCAATAACCTGTACTATTGAAAGTTTTAATAGCTGCAGTGAGTGATCCATTTTTTAAAAAAAATTATTCAAATTCAATTCAGTATTACTAGTTTCAGAGTAGAATTTAGTGATTCATCAGTTGCCTGTAACACCCAGTGCTCGTTACATTAAGTGCTCTCCTTAATGCCCACCACCCAGTTACCCCATCCCCGCCCCCAACCTCCCCTCAGTGATCCATTTTTGACTAAGCCACTCTCAGGAGTAGGGGCAGCCTCAAGGTTGTTGGGTCTGATTTGGAGGGCCTTCTTTAAGAAAAAAAAATTTTATATTGCACTTGGCAAATTTAATAAAAATACATGTTTGTAAGTATACTGCTGTTGCCCCTCCCAGAGTCTGGGAGGGAGCCCCTGTAAGTGAAGAGCTCTTAAGCTTACTGTTTCATTAGTTTCATAATAAATTTTTCTTGGCTCAGGAGTTAACATTAGTTTTCATTTGAGAAGCATTGTTACATTTCACAACACTCTTTCCAGTTGAATTTTTATAGTTACTTATTTCCATGCAAAGAAGTAGTGAGAGCTGGGCCTATACTGATTGTCCTACAGGCCAAACCTCATAGAGGGACTCATATATGTGAGCCTTCAGATGAGGCCTAATGGGTGGTGTATTATTGGTGCATTATTATTTCAGGTTCAGAAGTCATAGAAGATAATCTAAGCTGGTAGCCAAATAAGGAGAACGTCAGACACAAACAGAAATCCCCATATCAGGAGCCAAGAAAGTAACCAGAAAGGCAGTCCTGGGTGGATGCATGTGCTGTTGCCCATAGGTATCTGGGTGCAAACGATCAGAGACGGGATGTGATCGACCTACAGTGTGAGGATGAGCTTGGCATATGCTCAGGATATTCTTGAGGAAGACAACTTTCCAAATTTTAAATTATGGAAAGAGAACACGAGTTTAGAATCAGAAAATATGCATTTGAGTTCACTTGTTGCCTCTTAATAGCTGTGTAATCTTGGGCAAGATTCAGTTTCCTGAAATTTAGTAGCTTAAATAATGAAATTACTTTTTTTTCGTGAATCTGCTATTGAGTGGGGCTTAGTGGGGACAGCATGTGTCTTCTCTCTTCTTGGCATCAGATACTGTGGATCAAAGGCTGGGGGGCGGGAATGATCTGAGATTTACTTACTGGTCTGGTGGTTGAAGCTGCCTGTCTGCCAGGATGTTTGGTTGTGGCTGGAACACCTATACATGGTGTCTCCACATGGCTGCTTGGCTTCCTCATGGTTTGGTAGCTGGTTTTCAAGTATCCCTAAATGGCCAGGCAAAGTTGAATCACATTTATAAGTTAGCTTCAGAAATCAAAAGGGTCATTTCAAGGGGAGGGAACACAGACTCCATTTCTCAATAGAGGAGTGACAATGCCAAATATTAAGACAAACCTGTGGATGGGATATATTGGTGTCACTCTCTTTGGAAATACAATTTGTCACACGAATAATAATGGCACATATTTTTGAATACTTGATACCAAGTGCTAAGTGATTTACATATAGATTACCTTATTTAATTTTTCACCATAACACTCTTCAGTATGTATTATTATTCTGTTTATTTTATAGAGGAGGAATAAGAGGCATAGTGAGTTTTAGATCAGGAGTTAAGACTTGAACCCAGGTTCCTAGAGCTCATACATATTCTTAGCTCTAATAGCAGAATTGTTTTCAGGGTTAAACAAGGTAAAACACATGAAAGTGCTTTGTGAATTATAAATTTTCTATGCAAATTTAAATCATTTTGAGAAAAAAGTCTAGGAACATTTTCAGAAATGTTAATATTTCTGACTTAGCACAGTAGAGTTTGGGTAGGTTGCAAAATTAATTTAATAGATGATGTTAGTAATGGAGTTATTGGATGTTCCCAGATGGTAAAAACTCTGAAAGTCTTCTTTTCTTTTATACCCACTGATCATTCCATTTCCTATCTCAGCATCTTTGACCATGCCCTATATTTCCATTATAGAATCAAAGGAAGTTAAAGCTCTTGGAAGCCTTAGATGTTATATTGGCCCAACTCCTTTCTGTTCTCATGGAATTTTTAGTTGTGACCTCTAGAAACTTAATTACTTTTCAGAATAAATACTGTTGTGAAGTATTTCTCTCCCTGCTGTTTTCATTTTAGCTGTTTAAACAACCCTAAAGAATGACAGATTTGAGGTGAAAGATTTTATTTTATTTTGGAGGTTAAATATTTGGGTTGAAATGTTCTTTTTGTCACCTATTAATATTTAACCAAATGGCAATATGTTTGTAGTACAGGAAGGAAAACAAGATAACATTCATCATGATCCTACAGCTTGCATTACATGAGAAGCAGCCTCCAGAAACACTGACTAGTTTCAGACTAGCAGAGACTTATCATTCAGGACATATGGATTTTTTGAAGTGTAGTTGTTTCATTTTACAAGACAAAGAAAGCCCATATGTGTCTTTGAGTGTGTGTGTGTGTGTGTGTGTGTGTGTGTCTGTGTCTGTGTGTTGGTGTTACAAGGAAATCAATTATTCTGTTCAACACCACTCTGCATCTTTTCCACTTGAACCCTACTGAGAATAGGCGGTGGGCAGGACAAATCCAGGACCTTCCTTGGAGCATTTCTGTAGTTCCCTGAGAGAGGCTGTGTGGAGTAAACCTGGGAAGGTGATAAAGCATGTGGTCCCTATTTGTCTTGAACTGAACCTTAAACTCGGTTCCTACTTCAGCTAGGCCACTCAGTGCCTGTTTGAATGAGAGATACATGTTGTTAAAAATATTTAACCCTAGCCCAGGACTGTCATGTGTGGCCAGGATTAGGGTCTCCATACTGTAAAGTATTCTGCAACAGAAAGGGCCCTACTTAGTTTTCTTTGTGGTTGGGGCTTTCTGACTCCTGGGGGAACTTGAGTTATCAGTTCAGAATCATGGTTTGTCCAGAACTCAGATGCCTACAGTTAGAGTAACAGATGTCAGAATTGTTTTGTTTGTCTTGTTTTTTGTTTTTGTTTTTTTCTATCCACATCAAAAAGATTAATCAGAACATAGGCATCCATTTTGCAATGTAGACATTTCTGGTGGTCAAACTATAAGATTTCAGGTATTTTGGTTATAACGAGGCAATTATAGGGAGAGAAATGTTGACTGTCAATACTCAGCCCTGATGCCGATTCAGTGTATAGTTAGAATAATTAGTGTAACTAGAAGTCATGGCTCATTCTACCACAATACAGTTTCAAATTACACTTCTGTGGCTCAAGATTTTGAGAATTGGTTAAAAAGAGGATTGATTATATTTGCACTACTGTTTTCTAAGGCTCTAAAGTTTAGTTTTTCCTCCCTTCCCCACCCCTTCCTCTTCCTCCCCTTATCTTTCCTCCCTCTCAATCTTCCTCCCTCCCTCCCTTCCTTCCTTCCTTTTTTTCCTAAGTAAAATACAAATAACTTTATAAGGCATTGTGTCAGTCAATGTATGAGTTATAACATATATTAAATGTAGATAAGTAATAATAAAAGTAAATAATAAAGTTTTTTAAGAATAACAGGTGAAGTCAAGAGAAAGAGGAAAGAAAAGTTGAATAGTTGAGAATTAATTAGTTTGGTTTTATGTTTTTAAAGTTTTAATATTCTTTAAATTTTTATAGTAGGTAATACACAATACCATGCTACTATTTAGAGAAAACTTTGGGATGAGCTATTTTTTTTCCCTCAGTGAACTCACCTTTTACCATATTTTATTAATGATGAAATTATTTGGTGTTTTCAGAGGTAAAACTTTAGATAATCTTACTTTCAATATTAAATCATCATTGGTTTCACTAAGAAAACCTGAGAAAGGAGGCAACTAATTTCTGAGGAGTTCAATAGTAAGAAGCAAGAGATTTTACCCAAGTTGAGGCTGTAACATTGTGCAGAGGGATGCATTTGTTGGGCTAAATTCTCTATGAAGTTCCTTATAATTACGTGAAGGAAATAAATATATGCACAAAAATGTATCTCCCACTATGATCTTCAACTTTCTCACCTTTTTTTTTTTAAGATTTTATTTATCTATTTGACAGACAGAGATAACAAGTAAGCAGACAGGCAGGCAGAGAGAGAGGGGGAAGCAGGCTCCCTGCGAAGCAGAGAGCCCTATGCGGGGCTCGATCCCAGGACCCTGAATGACCTGAGCTGAAGGCAGAGGCTTTAACTCACTGAGCCACCTAGGTGCCCCTCAACTTTCTCTCTTAAGTAATTCATCCTAGAGTAGAGTTTCCACTGTTAGTGCTACCGATGACCTCAGATGGAAATGGCTGCCACTTTTGTAGCCAGCCTAGAGTAAACTGGAAGGTCCTAGGGAGCTCTTTCCCCCAAGGGCTACTCTTCCTCTCTAGAAGAAAGTTAGCTCCATAATAACTCTATTAAGACACTGTATACTATTTCCAGAATTAGAAAAGTTAAACACTGTCTATTCCTCCAAGTGCCTATTTAATCAATTAAAACTTGGTAACTGAGAAGACAGCACATATTTCATTGATTATTTCATTGAACAGTTGCTGAGAACAAATTTGTTCCCACTGTCTCAGAATGCTATAATCTTAAAGTAAATTTCAAGACTGGTTTTCTCCTGCTGTGTAGAGTTCTGAATGGTAACCTAGAATTCTATTTTATGTGGCTGTGTGGTAGAGAGGTTGCTGTCCCCAAATTAGGAGCCCTGGGCTTTGATATGGTGCTGCTACTAACTACCTTTGTGACCATGGACGTTTTCTTCACTTTTCTGGAACTCAGTTGTAAAATAAGGGCTAGAGATAAAATAATCCCTAGGATTCCCCATGCTCTAAAGTTATAGATATATAATTTTATATGTGGCCCTTTAATGTTTTATATATATATATGTGTGTGTGTGTGTATTTATATATATAACATTAAATATAACATATATAACACATATATAACATATATATATATATATATATAAACAAACATTAAAGGGCCATGATACATACCTCCTGAATTCCTTTGGGACTTATAATCCAATATAATCACATTTCAATGGGATGAAGAGTTTATCAGGCAAACTAATCATATATTTGGTACCCGAATTGGTCAATAAATTACTCATAAATCATCCAATAAGAGTTACTGGATTGAAATATTGTCCATGATCTGCATTGAACAAAAAAGTGATACAGACATGGCCCTTACCTTCAGAAATATACACACTAATGGAGTATACAAGCATTAAGCAAATAAGCACACTAATATATATGTGATCACATATTTATCCATGTCTCACCATAAGTGCTGTTAAGGAAATAAACAAGGTGTGGTGATAGGGCTAAGTGGGGGTCACTTAATATAAGATGGTTAGGGAAGACATCTATAAGCAAGAGACAGAGCTAAGAAGCTGAAACCTGAATGATAAATAGAAGTAAGTCTAGTAAAGATGGAGGGAAGCAAATGAGTGTGGGTTCCGAGCAAGGAAAGAGCTTTCTACATTTGAAAACAGAAAGGAGTCCTAGGCAGCTGCAGAATGACTGCCAAAGTGATAAGAAGTGAAGCTGGTATGGCACTAAGGCAGGAGGTCACCCAGGGGGCCATGAGACTTTTGGATTCCATCCTAAGTGTCAGAGCAAACTGCTAAGAAGAGCTGAGTCAGTAAGTGAGTTGATCCAATTATGTCTAAGATAATCATAATTTCTGGGTTGAGAATAGATTGAGAGAAAAAAGAGTGGATGTGGGAAGACCCCGACATGGAAGAATTGTAGTAGTCACAGAGGGAGAGAAAATAAAGACTTGGATTAAGGTAATGACAATGGATGGGTTCAAGATAGATTAAGGAACTGTTAGATTATAGGTGAGAAAGAGTAATGAAATCAAATGGTTTCATTTTTAAAGTACATATAAGTATATTTAAATTAACTTTCATTGGAGACAGCTTTTTCATGTACACACACAGATGGATGCATGTATGTGTCTGTGTATGTATATATGTGTATTTGGAATTTTCATACTTTTTTCCACTCATTTTTGTTTGTTTTGTTTTTAACTGTAGAGACATAATTACCCCTATATTAGAATTGCTTCAAGGAACAGACATATGTATAAGATACAGTTTCAGTGCTTTTACTTTCTGGTCCTTCAGAATCAAAATACCTAGCTTTAAAACCAAGTACAGCTTTCCCTTCCTTGGGGAAGACTTTCTTATTTTTCTCAGTGGATTTAGATACTCTCTCCTATTGCCTACACTTCAGCATCATTTGTGAGGTGCAATCATTCCTTTGTGTGTCTGACTCTTCCAGAAACCTGAGTTTGTCTAGTGCATGGACTCTCTTCCACTCATTTGTTTGCTCACAAGGGCCAAACTCCACCTGGCACACATGTACTGGAAGATGCCGAACCACAAAGAGATCACATCCATTCTTGGGATATAATGCCTGTCTTCTGTGTTCCCTTGTGATGATGGTAGGAAACTGGAGATTAGAGAGTTGCTTATTTGAGTTTCTACATGTCGGCTCTCATTTCTCTGTAATGAGTTAGAGAATTGGAGGGCTATTGATTTGGCAGTCATAGACCTTGGCAAAGTGTCATTGGAAGAGCTTAATCAACAGTTCCTGTGTGGTTCATCAACTCAAAGCTCTTTGAATTAGAAGGCAGCTCAGAGGAAATCTAATCCTACAAAGAATTCATTCTGCACTGCAATGTCATAGCCCAAGCTTACCTAAAACACTTGATTCCCAATATTGGGCTCCTCAGAAAATAATGTTTTCTTTCTTAGTTTTTACTAGTGAAACCAAATGATTTCATACCAAAATAGGAAACTGAACCATGACACATTCCCATTTTTTTAGTTAATAAAATTATATATCATGTTAATACACAGAGATAAGGAAACAGATACCACATACAGATAAGGGAAATTACAGTGGATGATTTCTACTCAGGTTCTTTGTGAAGAAGTCTTCCTTTAGATTTCATTTATAAGTATTTTAACCCTAGCATTCCCATTAACTGTGTTATCTTTGTGATCTCATTAAGTGCCCATACTCTTCCCTCTTGTTAGTCTTCCTGTCAAAATATATTGTGAAGATTTTATATAACAGTTGTAAAGAATTATTCACCATCAGAGTGTGTTTGCATATGTTCCAAGGATAACCATGGGAAAGTACCCGAGACCCAGTGTGTTGTGAAACTGACAAGCTGCCTTTGTGTACTGCTCTGCTTTGCAGCCTGGCATCTCTATAGCATCATGATCCTTCCAGCTGCCCACTGCTTTCAGAAAGATCTGCTAAGCCAAATAAGATCAGGATATCAGGGCTTTAGCGGGTTACCTCTCCCAGGAGCTTTTTTTTCCCCAGTAGAAAGAGGAAAGTCACATCTTGCTAATGGCAGAATTCCAGAATTTTTCAGGTATTGTTGAAGGAAGCATCTTGGGCTGGATGAGCCTTTGCTGTACTTTTAATAGCATTGTGTGTAGGCCTTTTTCCAAATACCCTGGCTGGAGGAGCAGATGAAATGCCCAGTGACATTTACTTGGTTGTGTTCTTAGCTGGCACTTCACTGACTCTGCCTTGCTCATCATCACACATAGACACAGCCTGTCACCCTTCCTTGCAGTCTCCCTGACCTGTCTGATTCATCCCGCCAGGCCATACTCACGCATCTGGTCCCCCTATGGCATGTCAAATAAGATTGTGGGCTCTGAACTCTGACTACCAGGGCTTAGTCCCTTTCTCTCCTATCTACCATGTATGAATATAAATAACCTTTTCAAGCCGCAGTTTTTATCATATGATAATTAGTATGTTGTGGGTTTCAGAGGGAAAAAAGAGAGAATGATGTAAAGGGTTTCTGGTGCTTAGCACACAGAGCTCTAGAAATGTTAGTTAAATAAATAATAGACTCTCATAGAGTACTTATGATAAGCTAACATTTACATATATCAAGTCATTTAATTCTTAAACAGCTCTAAAAGGTGGTTACCATTATTTCCAGTTTACAGATGAACCAAAGCACAGAGAAATTAACGGACTTACCTAAAGTCCCATAGCTAATAAATGGGAGGTCAGAATTTGAACTTAGGGCTCTCTGGTTCCAGGGTTCTTGCTTTTCAACATTCTGCCATGCTTCCTCCTATAAACAAATACTACTATTTCCTGTAAACAAATACTACTATTCTAACAGTATTGACAACACCATTGGGAAGTGCCTCTGCATAACCTGAATCCAGGTAAAATGTAGGTCAAACACCAACGGTGTGGAATGAGCTTTCTCATCATGATACAGAAAACCAGAGCTAGACGGATAGCCTTGTAATAGGAGACCGCAGGTATTTTCCAGTACAACACATTCTCTTTACAGATAAGGAAACTGGAACCCAGAGATGTCCAGGACTTTGTACATGGTTGTGGACCAAGGCAGAACCAAGCCTGGTTAGGTTTCACAGGTACAAATCGAGGGAGTTTTAGTTGATTATGTTTATTGCAGGAGGCACACATGTCCTTTGGATCAAAGACAGTCTTTCTCCATAGGATAATTTCCTTTGACCCAAGGCAAAATCCATTTGACTTGGAATTTTATACTAATAAATGGAATTTTATACTAATGATGTAAAAAATATAAAAAGTGGGGTTAAATAAGAGGAAACCAAGAGGTTAGTGATAGGATTGTGTTAATTCCACTGAACGAAAGGTGGCTAAAAGTAGCTACTTGGAGGGGTAGGGTAACACCTGGATCCTGCTGAATGTCAGTCCAGTGGCATTGAACAGTATGTATTTCTAGTACTTCTTATTCACCTAATGAGCTCGTTCTGCAGGCAGCTTTGTTTTCTCATATGTTGCCTGTTTCTACAGGGCAGTGTCTTTGTTCTCTACACACCCTAAAAGTTGGCAAAAATAAACCTGCAGGCAAGATACATTTTAAATGGTTACACAACAAATGCTTTCTCCTCCCTTACAGTAATACACTTGTAAAAGATCAGATTGGGGAAGGAAAAAAGCTGTTGAAAAAAATTTTGCTAAGCAGATGCTTACTCTGACTACTGAGAATATGAAATATGTTTTGACATGAAGATCTAGATTATGAAAGAGTGCTGATTCATATTGTTCTAGAATCACCAAATGTTCATGCTTTAGGGAAGCCTAAAGATCTAGTATGAACCTGCCTTCCAACATGAGCAAAAAAGATGGAATGATAAGCTGCTCAAGGTCAGAGCTAGTTAGAAACAGTCAAGACTTCTGGCCCTTGTCCTGGAATTTTTATAGTGTAATGTCATGTAGAGGACCAAGAAGAATGTGTTCATCTGCAAATAGCAGAAAACCATCCTAATGGTAGCTTAGCAGTTAGGGATTTATCTTTCTCATACAAGAAGACATCCAGGAAAAGGCAGTGCAGAGCAGAATGAAATCATTCTCACAATCAAGCAATCATGCTAACAGGTACCTGGGCTGTCCGTCTTCTGCTATTCCAGGTTTCATGTATAGGCTTCCTTATCATCTTTCACCCACCATTTTTCCTACACGGCTGCAGTACCTCCAGGCTCAGGTCCATGTACTGGTATAAATCTCCAGGTTCAGATCCATGTACTGGTGTAAAGACAGAAGGGAAGGGGGGTGTCTAGGTGGCTCAGTCAGTTAAGCTCTGCCTTCAGCACAGGTCATGATCCCAGGGTCCTGGAATTGAGCCCTACATTGGGCTCCCTGCTTAGCAGAGAGCCTGCTTCTCTCGCTCCCTCAGTCTGCCACTCTGCCTACTTATGCTCTCTCTCTGTCAGATAAATAAATAAAAATCTTAAAAAAAAAAAAAAGAAAAGAAAAGAAAAGACAAGACAGGAGAAAAGGCCTAAGAAGCATGCCAGCAATCTGACCTTTTTCAGATTTTCCCAGAGGCCTCACCCGGCCTTAACTCTCCTTGTCTGGAACTGGGTCACACATCTGCATCTAGCCACAAGAGAGTATGGGAAATTAGGTGCTTTTGGCTATGCACATTGACCCTAGACAAAATCAAATATTTTTTAGTAAGGAAGGATGGGAGAATGGATAATGCGGAGGAAATAACTAGAGCCTGAAACACAAAGTAAGCTGAGATAGATAATTAAGGGCCATAGGCTTCAAAGTCAGACATATCTGAGTTCAAATTGCAGTTCTCACAGATTTTGGCTAAGTCACTTTATGTCCTAGGCCTATGCCTAGGCTTCATAAATGGAAATAATTACGGCAAAATGAGTAATAAGAGTGTAGCGAAGTTAAGATAATTAATACATAATAAGATCTTCATAAATTTTCACCACTGCTTTAGGATCTGGTAACATTAATATTGCTTACCCTCCCTGGGCCAAGCTTTATTCTGATTTCTTTAACTTCAGATGGAATGTTCAAGACACCAAGACACAGAAAGTGGTTAAACAGGCTCTATTCATTTTTATTCCCTATTAGAAATAATGCCCCTCGCCTGGGTGGCTCAGTGTGTTAAGCCTCTGCCTTCGGCTCAGGTCATGATCTCAGCGTCCTGGGATCGAGCCCCACATCAGGCTCTCTGTTCAGCGGGCAGCCTGCTTCTCCCTCTCTCTCTGCCTGCCTCTCTGCTTACTTGTGATTTCTCTCTCTGTCAAATAAATGAATTAAAAAAAAAAAAGAAAAAAAAAGAAATAATGCCCCTCCAAAAAACCAAAAACCAAAAAATGAAACAAAAGAAAAAATAATTCCCAAATCATATTTAAACATTATTCACTCTGCTTCTAGTCCTTTGCTCAAATGGGAGAGACTTTAATGGGCTAACTACTCTGACCTCAACCTGAAGTAAATCATTGTATGGAGAAGAGATGGTCAGACCTTGTAGGAAATTTATAGCAGAGAGGTGTTTTGAGCCTTTTATACCTTTTGTTAGGGCAGAGACTCAGTAGGTGAGGAAATTTTTTATCTCCCAAACTGAATCTCATTGAATCTTAAAGAAAAAGAGAGAGAGAGAGAGAAAGAGAGAGAAAGAGAGAGAGAGAATACTACCACTTTAATAAACTAGCTCACTTCAGGTTTTAGAATTCCAAACAGGAAACCTGCAATATTACATATGCTCTCTCAATCCAAGTATGTAGATATCTCAGGAAATGGCATAAGTTATATGGGCAACTTTGCTAAGAACATTAGTATTTCTTATTTTTGTTTATTTATTTTTAGGTAGAAAGATTGTTATGTAGTCATTATGAGAGGTGCATTTCCCTTTCAGAAAAATTTGCCATGTAACCCATAATAGCTGTGTTTATCATGATAGTCAAATGAAAACTGTATCATATGTAATTTTTTTTAAAAGATTTTATTTATTTATTTGACAGAGAGAGATTACAAGTAGACAGAGAGGCAGGCAGAGAGAGAGAGAGAGAGAGAGAGGGAAGCAGGCTCCCCGCTGAGCAGAGAGCCCGATGCGGGACTCGATCCCAGGACCCTGAGATCATGACCTGAGCGGAAGGCAATGGCTTAACCCACTGAGCCACCCAGGTGCCCCTCATATGTAATTTTATTTCATATGTTTTTATTAACAAAATAATATATGATTATTTTAGGTAAATTAGAAGATAAAGATACTAAAAAATTAAAAAACGTGATTCTACCATCTATAGAAAACCACTGTTAATATTTTCAGGCATATTCTTTACTTTCTATCTATCTAAATATAAATACACAGTAGAATTGTATTTTTAAAATGTAAAATTTGGGGTGCCTGAGTGGCTCAGTGGGTTAAAGCCTCATGCCTTTGGCTCAGGTCATGATCTCAGGGTCCTGGGATCGAGCCCTGCATCAGGCTCTCTGCTTGGTGGGGAGCATGCTTCTGCCTCTCCGCCTATTTGTGATCTCTCTCTCTCTCTGTCAAATAAATAAAATCTTAAAAAAAAATATATAAAAATTTACACTTTGCATACTATTTTAAATTTTTTTGTACTTAATATTACATAAATATTTTTGATGACATTGAACATAAGTTTACTTCAACTTTGGAAATGGTAGCTTGTGTTTTTAATGCAAATATACAATAATTATTTAACCTACCTCTTATTGTAGAGCTTGGGCTTATTTGTTTCTGCTGTGTTTTCTAATTATGTACTATGATGAATAGCCTTATAACTGGAACTTGGTGGGCAATGAAATTAATTTCTGAAAATTAAATTTTTGAGTAAAAAATACAAATGTAATTTAAAACATTGATAATATAAATTTTCTACCAAAAAGTTGGGAACATTTTATGCTACTATTGGTAGCATATGAGAGTGCTCATTTCCATGAACTCTTGACAACACTGTGTTATCATTAAAATATAAGCCTAGTTTGTGTGTGTGTGTGTGTGTGTGTGTGTGTGTATTTTTGGGGTACTTTTTCTGAACTTGTTGCTATATACAATTTTCCGAGTTTTGATTATATATACAATACTGGATAGGCAGGAGAAGTGGACAGATGTGATAGGGACTGCTTCTGTGAACCTGTTTCCTTCATGTGAAAACTGAAATGGAAAAATATGTCTTTTCTGCAGGAATAAGATCTCTTTTTGTATTTTTATACCACTTACATTTTTTCTTCTTTTAACTTCTTTCTCCATATCATAAAGGATTTGAGTGAGAGAAACAACAAACTGGGTTATTGCATAAAGCTTCAAAATAGATACAATGAGACATTTATGGCTGAAACTTAAACACTCAGTGACAGAGACTCAATATAGACAAACATAGACTGTTGAATGCATTTCATAAACACCAAAAATAAAATAGGGGAGGAATTGCTTTGTGCAAGTGTGTTAGAAAAAATAAACTGGGGACAACCTGGGAACAAGGTGACCATGACTGGATAGCAAAGTACTGTAGTTAAAAAAAAAAAAATCATGAGCTTGAGTTTTATAAATAGAACATGGTAATAAAGGAATCTAAAGCACTTGGGTCAGAGCTAAAGCTTATGTCCAACTTTAGAGTCTACAACTTGAGAGGGACATGGATGAACAGTAAAAATAGACACCACTCCCTGAACTTTTTATATGTTCTGGAAACTTTGTATTCATTAACACTTGATTTTATAATCATGACAAGTCTTCGAGATACATATTATGATACCCATTTTATACAAGAGGAAACCCAATCTTAAAGAAAACACTTTAAGGCTAGATAGCTCCTTATTGAGGATCCAGGATGTAAACAAGGTTGATCTGCCTCCAAAGCTCATTCTCTTGAAAACATGGTATAGCAAAAGGGCAAGATTACTTGGCCTCAGTCCTATTGCATAGAGATGGCAGTCACTTTTGGGTCCATTTCCTTCTTCCATTTGGGTGCTGTAACTGTACCTGCCCAAACTGGGATTGTTAGAGGTAGGTCTGGGAAATTGCTGGTAAAAATGATTCCTTTTTTCTTTCAAAGCTCTGTGTGAGGAAGTTCCTGCACTGACCTTGCATATAAATTTCCTTACTCCCTTTACAGCAGGTGATGACTCACTTCTGATTGACCAGACCTATCATGCTGACTGCAGCTCTCATGCTTCCATCCCTATGGAAGTGGGAGGACCAAACCAAAGGTTGCCAGGAAAGGTTAAGTACCAGGGATTATTTTTCTAGGAGAAGAGAAAACTAAATTTGTGTTTCCAGAAAGACTTAAAAAAAAAAAAAAAGTTCAAACCAGCTGATATTTTTCTTCACTAAAAATGAAGAGGGAATGAATTTAGATTTCATTGTAAGACATTTACATCAAGAAGAAAGATTTCCTGATAGTGATAGTTGTTGAATATTGCAGTGGGTTTCCAGAAGGTGCTGTGAAAACAACTTTTTCATCATAATTCTTTTAAAAATGAGTTATTATCTTATTTATCCAGAAGGCAGAGTAATCAATTTTCAAGCTCTCAGACAGGGACTGTCTCGCATCCCAAGGGATTTCATTATCCCGGAGCCTTAGACTACTGTGGAATACCAAGGAAGGTATGTAAGGTATGTAAGTGTGAAATAAAACAGGGATTAACGAAGTCTAGACCATAATACTGGTGGAGATTTCAAAGCAAAAGCATTTCTTCATTAAGGAGAGTGAAGAAAAATCTATATGTTTTCCCTGTATGAATGTTTTCTTCATATAACTGATAAAAATATATAGGGATGAACGATGTTGAATGTATTTGTTTGACCAGGATAATTTGTGAAGATGTAATAACAGGACTTGATCTTGGTTCAACATGATGGCTGAAATGTTATTATAGCCACCAAATAGAGCTCAGATTGTTTCTTGAATATAATCCCAGTATTTTAAGAGTAGAAGAAAAAATGATCAATGTAAGGACTAGTCTTCATTGGCTCTTTTTTGCTTTGGTGGCAGTTCATACAGGTGATTATGAAATCTAAGACAATTTCATTCCATAGCTTGCTTGCTCAATGAAGCTTAGTTACAAAACAACTACAAATCAATCTTTTATGAATGGATGTCTATTGATTTTCTTGGATAATAGTCATATATATCTTATTTAAAATCACATGTAGCTTAGGAAATTCAGAGTTATAGCCATTATTTTTCTCTCGAGATATTTCTGTTTTTTACTACTGTTCTCTGTACCTTTTAAAACTTTGCTCTGTATAGATAATAATATCTAGTTCTATTATGTTTAAGTTTTTTTTTTAATTAATTTTCAAGAGATGCCTGGGTGACTCAGTGGGTTAAGTGTCTACTTTTGGCTCAGGTCATGATCCCAGGTCCTGGGATTGAGTCCCACATTGGGCTCCCTGATCAGTGGAGATCCTGTCTCTCCCTCTGCCTGCTACTCCCTCTGCTTATGCTCTCTCACTCTCTGACAAATAAATAAATAAATTCTTTTTAAAAATTAATTTTAAACAACAGGAATTTCTTTGTAAACCTCATGTTCTCTCTCATAAATTTCCCCTAAGTTTTGTTTGGAAGCTTAATTTTATAGAAAATCTTGATTTACTCTGTAATTTATTTTGTCACATAAGATAGAAATAAAGATTTTTCAACATATTTTATTATTATATTTTAGGGGCTTTGTCAGATGCCACTCTTCCCTTTCTCTCTCACACTTTAGCTTTTAGGCAACATTGTAACAGTGATAAAGTCTGTTATAAAATCTGTTACAACACAGCAACATATAGCACATTTCCATGTTGCAAATCTTGTAGTGGTATGCCAGATGCTTCACTAGGGATCTGTTATATAGTGTGTCCTTCTATAAACCATGAACCTTCTGCTCCAATGGGAATTCTTACTCCTTGGCTCTAAAAATCTTTTTTTGTGGGTTCTCATTTGCCCCTTCACTCTGAATGCCAATGTAAGCTCTTGCTTGCATTCTTCAAAGTCCAGTTGCCTTCCTGTGTTTCAAAGAGGCATTCTCTGATCATCTCTGCTTTCTTATTCTGTAACTTCGTATTATGGTGTTTTCATTCCCAAGTAGCATTTTATAACTGATTATCGTTGCTGTGCTTGTGTCATGCTCTCACTAGTATACATAAGTCCATGTAGGAACAGTAGGAAATGGTGATAAGCAAAAGCTTCTGAGTTAGATATGAAATCCTAGATCCTCCATTCTATGACCTTGAGCAAGTTACTTAACCTGTTAGAGCTTCTAGGCCTCATCTGTAAAAGGGGAGGTATAGCCTTTATATGGAGTTATGATGTATTAATGACATGCTAAGGTGCATAGCACAGTGCCAGACACAAAGTAAATATTTATCAAATTGAAGGCAGAACCCATGTCCGATATTTCTCGGCAACTCTGTATAAGTGCAGAGCCAGGCTGTTTTTCAAGTTGAGAACTCAATGAACTATTTGCTAATTGAATGAAAATATGCAGGTTTCTATCAAGTTTGAGTGTTTACAATTACATGGCCCTTTTATTTTTTTGAGAGTTTTGTTAAGAGTCAGTTTTTTTATACATTCACAGCTTCCTTCAGGGTTGCATGCAGAAGTATCTAAATAAATTCTTCAGTGTCAGGAAAGGCAAGAGGAGGCCTACACAGAAGAATGGAAGGGGGCAGGGACGCAGGGCGTGGACTCAGTGCTGAGTATTTTAGTTTCAGTCTGGCATTGTTTGCTCATGACCTGGAAGAGGGGCAAAGAGTGCCTGTCCCCTAATTTTCTATTTGTGGAAAATCTTTTTATATTTTAAGACCCAGAATAAATGTACCCACCCAACTGTATTGAGGTACAACTGACAAAACTGTATCTATTTAAGATGTACTGTGTGAAAGGATTACCACTATCAAGTTAATTCACACAGACATTACCTCACATAGTCAGGTGTGTGTATACACAGTAAGAATGTTTCATATCTATTCTCTTAGCAAATTTCAAGTATATAATATGTATCATTAACTATGTATTATTATACATAATAATATATAGTCAACATGCTGTACATTAGATTCCCAGGACTTATTCCGTCTTGTAACTGAAATTTTGTATCCTTTCACCAATATCTTCTCATCGTTTTGAATCTTCAGTCCCTGGTAACCAACATTCCACTCTCTGGTTCTATGAGTTTGACTCCCTTAGATACCACACATAAGTAAGATCCTGCAGTATTTGTCTTTCTATATTTGGCTTATTTCACCAGACAGATAATGTCCTCCAGGTTTGTCCATGTTGTTGCAAATGGCAGGATTTCCTTCTTTTTTATGGCTAATATTCTGTCGTATATATAGACCACATTTTCCTTATATGTTCATCCCACTGATGAATACTTAGGTTGTTTTCATATCTTGACTATTGTGAATAATGCTGCCATGAACATGAGGGTGAAAATATCTCTTTGAAATACTGATTTTGCTTCCTTTAAATATATGTGTATTGTGTAATGTGTCTGTTGGATCGTATGGTAGTTCTATTTAAATTTTTTTTTTAAGAACCTCATACTGTTTTCCATAATGGTTCTACCAAGTTGTGTTCCCACCAACAGTGTACAGGGGTTACTTTTTCTCTATAACCTTTCCAACAAGTGGCATGTCTATTTTCCTGAATCCTAAGCCATAGCACCTTTATTAGATACTTAAAGTTGTCTGTGTCATGTCATTAGTTCTGTTGCTACAAATGAAAGTAACATGATTTTAAACTTCCTGGTGGCAATTTTCTTCCCATTTTTTTTTCCTAGCACTGTTATCAATATGATGAGTACAATAAGTATCAAATAAGAAAATGTTTATGAATGTAATTTTTAAATTATAAATATTTATAAAGATACAAGTTATTGTTGTTCTTCCTTTTTTTTTTTTTAAAGATTTTATTTATTTATTTGACAGACAGAGTCACAAGTAGGCAGAGAGGCAGGCAGAGAGAGAGGAGGAAGCAGGCTCCCCGCTGAGCAGGGAGCCCGATGTGGGGCTCGATCCCAGGACCCTGAGATCATGACCCGAGCTGAAGGCAGAGGCTTAACCCACTGAGCCACCCAGGCGCCCCTGTTGTTCTTCCTATATTAGAACTGCTCTTGTGGAAATTTATGTGCCACTATGGTCTTTTAGGCATCCTGAGAAAAATGGGCAGTTGAAACATGGTGCAATGCATGATATTCATCTATCAATTTCTATAACGTAGAGTTGCTATCCAAATAAGAAAATATGAATACAGAAAGGGGGCCAAATATTTCATGAAATCAATTGACCTATACAGACATTTTTATTATGAAAACATACATATTTAATTGATTTAACTATTAAGAAAAATTAGCAGTAACCTAGGACTCAAGTCATTTAAAATTGCTCTAGTTCTAACACAAATAAACTTCTTGCTCATTGGTGAGCCATCACCCTTGTATGGTTCAGTTTCCTTGTCTGTAACCTGAGATATTTGGACAGAGTATATTTAAGGACTTTACTAGATTTATAAAAAAGATTTTCTTATTTGAATGCATAGAACATTGTTGCTCAATTAGTCTGCATATATTTTGATAAGGAAGTAGAATAGTTTTCTGTGATTGAAATCCAAGGATGGCACTTTAGCAATAAAGTTACTGCCCTTATAACACCATCTTCTGATAGACTGATAGTGCCTTTGCTAAGAGAGCTGGCTAGTGATGTCTGTGTACCTTGAAGAGTCTTGAACATGCATTTACTATGGGAAAGTGGCATCTGATGTCCTTCTCAAATTCTCTTCTGCAGACAGATGAGTATCCACTTGCCACCTGCAGTTTTCTCCTTTCTTCTTGTCTGAGCCAAGATGTATTTCCCAGAGTCTATGGAGCTGAGGATTTTGTGACACATTAATGCTTCCATTTGGGCTTCCCTTGGCTGGACTAGGCCACTAAAAGTGGATAAATTAAAAGGCAAATACATTAACTGATAATTTAATCTTATGAAAAAGGAAATGAGAAAGCTTTCTTTTCAGCAATATAGGAAAATCTTACTTGGTTTCATTACAGTGCCCACAAAACTTTTATAGATGTCTAGATTTATTTAAGTCCTGGGGGACCTAGGTGGCTCAGTCAGTTAAGCATCTGACTTTAGCTCAGGTCATGATCTCAGGGTCCCAGGACTACATTGGGCTTTCTGTTCAACAGGGAGACTGCTTGTCCTTCTGCCTGTCCCCACCCTTCGTGCTCTCTCTCAAGTAAAAAAACAAAACAAAACTAAACTAAAAAAGAAGATTTAAGTCCTAAGTCCTTTTTTTGGGGAGATAATAGCATTCTTTTACAATTATTTTGACTTAACTATTACTGTTCATATTATATATTGTATATATTGTATACTGATATTTACCTCAAAAATTTTGAAAAGTATTATCACATTGTCTACTAAAAGTTTGAACAGCTGTCATGAAAAGTAAATGTATTTGTGTCTTGCCAGCATTAAATATTATTAATCTTTGTAATTCTGGCACTATGATAGGTGAAAAAAACTATCTGGTTTTAATGGCACTCTTTTGATAATGATATTCCGTAATTTTTTCATATCTTACTTCCACTTTTACTTATTTTGTTTAAATTGCTTATTTATAACCTTTTCTCCTTTATTATGCTGTTAAAACAAATGCACTTTTACTGTACATTTGGTGTTTAGAACTATTCTAAGGTTTAATGATACATCATTGGATAAGTCATAAAAAGATGTTCTCATGGAGCTTAGATTCTAGGGGGAAGAGAAAAATTAACAAGAAAAAGTGTCAGACATATGTTCTAAGATGAAATCAAGGGATATGATCAGGATCTGCTGGGAGGTTACTTTAAGCAAACTGATCAGGAAATGTTTTCCACAAAGGGTGATATTTATATTGAGACTAGACTGACAAGAACATCTGTAGAAGATCATCTTTTCAGGTGATACAAACAGCTAATATAGAGGCATAAATGAGTTAGGTAATTTATGAATAGAAAGACAGCTATGGGTCTAGAGAAGGTGGGGGGGGAAGTGGGCAGAGATTGGTTTGGGCAAGCTGGAAGGCTCAGTCCACATGAAGACTGGTAATTTAGGGGGAGGAGTTTTGGTATCATTCCAAGTGTGTTGCGAAATGATTGAAGCTTTTTGAAGAGGAGTGATATATTCTGATTTCCATCCTAACTAGTCACTCTGTTATGTGTGGAATGAGTAGCAGCAGGGAGAACAATCAGGGGGTAGGGGAATTATCTTGGCAAGAACTTAGAATAGAGGATGCTTTTGGCCTGCTCAGAGAACCTGTCTGCCCTGTGCACCACACTCCCAGCTACTGTGAAAGTAGGCTTTTATAAATCTCAGCTGACCCCTTCCTGGGAGGCTATACCTCCCCTGCCTTCTTATGGACCTTAGCCAATGACTGATTGACTAGCAGATTCTGTTGCCTAAAGATGGAGTTCACTGTGCTACAGTTTGTGCTGTAGCAGTTCCTTATGGAATCAGGCTAAAGCCAAATAATCACTAGCTGAGATGATATTCCTACTTAGCATTCCCCACCTGTCCTTCAAAGATTCTCTTGCTCCACTTCTCAGCAAATAACTTGAACAAGAATCTTCATCTCAGCTCTGTTTTTAGGAAACCTTACCCAAGACACTTGGTTTAGGGTGGCAGAGGTTGAAATGGAATAGACTGGTTTTAGAAATGTTTGAGAGCTAGAGTATGTGGAATGAGAGAAACTTTGTTACTGAGCAATGTGGTGGATAATGGCATTATTTTACTAACCACAGATGTCTGGAAAGAGCAGGTTTGTGCAAGACGGAGAGGGAAAAAAAAATTCAGTTTCAGATATGTTAAGTTTGAGATGTCTATAAATGGATGTATTAAGGATGCAATAGAATATTCTAATCTTTTGCTCCAAAGGCCAATCTAGTCCAAAGACCAGTATTTGGGATTCAACTATAATATTCAAATGGTGTTTGAAGGAATGTACTCTCACTTAAGGTACTCTCACTTAAGAGAGTAGAGATGGAAGAAGAGATCAGGTTGTGGCATAAAAATATTCAAGGTTGAGCAGAGGAAGAAAAATCTAGCACATACCTTGAGGAGTAGTCAGTGAGTGATGACTAAACTGTGAGAAGGTGTGTCACAGAGACTTAGAGTATAAAGTGTTTCAAGGGGGGTATTGATCAGCTATTGAGTGCAGCTGAGCAGTTAATGAAGATGAAGACAGAGAACATATCATGAAATAGGCGACAGGGAAATTTTTGGTGATCTTGACAGGAGAAAAGTTTGACAGGAAAAGTTTTTGAGGTAATGGGAAGACTGGTAAAGGAGAGAATGGGAGATGATGCAGCAAACACATTGATCTTGGCATTTATCATTGTTATGAATAGGACTAGCGAATGAAATAGTAACTTAAGTGGGGAAAAGAGTGCAAAGGTTCTTTTTTTAATTTTTATTTTTCATTAACACCGTTAGAAGGAAAAAAACTGGTTTTCACAAAAGAGAGGGGACAACTGCAAGAGAAAGTCCTTGAATAGACAAAAAGCAATGAGACCTAGTGTTTATAAGTATGAGTTGGCTTTATCCTGAGGTGGAAATACTTCAAATTTACAACAGGAGGAATGCCAGAAATATAAGTGCCAACAAAGAAAGCTTTGTAGATGTGGTGTATGGCTAAGTTAGTTTGGGTCTGATTATTTCTGTGTCTTTATTGAAATATGAAATGAGGATCCCAGCTGAGGTGAGTGTCAGAGATGGGGCCAGTAATTTGGAGATTTAAGGAGGGAAGAGTAAGGATGAAATAATCATGTTAGACTATTTTATTTATGGAGGAGATGTAGTATTATTTCTTGCACTATTGAATACCCCTTTTGGCAGAATGCTCATGAATTTTTAATAAACCAGTCATCAAGATTTTTAGTTTTTTCTAGACATACTTAGGTCCTCAGGAGTAGGTGTGGAATAGGTAAATGGTTGGGTTTAACTAGCATTGGGGTTTTGTCAGGGACCCAGAAGTCAGTCAAAGAATTTGTAGGGGAGTGATTATGCAGACAGGCTGTGAGATATGAGCTAGGCTAAGGGGCAAATGAGAGGGAGGATGGAAAGAAATATGGGTTGGAGAATGGATTTGAGGTTTGTGATAAGGTTGAAGAAATGTTCAAGTGGGGATAGTAGAATATATGAGCTTGAAAGATAAGAGAGAATAAAGAGACTGGGATGTTTGACATCCACATTCAGAGATATTAGAAACATTTGGAAGTAGGTGGATTATAGGAAGAATCATTGGTTGGAGGGGGGTTGAGAATCTTGGAGGACTTGGTGTTGGATCATTTACACAGGTGTCAAAAATCCCCAAATTTTGGGAAAGGAATAGAATATAGAGGACACTAAGATGGGGGCTAAAGTCATCAGTGAAGTAGAGAAATGGGAAACTGGCATAGTGTGATATTTGCTTTATTTCATTGATTCCTATGAGTTCTTAGTTTTTTTAAACTATATTTTATTCTAAGAATGATATTAAAAGTTAGAACATAAAGCCAAAATCTACCGTAATTTTGTCACTTCATCAGAGGAAGGTGGATTTGGACTAAAACATGTAGCGGCTTCTTGTCTGCTTATTCTGGCTGGTCCAGGTGTTCCATTTGTTTAGCCTACCCTTCATGAAGTATATAGCAGGGTTTGCTACCATGGTGAGTGTCTGCCTCTTAGCTGGCAGCCAGCAAGAGTGAGCCCTCAAATGGAGAGGCCTTCTCATTGTGCTAGTTGACCTCCTACCCACACTGTGCTGATCTCTCCCATGTTTCTAAAATCTGTGACAACCCTTACTGATCACTGTTGTAAAATAGGGCAATAGCCCTTCATTTCTCAAAACTTGTTTCATTGTGGATGCCATGGTTAGATAGTTTCTCATTATTTCCTCAGTGTTGGTGAATTGATTGTATTTGGTCACTCTCTTGAATCCATCCATATCTTCTGTCAGTTCCAGTTATATTTAAAAATTATTTGGCAAGTGTGTCCTTTCCATTCCTTGTGACTAATGAGTCTTTATTCCAACTTGTAAGTGCTGTGCTGCCCAGGTTGTCTTGAACATCTGCTGATTGTTTCTGGACAGGGAACTATGGGGAGAGCGGAATGGATGCTTTCAAAGAGCTGGCTGCCCAGGAAGGCCTATGTATCGCCCATTCAGACAAAATCTACAGCAATGCTGGGGAAAAGAGCTTTGATCGACTCCTGCGCAAGCTCCGGGAGAGGCTTCCCAAGGCCAGAGTGGTGGTCTGCTTCTGCGAAGGTATGACGGTCCGAGGCCTCCTGAGTGCCATGAGGCGCTTGGGCGTCGTGGGAGAATTCTCACTCATTGGAAGGTAAATTTCAATCTCTCTCTCTCTCTCTCACACACACACACACACACATACCACACTTTGGCCCACATACACTTGCTCTCACAAATCTGGATTTCCTGACTCCACTGAGGGTGAGATGTGTTCTGCTAGGCTGAACCTTAACTCTGGATCATGGAGAATGGGACCATCATCATTTTTCTGCTAGACAAGAACAGGGTAGTTGATGACAAGATGATGAGACTATTTCAATGAAAGGTGGGAAGTTATTGCCAGAATGTTTTGTTCTAAAGAATTATTCTTTTCATGTGCTCTGGCCCCTTTCAACCCTCCAGCCCCCAAACCATACACATGCTTATGTCTTCACACTTCCTAAACATAACAATCTTAATGGAGTATTGGTGAATGGAGGGTAGCAGTGAAGATGGAAATATATATTAAGACACAAAATTTAAAAGGCTGGTTATATGTAAGTGAAAATATATAGCGGAACTGTGGAACTTGATAATGTGCTCTTTTCATGCATGGGATGGCTGAGTGATGATTTCCGCATGTGACTCCTGAAATAGCCGGTGGTGGCTTCTAAAATCTCTGCTCTTCTTTCTAGATCATATGTATTTGTTTGGGAATAGATTTTCAGTATCATTGGTTTTTTAACATAACAGGTATCTTGTTTAATTTGCCTGCTTATAATATTGCACAAAGCAACTGCTAAATTTTTCCAAGGAATCTACTGGGTTTACCTTAATGAAAGCCTCCACTGATCTCTGACTTAGTTACACTCATTTTCCAGATTGCCTTTTCTCTTTCTATCTCCTTTATTGGCTAGAATAAAATCTAAATCTCACATGTTGAAATACCTCAAGCACTAGCCCTCTTCTCTAGGAAGCTGAGTAGTAATGGTATGGACATCCTCTTCAGACCTTTCCCTCTGTCCTGGAACTTGTGGTAATGATTGCAATAGTAGTAACCACTGATCTCATCGTCATGTGAAATTAGAGGTATAGGACACTTCAAAGACTTTAGAGAAGAAGGTAGGATATACAACTAAATAAAAAAGAAGTACTCTCTCATGAGGAGATATGGAATCAAGATCAAAATAGAATTCAAGATTAAGAAAATTTTTGAATTTAAGTATAATTGGCACACTGTCACAAAATGTCATTTTGGCTTCTTTAACACGATGCAGCTGTGTAAAGCCACTTAAGAAAACAAGTCTTCAAAACAAGTATTTAAAAAAGGAATATTATTTCCTTTATGACTGAAAAGGAGGTAAGCAGCATTGTTGAAATGTTATGCAGAATAAGGTTGGTAATATCTGTATCAGAACAGGTGGCCCACAGATATTCAGTCCTTTTTATTAATTTTGTGAAATTACTGATTTTATGAAAGGCACTTATTTTAAAAATATTTTCATGTTTACCATTTTTAAGAGAACAGTTGCTTATTTTTTTCAGAATTCATTCTCTTTAATATCCATAAAGACACTATCTACCTAGATTCTGAAGATCTTAAAGAGATGTGGCAAATATGTGGACTTTGGGATTTACAGACTGCCTAATTGTGAAATATAATTATAAAAATGTTGCAGTGAGTAACTGGAGTGTAAAGGAATCATTCCATCATCATTATTTAAAAGCTGAACACAGATGGCAATATAAACTTATCTCTCTGGTTCTTGCTTAGCTGCAATATAGCTGAACTTATGCAAGTATTTCTGAGTCTCATGCATGTTTGCTCATGAAGAAGAGGTCAGCTACACGTGATATCTACCTCTTCTATTCATCTATTTCTCTGCCCTACCTCTGCTGGGTCCTACTGACACATTTTAGGCAACTGTCATGACAGTGAACACCTGAACTTCTGAGGATGCTGTTCCTTGTACCAGGGGTTATTGCCAGTGACTCATGGAGCCTTGAAATGCCAAAGCTGTGCCACACTTGCTGCTTCTCTGCCTTTCTGGACTGTATTCTTCAAGGGTCTATCAGAGCGGTATTGACTGTTGCTCTCATATCTTAGAGGATTAGGAGGAAAATGGCCTTTTCTCATTCTTGGTTCACAGTTATCTCCCTTCCCTAGGAGAGATATTGTTCAGATATGAATCTGTAGGGAGCTGAACAGGGAACCGAGCCAAGTAGTATCACTATACCATACCTAGAATTCGCTTTCCCTTCAGATGTTTGATTCTCCCACTTTCTGAGGGATAGATTCTACCCCAAACTCTCCTGTCACTCATGGCAATGGACATTTGGTGGGCTTGATTCTCTCATTTCTGCAGGCATGTTCAGAAGGGTGATAGTTTAACATCAAGTTGCAACTTCTAGATGCATATTCAGCATATCTCCCTCCTACTTGAAGGGGTTTCATTTACTAAATGATGATACTCTTTTGAGGTCAGGAGCCATTGTTTGGTTTCTTTCACAGCATGTGGTCTGTTTCTGGCTGCTGCCAGATTTACAAGAGGACATTGTGGAGATGGTGATGGACCTCTTTTCATAGAGGTGAAGATAAGTAAGTCATGGTTTAGATTGCAGCAAAAGATACTTAATTAAAAAAAAATTAGAACTTCCTGAGTGAAGATTTATAGTCCCTTGCCCCCACGATTCCTCTTTTCTCTCGTACTTCCCAGGAACATAAGAGGAAATGTTTTGGTGGCACCATTCAAACATATCCAGACTTTGACAATTTATTGCTGTTCTTGTCACAGCCAGCCTGGTCCAAGGCAGATTCATCACTCATGTGGGTTATTGCAATATCCTCCTAATTGACCCTTGCCACATCCCCATCATCTCTTCTTAAGGCAAAGTGATCTTTTAAAATTTAAGTCAGGTAATTTAAATCTTTTAAAATTTAAGTCACTCTTTATATGCTTAATACCTCAAAATGTCTTCCCATTTTTTTCATAATGAAGTCTTACCATGGCCTTAAAATCCCACCTCTGTTGTTGGGGCTAAGTTTTTCATAATGGTATAATAAACTATGATAACAGAGATAGAACTTTTAAGTAGGAATTTTCAAACATAATACAAACATTCTATATTTAATGAATATAGGATAATGGGAAAACAAAATAAAAAGTTATATGGGCTGAGATTTCTAGCTCTGCCACAAAGTAATCATGTGATCTTGCTTAAGTCACTTTTGTCCAGAGTCTACTTTTTTTTTTTCAAAAATTAACAACCTGTCACCTGTTAAGAACATATAATAAAACTATTATCAACATGAACATATTATTAGATTCATTTTTTCTAAAGTTATTCATAAATTTATGTTAATCTATTTAGATTTTCTTACCCACCACTTTATTAAAACCAGGAGAATTTGTTGAATACAGCTGGTTAGTATTATTGTCTTAATGTGACCATGGAATGTAGCCAGCAGGCCCATAGGAAAATCAAACCTTAGACTTTGGACAAATTGGCAGAACATTGTCACCAAGTAAGTTAACTAACCACAAGTTAATCATTATGCAAAAAGTAAGTTCCATCTTGGTTCTATGAAAATGCTTCTTTTGACCTGATTCTCAGAATTGTGCTCACCATATCTATAATTATAATTTTAATATGATGGTGATGATGATGAACACATTCGTTTGGTCCTTACTGTATGCCAGACACTGTTCTAAGCACTTTGTATACTTTAACTTATCGTAATAGTATGATGAGAGAGTGCTAATACTATTCCCACTTTGATGTACAGAGAAGTAAACTTGTCAAAAGTGCTATAAAGCCAGAGATGGGATTTGAACCTAGCAGTTTGGCTTCAGAATTCATGTTCTTTATCTTGAAGTTATACTGTGTCAAGCTGTGATTGTTTTATTTAAGAGACATTAACATTACCCATAGTTTCCTTTCCATTTGATCTCTCTTCTAGAGATCTTATTGCTTAGATTCACTTTCTTTGGGAAAATCAGTAAAAAAAGTTTTACATTTGTAATTATTCTCTACTTCCTTGAATCCTTTTTTTTCTCCCAGTATTAAGTGTTTTGTGTGATAATTCAATAAAGGGACCATTTGTTTCAAGTTGATTATTTTTCATCATAACATGAGACTCCATAGTCTTATCCACCCTGTTTTCCTCATCTTAGGAAGCCCTTACAGCAGGTTTATATTCTATCTTCTTAGGAGCCTTTGGTTAAATATCTTGGGTATGCCATTTTTAACTGCATATTTCCTAGCCCCCTTTATTTGGATTATGAGCTCATCTTCTAATTTCTCCACTATATGAAAGAAATATCCAATAAAGACCATGAAGTCAATAACCTCTCATTTTGCCCCCTCTCCCTATTATATCCTGGCCAATTAAACTTAAATATAGAGCTCTTACATTTCAAATGCCTATCCCTTATTGGTGTGTGCTGTTTTATCTATCACCTCTCCCAACTCTTATCTTCTAACCCACTAGACCCACTTTCCATTATCTGTCACTGCAGAGAAATTCCTTCTAAAACTCGATCCACAAAAACACTGACACCATGGTTTTTGAGTTGAAAGCACAACAAACAACATTAAGCATGTATTTTTTTTTTTTTTTAATGGCTGAAAAGGAGCAATTGCTTTTTCTGGAAAGAGGGCTACTGTAATTTTATTTATTTTATTTTTAATAATTTTTTATTATGTTATGTTAGTCACTATATAGTAAATCACTATATAGTATAGTTGTGTATAACACCCAGTTCTCCATGTAATACATGCCCTTCTTAATACCCATCACTGGGCTCACCTATCCCCTCACCCTCTCCCCTTTAAAACCCTCTGATTCATTCCCAGAGTCCATAGTCTCTCATGGTTCATTTCCCCCTGTGATTTCTCCCTCTTCATTTTCCCCTTCCTTCTCCTAATGTCCTCCATGCTATTCCTTATGTCCCATAGATAAGTGAAACATATGATAATTGACTTTCTCTGCTTAATTCATTTCACTTAGCATAATCTCCTCCAGTTCCATCCATGTTGATGCAAATGTTGGGTATTCATCCTTTCTGATAGCTGAGTAATATTCCATTGTATATATGGACCACATCTTCTTTATCCATTCATCTGTTGAAGGGCATCTTGGCTCCTTCCACAGTTTGGCTGTTGTGGACAATGCTGCTATGAACATTGGGGTGCATATGGCCCTTCTTTTCACTACATCTGTATCTTTAGGGTAAATACCCAATAGTGCAATTGCCAGGTCATAGGGTAGTTCTCTTTTTAACTTTTTAAGGAACATCCACATAGTCTTGTCAACAGTTTCATTTTAAAACAAAGGAAATACCTGTTTTTTATTTTTAGTTTCTTGCTTTTTACAAGGCAGCCTTTTTGTCTTTTTCTTCCAATAACACATATTTGGAAGTGACCTTGATACCTTTGAACAAGATGATATATCATGGTGTTATGTTCACACACTTTATTATTTTTTTTTAATGAAAAATGAATTATTTCAGATCCAATTTTTCTGCTGTGGAAAAAAATGGGGGAAATACCTAAAGTTTTCAGCCTTCAAACAAAATTGCAAAGGTTATATATTACAAAGTAAATTTGGATTTTCAGTGAAGTGTGACCTCCACCAAAATGGATTAAAATCAAGAGGCTGATGAGCATTTTCAGATGCATGATGGTTCAACTTACAGATACATAACCTGGCCTTCTCTAAGTTTCCAAGGGCAGAAAATGATTGCTAACCTGCTGACAGGTGATCCCTTCCTTAAAATATGTTTCCACAGGCAGATTAATGAGAGCTTTGTGGAAGAATACACTGCTAGAAAAAGACTGAAAAAATGTGTTCAAGGGAAGGAGATGGGATTTAGTTTAGAGTATGCTGGAGAATAAATACTATTTGTGGGATACTGACAAGTATTTTGAGCATAGATCTCAGCCACAGAAATGCTCAGGATTTTCACAATAATTGGGTGGCCGATTTGTATTTGTATTTTAATAGCTCTTTATTATTTATTTAATACCTTTTTATTTCCATGTTTCTACGAATAATGGACATCTGAAAACATCTGAAAACTGACTAATACTGTGGTCTCTACTTGCCTTTTGGATACTAGAAACAGTGAAGGGTGTTGGGCCCTTTGTATTTGTAAGGCACTGGTTCAATTTGAATGGTTGAAAAAGGAAGTCATTATGGATTTAGTTTAGTTTGTATTGAGGCTGATTGAAGACAACAGGGAATTTGTCTTAATACACTTTTTGTAATTCGTATGATAGTCTATTTGCAACCTGACTGCACAACAGAAGAAGCAAGGGCACTTAAAAATGCAGATTCTTGGATCCCACCCCATGCCATCAACACAATTTCTTGGTGAAGGACTTTGGATCTTCTTTTTTTAAAGACTGAAGATGAGTTAAGTTTCAGAACCATTACCCTCTGATGCCTACCTCTGTGCTTTGCACCCAGGTGGCAATCACTATGAATGAATTGCTTTCAGGACATATTTGAAAGGACAAATGAAGTTTAATTCTACTGCCTGTTATTCTGCCACTTTAGCTCTGTTTTTTTTTTTTTTTTTAAATTCTTTAAATTTATTTGCCTTCAAGATTTTCTTTCAAAAGTAAGGATATATCTGAAAGTAGTAAATAATAATAACATTGACAGTAGTAGTGGCAGTAATAGTAATAAACACTATTTGAAGTTCTGTTATTTCTTATATTTCTACCCTCTCCTACCAGACTGGCCTGTTGATCTGTCCTGTGAAAGCATAATCATGTCCTAGTTTTCTGACTAATCAAGATGCAGAGTAGGAAGCATTTAAGCATGTGGCAGATTAGTCCAGTCATCTCTGAGCAATGAACTACTATTTCTTGCTGATTGTGGAATTGGGGTCTGATGACTGAGCTGCTCATCAGCTGCTTGTCTGTCTATACCATAAACCATAAAAACATCAGTTCCTAGGCTCCACCTTCTTCAAATCCTATTTCAGTATATTTGGGGATGGATTGAAGAGTATGTACATTTCCAATCAGCATTATTGAAATTCACAAATTTTAAGTGTTTCATTTGATGAGTTTTGGCAACTCTAAACGGTAATATAAGTACTCTAACTATGTAAATCACAGTATAGACTATTTCTATTACAATAAAACATTCCTTAATGCCCCTTGGCCAGCATTCACCAAAATAGTATTGTCAGTCTTTTTACTTTTAGCTATTCTGGTGGGTGGGCAGTGGCATCTCTTTGTGGTTTTAATTTGCATTTTCATAATGACTAATAAAGTTGAATATTTTTATGTGCTTATTTGCCATTTTAATATCTTTTTTGGTGAAATCTTTTATAGACATATGTGTTCATCTTGTTATCAGGTTGTTGGTCTTATTATGAAGTTGTAGAAGTTCTTTGTAATTACTGGATCCAAATCATTTATAATATACATATATAGCATATATTTTCTCTTAGTATGTGTGTGAAAATTTGATTTTGTTAACAGGATCATTGAATGTTAAGATAGTTTAAATTTTGAAAGTCCAGTTATTAATTTCTTCTTTTATGACTTAGGTTCATTGTGTTCTGTCAAAGATAGCTTTACCTACTCCAAAATCACAAATATTTTTTGTAGAAGTTTTATAGTGTTTCCTTCTATATTTAGATATATGATTAAGTTATATATTTGGAATTAGTTTTCATACAGGTTGTGAGATAAGGGTGAATACTCTTTTTCTGACCTAAAATATCCAGTTGTTCCAGAACTGTTTTGTTGAAAAGACTATCATTTCTCCATTAAAATAGCCTACCATTTGTTGAAAACAATGGTGTATATATGTATGTAGGTTAGTTAAACATTTTTAATGTTTCATTTTATCTTTACCTTTGACTTACTGTAATTCTTTATTATTTTATGAATAGTTGATCTGGGGCCAGTAATATGTTTCTTTAAGTTATTAATATCCACACTCCAAGAATTTTATACCATATTACATATAGGCAATGAACTTTATAGCAATATATTTCTAATTCCCCCTCTTTATGTATGTTCTATTATTATTGTATATTTTACTTCTAATTCTGTTATAAAGTATAAAATAAACTTATTTTTCCTTAGTCAATTGTCTGTTTAAGAGACTAAAAATGAGAGAAAAATTACTTTCTTTAATTACCTCTATAATTACTTTTCCATTCCTTTGTGTAAATCCAACTTTCTTTTTTTTTCTTTTAAATCCAATTTTCGTCAGCATTATTTTTTTTCTCTCTGAAGAATGTTTTCTAACATTGCTTCTGAGGCTGGTCTGCTGAAATAAATTTGGCTGTAATGTTTTTATTTTACCTTAATTTAAAAACAATCAAATATCTGGTATAGAATTCTAGGTTGATTGGTGGTGTTTTTTACTTCCAATATTTGAGAGATATTATTCAATTCTATTTTTTTTTTTTTTTGGCTTGCATAGCTTCTGAGGAAAAATCTGCTGTATGCTGTAATTCTTTGTTCCTTGAATAATGTGTATTTTTAACCTCTGATTGTTTTGAGTGTGTCTTTTTATCACTTGTTTTCAGCAATTTGATTATAAGCCTTGATGTGGTTCATAGTTTTTTCAAATCTAATTTGGAAAATAATTGCCTGTTATTTCCTTAAATATTATTTTTGTCCATGCCTTTCTTTTTATTTTCTATCTTGGGCTCCAATTTATGTATATTTGATTGCTTGATATTTTTGTACAGGAAAATTATATGTCTTTTTTTCACTTCCCTTTGTTTTTTTTGCTTCATTTTCTATAATTTCTATTGCTATGACTTTGAGTACACAGATTTTTTTTTGCCATTTCTAAACTATTCTTTTTTTTTTTTTAATTTTTTATTTTTGATAAACATATATTTTATCCCCAGGGGTACAGGTCTGTGAATCACCAGGTTTACACACTTCACAGCACTCACCAAATCACATACCCTCCCCAATGTCCATAATCCCACCCCCTTCTCCCAAACCCCCTCCCCCCCGCAACCCTCAATTTGTTTTGTGAGATTAAGAGTCACTTATGGTTTGTCTCCCTCCCAATCTATTCTTAATCACATAATGTATATTTTTAATTTCAAAGATTGTGCTTTTCATCTTCTAAAGTCATTTCATTATAATTAAGAACATTTTTGTGTGGTTTCATTCCCTTCGCATTTATTAAGTTTTGTTTTATTGCCTAGCATATGTTATTCTCTGAAGAATATTCCAAGTGTGCTTGAGGGGACTCTCTATTGTTGTTGGATTCAGGCTTCCATAAATACCTTTTAGGCCTAGTTTCTTCATATTGTTGTTAACGTTTTCTATTTCTGTTGATATTCTGTCTAGTTCTATCCATTATGAAAAATGGGATATTGAAGTCTCCAAATATTATTGTTGAGTTGTCTTTCTCTCCCTTTAACTTAGTTTTTGTTTCATATATTTTGAGTTTCTCTTGCTAGGTGTATGTATGTTTCAAATAGCTGTATTTTCCCGATAGATTATCATTAGAAAAATGTTCCTTTTTATATCAAGTGACTCTTTGTTTTAAAGCTTAAATTTTTCCTGATAAGTGTATAGCTACTCCTGTCTTTTAATGATCCTTATTTACATTGTATATCTTTTCCCATCCTTTCATTTTCAACATAGTTGTAGTGTATATAAAATATTTCCTGTAGACAGCATGTAGTTGATCTTACTTTTTAAAATCTAGACTTACTGTCTCTATCTTTTGATTACATTGTTTAATCCTTTCATATATAATGTAATTATTGATGTAGTTGGAGTTACATCTACCATTTTAAATTTTGTTTCTCAATGTTTCTTGTCTTTTTGTTCCTCAGTTATTCCTATAATCATTTTTTCACTGTATTTTAAAGAATTATTTTCTTAGTGGTTTTTCTAGGGCTTACCAGATAGCTTTAACCAATGAGTCCACTTCAAAATGATGCTAACCTAATTTCAGTGAGATATACAAATTTTATTTTTATATAGCTCTATTTCCTTTTTCTTCTTCTTATGCTATTGTTACACATTACATTTATACATATTAGAAATTTAGTAATACATTGTCATAGTTATAGTTTTAGAAGTTATATCTATTATAGAAGCTGACAAGACAAAAGGGAGTAAGTATAATATTATTTGGGATTTTTATATTTGACATTGGATTTACTATTTCAGATTCTCTACATTTTTTTCCCTATGGATGCAAGTTACCCCCTGGTGTCATTTATATACCAGATACACTGTTCCTACCTACCACCTTTGTGCTATTGTCAAATAAATTCCATTTCCCTATTTTATAGGTCCCCAAATAAAATTATATGCATGTTGTTTTATATAATTGCTTTTAAATCATTGAAGTATAGAAAGAAGAAGAAATATGCATTTATACTATCTTTTATAATTGCTTGACTAACTTTACCTATGCAGGGGTGTGTGTGTGTGTGTGTGTGTGTTGAATTTCCATCTTGGATAACTTGCTATAAGCCTAAATTATTTCCTTTAATATTTAATCTACCTACCTACCTACCTATTTATTTATTTATTTATTTTGGAGGGGGGTAGGCCTTCCAGGAGTGAATTTACTCAGTGTTTGCTTATCTGGGAATATCTTTATTTCACTTTCATTTTTGAAAAATGGTTTTGCTGGATATAAGATACTTGGTCAACAGCTTCTTATTTCAGCACTTTGGATATGTCACCTAGCTGCCTTTTGGCCACCATTATTTTTCATAGGAGCTCGTTTCTTGTTCTGACTAGAGGAGGTGAAAGTGTTGGGAGAAGGGGTGTTCCAATGTTCTACTGGAAAGGCCTTAACTCTTGGTAACCCTATTCCTGTCCCATTTCTCTTTATTATAATTTTAATGGATGGTAAAATAACTGCGGTTATTGCTTTAACTACTCTGGAGAGTAAAAAATCAATAACCACTTCTCATTGAATGATTATTCCAGAGTTTTAGCTATATATTGTGGAACACTGACATTTGCACAAAAGAAATTTATATTTTTTTCCTGAGGTACTTACCCAGAGCCCTAGTTGTAGCTACAGCCAATGTCTGGTGTGTTCTCATATTGGGAGAATTTGGATCTTTGCTTTTTACCTGACGTCTCTTAGAGGTGAGCTTGGTTTCTACATCGTTTTAAAATAACATTGAAGGGTGCCTGGGTGGCTCAGTGGGTTAAGCCGCTGCCTTCAGCTCAGGTCATGATCCCAGAGTCCTGGGATCGAGTCCCGCATCAGGCTCTCTGATCAGCAGGGAGCCTGCTTCCCCCCCCCCCATCTCTGCCTGCCTCTCTGCCTACTTGTGATTTCTCTCTCTGTCAAATAAATAAATAAAATCTTAAAAAAAAAATAAAAAAAAATAAAATAACATTGAAGATTGGAAAAAAAGCATGCTTTGAACATTCCTTTTTACACTTTTTTCATAGTAATAATTTTCTTTCTGCAAAAGTATACTTCCAAGAAATTACCATAGGCAATTTTTCAAATTGTAGATGCAGTTTCAGAGATTTATGGAAACACTACACAATAAGTAGGGAGTATAACCTAAAGGCCATCTAGGTTTGGGATTCCTCTCTAATGAGGAGATAAACAGGTGTATTTTTTTCTCCCTTCCTCACCAAATGTAGCACATTGTATAGTTATTAAAACTCACTCTAGCCAATCCTTTAAGGATTGCAAACCTAGCTAAAAACTCAAGGGAATCAGAATTGCAAAAAATGTCTCAGTAACAAAGTACAGGCACACCTCATTCTATTGCATTTCTTTTTATTACACTTCACAGATATTGCATTTTTTATAAATTGAAGGCTGGTGGCAACCTTGCAATGAGCAAGTCTGTCACGTCATTTTCCAATGGTGTTTGCTCTCTGTGTCACATTTTCATAATTCTCACAATATTTCAAACTTTTAATTATCATTATATTTGTTATGGAGATCTGAAATCAGTAGTCTTCGATGTTACCACTGTCATTGTTTGGGGGCAATACAAATCACATATATTTATGAGAAAACTAAACTGATGAATGTATGTATTCTGACTGCTCACTGACCAACCATTCTCCTCTTCTGTCTTGCTCCTTCTCCCTAGGCCTCCCTGTTGTCGGAGGCACAGGGAATAGTGCTTTATATTGAAAATTAAGCCAATTAAGAACCCTGTAAGGGCCTGTAAGTGTTTAGGCCAGAGGACTTTTACTTTCAGTCAAAAGGGAGAAATGATGAAGCTTAGTGAGCATGTCAAAAGCTGAAATAGGCCAAATGCTTGGCCTCTTGTATCAAACAGATAGCAAAGTAGTGAATGCAAAGTAAAAATTCCTGAAGGAAATTAAAAATAGTAATTCAGTGAACATACAAATAATAAGAAAGTGAATCAGTCCTTTTGTTTATGTGGAGAATGTTTTAGTGGTCTGAATAGAAGATCAAACCAGCTATAACAGTACGTGTTAGGCCTAATCCAGAGGATGACCCCGACTTTCTTCAAATCTGTGAAAGCTTAGCAAGATGGAAAAGCTGCAAAAGAAGAGTTTGAAGCTAGGAGGGGTAGGTTCATGAGGTTTAAGGAAAGAAAATATATCCATATCATAAAACTGCAAGGTGAAGCAGTAAGTGCTTGTACTTAGAAGTACAGTAAGTGCTTGTACTGTAGAAGCTGCAGCAAGTTATTCAGAAGATCTAGCTGAGATCGTGATAAAGGTGGCTACCTTAAACAATAGATTTTTAGTGTAGATGAAATAACCTTCTGTTGGGAGAAGATGCCATCTAGGACTTCCACAGCTAGAGAGAAATCAATGCGTGGCTTCAAACTTCAAAGGAAAGACTGACTCTCTTATTAGGGGCTAATGCAGCTGGTGACTTGAAGTTGAACCAAGGCTCTTTTATTATTCTGAAAGTCCTAGGGCCCTTAAGAACTATGCTAAATCTACTTTGCCTGGGCTCTGTAAATGAACAGCAAAGTCTAGATGACAGCATATCTGTTTACAAGATGGTTCACTGAATATTTTAAGCCTAACGTTGAGACCTACTACTCAGAAAAAAAGGCTTCTTTCAAAATTGTACTGCTTACTGATGATGCACCTGGTCACCAAAGAACTCTGTTGGAGATGTACAATGAGATTAATGTTGTTTTCATGCCTGTGAAGGAACATCCATTCTGTGGCCCATGGATAAAAGGATTAATCGACTTTCTTATTATTTAAGAAATACATTTTTGTAAAGGTATAGCTGCCATAGTAATTCCTCTGATGAATTGGGCAAAGTAAATTGAAAGCTCTCTGAAAAGAATTCACCATTCTAGATACCATTGAGAGCATTCATGATTCATGGTGAGAGTTCAAAATAGCAACAGTAACAGGAGTGTGGAAGAAGTTGATTCTAATGTTCATGGATGAACTTTGAGGGGTTCAAGAAGAGTAAGTATCTACAGAAGCGGTAGAAATAGCATGAAAACTAAAATTATAAGTGGAGCCTGAACATATGACTGAATTGCTGTAATCTCATGATAAAACTTGAACTATGAGGAGTTTGCTATAAGGATAAGCAAAGAAAGTGGTTTCTTGAGATGGAATCTGTTCCAGAAGAAGCTATGAGGATTATTGAAATAATAGCAAAGGATTTAGAATACTACATAAATATAGTTGATAAAGCAGTGACAGAGCTTGAGAGGATTAACTCTAGTTTTGAAGGAAGTTCTAATGTGAGTAAAATCTATCAAACAGCATCACATGCTACAGAGAAATAATTTATTAAGGAAGAGTCAATCAATGTGGCAAACTTTATTGTATTCTTATTTTAAGAAATTGCCACAGCCACCCCAACCCTCAGGACCCACCACTCTGATCAGTCAGAAGCCATCAACATTGAGGCAAGACCTTCCACCAGCAGAAAGATTGTGACTTACTGAGAGCGCAGATGATGGGTAACATTTTCTAGTAATAAAGTGTTTTTAAGTTAAGTTATATACATTGTGGTTTTTTTAGACATAATGCTTTTGCACACTTAGTAGACTCCAGTATTGTATAACATAATTTTTATATGTACTAGGAAACCAAGAAATTCAGTTGACTTGCTTTATTGCAATATTTACTTTATTGAAGTGGTCTAGTACTGAACCCACAATATCTCTAAGGTTTATTATAGAAGAGTAGATTGCCTGCATGTTTTTCCAAAATAGAGTATTGAAAATTATTAGATCAATTTACTGATTTTTGCCGCTACGTCCTATTGGAAAAATTTACGTTGATTGTTACGAAATCACTTAATGAAGCTTACAATTTCAAAAGGATAACGCTGAGTTTATTAACTGCACTTCAGGCTATTAAATTAGTGGTATTTATACTTGTATAAATGTGGTATTAGTGGTATTTATACTTGTATTTATGTGTTGAGTTTTCTGTGAAGAAAGAAAGGTGTTTGCTAAGCTTGACTTTCTGTAGAGGAAGACTTGTGGAATGCTAAATGTTCATCTTTCCAACATCTTATTTCTCCAAAGCCCAATTTGATGAGAATATGTTTCCAAAGTCACTCACTTGGCTGTTGCCAGATCTCAAGCTCTTGCTGGCTATTTTGCTGGAGACGGTTCTTGCCACATGGACCTCTCCATGGAGCAGTTCACAGGATATCTGGCTTCTCTAGATCGAGAGTGAGAAACAGTAACACAGAACAAGAGAGAGAAAGGGAGGGAGAGATGTAAGTAACCTAATAATGGAAGTGATATCGCATTACTTTTGCCATATTCTATTCATTAGAAGTATATTGCTAGGTCAGTGCCTCAAGGGGAGGAAATTGTATGAGAAAATGAATATCAGAATGTAAAACTATTTTAGAAGCTATCTATTACAATAGTATAAACAGAACCACAGTATTTGAATTTATAGCTCACCTTTTAAAAATAAGTTTGGTTCTTAGACTTGTCATGGTCTTGTTTTTAAAGGTACTATGATAATAAGGTTAAAGCAAGAATCACAATGAAACTTTTGCACAGCTATCATTAAAGGACATAAATACCCTCTGCTAACATTGTTATGTGATTTTTTGGAAAATTTTAGAAGACACTTATTGCATCTCTACTTTTTCTAAATGTCTTTCATTTAAAAAGCTTTGGGAAGGCCTATCACCAGTTGTCTTAATATATTTATATATGTGATGTTTCTTGGCTAGATTTTTTTGTATTATCCATACGACCTTGAGAATGGCAGTATGTTTAAAACAGGAATATTTTACTTTATAGAAGTTGATTTGACTTTGTCAGTATTCCTTTAAAATGGTAAAATAGTAAAAATAAAACAATATAATATGAGTAAGAACAAATGCAGAATCCATCTCATAAATCCAAAATATCCTCTTCTGGTTCATTGGATTTTTTTAAAAATCACAAATGGAATTTTCAATTCTTTGTACACAATTTCTGTGAAAAAGAAAATATGTGAATGGTATATCTTCCTAGTAACATGAGAAAGAACTAATATCTTCCTTTTTCTTTTCTTTTTTTTTTTTATGATTTTATTTATTTATTTGACAGAGAGTGATAGAGAGAACACAAGCAGGGGGAGTCAGAGAGGGAGGAGCAGGCTTCCCCCGGAGCAGGGAGCCCGACCGGGGGGCTTGATACCAGCACCCTGGGACCATGCATGATCTGAGCTGAAGGCAGATGCCCAACAACTGAGCCACCCAGGCATTCCAGAGCTGATATCTTCCTTAAAGATAATATGGGTTACGTTAGGCTTTGGAAGTATACTGATAAATTTTACAAAACATACCGTAACATTTGGTTTATGTACATCTATATGTTATAGGATTATTGTGGCCTTGGGAAAACCTCTAAGCCTCCTTCCTCACTTCTAAAAGAGACAAATATTGGTACTAAGCATAGTTCCCATCTTTTTAGTTATCTTGCCAATTAAATGATAAAATGTAAGCATGATAAGAATAAGACCTTTGTTTAGCTCATTGCTGAATTTCTAGTACGGCTATAACAATTCCTGGAACTTAGTAGGTATTCAGTACATACTTGAAGTGTGCCTGGGTGGCTCATTTGGTTAAATGTCTGACTCTTGGTTTCAGCTCAGGTGATGATCTCAGTGTCATGGGATCAAGCCCTATATCAGTCTGCATGCTCAGTGGGGAGTCTGCTTGAGATTCTCTCTTTCCCTCTCTTTGCCCCTTCCCCTGCTCTCTCTCTCTCTCTAAAATAAATACATAAATCTTTAAAAATTATATATACTTGATATTAGATAAGTCCAGTGTAGTACCTGACACATAGTAAACAGTAAATGATGGAAGTTATGATTATTCAATAAGATATGTTTCTCTAAAGTTAGTGAGAATTTTTTAACTGGGAATAGTCAAACAGAAATGACAGAACCACCTATCAGGAACTTTGAGAGAGTACTGTATTAGAAGATCTGTTGGTCTACATGATTTTAAGTCATGATATATTGTAAGTACTCTTTTAGAGTTGATGGCTCAATAGACTTACCTTCATTTTGAGTATTTAAAAACACAGTATAGTTTTAACATCTTCTCATGGGCTTCTCCAGGCAACTGTGTTGAGGAAATCAGTACTGAAGACTCAGGAGATACTGATCTACTAAAATTTTGGTTTAGGTTACTTAGGTCTATCTCCTGTAGAATTAGCAGCTCGAAAATATTTGAAAACCAAAAAAATCTACAAGTTTCCCTTCAAGATAAATTAAATATTATAGTTCTTTCATGTTTTCCAAGCGAGGAGATTATATCTATTATATACAAAATAATTAGTTGTTTTAGTACATTCTTAGAAAAGATAATTAAATCTTTTAACTAACTTACGTCTCTAAATTGATCAGTGAATTACGTCAAATAATTACTCTAATAGAATAGTTTTTGACTAGCAGTCATAAGAATCAGAAATAATTGGGGGCACCTGGGTGGCTCAGTGGGTTAAGCCTCTGCCTTCGGCTCAGGTCATGATCTCAGGGTCCTGGGATAGAGCCCCACATTGGGCTCTCTGCTCGGCGGTGAGCCTGCTTCCCTCTCTCTCTGCCTGCCTCTCTGCCTCCTTGTGATCTCTCTCTCTCTCTCTCTCTGTGTCAAATAAATAAATAAAATCTTAAGAAAAAAAAGAATCAGAAATAGTTGGATTATAACCCCAGCTTCCATATTCATTGCCAAAGATCTTGAGTAAGTTCTGTAACCTTTCTACAAAGTGGCACCAATACCAGTACCCTCCATTGCAACCTTGAATGGAGATGATAAAATGCTTCATAGAATTTCCCTGCATGTCATTAAAGTAATACATTTTAGCTGTAAATTTTAGTTATATTACTGAATGGACTTAGTCTGAGCTTTCTTTTCTTCTTAAAGGATTAAGTATTTGACTTCAAGTCTGTATATTATTTTCCTAACGCAGTACCAGGAGAAGAAGGAACAATGTAAGTGAGCCCTCTATGTCTGACCTTTAGAACATTGTTCCAACAAATGATTTCCTAATCCCAACCTGGTGGAGTAATAAGAGTTGACATGTATTCCCGTTGTGACTTTCTCTGACAACTCAGCAAGCTAGAATAGAATAGGCTGAGTCACTTTTTAAACTTAAAAAAAAAAATTCTCTTCATTTCCTTTCTTTTTGGTATGTTCTGAAATAGTTTGCACAAGTTAAATGTCTTCGCTTTCTTTTACGATACTATGAAATGTGTATTTGTAAGATCTGACTCTGTTATTTTCTGTAATTATCAATGTATTTGTATTTTTTCATATGTTTAATGTTCCTAAATTTCTGTTTCAGAATTTTTATATCACATTAAAACGTGATATTGACATATTTGAAACTATTCTAAACTGAATAACTTATGAGTGTTATTTTGATAACAATAATTTAGTCACTTTCTCAGTTACCATTATTTAGATGATATCTCTGCTCTCATTGGATTGTTTTTACTGATGTTCTCATTAAACGTTAGTGTTTTTGAGATTTTAGTTTGGCCATTTCTAGTCCTTGCTTTTGAAAAATAGATTGTAAAGTTTCAGCCGAGGAAAATGACTGAACAACCACTTCTTCTTAGTTACGTAAGTACTGAACCCTATAGGTATACAGATAATTTATTTTTATAATAGGCCTATAGAATTCTCCCCTTTTGTGTATTATTTTGATAAACTTTATTTTTTAGGACAATTTTACTGTATTTAGGACAAGATTTATAGAACAATTGCTAAGATAGATTGGGTAACCCCTATAAACTCAGCCCTCAATTTCCCTTAACATCTTCCCTTTAGTTACAATTAATGAATCAATATTGATACATTATTATTAACTAAAATCCATACTTTATTCACATTATTTCAGTTTTTACCTAAGGTCCATTTTCTGTATTAGGATACACATTACATGTAGCTGTCATATCTCCTTAGGCTCCTCTTGACTGTCACGGTTTCCCAGACTTTGCTTATATGTGATGGCCTTGACAGTTTTGAGGTGTATTGGTCATATATTTTATAGAAAGTTCTTCAACTTGGACTTGAATGATTATTTTTTTCCATAATTTGACTACAGTTGTAGCTTTGGGGAGTAAGACCACAGATGTAAAGTACCATTTTCTTCATATTATGTCAAGGGCAAATATTGTCAACATGATTAATCATTGTTGATAATGACCTTGATCATCTACATTTTGTATTTTTAAAAAATGATTTGCCCATTGAAAGTCCATTCTCTTGGTTACTAAATGCCTAGTCAGACATTGTGTTGATGTATTCATTTTGGGACTATCTGCTCTAGACCAACTTTTTCACTGTTTCATTACATACATCATTCATTGGCACTGCTTAAAGTAAAGCTGAGTAAGGAAGGAGCAGCTCTGTGATTTTAATTCAAAGCCATTAGTACATCCAAGGAAGGATTTTAATCTGGGCTGGAACTATAAGACTGAAAATGGGGATTGAGTATATTGACTTGGAAGAGATTCTTATCAGAAATAGACAGTGATCAAAATCCAGACACATGGACTCTTAGTAATCTATTTTCAGATAAGAAGCAAAGTAGCAGAGTACAAACTACCAGAGAATACCAGTTATACAAATTGGGAGAATATAGTGTGCTGAAGAAAATAAAATCAGCACTCTTATATGTATATGCATTCTCAGGACTAACACTAGTACCATAATCAGGACCTAAGGCAGCAAGAATATTTCAGACCCCAGAAATGCACTGGTTTCTGTAGGCAAGACAAGGCTTAGCTAGGCTTACAGAGAGATGACCTTGATGACCCCAGCTAAGTATTTGGAGAAGGAAAGGCTGCTTTTAGTATAGTGTCAATAGATGGAATACTCTGTTCATTCATTTACATGAGAGAAAATCAAAGGATAAGATGCCCATTGTTTAAATTGTAAAGAGTCACTAGCATGCCTAGTGTTAGAACTCAGAACCCTGAATTTTCCTATTCTTTATTCCTTTATCTTTTAAGAGTTTTTATAAATCTCTGTAAAATGTTATTTACATTTTTATATTATTTCTTTAGGTCATGTTTATTTTATCCAGATGTTTTATTTTAACTGATTTTTTTCACATTTTAGGACCATGTTATATAAGGGCTTTACTAGATTTTGTGGCTGTTTATATCAGAAACTCAGTTTTCTAATTACACATTATTTTCATTGATGATAAAAGGGAAAAACTGATCTTTGGTCTATTTCCATTGATTATGGAAGAGAGAAAAATAGTCTTCATTGATTCTCATATCATAGGTTATACTTAGAGAATTATCTCTTTTATTTTTTTTTATTATTTTTTTTTTTAAATTTTTTATTTTTTTATAAACATATATTTTTATCCCCAGGGGTACAGGTCTGTGAATCACCAGGTTTACACACTTCACAGCACTCACCAAAGCACATACCCTCCCCAATGTCCATAATCCCACCCCCTTCTCCCAAACCCCCTCCCCCCGGCAACCCTCAGTTTGTTTTGTGAGATTAAGAGTCACTTATGGTTTGTCTCCCTCCCAATCCCATCTTGTTAAAAACAGATAAACTTTTTTTTTTTTTTTTTCCTTTACATACAAATCAAATTAGATCTTAAAGCCCTTGGGAGAATTAAAGTGAAATCTATATTGTTTGGGGTGATTTCAGTTCTTTGCTATTTTAAGAAAGGGTTAACACTTTTTTGCTTTATTTTATCCTAAAATGTATTGCAATTTTCATTTTTTTAAATAAAAAATGAAAAAGTAATTTTCATTTTTTTAAAAAAAAAGATGCACTGTAGCACCCAAATGTCATGAATGTAAACTTTATTAAAATTGGTTTTCTGCATAGGACCTTCACTAGTTTTGTTTTATTCTTTCCAGCCAAAGGCTAGTTGTTCTTTTCACATGCTGAACTTCAGCTATATAACTATCTAAGAAAATAGTACTACTCTAAGAAAATAATACTATTCTAATGACCTGAAGCAAAGTCAGCTCTTAAGTAGGAACTCGTTTCCAATGAATATTTTGAAAAAGTAGACCTTACTGATTAGCTCTAGTTATAATCCCAAAATATGTATAATCCTGGCCTAACTAGAAATAACCTCAATGTGTAGAATACCCAAAAGCCACAGGATTATGAAATATAAAATTATAACAGAAAATCTACTAAGGAACACTTAGGGCAAGAAAAGAATGACACTGTTTTCACTGCCCATCAACTGAGGATAATTTGCAATGCACACCTTAGGTATACAAATAGATGTGTAGTGCACATGGATAACAAATAAGTTTCAGCAAGAGATTGCAGTGAATACAAAATGAGGTTAGAGAGAGGGTAGGAAACTTGAAATGTTCACACATAACTTGCCACCTCTAAAAAAAAAAAAAAAAAAGGAAAGAAAGAAAAAAAAAACAAAACCCCATAAACTCTCCAAAGAGTAATGGTGGAAAAAACGAAGTTTTTTTTTTTTTTTTAAGATTTTATTTATTCATTTGATAGAGAGAGATCACAAGTAGGCAGAGAGGCAGGCAGAGAGAGAGGAAGGGAAGCAGGCCCCCTGCTGAGCAGAGAGCCCTATGTAGGACTCAATCCCAGGACCCCGAGATCATGACCTGAGCCGAAAGCAGCGGCTTAATCCACTGAGCCACCAGGTGCCCCCAAAAATGAAGTTTTTGAGGCAGTGAATAATGAAGTCTTCATGATAACTCCAATTCACTAAACAAAATACATCTTGTGCCATCATCCTAACTTATGAACAAGTTCACAAATAAAATAACTGCCAGTTTTCAAATGAGAAAAGGAAAGAAAGAATATGTATATCCTTTTTTTCATGATTTAAATTCAATTAGTCAACATATGGTACATCATTAGTTTTTGGTGTAGTGTTGAGTGATTCATTAGTTGGGTATAATACCCAGTGCTCATCACATCACGTGCTCTCCTTAATGCCCACCACCCAGTTACCGCATCCCGCCCTGCCCATCTCCTTTTCCACAACCCTCAGTTTGTTTCCCAGAGTCAAGGGTCTCTCATAGTTTGGCTTCTTGTATTTCACTTATGAGTGAAGCCATATGATACTTATCTTTCTCTGACTGACATTTCACTTAGCATATTACCTTCCAGTTCTATCCATGTCAATGTAAATGGTAGATATTCATCCTTTCAGAGGGCTGGTATCCAAGATCTATAAAGGACTTACCAAACTCAACACCCAAATTTCTTGATGGAAGGAAGAAGATGGAGAATTTCCAGAGTAGGGGGAATGTTCAGAGTTATGTAGGAAATGAACATACTATGATAATGAACTTATGGTTAGAAGACATGTCTGTTGGGGCGGCTGGGTGGCTCAGTGGGTTAAGCTGCTGCCTTCAGCTCAGGCCATGGTCTCAGGGTCCTGGGATCGAGCCCCACGTTGGGCTCTCTGCTCAGCAAGGAGCTTGCTTCCTCCTCTCTCTCTGCCTGCTTCTCTGCCTACCTGTGATCTTTCTCTGTTGAGTACTCAGTGCCTGGTAGAGTGTCTAGCATAAAGTTGGTATTTATAAATATTTGCTGATAGCAATCAAATAAAAACAATACAATTTACCTTAAAAAAACAAAACAAAACAAAACAAAACAAACCTAAACACCCAGAAGACATATATCCTTAACTCATCACTGTGCTGAATAAAAATTCACTTCACTATGATTACTGTTATATTCTTATTATATGTATAGCACTTGGTATGTAATAGCCACTTTTAATGTATTTTTGCTGACTGACTTCCAGTGGAAAAATATTGGTAGAGATCAGAATAATAGCTGTGTTACAAATTCATAGGTTGACTCAAAATATCATTATAGCTTAAGCTGTTAATTTTTCCATCTCCCAGACCACAATAAGTAGAATAGGTTTAACTCCTTTTCCCTCCTTTGTCAGATGTACTGTGGACTGAATATCTAAATCTACTGATAGGTGAGAATAGAAAGTGGACAAATATTGAGTTAGGAGGATTGACAATGGTAATCAATTTGTAACCAATTTTGAGTATAAGTCCTCTATTAAATAAAAAGGGATGGAAAGAATATAGTTAGTAAGAGTAAGGAAGAATAATGGAGAAAGGGATATGTGTTTTAGTCATAAAAAATGTTTTGAAAAATTATATCAAACATTTCCATAGTTCATTCAAGAAGTTCTCTTTCCATTGAAAGTAAAAGAAACTGATCATACATAGCACAAAAACTTATTAGCTTATTTTGTTACTTTCAACCTCACTTTCCACCCATATCTCCTTTTTATAGGATATACTTCAAAAATTCTTTTATGGTAAACCACACAGTTTTAAAGCCTAGGGTTTACAAACAGATTTATTTCATTAATAAGCAAGAAAGACAAGAAGCCTAATTGCTAGCATGATTTTTCCCTCCAAATTGTTTTTCTTTGAAATGTGTTTTCTAGAATTCTCTTCAGTAAAATTTCCAAATGACAGGTGGATAAAACGTTTCCCCTTTTGAATTTGTCTTGATTGCAAGAAATTAGCTAATTTCATCCCTCAGTTCTCCCCAAGTCAGTTACAGCTGTACAAACAGCATTATATGAATTAGAAATATACTTCAAAAAATCATTCATTTGCATGTCCTATTAGAACAGGCAAAACTCTAATGGCAATAATTACTTGCCCTTTCTTGTTGCTCTTTAAATAAAATACTTGACAAACCTCTACATAAATGTGCTCTAAAGTTTTGGATATTAGCTCATTCCTGTAGGATCCATTCTCAGAAAAAGTTTTTCTTAGCTTTGCTAAGGGAAATGAATACCCATTTCTAACATTGCAGATTGGCATATCAGGTGGTTTTATTTTGTTTTTTTTTCCTGGGTTGGAATGAGACGTGGTGATTGAAGATAAAATGATAAGATAAGTCATACATGATGGGGTTAAATCAATAAAATATTTCATTCTAATGCTTTTTTTAAAGAAAGGCACTAAATGGTCAAATATCCTAAGCAAACTGGGTATTAATATTTCCTCATAAAATTTTTAATAGGAATACTTATTTTGCCTTATTAATTAGAATATGAATTTAGTTACCACAATAAAAATGAAACACTTAATAATCTGGAGTTGGGCAGTTCAAGGTTAGTAGGGAGCTCTATACTCCATGAGGTCTTCTAGAGATTCTGGTTCCATCCAATTTATTGTTTGATCATCTCCTGTGATGTTGTTCCCAACTGCAGCATTCAGGGGGTCTCACTATGCTATTTCTGTTCAAATTTTGGAAATAGGAAAGGGAACAAGTGGAGGTCTTCTTCCTTTGAGAACAGGACATGGATGTTGTACATACACAGTTATCACTTCCTTCACATCCTATTGACAAGAACTTTGTTACAATCTCCATGAGAGACTGAGAGGTTAATTTTTTCTTTTGGTTGGTGATGTGTTCCCTTCAAGTAGGAACTCCTCTAATACGCAAGAAGAGAAGAATAGATTTTGGAAGACAATGCTTTTTCTATCCCTCTTCCCAATTCTTTGGATTACACTGAGGTAAAAAGAAAATTGACGGACCAAAGAAGATATAAATATTAGCTGATAAAACAGTAAAACATGGTAGTTATTGGTCTTGAAATAGGTTACAAGGACTGGGTGGGAATACAGCTAAATGACATGAAATAGATCCCTAAAATTTAGCTTTATCTATAAAGAGGGTCTAACTTAGATGGTCCGTATGTTTTTTTTCTATGCCTTGTATCTCTTGTACATAAAGTCTTAAAATTGTTTTTTTATTACCTCTCTTAAGTACTTTTGTGATCATCATTTAGAGCTTTCATGCCTAGGTGACTGCTTGGTATTATCTTGTCTAACTCAGGTATTTTTTTCCTCCTTAATCAGTTTTCTCTCCTTATTCTGGCTCCTGATGTCTAATTACAACCCTAACTTTTGTCTCTTGCTTATGGCAAAAACATTTACATTTTGATAAGCTCTTTGTGTGGTTTTATAAAGTGAGGAACAAAGTTGAGAAAAGAAATGTATACCTTAGGATGTATAGCAATAATCAGGTCATTTAGTCTGTAAATCACAACTGGAGTCGGCAATTAAATAGGTCTCCTCCCCACTGAGCACCCTGAAGCACTGTAAAATGTAGGACCTGGAACATGCTGGATTTAGCCAGAAATTCAGTATTCAAATGGGTCACCTCAGACATACACTAATACTTGTCAGATGATAAAGTTGAATAAGATTATCATAAATCTTGGGTTCAGTCTAGGCACTCAGCTTCTATCTCATTTTAATTTGATTTGAAACAGAGGGGGAGATCATTACAATCAGAGAATCTTTGAATCAGAAGAAAATGTAATAATAATTTCATTCAACTTCCCTTCCAAAGCAGAACTCTGTTCAGTGCCTCAAACATATTCATTTTGTTTTTGCTTGATTGAAAACTCACTGCTGGGGCAGCTGGGTTGCTCAGTGGGTTAAAGCCTTTGCCTTCAGCTCAGGTCATGATCTCAGGGTCCTAGGATCGAGCCCCACATCAGGCTCTCTGCTCAGCAGGGAGCCTGCTTCCTCCTCTCTCTGCCTCTCTGCCTACCTCTGATCTCTGTCTGTTAAGTAAATTAAAAAAAAAAAAAAAAAAAAAAAAAAAAAACTCACTTCTTTCTGAGAAAGCCTAAAACTCTATTGTTTACAATATTGAGAAATATTCTTGTCTTGTGCTGAATCTCTTTTCTACTTTCTGATTACCTATATATGGATTATCTGGATCAGACCTAATTGAATGCTGTGAGAATTCATTTAATTGCATTCTTTTTGACTTGGAGTTTTGTTACTTGATACTAAAGTGCCTGGATGAATTCAGTTCCATTAACCAGATCTTTATTCAATGCCTATAGTAAGCAAAGCATTGATTTTCTATAACTATGTATCTTGTATTAGTCAGACAGGTTATGTTCTGCTGTAGTAACAAGCAACTCTAACATCATAGTGGCTTCAAACAACAAGAATTTATTTATTGCTCACATTACATATAATCTCAGGTTTGTGGAGTTCTGCTTCCTGTTGTTTTCGTTTAGGAATGTGTAGCTTGATGAAGCTTTTATGATCTATAAGACTGATGTTTAATATAGAAACAGGAAAGAATTGCATTAATTCAAGTGTTTCTTTTAAAAACTTTCACCCTGAAGAGACGACATAGCCTCTACTCACATTTTGCTGGATACACTGTCTTATGAAGGGAAGTATAATCCTACCATTTGTCTGAAAGAAGGCCAACCAGAAATATTCATTCTTCAGTTAAATATTAATGACAAATGTTTAATATTTGTTCAACAAATGATCAAATTATTTTTATTACTATTTGCAAAATACAATTAACTCTTCCCAAAGAAGACAACCCAGAAATCTGTTAAATAACAAAAATTCAACTGAGTAAATTAAAAAAAAAATTTATTTTTTTATAAACATATAATGTATTTTTAGCCTCAGGGATATAGGTCTGTGAATCGCCAGGTCTACACACTTCACAGCACTCACCATAGCACATACCATCCCCAATGTCCATAACTCCACCACCCTCTCCAGACCCTCCTCCCGCCAGTAACCTTCAGTTTTTTTTGTGAGATTAAGAGTCTCTTATGGTTTGTCTCCCTCCTGATCCCATCTTGTTTCATTTATTCTTTTCCTACCCTGAAAACCCCCCACGTTGCATCTCTACTTCCTCATATCAGGGAGATCATATTTAACTGAGTAAATTTTAAAGATCTTCCAGTGCCAGCCACATTTTTAGTTTTGTAGCTTCTTTTTTTTTTTTTTTTAATAGTTGTCTCCTCTTCTTGTTCAAATGTCTGTATCAATCAAGATGCGCTAGATTATGCTTTGGTATAAAATACCCACAAAAATTTTAGTGGCTTTAAGCCACAAGGGCTTATTTATTGCTCACACTAATTATAATCGTAATTGGTTATATTCTACATTGTCTTCATTTGAGGATATAAGTGAGGGACACTCCACTATTTGATATCATGGCAGCCAGATAGGAATTTAAAGGCTTCGGCACAGAAAAAAGAAATGTCCGTGCTGTTTACATTTTATTGGTCAATACAAGTCACATGGTCACATCTAATTTAGGATGAGGGAAGAAATGCAATATTACTATGTGTCTAGAAGGAGAATGAGAAATATTGCTCATCAGTATTAATGACTACCCTACTCCTTTTAACTTTTAAGAGATTGGTTGCTTGTATTTAAAGTCTAGAGGGTCTGAAGCTCTAAACATTTTAGCTTTTCATATGAAACATCTCGATATGATTTCATTCAAACATTTGTAGGTCTAGAATATATTAATCAACTAACCATAATGAAATATTTGTATTGATACCAGCTGCTTTTCAGAATAAAGAAAAAATTAAGCTATTGTAAAATAAATCAAGACTCTGCATGAAGAATATTTATTTTCCAGTAGACTTCTAGAAGGTATAGTATTATCCAAATGAAGACATTTATAATTCATGCCACTCCATGAACTCTTTGACCAAGTAGAATTCATTTCTAATTTTTTGTTACTCTCCTTACATGTGTGTAAGGTACGCATTAGGGCACATTTATGAAGATGTCATTCAAAGGTCTTAGGATTTTGTTCCTTTGTACAGGGCAAAAGACTATCTTTTTAAAAAGGATTTATGGTGCTGATTAATTCGCTACATACATGAGAGGCAGAGACAGATTTCGTGAACAATAAAAAGGTGTTCTTTTAATATTGGCATTAATTTCACTGAAATGTGAATTATGGTTTCTAAGAAACAAAAAGAAAAAAAGTTTGCAACAATGAGGCACAAAAGGTATTTCCAATGAGATGTTTTTCTTTGGAAACAAAGACAACAAAACAAAACACAAGTCAAATAAGTAGAAAGAATTCTTTGAAATTATTTTCTATAATTAGTAAAGAATAGAAATTACTATTTCTCGGGGTGCCTGGGTGGCTCAGTGGGTTAAAGCCTCTGCCTTCAGCTCAGGTCATGATCTCAGGGTCCTGGGATTGAGCCCCGCATTGGGCTCTCTGCTTTGTGGGAAGCCTGCTTCCCCACCCACCCTCTCTCTCTGCCTGCCTCTCTGCCTACTTGTGATCTCTGTCTGTCAAATAAATAAATAAAATCTTAAAAAAAAAAAAAAGGTAATTGCCATTTCTCTTTGAGCTATTATAGGGCATAGAATTAACAGGAATCCTAAAAACCCTTCTGGCTACTATACCACTGAAGTGACTGTGGTATCATTTCTCTGGTTTCCTTTCTTCAAGGCAAATACAGTATCATTTGGGGTTTAGTAGAATGATTGTTTACCTACTGTTATTTATAGTCTTATTTTACTCTTCAAAAAGCTCTCAAAATTGAATATTCAGTTGGTCAAATAGCAAGACTTCTGTCTTGTGTAGGGTACCTTTTTTTGTAAAACTAAGGTCCATTATGTTTATCCCTGCACCTAATTATCAGTCTTTCTAAGTGCTTTCAGAACGGGATTACTATTTCTCTTCGAGCTATGATAGGGCATAGAATTAACAGGAATCTTAAAAACTCTTCTGGCTGCTATACCACTGAAGTGACTGCAGTATCATTTCTCTGGTTTCCTTTCTTCCAGACATCTCTTTCACATCCATCCTGCACCCCACTGTTAAATCAATCTTTCTAAAAGCATTTCTATGTCCTTATCAGTCCAAGACACAAATAACTTTGATTCCCTATTATTTATAGGACAATGTCCATATTTGTACTAGTATTCAAGATCCTCAATATCTCATTTCCAAACAACAAAAAACTTCCTCAATTTCTCCAGATTCTGTGCTTTAACTGAATAACATCATGCCTGTTATTCATGCATGTGAATTATAATCACTTTTGATGTTTTTTTGAAAAACTGGACTTGACTTCCAAATAGTATTATTTAGCAGATCAGAGTGAGGAAAAGCATTTGTACTTCTAAAAACTCCACAGGTAAGTCTGGTGGGAACATATCTGCTGAGACCACTGCCCTAATAGCTTGGAACTCTCAGTTATGCCGGTATTTTTTTTTTTTTTTTAATAAGAAGAAACCAACCTAGTCTTGATCGTCTTATTAAAAGTACTCACTATAATCTTTATCTTCTTCATTTTTACTTCCTCTTTCATACACTGGTTCATAATACTTGTTTTAGGTATAAAATATTTGTAGCTCTAGGACTGCTTCCCATCAGACACAATTCGGTCCTATCACCATTATTTCACAATGCTTCACAAAGTCTCTTATTGACCACCTAAGCAAAATCGTCCGAGTGGCTTTCTAAATAGGCAAATTTATGGGCTTCACCACAGGCTTATTATTATAAACTATTATTGTATACTAAAGTTTGAAAACCACTCTAAACTAGTATTCACCATTCTATGATATATTCAGGTTTATCAGTGGTAAAAAACCTAAAATCATGATTGGCATGAAGCTTAAAAGAATGAATAGCTGTAGTATATTTATTTAACTTGATGATTTAATTACTTAAGGTGCAGGTTAAGCTGATATGTAAGGAGATGATCCAGAAATTCTGTGGCTTAATTAGATTAGAAGCTTGATTCTTACTCAGCAATCCAGAGATAAGTGGTACAAAGCTGGTGGGGTGATAGTGACCTATCAGTTCATCCAAAGACTGAGGCTGAAGATTTGTCTCTGTCATTCCTTTTTTTTTCCCCAAAGATTTTATTTATTTATTTGACACACACAGAGAGAGAGATCACAAGTAGGCAGAGAGGCAGGCAGAGAGTGAGGAAGGGAAGCAGGCTCCCCGCTGAGCAGAGAGCCCGATGTGGGACTCGATCCCAGGACCCCGGGATCATGACCCGAGCCGAAGGCAGAGGCTTAACCCACTGAGCCACCCAGGCGCCCCTGTCTCTGTCATTCCTAACATGTGCCTTCCTTCTCTAAGTCCAAGATAACTGCCATATATATTGCCATTTTTTGATCAATAAGAGAAAAAGACTGCTCACAGCAAGTAGCCTTCTCTTTAAAAAAACAAACAAAAAGGCCTGAAAGTAGTTCTGTTCATGATTTGTTAGTATGCACTTAGCTATCTGCTTAAACCTAGCTGTAAGGGAGGCTGATGGTCTTTCACTAGGTCAGTCATGTGCCCAGCTACCACTCCAGGATTCCTGTTAGATAAGAGAAGAGAAAAATGGATGCTAGGGGCCAATTAGTAGTCTCTGCCCCAGACAAACTCTGTCAGATTCTTTTTCTTTGCATTAACTTCTTGCAAGAAAATAGACTTTTGGGAAAAAATATATATGTGATAGCTAAAGAATGGATTTGTAAAGTACATAAAATATATACTATATAGTATATATAATATATAAAATTATTTTCCTTACATGTCCCGAGACCCAACTACCAATGTGTGTGTGTATGTGGGATTCTCACACCAAAACCAATTGTCAGACACTACCTGCATATCCTGATATTCAACTCAATTCTGGCACTATCTACCTGGAGATAACTTTGGGTTCCACAGAATAAGGGCGTGGTCATACAAGACTGCTCCTCTTCCTTCCGTATTTCCACTTTAGATTCCAGTTGCAAGTCCAGGTTATCACCTGTGCTTCTGAATAACTGACTATAGATCATAGATTTCAGTGGTCCTTCCTTGGGCTTGTTCAATTTGCTGAGATGCTCACAGAACTCAAAGGAGCATTTTACTTCCTAGATTACCAGTTCATTATAAAAGGATATAACTCAGAACAGCCAGCTGGAAGGGATGCATAGGGCTTGGAGTTTCAATGCCCTCTCCAATCTTGCTGTTCCATTCTAACCTCTACATGTTCACCAACCCAGAAGCCCTCTGAACCCCATCCTTTTGAGTTTTCATGGAAGCTTCATTACATAGCCATGATTGATTATGATTACATCATTGGCCAATGGTGACTGATTGACCCTCCAGCCCTCTCCCCTCCTTAGCAGTAGGTGGAACTGAAAGCTCCAACCCTTTGATTTCATGGTGGTTTCCCCTGGCAATCAGCCCCCATCCCTAGGTGACCTATGATTTTACAGAAGTCACCTCATTAACATAACAAAAACAACTTTAGGGCTCTTATCACAGGAAATTGCATGGGTTTTAGAAGCTGTGAGCTAGTGACCAGTGGACCAAACCAAATACATACTTCTTACAAATCATAATATCACAGTTTTAATATTTAATTTTATTAATAGTTATAAGATTGTGTGTGTGTGTGTGTGTGTGTGTGTGTGTGTGTATTCTCCTTGTAATTTAGAACATCGTTAAGCAACATGTCCAACTGGTAGGTAACTATGGCATTTGAATCAAAAGCCTCACCAGTGTTTAATAAAATTACATTAGTTATTTCTTTGATCTACACAATCTGCCATTCCATTACAAAAATAATTTGATTTGGCATGATTTACTGTTCCCAAAGCTATTTCAGTTGTTCTGTGAGTCTTCCTTTGAGGCCTCATTTACAATACTTATGCTTTAATTTTTTCAGGAATCTGGCTGACTGGTGTGAGTTGCAGAGTTGGCCCTTTTCCACCCCCTTTAAAAAGAGTACTTACTCCTTTGCTTTCTCCCACTTTCCAGAGGCCTCCTCTGTTCTCTCTGTGCACTCAAAGGAGGAGCTTGTGATTCTGTAATATAACCTGCCAATTCCAAGGTACCAAAACTCTTTGGAAAGACGCTCTTTGGTTTGCACAAGTCTTGATTTTGTTCAACATTGCACATGCCTCTTTTCCTTGGCTTTTGGTCCCTCCTATCATATCATTTTTCTAATTTGTCCATTCAACATTCAGTTATTCAAAGTAGACTCTATACTAGGCCACTGTGCCAAGGGCTGGAAATGGAGAAATTACTCCTTCTCTTGAAGAATATACAATGTAGTAGTGGAGACAGAAGCTAAGCCAATATATACAACAATGATCTGAGTGTTAAGATTAAATACAAATAAGTACAATGGGAAATACTTGAAGTTTAGTAGTATGACAATTCCAAAACCTCTGCTTCTTAAATATTGACAGTTTTTTCTAAGTATCATTTTGTCATTGGTTTACCTGTTCCACTTAATTGAAGAAAGTTTTCTCTTACATTTCTTATGCCTCTTAAACCTTTAGATGCTTGATCTGATTCCTATGCAAGTAGACTATTTTTGTTTTCCTTAGTGACCTGGCCTGTTTTGACTTTTTTTGTGGGATTTCCATCAGCCTTTTTAGCCTCTCACAGCTCTGGACTGAGCCACTCTGACATCCTGCTGCTTTCTCCATCTGTCCCATATTCCTGTAGGAAGTCCTATTCCTGTTGAAGCATGAGTTTAATGTGTGAGCTGACCTTTTAGACTTTCTTGCCTCTGAACTCTTCTTCTATCTGTATGTTTCTTATAAGCATCCTGGCCAGTCATCTTGAAATACTGGCACTTTCACTTCCTGATCCCAGGGTATCAAATAAAATAAAAGATGCTTTTATATCATTATCATTATTTTTCACATTTTAGAGATCTTTACATGTGTCAAAATTATTTCTGTTCCCCACATTATATTAATGAAAAACTAGAGCACAGTGAGGGTATGTGATTTAATTGCAGTGTTATGATTAGTAGGAAAGTTAGGATTTATTTTTTTTTAACAATTTATTATTTGTTGTTGTTATTATTTATTATGTTATGTTAGTCATCCAGGAAATGTTGGAAAGAAAACCAAAGCTGGAGGTATCATGTTGCCCAATTTTAAACTATATTACGAAGCTATGATCACCAAGACAGCATGGTACTTCCACAAAAACAGACACAGACCAATGGAGCAGAGTAGGGAGCCCAGATATGGACCCTCAACTCTCTGGTCAAATAATCTTTGAAAAAGCAGGAAAAAATATCCAATGGAAGGAAGACAGTCTCTATAATAAATGGTGCTGGGAAAATTGGACAGCTATATACAGAAGAATGAAACTTGACCATTCTCTTACACCATACACAAAGATAAACTCAAAATGGATGAAAGATCTCAATGTGAGACAGGAATCCATCAAAATTCGAAAGGAGAACATAGGTAGTAACCTCTTCAACATCGGCCACCACAACTTTTTTAAAGACACATCTTCAAAGGCAAGGGAAACAAAAAAAAATTAGGATTTAAACTCATATTCTGATTTCAAAGGCCATGAATATGTTGCATTCTTTGTAGAAATGACATTTTAGCTCTTTCCACCAAAGTAGTATCTTCTATGAACAACTTTTTTAGGCCTTTATCACCAGAGGTAACGTAAGTCTTTTTCCTGCTATTAACACATTAAATTCTAAGTGTATTTTAATTTATAAAAATTAATTTATAAAAAAGGAAGGGATTTGCTAGGTGCCAAAAGAAACTTAACACCAGAATGGTAAATTAGTGTTTGTTTTGACAGCTCTCAGACTTGGAGGGCAGGGATGTCAGATTAAGTCTCTGTATATGACTTTGGTACTAATGAGTGGAGGTGAATGCCCATTGTTGGAATATGATATGTGACCTTGGGCACAAATAAAGGAATGAGAACTAATAGCCATGCTCAAGCTGGCCCTCTACAAGAATGGAGTTAAAGAATAAATGGGAACTTTTACTCTGCCCAAAGATGCAACAAAGAATTTGACTCTGCCAAGGGCCTGGGTGGAGAAGAAAGAAATAGTCCAGTGGAAAATTGAAGTCTTAGGTCACAACCAAAAATAGGCAGGGAGTATGAAGCTATTTTGTGAACTCTTTAAGAGAAAAAAAAAAATCAATTTTAAAACATTCCGAACTAGTGAACACACTGGGGGTTTGAGGAAGTAAAGACAAAACAATTATGTAACAACCAATCCAGGGTACATGGGACTGGTACAGGAAAAAAAAATGCCACTAAAAATGAGCTGATGAGAAAAAAAAATGGAAAGTACACAAGGAAATATTACACCTTGAGGGAGACAGCCAACACACATTTAAGAGAAATAGCTCTCTGGAAACTTGAGATAATAGAGAAATTGTAAACAGGTCATGTGGTAATTACTATACTGTTAAAATGATTTAAAAAACAAAAAGAGGAGTAAGTTTTAGAGAATAAGACAATGACATATTAGCTTGAAGATTTGACAAAGCACAAAATAAAATATCTACCAGTTATCACTGAAACTAAAATTCATGAATTGGTTATATAGAACGTTATACAACTGAAGAGATTTCCAGTGAGAGAAATCTGAGGATATTAACCAGAATGAAGTGCAGAGGATAAAGGGATGGGAAATGTGAAATAGAGGGTAAGAGATATGGAGTATAGAATGAAAATTTGATGATCAATGAGAACCACCTCTAAAAGTGAGTATGTAGAGGTTATTATTTGCTCTGAAGATTCACATGCAGAGAATGATCCTTCTGTCTCAAATTCCAGGATTGTGATGGAACCTCAATGTGATGCAGTATTGTAGACATTACTGGAAATCTGAAATGAGAGTTTAAGTGCCTCTAACTTTTTGGGAGGAGGTTGGGGGAAGTGTGGGTTTAAGAGAAGGTCCCAGAATTAGTTCATTTTATTTAATGCTGCAAACTTTTATAGCTCTAATATTTTTTTTAATCTTTCATCTTAATTATTTGTACCTGTATTTGGTCTTTGTGTCCCTACCTATCTCAAGTCTGATTCCTTGTCTAGTCAGTCATTACATTTGGGATTTGATGTTTGAAAACTAATGTCTATTGTAGCTAGTAATTAAGTCTGATTTTCTTTTCAGTCGGACATGCCTCACTGGCACCATAGGACAGAAAAGTAATTTGTCTCTTGACATGAACTTTTGAAGAATTTTCCCCCTTAACTAAGAATAGTACTTTGGAGAATCTAAATATATAAAACAACTATTAACAGATCTGTAAATTGCTGTATAGACTGCAATGCAATAATAGCAAAGGACTTCAATATCCCATTCTCAACAATGGGTAAATCATCAAGACAGAAAACCAATAAGGAAACATTGGACTTAAATGACACCTTAGATCAAATGGACCTAACAGACATATATAGAACATTCCATCCAACAGCAACAGAAAATAAATTCTTCTCAAGTGCACATGTAACATTTTCCAAGATACAGCAAGTGTTAGGCTACAAAACAAGGTTTAATAAAGTTAATAATATTGAAATCTATCAAGCATCTTTTCTGACCACAATGGTATGAACCTAGAAATCAATACAGAGAAAATGGAAAATTCACAAATACATGAAGATTAAACAACATGTTCCTAAACAACCAATGGCTTAAAGAAGAAATCAAAAGAGAAATAAAATATTTTGAGACACATGAAAATGGAAACAGAACATATTAATATTTATGACATGCGGCAATGGTATTTGCACAAAAACAGACACATAGACCAAAGGAAGAGAGTAAGGAGCCCAGATATGGACCCTCAACTCTATGGTCAAATAATCTTCGACAAAGAAGGAAAAAATATCCAATAGAATAAAGACAGTCCCTTTAATAAATGGTGCTGGGAAAATTGGACAGCTATATACAGAAGAATGAAACTTGACCATTCTAAGAGGAAAATTTATAGCAATAAATGTATACGTCAAGAAGAAAGAAATCCCTCAAATGAACAATTTAATTTTAAGCCTAAGGAACTAGGGAACAAACAAAGTCCTAAGGAACTAGGGAACAAACAAACTAAGTCCAAAGTTAGCAGAAGGAAGAACATAATGAAGATCAAATAGAGACTAAAGACACAATAGAAAAGATCTATTAAACTAAGAATTGGTTTTTTTTTTTTGAAAAGATAAAGAAAATAGACAAACTGTTACCTAGTCTTACTAAGAAAAAAGGGATAGAGAACTCAAATATAATTAGAAATAAAATAAGGGATATTACAACTGATAGCACAGAAATACAAAAGATTATATGAAAGTACTATGAGTAGAGAACATACCTCAACTTAATAAAGGCCATACATGAGAAACCCACAGGAAATATCACCCAACAGTGAAAAACTGAAAACTTTTCCTCTAAAATCAGAACAAGGCGAGGATGTACACGCTCATCACTTTCTCCACACAGTACTGGAAATCCTAGTTGGGGAAATCAGGCAAGAAAAAGAAAAGCCATCCAAATTGGAAGAAGTAAATTGTTTCCATTTGCAGATGACAAAGGAAAAAATTTAACCAAAAAGGTGAAAAATCTATACCCTTAAAATTGTAAAGACATTGGTGAAAGATATTGTAGAAGTCACAAATAAATGGAGACATTTCTTGTTCATGGATTAGAGTAATTAATATTGTTAAAATCTCAGTACCACCAAAGCAATCTATAGATTCAATAAAATCTCTATCAGAATTCCAATGGCCTTTGTCCCAGAATCAGAATAAATGGTCCTAAAATTTGTATGCAACTACAAAAGACCCCAAGTAACCAAAACATTCTTGAGAAAGAACAAAGCTGGAGGCATCATGCTTCCTAATTACAAATTGTATTACAAAGCTATAGTAATCAAAATTATCAAGAATTAGTATAAAAACAGACACATGAAAAAATTGAAAATAACAGCTCAGAAGTAAGCCTATGAATATACGGTCAGCTAATTTTTTTTTTATAAAAGAGCAAAGAATATACAATGGATAAAGGATAGTCTCTTCAATAAATGGTGTTGGGAAAACTGGATAACCACATGCAAAATAACTGGACCTGTGTCTTTCACCACACAAAAATCAGCTCTAAATGGATTTGGAAAAAAAGCAATGGCAGAAGAAAACATGGGTGGTAAGCTCTTTAACACTGGTCTTGGCAATGATTTTTTGAATCTGACTCCAAAAGTAAAGACAAAAAAAAAGCAAAAATAAACAAGTGAGATGACATTACAACAAAGGGAACCATCAACAAAATGAAAAGGCAACCTACCGAATGGGAGAAAATATCTTTAAATCACATATCTGATAAGGGGTTAATAACTAAAAATTTATAAGGAACTCCTACAACTCAATAGCAAAAAGCAAAACGAAATAACCCATTTAAAAAATGGGCAAGGACTAAATAGACATTTTTTCCATTGAAGATATATAGATGTCCAAGAGGAACTTCAAACGGTTCTCAACATCACCAATCATCAGGGTAATGCAAATTAAAACTACAATAAAATATTATTTCATACCTGTTAAGATGGCTATTATAAAAAAGAAAAGAGTTAACAAATGCTGACGAGGATGTAGAGAAAAGGGAGTCCTGTACAATGATGGTAAGAATATAAAGTGGTACATCCACTATGGAAAACAATGTGGAGTTTCCTTAAGAAATTAAAAATAGGACTACCATATGATCCAGCAATCCAACTTGTAGGTTTCCAAAGGAAATGAAATCATTATTTCAAAGAGGTATCTCCTGGGGCGCCTGGGTGGCTCAGTAGGTTAAAGCCTCTGCCTTCGGCTCAGGTCATGATCTCAGGGTCCTGAGATCGAGCCCCGCATCGGGCTCTCTGCTCAGCGGGGAGCCTGTTTCCTCCTCTCTCTCTCTGCCTGCCTCTCTGCCTACTTGTGACCTCTCTCTCTGTCAAATAAATAAATAAAATCTTAAAAAAAAGAGAATCTCCTTGTACGTCCATGTTCATAGCAGCATTATTCACAATAACCAAGGTATGAAACAATTTAAGTGTCTGTCAATGTATGAATGATTTAAAAAATGTGATATATATATTATATGTATTATAATTATATTACATATAAGTAACATATGTAATATAATATATATACTAGAATACTATTTAGCCTTAAAAAAGAAGTCCTATCATTTGCAATAACATGGATGAAACTGGAGGGCATTTACTAAAGCAAGTAAGCCCAAAAGACAAAGACAAATACTGCATATTATTAAGTATATGTGGAAACAAAAAATCAAACTCATGGAGAGTGTAGGAAATTATTTGCTAGGGGCTAGGAGTGATAGAAATAGGAAAAGTTGGTACAAGGACACACATATTCACTTATGAGATAAATAAGGTCTGAGGATCTAATGTATAACATGGTGACTGTAATCAATAGCATTGTATTAATAATTGAAATTTGCTAGGAAAGTAGAACTTAAAGTATTTTTATCAAAACAAAGAATGGTCCTTTATGGGAAAGGGAGAAATACTGACACCTCCAGCAAAAGCTTCTTTTCAAATGGCAGTAGTCAATAATAAACCAATGATGATATATTGGGCCACATCTTTGTGGTAAAGGAGTAGTAGAATAAAAGCCCTGTTATTTCCAATTTATTCTTTAATCCACTGTAATCAGACGTTTGCCATTCTATGCCTGAACTTGTCTGGTAATACCTCCTAGTTGCTATGGCTAATGGGTACATTCTGTCCTTGTTTATTTGCTCCTCTGCTCCTTTGCTCCTCTGTTAAACATTTTCTTTTTCCTGGTCTTCTCTAATTCTGTTCTCCATTTACTATTGCCTCTATTATATTCCCTCTTGTCTTTGAAATGTCCTTTTCAGTCTCCAAGACCCTTGCTTTACTTCTGCTAGCTCCTTAAATGCTGCTATTTGGCAGGTTCCTTCTTTACTTGCTTTATTTCTGACCCTTTCCACTGTCCTTGGGGGAATCTCACTCAGTTTCAAGGATTCAGCCTTCACCAGTAATCTCTCCCGAACTCTGCAACCGTGCTTCTATGTACTCACTGAACATCTTCAGGCAAGACAAACTCCTTTTGTCTGAAGATGAATTCATCATCTTCCTCCTATCCCCACCATGTGCACTTACTCTTTATTTACTGTCTCAGGGAGAGGTACTCCAAACTACTGTGCTATATCACCCAAGCCACACATCTAAAAGCTGCACGCCCATGCACACACGCTCATGCACACACACACACACACACACACACACACACACACACAGCCATACATTTGGTCCCCATGTTTTGCTAACTATAGCTAAACACTTCAGTAGTTTTTGGCTTTGTCCGCTTATCTCTATCTATATAGCTCCTACCTTAGTTCAAGCCTTCATTTCTTTTTGTTTTGTTTTTATTTTTTTTTTCAGCCTTCCTCACTTATGTGGATTACTGCTACAACTTCTATTTGACTCTCTTTACTTTGTCCTTGAGATTTTATCTCCCCTGATCTTGTCTCTATTCCCATCTGTTCTTCATATTGTTATATCAAAACACATCATTCCCCTGATTTAAATATTTAATGTGACTTGTAGTCTTTGGGATGGAGTCCAAACACCTTGGCATCCTATTCATGGCTTCTTTTGACCTGACCCCAGATTACATCTCCAATATCATCATACAACTGCCTTATTCTCTGTGCACCTGTAATTCTCTCTCTCACCTATGTGCCTGTGCGTGTTCGATCCCTGCTGTATATATGCCCCCTTTTCTAAATAACTTCTTTTAAGAAAGGCCACTGATTCATTCTCGCCCAAGCGTCTTCCCTAGTCTGAGTTAGGATGCTAATCCGTATACGCACGCCCCCTTTTAAAAAATCTCCTGTCATGGCCTCTTATGTGTTCTTCTGTCCTAGCGCTTACCTCAGTGTGTTGTGATGATCTGTGTAGTAGTGTGATTCTCCCAACAGAATTGTGAATCCCTGGAGGGCAAGCACCGGGTTTTATGTGTATTCATTTCCCAAACATTCAGCACAGTGTCTGGCACAAACAGTGAGGGCTGCACCATGACTAAATCAGGTGGTTACAGAATTATTTTCTTTGAAAGGGTTTCTTCTTTATTCAATCCTTTTATTACTTTTACTTCTAACTTCCAGACCCTTTCTTGCTCAGCCCTTTTTCTTAAGTATTTCAAAGAGGATTTGCTTTGCTTCTATTAGCCCCCTGGATTTCTAGTCTTATCACTGTCCTCTATGCAAGGCTGTGCTCCATCATTTTACTTAAATCAGAGGGAGAAAATATTGAATTCTCTCTTTTTATTTTCCATCCCTTTTCTTTAATTAATCTTTTGGTCCATTAGTATCTCTATTACATTCTCCCATTTCCCTCCTTTTTCAAATATTTTATTCATTTCTTTAGGCTCCTTTGGTAAGCTCCATTTTCTTTTCCTTCTCTTATACTGAAACTAACACAGTGTGTCACCTTTTGTTCTTTCCTGTCAGTCAATCTGTGGTCCATGACAGATTAACATTTATAAGCTTTTCTATTGAATATATAATGGTTTCTCTCTGTGCTTAAAGAGGAACACACTGCACACAAACAAGCTGGGGAAAGGACTGTTTATCACAAGAGAAGTTGAAAAATTGGAATAAACTTATTGATCTGTCATAATCTTTTGATTGTATTAAAATGAGACCAAGTAACTAATCATCCAGAATACTTACTAGCTTCTTCACACATAAAATTTCTTATCTTCTAGCATAAATAAGATTTATTGCCTCCTAAGTCTATCTCTAAATGCTGGCAAATGCCTATTGAAAAGGTAAAATTTATAGAATAGCAATGTTCTGAAATGCTGTTTTTTACTGCAAATATTTATGATAATATTTTGAAACAAATATTGGCCATGACAATATTTGTCAGTATTTGACAAAATTGACAATTTGACAATAACAGCAAGTTAAAATAGGAAAAATGGGACCATGATCTACATTTTTAAAATGTTATTTTAAAAATTATTTTAATTCCGGTATAGTTAACATACAGTATTATATCACTTTCAGGTGTACAATTATCTCTATTTTTAATCAATGTAAACAATTTATAGAACAATGCCGGGACATATATGAAGGAAATATGTTATCCTGGTTATAGAAGAGGGGCACTAGAATCATATGGAGGTAGATTAGTGTTCTGGCTCTGCAATTTACTTGCCATTTGACCTTGGGCAAAACTTCAGGGTCTTCATATGTCAATTTGCCTAAGGATTAAAAGGGTCAAGGCATTAAAGTATTTAGTACAGTTACTTGAATTTAGAAAATACCCAGTAAATCATAAATATAATAATTATCATCTTTTCCCTTTATTCTTATTATCTAGTTTACCTAATTTCAGTACTCCCACTATTCTTACTTCTTCCTAAACCAGTACTTTTCAAACGTGTGTTGTGACCCACTGGTGGGTCTTGAAATCAGTTTAATGGGTTGTGATCTGCATTAAAAAATACAGTAGAATAAAAAAACTAAAGTGAATTTTGAAGTACTAAAAGCTAGTGATTTTGTGAAAATTTTCAATTATACATATAATTTAAGTGATATTTTAAAAGGGGTATTCTGGCTGCTATGTGTAGAATGTACTCAAGGTGGGCACAGATAGAAGTAGGAACCTATTGCAGTCATTCAGGGGAGAAGTAAGAGGGATCAGACTAGGGTAGAAGGAATAGTAGAGGTAAAAGTGGCCAGGTTATGGAAAAATTTTATGATTAGAGGCAATATTGATTCTTGCCCGATTTCTGTCTTTCATCAGTTTGCTCATCCTCTGAAAGGCCCCAATAAGAGGAATGATGCATAGTGAAATAGTGTTAAAGAGAAAACAAACTTAGAGAGACAGATACAGATGGAATGGGCCAGCAATAAATGATAGGATGGAGACTTGTTCATTTCTTTTTTTTTTAGAACAGTAAATCCATGGGATACCAATGCTGGTGACTGATAAAAAAGGAATAGATCCAAGGACAGGAGGTGTTGAGGGTGCTTTATATAGCCACAAAAAGGGACTTTATATCCTGATATTTTGGGCACAGTTCAGGCGTATGCCTGCAACTCCAGTATTTTTTTTTTTTCCAGTTTAGCATTTCCCTGAACAAAGGTATCCCAGTTTGGATAAGTAATTATATAGCTACCATAGGTATTATAGAAAGAACAAGGCTCTTCCTTGGTACATGATAGTGGGTAAAATAGACGAGCACTTTCATGAGACATGATTTTTAAGTGCTAGGTAGTCACATTTCTAGTTTTAAATGTCACCTAAAAAAAAGTCACCTAAAAATTGTGTATCACAAGATTTCTTTGAGAAAATATGGGCATTAATACAAGGATGACCAAGAAGTCTATTTTCACTTATCTTCTTCAGTGGTTCTCAGAGTGTAGTCCTGGAAACATCATTGTTACCTGGGAACTGTTAGAAAGGAAGATTCTCAAGAACTACCAGAATTATTGAATGAGACACTCTGAGAAGAAGGCCAGTAATCTGTAATTAATAAGCCCTCCAGATGAATTTGATACACAACAACATTTGAGAACCACTAAGCCAGTTTATATGTAGTAAGTGTGAAAGCAGGAATCTTATTGTGCTGTAATCTACCAATTGACTAATTTTTAAAGATTTTATTTATTTATTTGACAGACAGAAATCACAAGTAGGCAGAGAGGCAGGTAGAGAGAGAGAGGAGGAAGCAGGCTCCCCGCTGAGCAGAGAGCCTGACGTGGGGCTCGATCCCAGGACCCCGGGACCATGACCCAAGCCAAAGACAGAGGCTTTAACCCCCTGAGCCACCCAGGTGCCCCTGACTAATTTTTAAAAGTCTACAAAAACCTGGGTTGGCTGTTTTTATACTAAGAAAGATAAAACAGAACACACACACACACACAACTAAAAGAAGCAGTTTCTACCCTTTATTTATTTTTTTTAAAGATTTTATTTATTTATTTATTATATTTATTTATTTGACAGACAGAGATCACAGAGAGGCAGGCAGAGAGAGACAGGGGGAAGCAGGCTCTCCACTGAGTAGAGAGCCCAACGCGGGGCTCGATCCGAGGACCTGAGATCATGACCTGAGCCAAAGGCAGAGGCTCAACCCACTGAGCCACCCAGGTGCCCCAGTTTCCCCTTTAGAAGGTTACAATTTAGTTTGAGGAAATTACACCTGTGCCTATAAATTGTCTAGTAATTGAAAATGGTAAATAGCAAGGCAGGCTAAAATTTCCTACAGAATTCGGAAGAGAATTCCCAAAGTGAGAGCATAATCAGGAAAAATTTTGTGGAGCGCATAGAAGTAGGAGAGTAGAACAGATGGAAAATGGCAAGAACTGGGAGAATCTAGCAGAGAAAATAAGATCAATACACACCAAGCAGTAAGAAACAACTGAGAAGAGCAGTGTTTTCATCCATAGGGCATTTTACTGTTGGTAATTCAAAAACGATTCAGAGTTAAAATATGTTATGGAAATTTGGGATTAAACAAAGTTAAATGAATTTTGTTTTGTTTTGTTTTGAACTACATATACTTCTCAGAATCTTTAAAATTCTACAGAGAAATGTTGTGCTCTAAAAAGGGATTATGGCACTACTTTAGTGATAGTCTTCAGCAAAGCCAATGCCAAAATGGGATTAGATCCTTGAATATTTTCTGAAGTGCAGTCATTGACTCATCGTAGCACCTGGGGCCTGCTACGGCATGCAGTGTGCTAGTGACCTCTTGCTTATTCTTTTGCAGCAGAATTATGTCATTAATATAACAGATCAAAGTGATGTTCTGTAGGATGGCCAGACAATCCACATCTTTTTGGCTTTTACTAAAATAGAATATGGGAGAAATAATAGCTTTGAGGTACAACTATAAATGAATATTTTTCATCCCATGTGAAAGGGAACTGTTTGTGATCTGCTCTTCTGTTTGTAATAAAAAGAGCACATTTTCCAGAACAATAGCAGCATAATCTGCTCTAGTAATGCCACATCTAGTACAGCTGTGGAAATGGGGGCTGATAGTTGGCTGAGCCTCTGGTAGTCTACAGTCATTCCTCAGGATCCATCTGATTTCTGTAAGAACTAGCCTGAGGAATTAAATAGAGGTGATAGCAGTGCCACCCCTGAATCCTTTAGGATTTTAATAGTGGCAATAGTTACTTTAATAGTGATTCTGTCTCCAACCACTAGGATAAAATATTTTTTTTTTATTTACTATTTTGACTAGAGTAGGGGTGGGGCCAATTTCAGAATTTTCCATTTCTTCTTTCCCAAGACCAGTGACACAATGTTGTGGTGACTCCAACTGCCAAATATATCGATATCAATTATATACCCAGAGAATAGAGAAATCACTCCTAGGTAGATCCATGAACCTGGAGGCCCCACTGTAAACTGGATACTATCTGGGTATTCATTTATTTCTAGCCTTCAACAGAGAGGCCATAATGATATTTTGGTTTTCCAGGTATCAATATCAATTCAGACCCTATGTCTAGTAGTCCTTGAAATGTGGGTATTCCTTCTCCAGTGTTACAGTTACAGAGATATAGGGATGGAGGTCCCATTAGGGAAGGATCAAGAAAAGGCAGAATCCTTTCTTCTAAGAACCCAAGTCAATTTTTCATTCAAAGGTTTCCATATTTGAAAATTGGCTTAGGTCTGTGAACTGAGCAAGAGATTGTGACTTTTTATTGAAGCTCTTCCCTTTACCCTTCTGCTCCTTTGTTCTTGCTTTTTTCTAACTTCTCTGGGAATGACATACTGTAAAACGATTTCCACAACTTCCTCTAATTTAACCTATTTGACTGATCCTTCAACAACTTTGGTTAGCACAGTAATTTCAGTTTCCTGGCTTCTGTAGATAAAGCCCCATCAGAGACTCATCATCTCCATGGATATTAATAAGCTCATCTCTATAACTGCCTCTTCTATGGCCAGATGTAGTCAGCAGAGGAGAATCACCACTGAATAATTACATGATACTGATGTTCTTCTTACTAGTATATTTCTAGGGATTCCCATGTAACAAAATTCTTTGGCTATATTACTGTACGTAATGTATCCATTACAGAATGCTTACTTTCTTCAGCTTCTTCATTCTTTCTTCTACTATCTGCCAGGACAGCTCAAACATATCCATCCATTTTGCTCAGGATTGGCTCTTGTTTCCTCCAGACTTTTAGAAGCTGATATATCCCTGTCCCCTGGCATCCTTGCCATGATGTTAAATCCCATTTCCCCAAGTCAATGAATTCTTGCATATCTAACCTTATATTCTGACACTCTCCATTAAACCCTGCCAAATTCAACCCCAGGGGTAATTGCCTGGATTTATGCAGTATGTTCTAGCTAATTCTTGAAGCACCTTCAGTGTATCATCTCTTTCCTTTGCTATCAGATCCAGCGTATCTCCAGCCTAGTTAGGCTGGGATTTAACCTCAGTTGCCTGCCTGATATCCAGGAGGAGGTGACCACTGCCTTGTGAAGAAGACATTTCTGTGGATTTATAAATATGAGAGAAGTGCCAGTTTTTTCTGTGGAAGAGTAGCGCTGTCTTGTCAAGTCTTAAGGGTTCGGGGGATTCTGCAGAGCCAACATCCTCAGAGGCATCCATTCAGGTATCTTCATCTTATGTTTCAGCCTAGATTTTCCCACTCAGCGCCTTGACGTAACATAACAGACTTGCCTTGGCCCAATATTAAAACATTTCTGTAGCTCTGCAACTCTAACAGCTTGATCTTCAGCTTGCTACTTTTCTATGTGTGTCTTCCATTGCAGGAAGCAAGGACCTCTTAGCAAGTTGCCAGAGAGGTTCTCTTGCTTGTTATGGCCCTGAGTTTCTCATTGTCCTTCTGTGTATCATCAGTTTAACTTAGCAGCAACCAGACAAGTCCCTGTCGTAGATATTGTTTCCATCATCTCTTTCAAACACCTGAATGTCTGTACCACAGACATTCCTCATCATTACCACTAACGAAGTATTTAGCCATTAGGCTACCGCCTCCAGCAGGGACTCTTCATAGCCCACACATCAAGTGGGATAGTGTCTTCTTTTTCTGTTCAGCAGAGAGTGATTGGCTCTCCAAACCCCCTCTTTCTGTTTTCTCATATCACTCCTGTCCCCATTTGTGATAGTTCGTGCATTCTAAGAAATAAATGTCAAGATGGGATTAGATGTTCAGGAGATTTTCTAGGGGGAGAGGGAATAAAGTCTTATGAATAATAAAGGCAAGGGGAGAGCCTTCAGGCCACAATGTAGTTTGAAATCTTTAGAGAATAGGGAGCAGGGGGAGACACAAATAGAAGGAGTCTCAGATTGCAGTGAAGTTCTAAGAATATTTTAATAAGGTTGATGGGGAGTTTCAGGTTAAAATTGTCCATCAAAAGGGTCCTGTGTCTTGCATGAGCACTTTTGCTGTGTTTATTTATTGGCTGTGAGCAGACTGTGGAAAGCATCTCCTCTGTGAAACATAGAAGTAGATTTATGCCTTTATAATAGGAGATTGGAGTGGTGCATTTCATAGATGCCAAGGGTTATGTTTTCAAAACTTATTTGGTTATAGCTTTTCTTTGCAAAGGACTCTCAGGAGATTTTTTGTGAAATAACTAAAAAACTCTGCACTTTCTATTTGTGTTAAAATTTAGTTACTAATATAAATCACTTTAGGAATGCATTTGGTACTTCTTTAATGTCTCTGATTTTCATTGTTTAATTTTTTTGGTTAAGAGAATGCTCTACATTTTCATTATATTTGAAAGCAAGCATCTATATAGCAGATTACCATGTGCCAGACACAGCCTAAGGTTTCTAGAAGTATTCATTTACAGCAGTACATTTAAGATAGGCACTACTATTATCCTCGTTTTACAAATAAAGAAACCAAGGCTCAGAGAGGTTACATGACTTGCCCTGGATCCTATACCTAGTATTTGGTTGTGCCCAAAATTAAGCCCACAGAGTCTGGCTCTAGTGTATATGCTCTCAACCACTAGGTAATGCTCTCATGTGGGCATTCTTGTGTGCCTGAGGCCCTACAAAAGAGACTTAGGAAGCTATTGCTGAACTATACCTAATAGGCCCTAGTTAATGAAGGACTGTCAGTGTCTGGTATATGAGAGCTTGGATGTCCCAAGGCAGGACCTTAAAGCCAGAGTGCATTTCCAAATGAACATTCACACAAACATGCATGCTCCAAGTACAAATTACTTGTACCATGCATCAATACCTATAGAAACCTGAACATACATGCCCCATCCATACTGAATGAATTGTGCAGCTATGCCATGTCTTATATGTTCATTACAAGTATATAGAGTCAGGATTTTCCCAGTATTCTCATGAATGCATTGGTAGTTGGTTAGCATGGGATCTGTAGAGTTTGAAGGCCTACAGACCTTTACTAATGAATATGGGATCTTGAGTAAGTTCCCTTCCTTCTTAGAACTTCAGTTGTCTCCTCAGCAAAAGCAGCTATCATCATACCTATCCTACAGGGTTGCTTGGGAGATTGTGTGAAATAAGAGAAATTGAACTGCTCAGCACAGCCCAGCACTCAGAACTGCAGTAAAGTTTTGTTAAATTGATTTAAACATTACATACAATTCTTAATACAATGAGTTTCTAGTGATTATTATTGAAACAAGCATGTATCATGTTAACCTGACTAGCTTCAGAATACACACCTGCTGGTTCTACTATGAAATCCAGGCTTCTTGTTTTTCTTTAGGCTGAACTCTTCAGGGGACCTGTATTCTTCCTAGCTGTTCCATTGTTCAGCCATATAATTGTAGACAAGCCACTTTCCTCTGTGGGCATGAATGTCTTCTCTTGTTTCTGGGTTGAGCTTTACAGATTCAGAGCCATGGATAGGTGCTGGGTTGTGTGCTTGAGAATCAAGAAAGAACTTTTAAAAACTGCATAGGCTTTCTCTTAGTGATTCCATTGTATAGATTTTGTTCATTAGGGTAACAGTTGCTACTATAAGAAACAAATCTCTGAATTTTAGTGGTTTAATACAGGAAAGTCTATTTCCTGGTCTGATGCAGGGGTTCCTAGGTGGTTGTCCTCCTCTCCTCATTATTGAGATTCTTTTCTTCCTTCCTTCCTTTCATTCTTTTTTTTTAAGATTTTATTTATTTATTTGATAGAGATATAGCAAGAGAGGGAACACGAGCAGGGGGAGTGGGAGAGGAGTCTGATGTGGACTCAATCCCAGGGTCCTGGGATCATGACCTGAGCCGAAGGTGGAAGCTTAAAGACTGAACCACCCAGGCACCCCTGTTATTGAGATTTCATCTGCTTTCATCCTGTAGCTGTGCCAACCATTAGGCCCTTACAGTCTTCTACTTCCAGCTAGCAGACAGAGAAGGTCCATGTAGGAGCACACACATGCACAGTCACACACTTCACTTTCTGTTAGATCCCACTGACTAGAACTCGGTCAGATGATGCACCTAGATTCAAGGAGTGTGGGGAATGTAGCCCCTGAAGCCATATCCCAGTGACAGCTTTATGAGGAGTGCTAATTTATCCCATGGACAGCCAGCTCTCTCTACTATGCCCAGTTTACGAATCAGTGGGCTTGATGGCACCTAAACTTGTTTCCAGAGATTATCTGACTCATGTGTGAAGCATAGAGGAACCTTAGCTAACTTTTATTTAACATGGTTCTTAAGACTTCTTGAAATTGTAAAACTTGATTCTATATTCTAAATTTAAATTCCACAGGCAGGTGAAATATCAGAAAAGATTATGACCTACTTTATGTCTTACCTGAATTGCCCCCAAATTGGATGCTGGGGTGTTAACTACAGTCGCTCTGTTAATTCTCTTATCTTTTGAGTGTAGGGATAGCAAAAATCTTTCACTTCAACAAGAAGAATATTTTCTTCAGTCACTATTTACACCAAACTTTTCGTCAGAATGAACTCCCTTGTTCTTCAACACATGTAGATTGTGTTATTTTTGAATATAATGTTCTTATTGAGTGTTAATTGCATGCACCTACAGTTTTCAAAGAAGTGATAACTAGACACTGTCAAACTGATAACAGCCAGTCTTCCATCTACCATTATGCCATGTGTTAATTTATAAGGTAGATTAGCAGGAACTTCACAAACCTCTTATTTTTGGGCCTCCTGATGATGTTAGTGAAGAAAGAAAAATGCAGATCTACTGCTCATATTTAAAATGTAAAAAGGGGACACCTGGGTGGTTCAGTGGGCTAATGCCTCTGCCTTCAGCTCAGGTCCAAGGTCCTGGGATCGAGCCCCACATCGGGCTCTCTGCTCAGTGGTGATCCTGCTTCCCCCTCTCTCTCTGCCTGCCTCTCTGCCTACTTGTGATCTCTGTCTGTCAAATAAAAAATAAAATCTTAAAAAAAAAATGTTGTAAAAAGTCAATGGGCAGGAGTACTGTAGCATAAAGGATTTTATTGATGAAAGCTTTTGCCAATTTACCCTAATTTTATAAGCTTTCCATGTTAGCACAAAAAGTACATGTAAGCCCAGAAGAAAACTGTCCATCTGGACATATTTAGTTCAGTTTTCTTAATAAACACACTCTCTTTTGGAATGATATATATGTAACTATAATAAAATAATTTTCAGAACACTTAGTCTACCCTCTACCTTTTTATGTAACTTCATAGTGTTCATGAGATCAGTACGGATGAGTGTACCCAGGGCAGCATATTGGTGGGTTGTGCCCCCACTGAGAACTTCTTTATAATAAATATCAGTAATTTTTATGGTAATTTAGAAACAGTTAAGATTTAAGTTTTCCTTAAAAAGAGTTTACTAAGTAAATTAATAATGTAACAAAATTATAAAAGAAACCCTCAATTTGTTAATTACAAAAAAAAAACCCAAAAAACTTGAAATCAATTTAGAACCTTGGTTCATGTGCTTTGGAAATGCAGCTGAGGTGGTTTTGTATTGAGAGTTCTCGAATAGGTACAGGGAACAGAGATGAGATGTAAGGCAGCAGCCCTGGTTTTGGCCACTCTAGATCCTACCTTTGTAGTTCATGTATCCTAATATCCTGTGAGGACAGGGGCTCTGTCTTTATAGGGCTCTTGCATTTTAGTTCTTACACAGAGGGGACCCCTTTACACAGTGTTATGTAGTATTTTGCTAATGAATTAATTAATATATGAAAAATACATGTATTTAAAAATATGCAGTGATCTATTATTTTGATAATTTAAGCTGCTTCTAATTAATGAAATTTTTAACTGAAAAGTAGCTTTGGATGCCTTGAAGTTCAATTTAAGATGTGTTTGAAAGTACAGAATATTTTTAATAGTCAAAGACTTTTTAAAAAAATGACAAAGGAAATCATTGGGTTATGATTCCCTTGTTTTACAAAGCCATTCCCCCCCCCCCTTTTGAACCACTATCTTAAGTTCTTTCATAGCATACAAAATTTGTTTTAAAAGGTGACATTTATTTTCTGGGAAACTTTACAGTGTTCTGCTTTTTCTTTTTCTTTATTCTTTTCTGAGGGTTTATTTAACTCAGCATGTATATTTCAGGTAAGTGAAAATCTAAGAAGCAAACTTAATGGCTAGCTGATCTGACAGCTGATTCAAAAGGTTAAAGCCACAGAAATAGCATGGTGAAAGTTGCAGAAGGTTGGTGAATTCTTATGTGGAAATTTTTAAAGTTTATTTTTTAGTTAAATCAGTCAGGACCTGAATTGTCATCATAACAATTCCGTGTAATCTTCTCCCTGAGGAATTAAGTGCAGAAAGGCAAAAAATCTTCAATAACTATACTTAGAAATGGCACACTGAAGTTAAATTGCTTTACTTTTTCTTCCTTTCTAAGTCAGATTCAGCCCTTTGTCTATTTTCAATCCTTTTCTGGGACACACAGGTTTTCTAAAGGCAAACTGAAAGCACTATATCATCTTTGAATTGTAATCAAAGTGGGGGTCCGCTTTGCCTTTCCCCAATTAATATTTGTCCACTCACCTGCTTCTTCTCTCACATGTTGCACATGTGCAGGCATGTGTGAAGTCATGGGTATGCTTTCCTAGCGCAGTGGGAGCAGAGGTCTCCTTGTGGTAGCATAATCATGTTTCCCTGATCTCTATAGGATGTGGAATCTTTTAAGTGAATGTAGGAGTTCAAAGAAAGAAGTGTGCCATAGACAAGATAATGGTGGGCATCTGTAAGGCATGATCAGCATGACTAACTATTCTAGGAAACAAAATTAGGACAATCATTTTAGGACCTATACTGGGGGACTTTTTTGCTTTTGAGTGTAAGGCAGAAATGTGGTGAGGAACAGCAGATACAAAAGCAGGAGGTAGAGTCAGGCCACCTGGAGAGATTACGTACCTGAGAGAGAAGGGCAATTTTATTCATGTTTTTTCAGACCAGTCCACTGCTAGTCCCCTGCCTTCTTCATAGACAATTCTATTGAAGGGGAAAGTGTCCTGAGATCTAACTATGATCAGTGGACAAGGTTATAATTCCTTAATAGGTTACAAAGCTATGCTTATACATTATTCTCTTTCTGGCTTCTTGTGGCTAGATTGGTAAATAGTCCCTGTGGTCCCTTGGAGCTTGGCTAACACACACACTTACATACCCTCTCTGTCTCTTTCTGTCTCTCTCTGAAGCAGATTGGATCCCATTAGTCCTAAGATACAGCTTTAGAAGTTGTTGGGTCTTTTGAGTAATCTTTTCCCAGAGCTCTTTTCAAGTACTTGCACAGTTACTAGTTAAGTGACACTTCAACTCCTACTTTCTTTCTTTCTTTTCTTTTTTTTTTAACTTTTATTTATTTATTTGACAAAGAGAGAGATCAAGATCACAAGTAGACAGAGAGGCAAGCAGAGAGAGAGGGGGAGGCAGGCTCCCTGCTGAGCAGGGAGCCTGATGTGGGGCTCAATCCCAGGACTCTGAGATAATGACCTGAGTCAAAGGCAGAGGCTTAACCCACTGAGCCACTCAGGTGCCCTCAACTCCTACTTTCTTGCAGAGAGAAGGAATAATGGGCAATAAATAGAGATATGCCTAGATATTATCATAATATTGTCAACCACTACCAAAACCCCATCTATTTAAAATTGAGATGCTACTCAAAAAGGTAGGCAACTTGTTTGAATGAGAGAGAGAGAAGAAAAAGGCATTAGGGGACAAACTGATCTGGGTTTGGATCCTAGCCCAAACACTTACTTAGTGCCTGTAGGACCATGGCAAGTTATTTATTATATGTTAAGTTGTTTGAGCTTATTTTCTTGTCTGTAAAATGGAGCTTATAATGTTTGTCCTAAAGAACTCTTTCAAAAAGTCAGAGATAATGCACCAACCTTGACATACAGTAGACTCAGCATATAGGAGCTTTTAACCAGCTTCTAATGATTTTCCTCCTTTCCTCCCCTGTCGCACGTGACCTCCTTCTCTTTTTTGTATGCAGCCCCTAGACTCCCTGTCCTCCTTCTGTGACTTCTCTTTTTTCCTGAAAGGTTACCCTAATTTACTGGCATTAGACATCACCTGTGTAGAATTATAGGTAGCTGAAGGTTGAGTAAAGAAGGACACAAGTCCTAAGGGGTTATGATGACTTAGATCATACAGGCATATTAAATAGGTAATCTCCCCATCAACCAATTTGATGCTTTACATTGGTAACCCAAGAAGGCTAATAATGTGACCTACTTCCAAACTGATATTTTTTAAATACTTGGTCAACTTTTATTAAAGTGAACAGAGAAAGAGTCTCTCTTGAAAAATCATATACTTTTTTTTTTTTTTTGGTATTGAAAATAAATATTAGTCACTAAAAGCATAAAATGTTAACTTATTGGAATGATATTTTCTCAGTTTTAAGTCACTCACAAACAGGGAACTTTTGTTATTCACAAAAAGAAACAGTGTTAACAAGACTGATGTCTTGTACATATATGTTGCCTTTCTTTTTTGTCTGCTTGGTTAATAAAATTAGCATCGAAATAAAAATTTACCTTATCCTTGTTCCTGGCCAATTTTTCTCCTTTCTGCTCATCTTGACATAATAATTGATTATTGTAGTTTTGTGGTTGTTGTCAAGCATTTTGAAGTTAAGATAGGACTTTAATCTTTTTATTATAGATATATGTACATTTCAAATACACTTAAATGTATTATTATGGTTGTTAAATTATGTTATATTATATTATATATTTCTCCCTGGAAGAGAGATAAATGACTGTCAGTATTTGTCAATCATAGAAATTCATTTTGTGTTGTAACTTTGAGTCTCCAGCTCTCAGTTTAATTTTTTCATTTAAATTTTTATAATGACCACTTTTGCTCATAAAGTGTTTATGAGCAAAATAGTCTATTTTTTAAAAAACTCAAGGTAACTTGACTAGAACAATGATATTTTGCAAGATTTTATAATGATATAAAAGTATCATCAATGGGTGACTCAGCATATAGGAGCTTTTAACCAGCTCTTAATGTCCTTATAGTTTATAGAAATCTTATATTGGTTATTTCAGTTAATCCTGACAGCAGCCCCCTAAAGTAGATATTAATAACACTATAGACAAAAAATAGAGACTCAAGTTATTTCATTTGCTCAAGAGTAAGAGCTTGATGTTGGGATAACCAGAATTCAAATATGAATCCATTAGCTCCAAATCCTATGCTGTTTTCTGTGACCATGTTGCGGTTAACAGATATTTTTATTTTTAGAAAATTGAGCAAATGCTCCAGAATTTAGGTTAAGAGTCAGAAAGGAAAGAATAGAAAATCATCCACCTGGGATGATCGTCCTAGAGAATGCAATTAACTTGGTCCCAAAATGGTTTAAAGATCTGGGACACATTTGATTAAGTAGGTGAAGGTTGGTAAAATTTGCCAACTTTTTCTATTCTGACTATTCACTTCTTTGTACTTTAAATGTAATTTCACAGGATAAAGAAGAAATGGAACATCACGTAAAAGGTTTATAGTCCATAGATCCAGGCTTTTAGGCTTTTAAGATACCTTTTAATCCTACTATATAGGGTTTCAGAGGGAAACACACACACACACACACACACACACACACACACACACATAGACTTAAAAGATTCATGGAAAATGAACTAGAAGCAAGTTGTATAAAGCAGAATGATGTTTTAGGATGAAAGGTTGTAGTTCATTCATGGAAGGAGGTAAAGCATTACCATTGACATGTGAATATCAATTCATTAAGATTTTGTTCATTTATGATATAAATCCAATTGGTATTATTAATTTGGAGTCTATGATTCATTTCAGCCTGGTGTTGCTGATGGGTAGTAGATACCTTACTCTCAAAACATTATTTAGAAAACATTTTTTACAATGTCAGGAGGTAGGGGCAGAAGTGTAGGGAAGGTAGAGGTTGAAATAAACATTTCAGCTTTATGGGTTCAATTGAGCTTAAGAAATGTAGTGATATTATAATAATGTCTTAAATAGAAAGGAATCTTGAGGAATGCAGCATTGCCATTCTTTACAATGTGATTATGTGTAAAGAACAACCATATTGTATTTTTTGAAGGTAACTGTTATTTTGAGGTGAAAGATTAGGGTAGAATTATAAACAATTGCATTTTCAGTTGTAACATAGAGGTTCTCTTAGCTTTTCTATGTTCAGAATTTTTCAGTGACTCAGAGAAAATTGACTTGGAATGTTTGGAGAAGAAATCAAAAGGAAGGAACTTGGAATTAGAAGCAAGTCCTAAAAGGGTGAAAGGGAGAAATTCAAGTCACAGTAGCTTTGTAATTTGTCCGGAATTTCACAGCTTCTAACTTATGTTCCTGAACTCCATGTTCTTATAGTTCTATGAAATCTATGAAATAGGAGGAATAATAACCCTAATCTGTGATGTTGCTGTAGTATTAAACTAGAAAATAAAAGTGAAGTTCTTAACACAGTGTGAAGGACACACACTGTAAGATACTATAGCATTATAATGATGATAATAATAATGCTAATTCTATATCCTATGCTTTCTTTGCCTACCGCAATGTAACACAAGACAATTCAGTGGTGGAAGCAGAATTGGCAGAAAACCTGCTGCTCTTTTGTTCCTATAATGCTAGGAAGTGGCTGCATATGGGTAGGCATGTCAGGGACAGAGAGGGGGTTTGAGGTGGGAGGAAAAGGGAGGAGCACAGGGAGAACAGGACCATGGCACTATTGTGAAATTTAACATCCTCTTACCAGCCGTCCTGAGTTTACCGCCTACCTCATTGCTAGGCAAAGTATTTGAAAAAGGGCTTATTCACTTACTGTTTAATGTGAATAGATCTGTACAAATAAAAGAGACCCATTCGAGGCAATCCAGCAATCCACCAAAATGCAGTGGTTGCTTGCTTGGCACTGAGAACTATGTTTCTTGCTCCTGTGGTGCCCATGCAGGCATGTGTGTACTGAAGAATGGAGATTCATAGCAGAAATGGGAAAGAACCTTTTTAACCTCAAAATAAATTAAGCATATGGGGTAAAACAGAGTGCCTGTTCCACATACCACCCTTCTGATATGACTCTTTCAGAAAAACCTTCTCAGTATAAAGTAATTATAACCTACTTATGCTGGTCTTCCCCTTGCTTTCAGCTCCACTGACTCATTCAACTGCTGTCAGTGTTACTTTGTATTTGAGTTATGGGAGGAGGGAGAGACCCATTTGGTTTAACTTGCTCTAGCATTTTTCAAAATCCAAGCATCGCTAGAGTTCTTGGAAAGTAATGACTATTGAATTTGTCTTTGGTCCAGAGAGTTTTTATCCCCATTCTTGGCAAGTTTTGACAGTTCTGACGTTTGGTCACTAGTATTTGGTGACCTGTGTGTCTCCAGTAACACTTGAAGAGACAAACCTAACTCTGATGATAGAAAACAAAGTAAAAGATTTTTTTCTTTCTTTCCTTTTTTTTTAAACCACTTGCTATTGCAGATGGATAATTTTTATTTTAAGATAAAAGAAAAAAATAGTAAATGAAATTTTTCTTGGGTCTCTTAGATAGGAGCAGCCTGATCACTTAATTAGGTTAGAATTATGACCAAATAAAAGCAATCTGATTATCAGGAGACTTTTTTTTTTTTTTTTTTTTTACCATGAGGTCCAGTTAAGGCTTCAGTTTAATTGCTGAGTCATGTATCAAATGGCTAGAACAGAATCCACTAAGTTTTTATTTGAAAAGTATCCATAGACTTTTGGGGCACCTGGGTGGCTCAGTCAGTTAAGCCTGACTCTTGATTTTGCCTTAGGTCATGATCTCAGGGTTTGGGATTGAGCCCCACATCAAACTCTGTGCTCAGCCAGGGAGTCGGCTTGTGGATTCTCAGGCTTTCTCCCTCTGCCCCTCCCCCTACGTGAGTGTGCTTGCTCTCTCTCTCGAAGAAAGATTTTTTTAAAATAAAGCATCCATGGGGCACCTGGGTGGCTCAGTGGGTTGGGCCTCTGCCTTCAGCTGTGGTCATGATCTCAGGGTCCTGGGATCCAGCCCCGCATCAAACTCTCTGCTTGATGGGGAGCCTGCTTTCCCCTCTCTGCCTGCTGCTCTGCCTAATTGTGATATCTGTCTCTGTCAAATAAATAAATAGAATCTTTAAAAAAAAAGATCAGACATTTTAAATTGTACCTTTCAAAAGTCCATGATTATACTTAAACTTCTATGAACTAATAATTAAGATTATAAACAATAAGAAATGAACAACAGTGTTTGTTTTTAAACTTTTTCTAAATATTAATTAGACAGTTTTTTGTTTTTTGGGTTTTTTTTTTTCTGGTTTCATTTTTGCCTTCTGCTAACTAGCCTGGCTTCCAGGAAATTCCTTAATAACCTAGAGGACAATGTATGTATCAGTCAGGATCCAACTCAAGAAACAGGACCATTAGGATGTATATGTATTGCTAGCACTTGGCTATGACATTGTGGAGGCTAGCTAGGCAAATTTAGAATCCATAGGGCAGGCCATCAGGAGGGGCAGACTGGAGCTCTCAGGTATATTCTATCTACAGGCAGAATATCTTCTTTCTCAGGGATGCCTCAGCTTGCTTTAAGACCTTTTAGCTGATGGAATCAGGCTTACCTAATTATCTAAGAAAATTCCCTTATTTGAAATCAACTGATGAAACGCTTTTATCGCATCAACAAAATACCTTCACAGTAATACCTAGGTCAGGGTTTAACTGAATAATTCAGGGGTTTAACCTAGCCACATTGACATATCAAATGATAAATACAATATGTCAATGTGTGACAGATCCATTCAAATAACAAAGAATTAATATTCATCAGTTGCTTGAGTCAAAAACAGCTTCTCTATGCTTTTCTGAAAAGACATAATTTTGAATATGTTTCAGCATTGCCTTCTAATTTGCAGTGTAGCTCAGAATAAATAAATTAGTTTGTGACCTGGATTTTTCCATTTGTGGACAATTTCTGAATTACCTAAACCAGGCTCACTGATGCTTTAGGCCTATAAATATCAGCACATAGCTCTGATTTAGCCATCTCAGGATGGGCTTATGTTGTTTTCCATTTCCATCTTCTTTCTAGTTCTAATGTGGAAAGTGTCCTTTCATTGAACTATTTGCTGCTATAGTAAAGGAGGACTTTTTCTTTTTTAAACAAAATCATGTTGAATACATGGTGGTTAATTTCCCAGGGTAGTCTTTCAAAACCCAGTTCAATGACCAAAAACTGTTCTCTTTAGGTATAAACATCCTAGTTTGGAAATTTCTTCCTTATGGCAACTAGCTTGAATTTATAGGTACATAGGGGGACACAAACTCCTAACTAATATCTGTTTCTTCATGTGCTCATTTGTTAACTTATTCTTCTGTTCCTCAGTGGAGATTTTTTCTAATTGTTTCTCATAAGAAAGCATTTATTGAGTTTCAGCCATGTGCTAGACTTGTTCCAGATGGTGTGGTATAAGACCACAAGAGTGATGGAAACAACCTCACAGAACATAATTATACATTAAATTCAAGGTCATTGATGCTATGATAAAAGAAGTAAAAGGTTCTGTGGGGGAATATAGCAGGGAGACCAGGAGTTGCTGCTTAAATTCTTCTTGAACAAACTAATACCTTACGTGACATGAGGCTGGGTTAGGGCATGTGAGAGTGGGGAAGAGCCAAGAAGAGAGGAAACTTTTGCACAACAGCTGAGAGGTGAGAGAGCACATGATGGGCTATGGATTTAGAGAGATTTTTTAAAAATCAGGTTAAAGCACAGAATTCAAATGAGAATATTTAGATGTCCAGAGATGAGATAGGAAAAGTAAGTAAATGCTAGATATTGGAAGTCCTAGTTCACCATATTAATGAATTTTGAACTTCACCTATGAGAGATCAAAAGCCAGCAGAGAGTTAGAAATAATACAGCAAGGAATATTTTGGAAAAATCTCTCTAGATGTAATATGGATAATAAACTGGAGAAATGGACTCTGTAAATTCAGTGAGGGTAGTGGTGTTTCTATTTTAGACATTGCTGTGTTCAATATCCAACTGAATAGCTTATTGATTAGAATACAGTGGACAATGATTAATTAACTTAATGAATATTTATTAACTGGTAGTATAATATTATTGTTATATGCAGAGGAGACAGTGCTAGATAAGGTTGGCATGATCTAAGCCATCATAGGTCTGGTAGAGAAGGGAGAGAGGTCATAAACAATACATTTATAAATAAAATAATTACAATACTTTTCAAAGTGCCATGAAAGAAACCAAAGAATTTCTGTAATACAGAATGATGAGAGGTACCTATTTTAGGTAAGTTTGTCAGAAAAAGCCTACTTAAAAAGGTGGAGATATAAATTGTAAAATATGTATTTTAAAATAACTATAAAGAGTAAGATCAAGTGGGAACAAATGCAGTGATCCAGGGGGGTTATGATGAGTATCTGTGTGCCAGTGTAGTGGAAATGATCATGGAGAAAAGTGATGGATTTGAAGATATTAATGATCCTACAGGACTGGGTCATCAATTGGATGTGGAAACTGAAGGAGAGGAAGAGATAATGAATATCAAATGTAAATGGTGGCACCATTTCCTGGGGTAGAGATTCTGAGAGTAGAAGTAGCAGGATCTTGGTGCTGAGGTGATGATAGATTCCCTTTGGACATTTAGGTTTGAAAGGATTGGGAAATATCTTAGTGGCTATGCCAGACGAGGTGAGATATACAGCTTTGGAGTCCTGGAGAGAAGTCTTGCATGGGCAGAAATAGGAAGGAAGCAATGAATCATGTCACAAGAGCCACAGGAAGGATGGCATTTCACAGAGTAAGTAATGTCAAAGTTTGTGACCCAATTAAGTAAGATAAAGATTGCAAAACCCCTATAAACTATTGGATAAAGATTTTAAGATAGTGACCAATTGAAATCTTCTAGAGTTGGAGTTTGCCATGTAGGTGCTTCTGATAGATCATGGAGTAGTAGGGAGTTGAGAATTTTAATTTAGTTAAGGACAGATGTAAAGAAATTTATTGGGAGCAAAGGTAGGGATAAAGAAGAGCACCATCTGGAGGGAATGGAATGTTTTAGAAGTAACTGAGGAGAGCCGAAAATGTATAATGATAAATCATAAGCGTCTAAATGTATAGTTTTAGTGGCCATAACTTTGAGGTGGTCGTAAGGCCTGGAGAGTTCTTTTTGCTGGAGCATTTGAGCCTTCCTGGAAGCAGCTGTGGCGTGATGACCTGCACCCTGGAGAGATCCTAGACCTTAAAAGGAGGCAGCCTCCATCTGGATTGATTGTGAAGGCTCCCAGAAGAAATCCATGAAGCTCAGGTTCTGGCGGATGTACACAGACAGGCACGGGATTCTGGCTGGACCTTGGCTCACATCCATATGTACAGGCCACACACATTACATCCATGGTATTATTTCTAGGCATTCAGCAAAGACTGCATATTTTGATATTGCTGGAATTTGATATAGTCAAACTTTGTTCATTCCCTCTCTTTTATTAACAGCCATGTGTTGAGCTGAGACAAAGATCTGGTCACTGCCCTCAGAGAACTCCATTAAGTAGGGGGGTAAAAGAAGACAAGTGAAAAAATAATTGTGATGCAGTGTGTGCATAATTTAGGGGAGTCATGTCCAAAGTGCTTTGGAAGAATAAAAGAATAACTGCTTTGGAATATGTAGAGGAAGTCTTCAGAGAGGGTGGACTTAGATCTTATTTTTGAAGAATGGGGAGGACTTCCCTGGTGAAAGGAGTGAGTGGGGTTCAGGGAAGTCTGAGAGAGGAGCCTGGAGAGAGGCAACAAAGAACATGGCATTCATGACAGTTAGGGACAGTTTGGGTGAATTTGTAGGAGACAGGCACTGAGGCTGGAGATGCAACATGGTGGCAGCTTATGATCTGCTTCACTCTGGAAAGGATATTCTGTCTGTGCTAATTCAGAGTTATGCCCTAGAATGGATTTGTTTGGGCTAAAATAGTCCCATTTTATGATGGTGACCCTATTCGACTTTTCCATGGTCTCAGTAGCTCAAGCTCTGTTGTTCCAGAATTATTCTTGCTTTCTGTAATGTTCATTCAAACCACCATTTCTGCCTTTATCTTGTCTGTTTTTCCAGTAGGCCAATCTAAATAAAATCATGATCATTTATAATTTTAATTTAGTTTTAAGAACATAGAGGGATCTCAGAGTCTTCTAATTTGTTCTCTTCCTTTAATAACAGTTATAGGACAATCAAGCAAATATTTATTTTTTTCTGTTGATGTTCTTATATCTTCTCTATCAAACCCCCATCACTTTTTTCAACTACTTTTTATATCCTTTTTCTACTCTTTTCCTCCGTTGTACTTCCTGTTAAACAAGTCTACAGCTACCTTTCCTCCCACTAAATTTATTCTTCAAATAAGCAACAAATATATATAAATGATGTGGTAGAATCATTGAATTTTGTGCCCTCACTGAGATCATATTAAGATTTCTTTCTATAAGCAGTGACTTCTATTAAATAAAGTATAGTCACTATTAACTGACATTCTTAAAATGTCTGCTCTTCCATTTTAAAAAGTCACAACAAAAGCAATAATCTTCATTGTCCTAGTGGGACTATATGTTATAAAAATGCTATTCTAATAATAACTTATTCTAAGTTATTGTAAATCTGACTCCAGTACGTATTAGGCTTGTCCATATTAAAAGTGTTCTACTATCATTGTGACTTAAAATTGCTTTCTTCTTTTTTCAGTAAACATAACTAATTCTAAAGACTGAAAATCAGGAATATACCCGCTCCCACTAAGAATTTTAATTTTAAAAATTAATTTTTAAAAGTTAATTTTGCTGGGTCATAGGGCAGTTCTATTTTCAACATTTTGAGGAACCTCCATGCTGTTTTCCAGAGTGGCTGCACCAGCTTGCATTCCCACCAAGCAATTGCACTATTGGGTATTTACCCTAAAGATACAAACGTAGTGATCCAAAGGGGCACATGCACTCGAATGTTTATAGCAGCAATGTCCACAATAGCCAAACTATGGAAAGAACCTAGATGTCCATCAACAGATGAATGGATCAAGAAGATGTGGTATATATACACAATGGAATACTATGCAGCCATCAAAAGAAATGAAATCTTGCCATTTGCGACAACATGGATGGAACTAGAGCGTATCATGCTTAGCGAAATAAGTCAAGCAGAGAAAGACAACTATCATATGATCTCCCTGATATGAGGAAGTGGTGATGCAACATGGGGGCTTAAGTGGGTAGGAGAAGAATCAATGAAACAAGATGGGATTGGGAGGGAGACAAACCATAAGTGACTCTTAATCTCACAAAACAAACTGAGGGTTGCTGGGGGGAGGGGGTTTGGGAGAAGGGGGTGGGATTATGGACATTGGGGAGGGTATGTACTTCGGTGAGTGCTGTGAAGTGTGTAAACCTGGTGATTCACAGGCCTGTACCCCTGGGGATAAAAATATATGTTTATAAAAAATTAAAAATATTTAAAAAAAGTTAATTTTAAAATTTAATTTTAATAATTAATTTTTAAAATTTAATTTTAATAAACTTATATCTAGTCATTTTTGAACCTGGAGTGGATAATTTAGTGGTAGAAAAACATAGAAGACTGATAGTTTGAGAACAGTTTCAAACATTGCTCTCTCAAAAATGGCACTTAAAATCATCTGGTCTATAATGTCATTTTCTTTTGAATGGTGAAAAGCGTTTGTTGCCATGTCAAGAGCTTGATCTAAAGTTCACTCTTCCCTGGCCTGCAGTGAAAAGAGAAGTATATTAGAGCTGGCTAGACAATTTAAAAGTGTAAAAGAGACTGGGACTAATGGAAAGTGTGGCTTGAAGGTACAGCATTTCACGTGGAAGAAGACTGTCCCTCTAAGCCACAGAACATTCACAGGAGAATGACTGTGCTCTCATGAGCTGCCTCACACACTTAAGTCCAGTTAGCACTCAATAAATTGTTGCTGAACCTTCCATTAGCAGTGGAATCTTTTAAAAAACCTTCCCCAAGTAAATACCACCTGTGACTGGCCACCAGTTTTCTGAGCAACATGATACCCAAACAAGATAGCCCATTTAGTTTTGGTTCCTAAGGCATTTTTCTTAGATCTTAAAGCACTATAAAACTAGAGAAGATTTGGTATTGGAAGACTCTAAATATTCTGATAATGACCATTTATTGAGGAACAATTACTGTATATCAAGTACTGTGCTCGGCACCACTTATAAAAAAAAATGAATAAGACTGAAGAAGTTGTAGATAGACTTAGGCTTGTGGAAATTTATCCGTCAGTTGAGAAGGCAAATACATGTGACTACTAGTGATATAGGTTCTTATATGGGGCAGAGAAGTAAGAGAGGAGAAAGCAAAGTAAGGAAAACCACTAATTTGTTGTGTCAACAGAATACCTACTAGAATAAATTAACCTTTACTGGTTAACTTGTTCATTGCCAAATTTTCACCCAGGAAACAGTAATTTCAGTTGGTACACTGACTTCCTTAATCAAGATTTCTTCGGAGCATTCTGTTCAGAATGCTTGTCTTAAAGACTTTAAAACATTAGAATGATTCTTCTTTAACAAATATTTGAATTTGAATGAGTTGGATGTTCCCTGATTTAAGAGCTAATATGATATGATGGCTTCTTTCAGTGCCACAGTTAACCCCATAATCCTTCCAAGTAAAAATTAACAATAGCAAGTTATTCATTGTTACCCATCTGATGATTAGTTAATGTCTGCCTTTCATTTTTGTCAGACTACAAGTAAGACTCAGGTAACCCAGTTTTCAGACTTTAAAAATGTGTTGGTATTGTGACACAGTGCTTCATAAACAAGTCTTAGTGCATCCTTCTCAACTGATCACATTGTTTTGCTTATAAATAAAATTATAAATCATAAACATTAGTACAGGTGCAGTAGAGCTCCCAATTACTAGTATTTTAAGATATTCATCCGAGCAACTAAATAATGATATGACCTATTATGAAAAGTCATTAATAGTTATTGTGCTCTCATAACATTTAGAATAAGGGATAGCTTATGCAGTAATAGTCATTTATTCAGTCAGGAGAGGAATATAAGTACTTTCTGTGCACCAAGTGCTGTAGTAGAGCACAGAAATGTAATACTAACTACACCATGGCTCTATTTTTAAGGAGCTACAATCTATATGAAGAGATAGATTCCTATTAATCACAATACAAAATGACAGTACTAATGGATGCTAGTAAAGTGTGTTTTGGGAGCATCAAAAATAGAGGAATATTTGCAAGGTTAAATTCTTCACAGAGAAGGCAACTTTAAAGCTGAATCTTGAAAGAAGAATAGATTTTATAAGGCAGATACGCTGTATTGTAATAGATAAACTGTGCTGTAATATGATAAAATTCTTTTATCATACATATTTACCAAGTACTTTATATATTATTTCTTTGTGATACATATCTTACTTGTAATAACCCTGGGAGTAGATGCCATTATCATCTCCATCTAAGAGTAGAAAAATCACTAAGCTTAGAAAGTTGAGTAATTTGTCAAGGTCCCAGCCAGAGTAGGGAGCGAGGATCACTTTATAACTTGAGCTTTTACCCACCAAAATGAAACCATTTCTCACTGTGGGGGTAATATATTGAATAGACACAGTGGTCATGGAAAATTTAGCCTTATTTTCTGGCCCAGGTGACTGGAGTTTACTCCACTGTTTTCTAGTTTTGTTTAGATTGTAAAAGTTTGAGAATAAGGTCTAGTCCATTTCTTCCTAGGTAATTATAGATACAGACTCTTTTTTTGTACGTGTGAAAATATTTTTGAGGCACAAAATCATTTGCAAATGCAAAATAATACTTTGAAAATATTTGGAAAAAAGATGTTCTCTGAAGGAAGTGCCTGCCCTACCGTTGATTCATGAGTGCAGAGTCTTCACTTTACTAAAGAAACTGAGAAATAATAAATGATGTATAAAGCAGTGATGTACTTGCAAGATTCTGACAAAGTCAGTTAGTGTCAGAAGAACAGACATAAATAAGTTAGTTCCTTGCTGAATAAAACATAAATAAATTAGAAGAATGAACCTAAAAGGATCCAGATCCTCCTTTAATTAAACAAGTAGTAGAATATGCCAACCATAAAATATCAGCATATCTGAATACATCCCTAATTCCAGATGTAACATCCTGCCTTTTGCTAAGACATTGTGTGTCAGTTTCTAGAAGTTCACTAGGTAAATGCAATATTTAAATAAAAGTGAAACTGAGAAAAGGAGACATGCTTCTTATGATAAGTATGGTTTATAACTTAAATTTTTCTAGAACTAATATTATAAGGACAGCATCATGACTGCAATCACAGTAAATCTGTTCTCTTATTTCTTTAGTGGAAAGATTTGGAGCCACCTACCCACGGTTTGCCTGATTTTTCCATCTTTCAAGAGCCAAATTACATTATGTTTTAGAAACGATTTTGAGATTTTTTTTTTCTCCAATTTTTTTGATTGCTCAAGCCTTGGTTATTTTTAAAAGCTTTAGATTTTCTTTGCACTCATTTCTCATTTAGAGTTTGAAATGATGTGATCAAATACATCTTCCTTAAGAAATAGCATTCAAATCAGAATCTTGGTGGATAGGTTTGAAGTATTTTTTTTTTTTAACATAGAAAGCATTTTATTAACTAAAGTTTCTGCCCATGGGAATATTTTAAATGTGTGAAGATAAACAGAATATGTAATCTTCATAGCAGCTGGTGGGAGAAAGACCAGCCTTGGAGTCACAGGTAGACTTTATGCAAAGAAGAGAATAATGATGAGAAATAAAGGATGAATGAAACAGGAGGTGGAATGATCAGTCTGTGGGGCAGCCTGGAGCAGTGATTTTCAAACTGTAGGTCACATCCCATTAGTGGGCATAGACTCAATGAAGAATCGGTGGTCACCAGCCATATATATATATTTGAGACTAGAATAGAAAATATCAGTGCATAACATGTAGTAAAGATTAAATATTGTTTTTAGAAAATAATTAGCATGTCATACATAGTAAAGATTGTTTTGTAAAATGTTCAATTTCATTTATATGCATAGTGTGTAAGTATATTTCTTATAAAATCTTGCTAAGCTGAAAATAAATAAAAAATAAATTAAAAAAAATCTTGCTAAAAATAAATTATGAACAATGATCTATAAAGTAGAGAATTTCAAATTAATGGCAGAGTAGGGTTTTTTTGTGGGTTAAGGATGAAATCAAGAATTTACAAGTCCTCTATATCCATTGCTAAAACTTGAGTGAGTTCTGCTCTGAAATGTGTTGTTTCATGTGTGTGTGTGTGTGTGTACACATTTATCTGTACACCCATGCAGGAATGTATAGGTGGAGTATTATGAACAGGGAGAATTTCAGGAAAGTAGGAAAGAATCATTTAGGATTTCCTAAATGAAATATATATTTCCTAAATGATTATATATACACACACACACACACACACACACACACACACACACACATATATATTTCCTAAGTGATATATAAATATAGATATATCTATATCTATATATAGTATATGTATCTCCATATTTAAATGTCTTACATATACCTACATATAATGGATATTGCATTTACATTTTAGTTACATTTAAACAATTTTATCTTGAGATCAGAAACTAATAAAATTCAAATTGCTATATTAGGAAGGGAAAGCAATATAGACATAGTTACTTCATTAAAATATTCAAATTGATTTTGAGTTTCCTCACCTGAAATGAGAAGAATAGTTAATTGAATGTATGTATCAGGTCCAATGCTAAAAATCACTTTATTTTTAATGAAACCTTTTCATACTGCTAAATTTTAATGCGCTATCAGAAAGATCATCAGAATTTGCTACTTTTAATATTTTCTCACTAAAACTTTTGTCTTGAAAATCTTCACCTGTGTTTGTGTATGTGACTTTGTCTTATACATATGCCCAATATTTTGTGTTAAAGTTTAGCATTATGTTTTTTCTGTTCTCTACAATTTATAGCTTATAAATTACTTTAGAAACAATTCAGAAACTACTGAACAATATCTTTTAGTATCTTCATTAAAGCAAACATTTTTTCCTTTTTTTCTTTCCTCTCAACATCCTTCCCTTCTTTTTTTCTTTCTCTCTCTCTGACATATAGAGTTCCTCCAAGGTGGCAGATGCCAGGAACAGTAGTGAATAAGGCAGATACCATCTTTGTTCTTGTATAGTTATGGTAAAGGGGAAGGACAGGTTTAAGAGTGCATGTGGGGAGGGACATTTAGCTTAAACTTGCAGTATTGGAGAAGGCCTTTGATTTAAATAACACATAAGATATCAGGTGAAGAATGAGAAGCTTGGCCAGGCAAGTCAGAGCTGGGATGAGGTGCACAATGTCACAGGCAAAAGGAATAGCATATTCATGGGATAGGAAGCAAGATGAGCATGGGTGGGAAAGGTGAGAGGATCAGAGAGAGGTAGGGAGGGGCTCAATCTCATCACAAAAGTCACTGAAACCAGGTAGGAAAATATGAGTTGTATCATAAAAGTAATGGGGAGTCACTGAGGGCATTTTAGCAGGTTTTACTTGATTTCTGCTTGAGAAGGAATGTATTTGTGGAAACAGTCGAAAGCCACTCAAAGTGCAGTGTACACTCTAGACCAGAGTCAACAAATGTCTTCTGTAAAGGACTGGATATTAAATATGTGGACTTTGTGGATTATATGGATGATCTCTCTTATAACTACTCAACTTTTTTGTACTGTGAATGCAATTATAGCCAATATGTGAACAAATGAGTGTTATTGTATTCCAATGCCATTTTATTTAAGGACATTGAAATTTGATTTCGTATTAGTTTCATGTATGGCAGTTATTCCATATTATTGTTTCAACAATTTAAAAATGATTCTTAGCATGTATGCCGTAGAAAAACAGTCTCTTGGCTGGTTTTGGCACACAGACTCCAGTGCATTGACCTCTATCTGCAGAACAAGGCAGGTGTGTAAATGAGGGATTAACACTGGGCAATACATGAGGATATTTACAGAGTAAAGGGCATGGGGCTAATTTTTGCTTCTGACTCTAATTCTGATGATAGGATACAGAGATACTTTAAGCATTATGTACAATTGTGAAGTCCCTTAAATGGATAACTTTGAAGGGCAGTATATGTATTTATACATTCTAATATGGCTAGGGGGATTGATTAATTTAAAAAATTCAATTCTTGCAGTGTCATTGGTTAAAGTGGAAACAGTCATTAAATATAGAGATATCTATTTATAAGATTTTAAAGTAATGTGTGTATTACACATTTTAAAAAAGAAATGTATTAGTCTGGGTTCTCCAGGGAAACAAAGCCAATAATCAGTAGACACTCTGATGCATTCAGTTTCAACACACTCTTAGCCATGTAAGAATGAGCCTTGGGCCTAGAACACCTCCTTATGAAAAGATAAAGAATCCTTACAGTGCTAGACTTATCACTTATTTTTCCTTGTTTCAGACTCATCATGTACTCCTTTGTTCTGTTAAACATATGTGTCATGTGGCACCTGGCCAACCCAACTACTATCTTTATCCTCTGTGGTGAGGAAACAAGTCCTTCTGCTGCAGCACAAAGAGGGTGCTGCCAGGAGGGACCCACTGGCCACAAGGAACTAATACTCATCATTTAAGCTGACCTTGCTCTGTGTCTTTATGTGAGTAAAGCATTGTTCCATGCAGTGCTTGACTATGTTTGGCTTTTCTTGGTGACTCATATATTAAGATGCAGTGGGCAGAAGTGTTTGAACTTATATCCCTTGGTAACAGGCAACAGATGCCATTTGGTTCCCATTTTATATCTATATCCATATCTATCTATATTTCTCTCTGTTCTCTCCCTATTTCTCTCTCTCTTTCTCTTTATAATGAGGGATTGGCTCACACAGTCATAAAAGCTGTATCCTCAGATCTATAGTCAGCAAGTTGGAGAAGAAGGAGAGCTGATAGTTTAAGTTCCAATCTGAGTCCAAGTTCAAAGGAAAGGGAAGGCTAATAACTCATCTCAAACACAGCCAAGTGGAGAATTCTTTCTACTCAACTGTTTAAAACTATTTAGGACGTCAGTCAACTGGTTGGGATCTATCCAAACTGGGGAGGTCAATCTCCTTTACTCAGTTTACCAATTTAAATGTTAATCTCATTCAGAAACATTCTCTGAGACATACAGAAATAATGTTCCATCAAATATCTGGTCACCTCATAGCCTATTCAAGTTGACATATGAAGTTTATCATCACAAAGAACAAGAGGGTTTATAAACTGGAATGGCACGACTCATAAACTTTAAAGAGTAGTAACTAAGAGGTGCCTGAGTGGCTCAGTGGGTTAAGCCTCTGCCTTTAGCTCGGGTCATGATCTCGGGGTCCTAGGATCAAGCCCCATGTCGGGCTCTCTGCTCAGCAGGGAACCTGCTTCCCCCTTTCTCTCTGCCTGCCTCTCTGTCTACTTGTGATTTCTCTCTGTCAAATAAATAAAATAACGTCTTTAAAAAAAAAAAAAGAGTAGTAACTAAGACCTGAGCTAAACAGGTAAGCTTAACACAGAGGGGCTGGGTGTATTGAGGGTGAAGAAGAAAATTTTAGATGGGGGATCTACATGTGTTAGAATCCAGAAAAAGATGAGGACATAAGAAAGATCAGAAGAAGCACTTTATTTCTACAAGAGGTTTGCTGGCTTTTTAGGAAAAGCAGGATTAAGCAATGTAGGAACCCCAAGAAGGCTTTTATCTGTCTATTATCTCATTCAGGTTGAACCAGCTGTAGCAGCTACAGATCACTGATACCATTCAGTTCTCCAGAAACAAACACTCCCCTTAAGCAATGTGTCGCTGCACTACTTCTGTCTTTCCACCAGACTTTCTAAATAACTTCTTAGAGAAAAGACAATCAACTTCAGTGAAGGTTTCCAGTCTTCATTACAAAGTCCATAGTTGACGTTCTTGGCCCCAGAGAGCCCCTCCTCCTTGGGGGGAGGCACTCCACCAGGAGGACATCAGGTGTACATCATCCTTAGCATTAGGGAGAGGTCAGTTAGGCCTGTTGGTCACAGGTAAGTTCATGTGAAGGCTCTAACTTGGTTCTGTTAGCCTCAGGTCATATGCTGGAGAAACTGAACAAAGAATTTCATTTGTGCCAATTGCAGGAACTGTTTCTCACTGAAGGAAACAGTAAAAAAAAAATCATCAGTATCCTTGAAAAGATTTATTTTTGTCAGGAATATCATTAAAATATACTTGCACAAAAATTTTGTTTTTTAAAAGATTTTATTTATTTATTTGAGAGGGAGAGGAAGAGACAGATAGTGACAGAGATAGCCAGAGAGAGCACAAGGTGGGTGTAGAGGGAGAGAAACAGACTCCCACTGAGCAGGGAGCCCAATATGGGGCTTATTCCTAGGACTCTAGGATCATGACCTGAGCTGAAGGCAGACACTTAACCAACGAGCCCCCCAGGTGCCACACAAAAATAATTTTTGCTGTGGGAAGTAAAGCAATCCCATTGTCTTTGGACTACCCTGTATAGAGCCAGCAGAATACACTCTTTCTGCCATATATTTTAGTACCACACGAAAAGAAATAAAAATCCAAGTACTGTGCAATGCAAGTACATTTATAATCTTTGTATATGGCACGCACCTTTTGATTATCAGTCTATCTATCTCCATTGTGATCCATGTTAAACCCCAGAAAAGTGAGTTTTCAGCATTTTAAATGTGATGAAGATCATAGTTCCCTGGTCTGATGTAGTTTTAGTTACATTCTTTGGGCCCAGGCATATAGTGTAGATTCTTAACATTATGACAGATCCATTTTTGAGGGTGAAAAAAAAGCCCTATTATCTTCATAACTTATGAATAGTTTGGGCCTGGCTGCCAGAAATCCAGCTGTGTTACTATAGAAACCTCATTGGCCTAGATGTGATGTCATCACCCCACAAAAGCTAAAATTCAACTATTCTATAATAAATTGTTAATACAAATATATATTGAATCATCTAATTATTGGTTACAGATAATACTTTACAAGTGCTTTACTCTAAGGAGTTAAAAAAATTCCACTAAATATGATTGGTCAATAATGAAATATCAGAGGGGGGATGGGGGTGGGGGTTGGCCAAAATGGTGAAATTTACGGTTTTTAAAAATACAGTGTAGCAAATGACTGCTGAAAATATATTCTAGTGACAAAATTATCTCAATAATGTTTTAAACAGCTAAGTACAACTTTCTAAATAAGTCCTGTGCTTCTCTATCTGATGACAGAAGAGGGCTTGTACCATTATGTTCAAAGAGCAAAACTCAGGGGCGCCTGGGTGGCTCAGTGGGTTAAGCCGCTGCCTTCGGCTCAGGTCATGATCTCAGGGTCCTGGGATCGAGTCCCGCATCGGGCTCTCTGCTCAGCAGGAAGCCCGCTTCCTCCTCCTCTCTCTCTCTGCCTGTCTCTCTGCCTACTTGTGATCTCTCTCTGTCAAATAAATAAATAAAATGTTTAAAAAAAAAAAAAAAAAAAAGAGCAAAACTCAGAGGGTGCCATCATAAGGGAACCTTATTTTTCTCTACAACTCTCCCTTTAATCTTGCACTAAAGGGTGCTAATTTGTCTTCTGCCCTTAAATGACATTCAGGGTAGGTTTCATAACTTAGAAAATAAAAAGTCCCACATTCACTTCTCATTACAAAAGAGTCTCTGTTCAGTAATGATTATGTCCAGTCTAGTGTAAGAACAAACAACTTTGAATTTTAATTAAGCTAAAAGCTTTTGCCTTTCGCTACAAAGGGCCTAATAAAGGTAGGAATCTGCAATCTGACTGGATAAGGGCTTAGATAGCTTTTTTCTATTCCAGCATTATCTCCTCCACCAACAACTGCTGCTTGGGACAGGAGGCAGAGAACGAGAAGAGACAAGAGAATGCAGTGAGAACAGGTCTTATTTGACCACAATTGTCACTAGTATCAGTCCTCTGGAGAACACCAGGAATCAAATACCAGTGGATATGTATTCCTGGAGTACTTTCATGGGTTCCATCACAGGAAATATATCTCCAACTGGATGCTTGTTTTCCTCCATCATCCTGAGCATCTGGGGAAAGTGCTTCCTATCTGTCTCTGCTAGGATCTCTTTAATCCTCTAGGTAGTACTTTTGGGAAGACCTAAGGAAAATACGGCCTTGTTTTCTCTTCTGCATAACTAGTATCTGACCCACAGAAATCATGGAGTCGTCGACTCATCGTGAGTGGGAGTACAACCTTTTTGTTTCAGCTCTTTCAGGGGCTACCCCAGCCTTTTACCTACTAAATAGCTCAGACATGGTATCTAATAAGACCCAGGGCATACATCAAGCTTTCCTGTAGTTTCCTTGAAACACTGTCACTAGTTCAAGGTAAAGACAAGGAAGGTGGGGAGGTACTCACAGTATAGCAAGTCCTCCTACTAATGTTCAGTTTTCTCTGGCCAGTTCAACTTCAACCATATCAGGCTCCCAATCTAAGAGAAGGGTAAGAGTAAAAAAATTTTTTTTAATTAACAAACAACTTTTTAAAAAATCCTGCTATATAGCTCATGCCTCACTTTGACATCTTGGAGTATTTGGCATCTATTCTTGGGGGGCCTCAATGAGAAATAAAATAGTTTCCCATTTTAATAGCAAGGTATAGTAGCCATTAATAGTCTTCTTATTTGAAAAAAGCTTAAATGATACCCAGATAGTAAGTTAACATGCAAATGTAATGGTATAATGAAATAAAATTTTGTGTGAGTATAAACCTTATACGCGAATTGTCAGTGCATTCTTTTTTTTTTTTTTTTAAAGATTTTATTTATTTATTTGACAGAGAGAGATCACAAGTAGGCAGAGAGGCAGGCAGAAAGCGAGGGGTAAGCAGGCTCTCACTGAGCAGAGAGCCTGATGCAGGGCTTGATACCAGGACCCTGAGATCATGACCTTAGCTGAAGGCAGAGGTTCAACCTTCTGAGCCACCCAGGTGCCCCCCTGTCAGTGCATTCTTAGATGATGGTATTATTTAAGTATTTGGCTGTTCTTCTAAACATTAGGAATTATATATAACTAAAATATACTTACTGAAACAAATGAATAAAATATTATTTTTTTAACTATGCAATATATTAATATTTATGAGTAGTGGTAAATCTGAACAAGCAGGTAAATACTCTTTGTTTGCATAGAATGACTCACACAGCTATCTGCTTGCATCTTGTTGTAACCTAGAACATAACTTTGTTTGCTTTCAAATGCTTTCATGGTAATTGTATTCTAAATATCATTTAGGGGTGGGGGGTGCACCTGGGTGTCTCAGTTGGTTAAGCGTCTGCCTTCAGCTCAGGTCATGATCCCAGGGCCCTGGAATTGAGCCCTGCATTGGGCTCCTTACTCAATGGGAAGTCTGCTTCTCCTTCTTCCTCTCATGCTCATACTCTCTCTCTCTCTTTCTCTCAGGTAAGTAAATAAAATCTTAAAACGAACAAACAAACAAAACAAACCTAAAAACAATGTATCACTTTGGGGATGTGATTTGAGTGGAATGTTCCATCTTGAACACCAAGAGCAAGTTCTGACTCATTTAAGCCTATCAGTAAAGTCATTTTCTAACTTCATGACTGGCTCTGAGGTAGGGATATAAAACAATCTGGCAAAATGAAAAATTTGTTGGTAACTTTTGGGAAAAGCATTTCCTCTTTATTTCCAGGAAACAATTAAGATAATTTCCCATCCTAAAGGGTAAGAACTAAGGAAAATATATTTCTAACAGCTATTGGTAGGTAATTTGAAATCTCTGGAAAGGCTAGATTAAAATGATAATCACCCTGTGGGAGACAGAAACCAGATGAAAGGAAACTAGGATTTTAATGACATCTTTGAATCACTGTAAGTAAACTAATCAAAGCCTGGCTTTCCTTTGGATTCTTCAGTTATCCAGCAATAAATTCTCTTTGTTCTTTAGGACAGACCTAGTAGATTTCCCATTGCTTGAAAATGAAAGCGTCTTTACTGCTAAAGTGCCAGTTCAGAACCTTATCTGGGTATTGCTAACAATCCAGCTACTAGGGAGTATAACTGGGTATTCATTACTACCACCAAGGGCGCTTGGGCTTTCTCAGTTAAAATGGCTACTGTGTTTATGTTCTGATTCTTTATTAGCCCTCCAATTGATCTGTAGGTGATTGGTTTGACCAATTACTGCTCATGCTCTTTCTTCTTCTATAGTCATGATTACAGACTTGCAGTATGGTTGTCTATGATTCTCACTTTGTGATTGATCTCTCGACATAGGTCTCAGTTCTTTCCCACTCACTCTTCAGAATCTGGCATAGGATCTATTACTGCAGTTGCTCTTTTTCCTCAGGATTTCACCATTAAGAGATGAAGTTAACCCTGAGTAAATAGGAAACTCGTTCATCTGAAGAACCATACTCTGAGGTTATATACAAATAATCCTCAAGAAGTCTTTAAAAGAAAAAGGATTTATCTTAGCATTGTATTAATTTTATTTCTATGTTAATGGGATATTAATGAAAACCCTCTATCATATACATAAATCCCTTTTACTATTTTTTTCTTCTTTCTAGAGATATGTAGAAAAATATTTCAAGGGATTTCATAGTATTAGACAAGTGTCCTTCCTCTACAGAGGTATCTGAGTTTGGAATATCCTAAAAGTTGACTCTAAGACAAGGATTTGCTTGTTGGTAGTTTATATGGGAGATAATTCAAGTTGTGGGGTGAAGGAGCTAAGAGAGTGAGATGAAGAAGGATAAAAGATCAATAAAAGGTACACTGTTGATCTGGCTAGCAGTGTGGACTATGGGACTCAAAATTAATAGGACTCTCTACCACATAGAATGACCTAAGTTGTGTTATATATATCCCCATTCCTGTACCACTCACATTCATTATACCTTTTCCAAAGTGGAGATTCTCTACTACGAAGATAGTGAGCGACTACACATCACCCCCAAAATAGCTCCAGGAGGTGGGTCCAGTTACTTGGAGTTCTTCATTACAGGAGTAAAAGTCAACAATATCATTAAGTCTAATTGATTAACACATATATTTACTAGATGAAACCAGAGAGGGAAACAAACCATAAGAGACTCTTAATCTCAGGAAACAAACCGAAGGTTGCTAAAGGGGAGGAGGGTGGGAGGGACAGGGTGGCTGGGTGATGGACACTGGGGAGGGTATGTGCTATGGTGAGAGCTGTGAATTGTGTGCAACTGATGATTCACAGACCTGTACCCCTGAAACAAATAATACATTGTATGTTAATAAAAAAATAAATAAAGACAAAATTTAAATCCCCCCCCGCAAGGAATAGCAAATTGACAATTAAGTTAAATTCTAGGTAAAAAGAAAGAGTTCCATGAAATCAAATTGTAAAAACTAATCCTCCTGAAAATCTATTTTGGTTTTTTAAAAAGTATGCAGAAAACAATTATTGAAGACAACTTTTTTTTGGGGGGGGGTTATTTATCAGTTGGGACTGGCTGTATATATATATATGATTTATCATTTGGGTTATTTATCAGTTGGGACTGGCTGTGTGTGTGTGTATATATATATATATATATATATAAAATTTATCATTTGGGTTATTTATTAATTGCCTTTTTAAAAGGCTCTGTCATTCCCTTTTTAAAAGAAATGGCCTTCTTTCTAATATAGCAAGAAATCTTTGAATTTCTAGATATAAATATTTGTAGGAAAAAATAATGTTTTTTAATTAAAAAAGCCCTCTGTTTTCTACATACCATGAATGAGAAGCCCTAAGTGGTTCTTTTCTTTTCCTCTAACTTCTTTTCTTTTCTTTCTTTCTTTTTTTTAAGATTTTATTTATTTATTTGAGAAAGAAACTGAGCATGAGAGGAGAGTCGTATGTGGGAGAAGCAGACTCCCTGCTGAGCAAGGAGCCCGATGTGGGACTCGAACTCCAGGATCATAACCTGAGCTGAAGGCAGTCGCTTAACCAACTGAGCCACTCAGGCTCCCTGTGGTTCTTTTATTTTATGTCAAGGAGAATTGCGCATTAAATTCTGCCAATTTGTGCAACTCCTTGCACACAGATAGGAAAGAAATCTTGGCCGTGGGATTATTCACATCTTCTGCTATGGATTGACTGCTTATTAAAGATTTTTATTTATTTATTTGAGACAGAAAATGAAAGAGAGAGAGAAAGGAAAGAGGAGCCGCGGGAGAAGGACAAGTTGACACTGTTCTAAGTGCAGAGCCCCACAGGGCTCCATTGCACAACCCTGGGATCATGACTTGAGCCAAAATCAAGAGTCTGATGATGCTCAACCAACTGAGCCACCCAGGGGCCTCTGAAGGGACCATTTCTCTTCTTGATTCACAATACTATATCGTAGGAAGAACAGTAACATCTGGGAAATTATCAAAACCTGCACAATGCCATGCCCTAAGAAAATCAAATAGTAATAGCAAGAACAATAGCAGTTAACACAGTTCCAAAGACTTGTCAGATGGATGTTCTTTCATTCTTTATATCACGGGAGACTTCTTGTGCTTTCTGACTCCATTGTCACAGTGGGGTCTGAGGATTGTTCCTGAGATAGACTTCTGCTCATAGGATTATAGAAAGACTAACTGATCCCTGATGATTAAAGAAACTACTGGTCTAGTTACAATCTTCCCAATCTTCATAAATTCAAAGTCTGATCAAATATCATACCAAGAGTGTAGTGTAAAATATGATTTAACTTTATTTTTAAAATATGATTTTTAAAAACACACAAAAATAACAAAGACATCAAGATATTGTATTTACAGATAGATTTAAAATCTGTCCTGACTTTGAGTCTTATTTTTAGCTTGCCAAAAGCACTGACGTGGGGTGCCTGGGTGGCTCAGCGGGTTAAAGCCTCTGCCTTCAGCCCAGGTCATGATCCCAGGGTCCTGGGATCGAGCCCCGCATTGGGCTCTCTGCTCAGTGCAGAGCCTGCTTCTCTCTCTTTCTCTCTCTCTCTGCCTGCCTCTCTGCCTACTTGTGTTCTCTGTCAAATAAGTAAATAAAATCTTAAAAAAAAAAAAAGCACTGATGTAACCACTAATTATAGTTAGGCACATTTGTATATTTTATCTCCACATCTAATGACAATGTTATTGTATTGTTACAGCATTGTATTGTTAATGTCTAATAACAAAACAATGTTGTCTATCATTTTCTTGAAAGATTTTATTTATTTGAGAGAGAGACTGCACCTGTATGCTGGGGCGGGGGTGCTGGGTGATGGGTAGAGTAGAAGGAGAGGGACAAGAGGGAAAGACAGATTCCACTCTGAGTGTGGAGTGAGTCAGGTTGCAGGGCTGCATCCCAGAACCTTGAAGTTATGACCTGAGCTGAAACCAAGAGTCAGATGCTTAATGGACTGAGCCACAAGGCTCCCCTATTGTCTATCATTTATTAAATAATCATAATGTTCCATGCACTATACTAAATGCCTTAATATGTTATTAACTTAATTCTTCAGTAATACCCTAAGTGGATATTATTAACTTCATTTCATGGATGAGAAGATGAAGACTTAGGTTAATTAATTCATACAAGGTCATAACATTAGTAAGTGAAGGAACTTGGATGTGATTCCAAGGCTTTCTGAATCCAAAGCCCAGGATTATCATCAAGTCACAAATTAATGACCTTATTAGAAGTTTAATAAAATACATTTGCCATACTTCTCAAAAAATAACAGTGGTAGGTTTTAACAAGATTCTATCTTCTATGAAGACAGCAGTGTTAAGGTGTAATTGTCAGATAAATGTTATATTTTGTTTCACTTGGGACAGTACTTTTTATCTTTTTAATTAGACTTTATTGTCTAGAGAAGTTTTAGGTTCACAGAGAAATTGAGCCGAAAATACAGTATTTCCATATCTCTTCTGTCCAATTCACCCTCAAGCACACCCTTTATTAGTATTGATAATCCTATACAAGAGTGGTATATTTGTTAGGATTGATGAAGTTGTATCAATACATAATTATCACCTATAGTCCATACTTTACATTAGGGTTTTACAGTGTATGGGTTTTGACAAAAGCATTATGACATATATCTACTATTCTAGTATCTTATAGAATAGTTTCACAACAATATTTTTTAATGATATTCATTGCATTAATTAATCTTCAATTTTTTAAAAAAGATTTTTATCCATTAATTTGACAGAGAGATCACAAGTAGGCAGAGAGATAGGTGGGGTGGGGGGGGGAGCAGGCTCCCTGCTGAGCAGAGAACCTGATGCATGGGTTGATCCCAGGACCCTGAGATCATGACCTGAGCCAAAGACAGAGGCTTAACCCACTGAGCTACCCAGGTGCCCCCCAATCTTCAATTTTTAATCCAATAAATAGGAACTAACAAAACTTATAAGAGACCTTAGAGATCCCGTCAAGTGAATATGGCTGAGCCAAGTAAATTTATTTTTTTAATTTTTATTGTGTTATGTTAAGATATTGGGTATTCTATTTGGAAGAACAATTTATTCAGTTTTAGAGGGCATTCTTACGTGCCAGTTACACTATAGAGAGCTGTATTTCTTAATAAGAGATTTTTTTCTTTTGTTAAGTGAGACCAAGAATTGAAAAACTTACCCTAAAAGTTCTCTCTGACATTTATGTCTTGTGTGGTAAATTGTGCAAAACTCTAGGACCTCATTATACATCTGCAAAGCACTTATCAACTGTTAACTAAAACCCAAAGCCAATGTTTGGTTCTTCTTGCAACACTTTTTTTAGCCCACATTTTTCCTGAAGTAAATTGATGTTTGATCAGGAACTTGTGTTTGATTCTTAAACTTGAACAGTAGAATGACAGTTGAATCCCCAAAGGATACAGCTCTTTTTCAACTGACAACATAGAGAAATTGCATTATACCTACATATAAGAGAGCTCAATCATGTTTGCTGCAGTCTACACCCTGTCAAAGGCTCTCTTGAGATGTCTGATATTTGACAGTCTTCTAGGCATATGAACTATTGATTCCTGTAGTTTCTCCAGTTTGTCTTTTTATTCAGTTACATCCTCTATAAATACAGCATCTAAAGTTTACTATCTTTGTGCCAATCCCATACTCCTGTCCTTGTTCCATATGATCGATTTACGCTACACTTTAGCTCTAGTAAATATTTTTGTTTATAATTGCTGTCAGTCTAGAAAACTTACTATTTAGAAGTTCGGAAAAGAGATTTAAGGCTAAATGTGAGTATGTGGAGAACACATAAAGATCTTGTTATTGTAAACTTATTTATGTTAGTCCTTGAAGGAGAGATAAACTTTACTAGCAGGAGAAGTTCCTTCTAAAATTTTAATTACTTTTAGTTGTAGAGAAGTTGTGTTTCTGTGACATTTAGGAATTATGATAGAGTTACAGTTTCAAGGATATGAGGATTATTTTAGATTTATAAAATTTATTATGCTATTTTATGTGAATGAGTCTTTGACAGACAATCTTATACCCTACCTGAAGGACTTTTTAAAATTACCATTGAACCCAGTGTAGTTCCTTTTAAGGAGGTATTTGTAATAGATAGTTTGCATTTATGTGAGTCTTAAGGGCAGACTGGGCTCCACCTTCTACACGTGTCTTAGGCACCCAGCCCATTCCTTTGCTTCCAACAACCGAGGGCCAGGTAGTGATTAATGAGGATGGTGGCAGAGAATCTGAAATGGACTATTCTGGTGAATGTTTGCTGTATGGCTTCCCTTAACTCCAGACTGTTTTCAAGTTTCTAAAGTCTTTTGTTAACATATGAGCCACCAAAAAAACTAAATAAAATACTTTTCTGTTTAGCAAAGCCAAAAACTCTGACTGATTAAGCATTTAACAATTCTGTGTAAACTGACATATTAAAGCTGCATGTAATTATAAATCCAGGTTCCAGAGGACATACCAGCTTCCTGGAGAAACACTGTAGTTTTGAATGAACCTATAATATCTGAATAGTGTGACACAGTTTAACTTCTCTGTGCACCAGAGTTCTTGTCTATAAATTAGAAGTATGTCTGGTGGTGATTTTAATACTAGATCAGTGACTTTTGTGCCTCTAGACATGCTAGGAATTCAAAGGAGCCCCCTCATGGCTACTAATGGGAAGCAGAGCGAGAGGGGGCATGATTAGGAAGTGATTTAGAACTTTGCTCTCTACCTTTTACAAAGAGTAATTAGTCATATTTGGTTTTACCCACTAGCTTGTCTTCAAGATTGCTTTTGAATAAAGGATTCATCAATATTTGAAAAAAATGTAATTAAAAAATGTCTAAAATGTTTTCTAACTACTATATTCTATGAGTTTGTGTTTTGTCCTGGAAATCTGTTCTCCATAGTATTCTCCAGAAATAATAGGAGGAAGCAGAATGTTATAGAGATAATATCTATAAAAAATAGCCCACATTTCTAATAAGAATTACTATCATTTATTGAATTCTTATAGTATGCAAACACCAGTTTTGTAAGTGTTTAAATGAATAGTTTCATTTAATACTCACAACAACTCTGTAAGTTTGGTGTTGTACCTAAGATCATATAAGTATAGAAGGTGGACTCTTTACCTAGCTGGCTTACTCTAGAGCTCATATTCTTAATTATAATAATATCCTTTTAGCTTAGTAAAAGTACTTTAGAAGCTGAAGGCAACATATCAGTTGATCTCAGGAATAAGTGAATGGACAAGCATCTTTGGAAAGTTATGAGAATGCTTATAGTAAAGCTCTATGGTGTACATTTATCAGATGTAATCTGAATGGGATCACCAGACTGAAAAGTAATCGAGACATTGTTTTTGGCAGTTTTTATACATTGTTTCCTGTTAAGATTCTGACATGTGAACAACAACAACAAAAAAGTTGATTTAGGGGCATCACTTTAAGTATCTTTCCAACAGCAATGCCACATCAATTCCTCTGGGGGACTTCCAGCACTATATTAGGTATGTTGAGTAAGAGTGGTGAACGTGGGCAACTTTTCCTTATTCCTAATCTTAGGGGAACAGATAGATAGTTTCAACAAAATGATGAAAACTTAAAAAAAAATCAAATGGAAATGCTAGATTAAAAAAACAAGATGATGGAAATTCAGTTTTCATTGCTAAATATGATTTTTTTGGGAATATGATATTATTGTGATCATGGCATATAACTTCTCTTTAGAAGTTTCTTAAGAGTTCTTCCCATGTGCAGATGTTGAATTTTGTTGTATAAGGCTTTTTCTGCGTCTATGAAAATGACCATGCATTTTTTTCTTTTGTCTGTTGATATGAATTGCATTGATCAATATTTGAGTGTTGAATCAGCCCTACATTTCCATGTGGTATTCCATTTTGGCCATAAAATATTTTATTTTTAATATATTCTTGGTTTGAATTTTCTGGTGTTTTATTGAGGCTTTCATATCTATGATCATGAGAGAAATTGGTTTATAATTCTATTTTCTTATAATACCTTTGTGTGCTTTTGCTTTCAGGGTACTGCTGATCTCATAAAGTGAATTAAAAAGTATCCCCTTCTCTTCTGTATTCTGGGAGAATTTGTATAGAGTTGGTAATATTTCTTACTTAAATGTTTGGTAAATTTATGGGTAAAGCCATCTTGTCCTGGTGTTTTCTTCATTGATTTATTAACTACAAATCAATTACTTATATAGAGATTAGACAGTTTAGGTTATTTACTGAATGAGGTTGGGCAATTTGTGTCTGTATGTTTGCTAGGACTGCCATAACAACACACCATGTGCTGGGTGGCATAAACAGCTGAAATTTATTTTCTCAGGATTCTGGAGGCTGGAAGTGTAGGACAGGGTTGGCAGGTTTGTTTATGCTGAGTCCTCTCTGCTTGGCTTGTAGATGGCCATCTTCTCTTTCTGTTCTCACATGGTTGTCCTTTGGTTTTGTTGTTTGTGTTCTAATCTCTTCTTATAGGGACACCAGCCATATAAGATTAGGGTCCACCCATATAACCTTGTTTTATCTTAATTGCTTCCTTAAAGGCCCTCTGTCCAAATAAAGTCACATTCTGAGATACTGAGGATTAGGACTTCTATATATGAATTTTGAAGGAGACAAAGTTGAGCTGATAACAATGTTATGCAGAGTATCTCTTCACTTCATAGAAGTAGTTCAATTTATGGGTATAGATTTGTTCATAGTGTCTGCTTATTAATCTTTTAATATCTGTGGAATCTGTAGTTATGTTTCTTCTTTTGTTCTGGATGGTGAGATTTTGCATCTTCTCTCAATGTGGTCATGTGATTATCAATTATATTTGTATTTTTCAGAGAAACAGCTAATGATTTATTTTCTCTATTGTTTTCCTATCCTTAATTGCATTGGCTTTTATTTTATCTAAAATATTCTCTTTCTTCTCATTGCCTGGTTAGTTTACTCTTGTCATATTATCTTAAGCTGCAATATTAGATCATTGCTTTCAGATCGTTTTTACTGATATGACCATTTAATACTGTAAATATCCTTCTAAGCACTACTTCAGCTGCATCCAGTAGTGTGTTGGACCGGTTTACACTGGCATATAAGAACTGATTGTAGTATCTCTTCCCAACTTTGTTTTCTGTGCTGTCAACCATGACAGAAATATTTACATCATGGAAATTTGCAAATACTACAAATAAGATTTTCTTTTTCAGAAGGCTGGTTACTTTTACACCATTCCCTGGGTTTTATAAATTTGATATGTTATGTTTTCTTTTTCATTTAAACTAAAATATATTTCCATTGCTCTCTTGATTTCCTCGTTGATTCATGAGTTATTTAAAGAGTGTTGTTTAACCTACAAAGTATTTTAGGAATTTTCTATTATTGATTTCTAGTTTATTTTAATTATAATACAAAAACATACTTTAGGGGTGCCTGGGTGGCTCAGTGGGTTAAAGCCTCTGCCTTCAGCTCAGGTCATGATCCCAGGGTCATGGGATCGAGCCCCGCATCGGGCTCTCTGCTCAGCGGGTAGCCTGCTTCCTCATCTCTCTCTTCCTGCTTCTCTGCCTACTTGTGATCTCTGTCTGTCAAATAAATAAATAAAATCTTTAAAAAAAAAAAAAACAAGTAAAATTAAAAAAAAAAACATACTTTACATAATTGCAATCTTTTAAAATTTGCTAGGATTTGTTTATGGCATAGAATATAGTTTATTTATGGTCCAGAATGTTCTTTGGGCACTTGAAATGACTGTATATCCAGGTATGTTAGGTGAAAAAAATGTCAACTAGATCAAGTTGGTTCCTTGTATAGTTCTAGTCATCTGTATTTTGCTTAGTTATCTTTTTTACTTGTTCTATCATTTATGAAGAGAGGAGTACTGAAGTTTTCAGCTCTAATTGTAAATATGTCTATTCTTTCAATTTTAATGCTTTTTACTTCATGTATTTTGAGATTCTTTTATTATGTACACACACACATAGGATTGTCACATCCTCTTTTTGGATTAATTCTTTCATCTTTATGTAATGTTGCTCTTTATTTGGTTTGTCTGATAATTTACATAGCTAATTGAGCATTGCTTTTATTAGTATTTTCATTTTTAAAGTTTTTATTTTAATTCTAATTAGTTAACATATATTGTCATATTAGTTTCAGATGTACAATGTAGTGATTCAGGAACTCCATACCTCACCCTTTCATCACAGCAAGGGCCATCTTTAATCCCCAGCACATATTTGACTCATTCCCCACACCTCACCTCTCCTCTGGTAACCATCAGGTTTTTTGTTTGTTTGTTTTGGTTTTTTTAATTTTTTATTTTTTATAAACATGCATTTTTATCCCCAGGGGTACAGGTCTGTGAATCAGCACTCACCAAAGCACATACCCTCCCCAAATGTCCATAATCCCATCAGTTTGTTCTATAAGGCTAGCATCTTTTTCTTGGTTCGTCTCACTTTTTTTCCCCCCTTGCTTATTTGTTTTGTTTCTTAAATTCCACATATGAGTGAAATCATATGGTAATGGTCTTTCTCTGACTGACTTATGTCACTTAGCATTATACTCCCTATTCCATCCATGTCATTTTAAGTGGCAAGATTTCATTCTTTTGGCTGATTAATATTCCACTCTGTAAATATATATATAGCACATCTTCTTTATCCATTCATCAGTCAGTGGACACTTAGGCTGTTTCCATGTTGTGGCTATTGTAAATAGTGCTGCTATAAACATAGGGGTGCGTATTTCCCTCTGGAATTAGTGTTTTTGTATTCTTGGTAAATACCCACGAGTGAGATTGCTGGATTGTAGAGTAGTTCTATGTGTACCTTTTTCAGAAATCTCCATACTGTTTTCCACGGTGGCTGCACAAGTTTGCATTCCTACCAAGAGTTCATGAGTGTCTTTTTTTTCTCCACATCCTCTCCAACACCTGTTATTTCTTGTGTGTTTTTTTTTTTTTTATTTTTAGTCATTTTGACAGGGGTGAGGTGATATCTCATTGTAGTTTTGATATGCATTTCATTGATGATGAGTGATGATGAACACCTTTTTGTGTATCTGTTGGCCATCTGTATATCTTCTTTGGAGAAATGTCTGTATCTTCAACCCATTTTTTAAAATTTGGATTGTCTGGTTTTTTGGATGTTGAGTTGTATAAGTTCTTTATATATTTTGGATACTAACCCTTTATCAGATATGTGATTTGCAAATATTCTCACATTCAGTAGGTTGTCTTTTGGTTTTGTTGATTGTTTCTTTTGCTGTGCAGAAACTTTTTATTTTTACATAGTCCCAATAGTTTATTTTTGTTTTTGTTTCTTCTGACTCAGGAGACGTATCTAGAAAAAAGTACAGCTGATGTTAGAGAAGTTACTGCCTATTCCTAGGATTTTTATGGTTTCAGATCTCACACTGAGTTCTTTAATCCATTTTGAATTTATTTTTGTGATGGTGTAAGAATGTGGTCTAGTTTCTTTCTTTTGCACATTGCTGTCCAGTTTCCCCAAGATCATTTGGCTTTTTCCTATTGCATATATTTTACTGATTTGTCAAAGATTAATTAATCATATAATTATGGGTTTATTTTTGAGTTTTCTATTTGGTTCCATTGATCTATGTGTCTGTTTTTGTGCCAATACCATACTGTTTTGATTACTTCAGCTTGGTAATATAACTTAAGTCTGGCATCATGATGTCTCCAGGTTTGCTTTGCTTTTTCAAGATTGATTTGGCTATTTGGGGTATTTTGTAATTCCATAACATTTTAGAATGGCTTGTTCTAGTTCTGTGAAAAATGCTATTAGTATTTTGATAGGGATTGCATTGTATGTGTAGATTGCTTTGGATAGTATAGACATTTTAACAATATTTATTCTTCTAATCCATGAACATAAAATATCTCTGTGTTGTGTTCAGTTTCTTTCATTGTGTTTTATAGTTTTCAGAGGAAAGGTGTCTCACCTCTTTGGTTTGGTTTTTTTCCTGGGTATCTTGTTATTTTTGATGTAATTGCAAATCAGATTATTTTCTTAATTTCCTTTTATACTGCATCATTATTGGTGTATAAAAATACAACAGATATCTGCAGATTAATTTAGTATCCTGTGACTTTACTGAATTTATCAGTTCTAGCAGTTTTTTGGTAGAGCTTTCAGGTTTTCTATATATAGTATCCCGTTATCTGGAAATAGTGGACATTTTACTTCTTCCTTACCAATTTGAATACCTTTTATTCCTTTTTATTATCTGGTTGCATTCTAGTACTATGTTGAATAAAAGTGGTGACAATGAAAATCTTTGTCTTGTTCCTACCTCAGGGGAAAAACTCTCAGTTTAATATCTCAGGATGATGTTAGCTGGGATTTTTCATATATGGCCTTTATTATGTTCCCTCTATCCCTACTTTGTTGAGGGTTTTTATTATGAATGGATGTGATGAATTATTTGTCGATGGATTCGAATTATGTGTTGAATCCATTATTATGAATGGATTTGTCGAATGTTTTTTGTACATCTATTGAAATGATTATATGGTTCTTATCTTTTCCTCTTATTAATGTGATATATCATGTTGATTGGTTGCAAATATTGAACAACCCTTGCATACCAGGAATAAGTCCTACTTGATTGTGATAAAAAAAATTCTTTTTTAACTTATTGCTGAATTCAGTTTGCTAATATTATGTTGAGGACTTTTGCATCTATGTTCATATGAGATTTTGTCTTATAGTTCTCTTTCTTTGTATTATCTTCATCTGATTTTGGTATCAGGGTCACAGAATGAATTTGGAGGCTTTCTTTCCTCTTCTGTGTTTTGGAATAGTTTGGAAATAATAGGTACTATTCTTTAAATGTCTGGTAGAATTCTCCTGTGAAGCCATCTGATCCCAGACTTTTGTTGGGAGTTTTTGGTTCCTGATTCAATTTCTTTGCTGGTTATCAGTCTGTTCAAATTTTCTTTTCTTTCTTTCTTTCTTTTTTTTTTTTTTTTTTAAGATTTTATTTATTTATTTGCCAGAAAAAGAGAGAGAGAACACAAGTGGGGGAACAGCAGACAGAGGGAGAAGCAGGGGTCCCTGCTGAGCAAGGAGCCTGATGCAAACTCGATCCTAGGACCCGGGATCATTACCTGAGTCAAAGATTGATGCTTAACTGACTGAGCCACTCAGGTGTCCCTCTGTTTAAATTTTCTATTTCCTCCTGTTTCAGTTTTGGTAGATTATATGTTTGTAGGAATTTACCCACTCCTTCTAGGTTGTCAAATTTATTGGCATATAGATTTTCATAATATTTTCTTGTAATTATTTATATTTATGTGGAGTTTGTTGTTATTTCTCCTCTCTCATTTGTGCCTTTATTTATTTGAGTACTTTGTCTTTTTTTTCTATTTGTCTGGCTAGAGGTTTATCGAATTTATTGATTTTTTTTTTTTTTTTCAAGGAACCAGTTCCTGGGGTCATTGATCTGTTCTGTTGTTTTGTTTTTAGTTTATCATTTGTTTCTGCCTAATATCTTTTATTTCCTTCCTTCTGCTGGCTTTAGATTTTGTTTTGTTCTTTCTAGTTCCCTTAGGTGTAAGGTTAAGTTGTGTATTTGGAATTTTTCTTGCCTGTATTGCTATTAACTTCCCTCTTGAAATAGCTTTTGCTGCATTTCAGAGGTTTTGAAGCATGCGTTTTCACTTTCTTTTGTTCCCATGTACTTTATTATTATTATTATTTTTTATTTCTGGTTGACCCATTCATTGTTTGTTAGCATGTTATTTTACCCATATATTTGTGATCTTTCCAGATTTTCTGGAAAGACTGACTTCAAATTTCATAGCGCTGTGGTCAGAAAAGATGCATATTATGACTTTGATCTTTTTGAGTTTGTCAAGGCTTGTTTTGTAGCCTCATATGTGATCTATTTTGGAGAATGTTCCATATGCACTTGAAAAGAATGTGTATTCTGCTGTTTTAGGATGGAATGTTCTGAATATATCTGTTTAATCCATCTGGTCCAGTGTATCATTCAAAGCCATTATTTCCTTGTTGATTTTCTATTTAAATGATCTATCAATTGATGTAAGTAGGTTGTTAAAATCCCCTACTATTTTTATATTATTATCAACTAATTCCTTTATGTTTGTTATTAATTGTTTTATGTATTTGGGTGCCCTATATTGGGTGCATAAATATTTGCAATTGTTATATCTTTTTGTTGGATTGTCCCTGTTATTGTCACATAGAGTCCTTTTTTGTCTCTTGTTAAAATATTTGTTTTAAAGTCTATTTTATCTGATATAAGTGTTGCTACTCCAGCTTTCTTTTGACATCCGTTTGCATGATATATATTTCTCCATCCTCCAACTTTCCATGTGCATATGTCTTTAGATCTAAAATGAGTCTTTTAGATCTAAAATGGAGCATATAGATGGGTCTTGTTTTTTTTACTCACTCTGTCACCCTGTGTCTTTTGGTTGGATCATTTAGTCCATTACACTCAAAATAATTATTGATAGATATCTATTTACTGCCATTTTATTAGCTGTTTTATGGTTGTTTCTGAAGATTTTCTCTGATCGTTTCTTGCCTTTCTCTCTTTCATGGTTTGCTGGTTTTCCTCAGTGATTTTTTTTCTCTTTATTCTTTGCATATCAGTGATTTTTGATTTGTGGTTACTATTAGGTTTGTATATAACATGTGCATTTAGCAGTCCATATTAAATTGGTAGTAATTTAAGTTTGAGCCCATTCTTTACTCCTCTCCAGCTCCATGTTTTAGGTATTTAGTGTCATATTTTATATCCTTTTATTTTGTGAGTTCCTTGACTTTTTTTTTTTTTTTGAGAAGTATTTATTTTTACCATTTTTGTGTTTCATTCCTTCATACTGTCACTTTTGCTCTTTCCCTATTACTTCAAGTGTCCCTTTTAATATTTCTTGGCAAGGCTGGCTTTGTGGTCAATCAGTTTTTTTGGTTTTTGTCTATCTGGGAAACTCTTTATCTCTTCATCTATTCTGAATGATAGCCTTGCTAGATAGAGTATTCTGGGCTGCAGATTTTTCCTCATTCAGTGCTTTGATTATATCATGCCATTTTCTTGCAACTTGAAAAGTTTCTGCTAAAAAATTTGCTGATAGCTTTATGAAGTTCCCTTTTTATGTGACTATCATCTTTTGTCTTGCTGTTTTTAAAATTTTTCTTCATCACTATATTTTGTGATTTTTAATTATCTATATCTTGGTGTGTATCTGCTTTTGTTGACTTTGTTGGGGGTTCTTTGTGCCTCCTAGATCTTGATATCTGTTTCTTTCCCCAGATTAGGGAAGTTTTCAGCTATTATCTCTTAAGATATTTCATCTGCCCCCTTTTCTCTCTCTTCCTTTTCTGGCACTCCTATAATGTGAAAATTACTACGTTTGGTGAAGTCACTATGTTCCCTAAGTCTATTCTTGAGTATTTTAATGTCTTTTTTTGTTTCACTATTTTATAACAACTTTACTGAGATATAATTTGTATGCTATAAAATGAACTATTAAAATACAGAATTCCCTTGACATTAGCACATTAACAGAGTTGTGCAACTATCACTACTCTCTTAATTTTTGAAATATTTTTTATCAATTCATAAAGAAAACACTAATCTATTGGTAGTACCTCCCCATTATGTCTGACTTTTTTCATTAAGAAAAACGTTTTCATTTCCTTCATGCTGTAGTTTCTGTTAGTACCTCATTTTTTTTTCATGGCTGAATAATATTCCAAGCAAGGATATATCATATTTTGTTTATTCATTCATTCATTCATCGATGGATAATTTAGTTGATTTTACTTTTTGTTATTTTATTTATAATCTTTTTATATTCTTATGGTTAAAGTACGTTTTTATAAACAGCATACAGTTGGATCTTGCTTCTATATTGATTCTAGCATTCTCTTTTCTTTAAATTGTTTTTAAACCATTATAATTAAGTGATATGATATAGTTTCTATTTGTTGTTATATTTGCTCTTTTTTTTTCTTTCTATTTCTCTTTGCTTATTTTGGAGTTGACCTTTTAAATGACATATTTATCTCCACAATTGCCTTATTATTTATATCTCTTTGAAGTATATTTGGGTGGTGGTTAATCAGGTTTATAGGATTCATCTTATTTCATAAGAACATGCCTTCAGACAACTTTATGACATTCATATGTAGTATAAAGACATAATGACAGTATAGTCCCAATTCAATCTTCCCATACTTTCTGTCATTTTGTTATACATTTATTTTTACATATTTTATTTCAATTAATTTCATTTATTTTTGCTTTAGACAATCAGTTATATTTTTAGGAAATTAAATAATAAAAAGTGAATTTTATATTCATCCTCATTAATAGTCCTCTTCATTTTTATTTTTATGGATTCAAATTGCATTCTGTTATTACATTCTTCTGGCTAACAAACTATTTTTAACATCCTAGCGCAGGTCTACTAGTGATGGATTTTTTCTTTCTTTCTTTTTTTTTTCCCCAGAGAAATGTCTTTATTTCCCCTCTATTTTTGAAATATATTTTCACAATGTATAAAATTCTGGATTGATTAATTTTTTCTTGTCTTTTGACACTTTGATGTTGTCATTCCTTTATCTTCTGGTTTGTATAATTTATAATGAGAAATCTTCCTAATTCTTATCTTTGTTTCTTTCTATATAATCTCTTTCTGTTCATCACTGGTTTCAGAAGTTTGAACATGAGATGTTTAGGAATTTATATATGTGTTTTGTATTTATTCCAGTTGTAATTCTATGAGATTCTTGGATTTGTGGTTTGGCACCAATCAAGAGAATTTTGGAAGATTCTCTTGCATAATATCTTCAAATTTCATTTATTTCTTTCTGTTCTTCTTCTGTTATTCCATATGTGTATGTTAGGTCATTTGATATTTTTTCACAGAAAAAATATTTTTCCTACTTGTTTCATTAATTTTTATCCTGCATCATCAATTTCACTATCAATTTCATTTCAATTTTCCGTCTACTAATAAGTTCACCAAAGTCATTTTTTTAACCTCTCATTCTGTTTATTTCTATAATTTTCATTTGATTTTTTTTCTTAGTTTTATTTGTTTGTTGAAATGATCTGCCTGATCACATATGTTGCCCACTTTTTCCACTGGTGCTTTTTACATATTAATCATAATTATATTAATTTTCCTATTTGATGATTTCAACCTCTGGTTCATATCTATGTCTGCTTGTTTTGATTTTTTAAATTGCTTCCCATATGCCTCATAAATTGTTTTTTTTGAAAGCTGAAAATTTTGTGTAGGAAGTAGAAACTGAAATAATGCATTTTGTTTTGTTTTGTTTTTTTGCCAGGCCTTTATTATAAGTGGTTGGTCTTATTAGGAATTGAACTGAGTATAAGCTTCAGGTTCTTCTAATGCAGTATTCTCTAATGGAAACAGAATATAAAACATATGTAATTTAAAAGTTTTCAGCAGCTTTATTTTAAGTTTTTAAAATTATTTATTTATTATTTGAGAGACAGAGCTGAGCAAGAGAGAGAGCATGAGTGAGGGTGGAGGAGCAGATGGAGGAGAAGCATGCTCCCAAGAGCTCTGTCAGGAGCCTGATTTGGGGCTCAGCTAGATCCTAGGACCCTGAGATCATGACCTGAGCAGAAGGCAGACACTTAACCAACTGAGACATACAGGCACTCCTCAGCAGCCTTATTTTAGAAAAGTAAAAATAGAAGTGAATTTAATTTAATAATTTTTTAATATAACCCAGTATATCCAAAATAATACCAACACATAGTTCTAGTTACATTTAAGTGCCCAATAGCTACATGTGTTTTGTGACAATAATATTAGATAACAAAATTTGAATATTTCCTGTGTGTAGGGTAGAAGTTGGTTTGTCCAAGAGTTTTTCTCAATGTCTTTTCTAGCCTTACCTTTAGATTTTTTGTTAATGCCTATCCTTTGGGAAATCTTCTCTCCATGTTCTTGACCCTCCCCTAGTAGTAGTACACTGCTGTTACTTTATTAATTAGGTGACTGGTAGTGGGCACTGGTGGGACGTTCTTTGTTGTTTTGGTTCAGCATTATTCTTGGCCAGTACTTTTTCCTTGCCTCTCAGGGTTGGGGCTTGCTTAATAATTTTTTTCTTCTCTCTAATGATCTGGACTCAATGTATATTTCTGCCCTCTCCAGGGTTAGAGAATGTTATTTGTTTTCTTATTCCAGTCACACAGTGTTGTTACCTGTGCCTTAAGTGTGTTGGTGTTTTCTTCATCCCCCCCAGAGACTTATAGCTTTGTTCCATAGTAAAGATAAGGGAGACGGATACAGGTAGGTCTTTGTGCCCCCTTTCTTCACGGTTGCTGTTCCACTCCCCTGGGCCCTGTACTACAACAATGACTTTCTCAAGACTCTGGTCCTACCCCCAATTCTGGTAATATCCAGTGAGGTTTGTGGAGAGTCTGACAGTAAATGCAATTTACTGGTGTTTTTGCTTCCTGAGAGCCATATGTTGTCACACTAGCTCACATTCTACCTTTAGCAAGCTGGTAAATTTTAGTAGAATTACCCTCACTAACTTGTATAATGTTGGGTATCATCTGCCTCAGCTAATCAAGAGATAGTGTGCTGTTTCTCCTTGGAAACATTTGTTTTTCCTTAGATTTAAGATTATTTGCTTGCTTTGTGATTCTGTTATCTTATAGATTCCAGAGACATTGTGATTTTGCAGATTTTTCTATTTTCTTAATGTAAGGGGAAATGACACTGTTTTCGGCTTTCTCCATCCCAAGCAGAAGCTAGAATTTCTGATGCTTACTTTTGAGAAATATAACCCTATTCTTTTGGAATCACCAATGTACCTCACTGGAAGTTACTGATCTTCAGAGAATAAAGTCTAACTCTTATAATAAAACCCTTCAAGTCATACTTCATAATGCTTCAGTTTATGTTGAGAAACAATATAATTTAGTTTTCCAAACTTTAAGTATAATAACTTAAAAATCCTTTTTAGTACCACAACCCGCCCCCCACACCGCCTTCAAAGAGGCTGATACCTCAAATAAAGGGAGGACTGTCCCTCTTTCCACTTCCTGGCGCATAGGAATCAATGTCATAGACATTTTTTGAGTAGAATAATGGGGGTTTATTGGTGTCATGGTGAGCAAGCAAATGAGACTGGGCAGTGACAATCTCTATATGCTCTCAGGCATGTGGAGCCACACTCTGTGATAGGGTGATATATAATTGGATATCCAGGGTTGATGCATTTACATTGTTTTACAAGGGAACAAGCTCAGACCATGTATTAAAGATTTATGTAGCCAGTACACTGGGCACTAAACATAGGTTAAAAATTTTTTTTTGGAATAAATTGTTTCTAATCTGACACTTTTACCTCCAGGTATGGATTGTTGCAATGACCTCAGCTTACAAATCACAGCTACTAACTAATGGACACTATGAGCCTGTGGCTTTATTGACACACACCATTTTTTGTGAGTGTTTCATGTTGTCTTTTTTTCTTTTTTTTTGCTGAAGCTTGCTGTGACAAGTTAGAGCCCATCTGTCTGCTCAGTAAAAAGCAAAATGACAAACATAACATAGGAAACGTTCAGATATCCAAGATTGTTTTCTACCATTTGATTTTATAAATATGCTAACATTTAGAACTGATAAATAAATGAAATATGGGTAGGACCTTGAAATTGGGATCATCTTTATGAGAACTGCATGATGGCAACAATATTTTTAAATGGTTATTTGTTTGTACTCACATTTGTTATGCATCTTATATTTAAGTCACTACCTCTCCAAAAGGTTCCAATGCTGTGAAATGAATTAGCTGTCATATTTTATACCAGTAGGGAAGCAAAAGAGCTGCCTCTCTCTTTAGAGCAGGATTGGTACATGAAGATGTGGACATGTGGTATGACTGGTATTTTTTTCCTCATCTAAGATTTTTTTTAAATTAAAAAAATCCTCCCTTCACTATATATATTTTTTCTACTATAGTTATTGAGATATTATGATAGAAAAATTTGTCTGTGATTAGATGTTGATTTGTGTACCTTTTAAAATCCTTAGTTGTCACTATTAGTTGTCTAGGCTGCCCATTGCTTTTTTTGTAGTGTTACACCTGTGCTTGGGAGATGCTCTGTGTTTTTTTGTTTAAGGTAAATTTAATTGAAAGAGTTAATAAATTAACAAAATAACTTAATCAGGGGCAATATACATTTGACACATTCTGTGCTCCTTCCCCAGCATATACCGTTGTCTCCCCCAACTTTTCACAAAATACCTTGTATGTATGTATGTAGAAGGTTAAGCCTAAAAAATGTGCTCAATTGAATTCATGAAACCAGATCAGCTGACTGTGGGATACTCTCCTAATGATGGCATTTGACTATGAGATTCTCCCTCAACCTTCCTACCTTCCTAAATACTGCCTAACTTTGGCTCTAAAGCATGCATGAGCTAAAATATTGTGTAGTTCTTATACAAAAGACTTATAAATACCCACCATTATTGATGTTATTAATATTCTTTTGTTTTAAAGAGAAAAGTACCAGCTCCTCTCATCTTGAGAGCAAATAACACAACTGTAAAAGCTGTTGCCAAGCAACCTACATTCACAGCTCAGATGGGCTGAATTGTTTATATTCATATGTGGATAAAATTGACCCACTCCTTCTTTGAAAAAGATATATATGAAGTCTTTGAGATATTTCTACCAATATTTTAGGGTATGGGCCATGGCATTGTTCTGTAGGAGGTTCCAAAGCTAACACATTGGATGTATATACCTCTTTCACTACTCTTGCCAATTTAGAGTATAGGTATCTGGTTTGGGTGTGTTTCTGCATTAGATTGTGAGTTTTTGGAGGACAAGTATTGTTCTCCTCACACATAAAATGATCCTATACATAGCTAGCATTCCATAACTGTGTGATAAGAGATGTGTTAAAAATGATCTATACAGTGTCTGTGCTATAGACACTTTCTGCAAAAAAAAAATATTTGCTAAAACTTAGGAAGAAGAAATTTTTAAAGAATCCAGCAATATTATTAAATTATGATAAGCCAAAACTAAAGCAATAAGTTTAAAAAAAAAACTAGAATTACAACATTTTAGAATTAGAAGAAACTTTATGGGACACTTATTCCAGTGGTCTCAAACTTAGTTCTTAGTTGAAACACCGAGGAGTTTATACAGTTAACTGGTCTAGGATAAAGTTTTGAGTTGGAGTATTTTTTTTTTTTAACATTCGTCAGGTGATTCAACTGTAGGATTGAGAACCACTAATATAGTCCAACAGTCTCATTCTATGGTGGAGAAAATAGCCCCAGAAGATTGAGAAGTGTGAGATTGTAAATAGAACACAAGCTCCGGAAGTCACTGCAAACTACCAGCTAATGTGTGATTTTAGCCATCAGTTCATCATTGTAAAATGGAGACAATAATATCTGTTTGTGGGACTTCTGGAGAGATTGAATGGAGTGACATATATATTACAACTGGAATCATGCCTGGTGGGAGCCCGGCAAAAATTGACCCTTATCTTAACAATTTTATGGGTTGCAAACATAACTTGAATAGAACCTTGATCCACTGATTGCCTGAGCCTTCAGTACCATGGAAAGCAGCTTTAGCTCTGATGTTTTTACTGGAAAGGAGGAAGCTTTAATATATCTGTTAAGATCCCTGTAGGAAACACAAGAAGCATCCAGAAGGGTAAATGAAGAGAATTTAATGAATAAACTTTTTTCAAAGGTATAGTAAAGTTAAGGGGACCACCATAGTACCATGAAGCAAAATAGGGCCTGCCAGATAATGAGGTCAGAGTGGTCACTGGAACATGGTATGGCCTGTGGCTAAGAAATAGGTCACCAGGAAGAAGCTGCACCCCATTTAAAGGAGCAGAGCTAGTAACCAAACTGCAGCCTGGCAGGAAGAGGAAGTGGGAGTGGATCTCTCTCTCCTGCTACTCTCCAGTTTTCTGCAGGTGATCACATTGGCTAGGACAGGGGACAAGAAAGCCCAATTGATAGAATTTGTAAAGGTCAGTCTCCTAGTGTGCAGAGCAGGGGGGAAAAAAGGAGAAGGCTCTGACAGGTAGGCAGCACTATGCTGAGTACTTTATGTGCATGATGTCTTTAAAGCGCGTGTTGCTTTGGGGCTAATCCAATTGAACATAAATTGTCTGAAATTACTGACATTCTCTGTGGCACAGCTTTCAATGCTAGGAATTCACATATATCCATACTAACTTTGTCCTGAAATAAACGTTCTCAGGCAGTAAAACCTGAACTTCACAGCTGAATATGTGTCCACTATAGAAGATGCACAACTTCCGCTCTGGCAAATGGCTGGCTTTGTTGGAGTAGATTCAGCAGGGAAATCAGCATACAAAGCCTGCTAGCCAGGGATACAGAATAACCAACATCCACTCCTGTCTCAGCAGCTGCCTGCTTTTCCTGAGCTGTCTGTTCACCTCTTGGTTTTGTAATTTATCCACAAAGAAATGAGAAGAACACCTGTTTCTCATTACAAGATTGAGATGTTTTGAGGGAAAAGAAGATCATTCTTATGGAATAAAGATGCTGTCTACTTAAATACAAAGCTGAGGCAGGAGCCATTCTATTGGCACTAATTTTAGTCAGGAAAGAGGACACATAGAAGATACCTGACATTTTATTTCTTTTAATAAACCTATTTTTGAGAATCACCTGGAGAATCAGAGGAAAATAAGCAGGCTTTGCCTTTGAGGAGTTCATGGTCTTGTGGGAGGAATCATAAATGAAACCTTTCTTAAAAGGGAATAATATTGAATTAGATGAAGGTTTTGTTATCTCTTTAAAATGTGCTTTTATGCCCCAGGACAAACCATAAGTGACTCTTAATCTCACAAAACAAACTGAGGGTTGCTGGGGGGAGGGTTTGGGAGAAGGGGGTGGGATTATGGACATTGGGGAGGGTATGTGCTTTGGTGAGTGCTGTGAAGTGTGTAAACCTGGTGATTCACAGACCTGTACCCCTGGGGATAAAAATATATGTTTATAAAAAATTTAAAAAATGTGCTTTTATATTAAACTGGTGATAGCTAGCTATCTATATACTTATTCATCTACCTGTCTACTTAAATTTTGCTAGAAGCTGATCTGTGTAAACTCTTTTTTTTTTCCAAGATTTTATTTATTTATTTGACAGACAGAGATCACAAGTAGGCAGAGAGGCAGGCAGAGAGAGAGGAGGAAGCAGGCTCCCTACTGTGCAGAGAGCCTGATGCGGGGCTCAATCCCAGGACACTGGGATCATGACCTGAGCTGAAGGCAGAGGATTTAACCCACTGAGCCACCCAGGCACCTGTGTAAATTCTTTCAGTACTTCAAATGCATCAAATTCTGAGCAAGAGTACCTCTTGGCACCTCTCCTGCCTGACAAGGCCTTCCCTTAAAATTTCCAAGGTTCTCGAACCATTCGTATCCATACCTTGGTTCTTTCCACAACACCGGGTGATTCGCCATTGGCTGAAGTCTTGTTCTGAATAATTTATCCTAACTCAGTTTGTCATTCTTTTATGGTGAATTTCCCTGTATTAACCCTACTTAGCATCCTCATCTCCTTTGCCAACTGGCAGGGGAGAAATTTTATGCAGTAATTTTATAAAATTCCTATTTTGGGGACCTACAGACAATGAATGTTCTGTTGCTTTTTTTTCTCTTTGTTTAATGCTGGAGGGTGTGACCTTTTTCAGTAACTGGGATATTAAGACCAAGAACCAGGGAAATCTTAGGCTTATGAATAAATTCTCAGCCAGATTTATGACAGCTTAAAGTAAGAGATATCTCACAATAATATTGAGGGGGAATGAAGACCTCATAGTTGACATGACTGTGATCCAGAGGTGAAAGGGATAGCATTCCTAGGAGTAGCTTGAGCAAAGTTTCAGGGTCAGGTATGGGCACAGTGTGCTCAGGGGTACAGGGACAGCAACATCCTGTCTGGGATAAAGAGTTCCTGGTGGGATGGATTATGTCATCTAGCATTTATGGTGTGCCCACTGCCTATCTGGATCTGTGCCAGGTCACTTTTATTTATAACTTCCATTTTAGACTGAATGCTTTTGTTCTGCCCTCCAAATTCTTATGCTAAAATCCTACCTTCTAGGGCACCTGGGTAGCTAAGTTGGTTAAGCGTCTGCCTTTGGCTCAGGTCATGATCTCAGGGTCTTGGGACTGAGCCCTTCATCAGGATTCCCACTCAGGGGGGAGTTTGCTTCTCCCCCTCCTTCTGCTCCTCCTTGCTCCACTCATTCTCTCAAATAAATAAAATCTTTAACCCTCCTCCCCCCAAAAAAACCCTCTTTAACTTCCCACAAATATAAAGGCCTTTAGAAGCAACTTAGGTAATGAGGGTAGAGGTTCCATGACTGGGATTAGTGCCCTTATAAAAGAGATACACCGGAGAGCACCCTCACTCTCTTTCCACTGCATGAGGATTTAATGAAGAAGGGACCATCTCCAACCCAAAAGAAGGCCCTCTCTAGAACTCAACTATACGGACATCCTGATCTCAGATGTTCAGTCTCTAGAACTCTGAGAAGTAAATTTCTGTTGCTTGTAAGCCACCCAGTCTATGGTATTCTGTTATGACTGCCTGAGCTAAGACAAGCTCAGATCTTCATGATACAGAAAATTGTGTTACACAGCTAGCAAGCAGTAGTGTCCTCTTAGGTGCTTAGCTCTGTCTGCTTTTTATCTCTTCCTGGCAGTATGGTGCCTTATTTTATAATGTGAGATTGGTGAAGGAGGATCAGATGTCAGGGTTCCTTGAGAACCAGAAATAAATAGTATGGGAAAGCTCTGGATGGCATTAGAAGCAATTTTTATGTGCATCATAATTTTAGGAGAATATTTTCTGAAATGATCATACCCCGCCTCCAAAGATTCTTCAGCACGCTAAGCACATTTCAATTTTTTTTGACTCTGCAAGTATTTTTTTATTCAAGTATTCACCCACTATAAAGTCAGTTGCATAAAATTCCTGTTTTCTGTCCAAATCCTCCTGAATCTGGTGATTATTTTTCTCTATTCATTGCCTGAGAAGTAGTAAGGATAATAAAGAGAATGAGAGATGGCCAGCTTCTACTGTGTCTTCTATCTTGTAGCACTTTTTTTATATTGGCTATGTGTCTGAAGGCTTAATAATGTTGTCCCTCTCCCATCTCCACCCTTTCAGAAAGAATTTTACACCACACTAAATATGCAGGACCTTGATATTATGCAATGTGAAGTATAGGAATTGCTTAATGCAGAGAAGAAAAATTCTGTAGGGAAACACTAGCATTCTTCACCTTTAGAGAATACATATGATATGTTTATCATGTTCAGTCCAGGGAAGGTCTTTATATATAGAATCAGAGGTAATTTAGAGGCAGTGGCAGCAAGGCTTCCAGTAATCTAGATCTTGGTTAATGTAGGAGATTTTGTTAAAAGGCATACTGAATGCCAGAAATGGATTTATACTAGTGAAATTGTTGTCTTAATTAGCACTATGAGTATTAGTAAATGGGCCTTCATTGGTGAAATAAAATGTATTCAAGATATGGCTTGGCTAAAATATTTTAGAGATACCCTAAATAGGGGAGAAGAATCTAGTTATGGCTATGGTCTGGAGCCTCAAGAAAGTTTCAAGGCTCAATTCTAAAGTGGTACTCTGTCTAGCCATTGGTTGAAGATAATGTCTGTTTCCCTAATGGAAATCATAGGGAAAACAGAATCCTGTCTCTGGAATGTTACTGTATCTGCCTTGAGTAATTTTTTTCAGGGCTGGTATAATTAAAGCACCTCAAGTAATGCAAAAAAATGGAGAATCTTTTGACTTAAATAATGTAAATCATGAACTATATTGTGCCTTCTACCTAATAAATATTTGTTCAATAAATATCTATGTGTTTAGCAGAAGTAGCTAAACTTTAAGTACTTCAGATCTTTAAAGACCACTGTTACAAGTCAAAAGAACCCAAGAGGTCTTAGATCAGTTGGTGACAGTTAAACTTACTTATATTATATTACTTTATTGGCTATGCAGGTTTTTGGGGGATTTAGACAGTACTGATAACTTTGTTATATATATATATATAATATATATATATAATTATATATATATCTGGTTTTGCTTCTATATATATATAATTATATATATATATATATATATATAACTATAGTTATAATTATATATATATAGAAGCAAAACCAGAAATATAGCCATTAGCCCTGTTCATCTGTGCTGCAGCCATACCTCTGGGTAGGTATCACCTATCACTGATAATTTAAGAACAGCTAAAATTGTAGATTTGATGACTGTGCCTGTTATGCCACTTCTACCCCCAACTTGATTTGTTTGTTTTTTTCCAAATTGATAGCTCCTGCATTTATTATGAATTTTTGTCAGTAAGAGTAAGTTTTGTTATTTGGTAAAATGATAAATTATTCTTTTGTTTTTAAGGTTAATTGCCATTCCTTTGTCCCATTCATGCTTTAATATTTCCTAATAGGTACAAGTAAACAAACCATTGAAAACATAAATACAATTGTGTGGGAAGATAGTGTAAAATAAAGATGGCAAATTCATTTACGTTTAGGGGCAGGAATGGTAATATAAATGTGCAAGAAGTAGGTATAAAGCAATAAGGAAAAAAGGATCTGTGGCCTCATTAAAAAACATTTTTAATACTTTTTTGAGCTGTTCAAATAAAACTGACCTCTGGGTGCCATGGATTGTACCAAGCAAAACATTGGAAATGAAATTGATGCTTTCTATAATTCAAGGTTTTTATGAATAAATATCTCGAAAAGATTGATATTCTCTAGCTTTAAAATATTTATCCTAGTTGTTGTTTATTTATACTATTACCAAAAACGATGAAAGGATAGAAATAGGTGGCTTCTAAGACCCAGAGAATATGACCAGATTTTATACAGACTGAGACAACTATAGCAGGATCATAGAGCATGGTTAAATATTCAAAACCTCCATCTTTCTGTCACAAATGTATAGTGAGTGCATTCATTTTCCCAGAATACCTACATTTTATAGTCTTGTGATTAACATTCATATGGTAGTCATTATAGTTAGAAGTAAAATATAATTGAAAAACCTATAAGGAAAAAATACTTTTCTAATAACTACAAGCCAAATGTATAAATCTTATAAGATAGAAACTTCTTCAACTGTCTGATATTTATGATCTTGGTGCCTTCGAAAGATGTGACTTGTGAATATTTATCTTAGTGATATAACAACATATAGTACCCTCATTGAATTGTGTTTTCATGGCTCAACTTTTCTTAATCCCCTAAAGTTCCTGCTGTTAGAAACATTTAGCTGAATTACATTTATACTTTTTTAAATTCTATAAATATTAGGATCCACAACAACAAGAACAAATAAATAGGACAGCCTCTTTGTGCTTGGAATCTTATTCCATAACATTCCAGGAGAAAATTCTCAGTTATTAGGAAATACACTCTATCACTAGTGTATGGACTAATTTGCCTTCAACAACTCCACAACATATGGTTTGTACCTGCTGCTTAGGTGACTGCCAAAGTAGTTTGCTCTAGCTGAGAGCAATAGCTTTGTTGACAGATTCTTTGGCTTGGAAAGGCAGTAGAATTCCTAGATCAGGCTTTGGTGGAGGGGTTAGGCTCAACAGGAAGCTCCCCATCCAGGTGAGAAAGATGCCTCTGTGAAATAGCTTTGGAAGGTGGAGCTGATAATCTGGGGGAGTTGGTTTGTGGATGTACTCCTCAGCAAAGAGGAGATCAAAGGAATAATTAGGTTGAGAAACCAAGTGTTAAATATTATTTAATAATAGCTATACCTAGAATACATTCCACAAATAGGTCTGTTTTACCATGTTCTACCACAACTTGTGTTTTACACTTATTTCTTGATCAGTGCAACATCAAAAATGCCAGAACCATATTTTTTCACTTTGTATATTCAATACATGAAACACAACAGTATTTTATATATGTTGTCCTTTGATTAAACTGGACATAATAATAAAGACTCTTTTGGTTATAAATTACAGAAACAGATTTGTGACTTATGTGAAAAAGATGAATTTTAATCAGGTAAAGACCACATCTAGGTATCAGAAAAGTAGCTAGTGCCAGGCATATAAATGTCAATAGGATATTTTCCCATCACTAACCCTCTGCGAAATACTTTCCTCTCCCTCCATGGACAAGCTTCCTCTTCTCCTTCAGCTCTCATGGTAGTACACATGATTGTAAATAAGCACCTACATTTACATGGTATAAGGTCAGTCTTCCAGTAAGGGTAAAAAAAGTATCTTTCTCAGCCCCAAGTCTAAATTCTTTGAGAGGCTCTTCGTTATGGCTTTTGATCACCTGCCTCTTTATATCTGGCAAGGGTCTTGGACCACCAGGCTCACTGTAGCCCAGTGATTGCATGGATGAGGGAAGCAGTTTTTAGGAAAGTGTAAATGAAACAATTCTAAGAGTAGGTGGCCCATTACTTTAGAAATATCAGTGTCAAAGCAGCTTAAGAGATACATATGTGTATATATTATATTATATTATTATATTATATATATTTTTGTCTACTAAATACGTTATATAATACTATGTACTGTATATAATAATCAATTATAACATAGAACATATATCATAAATAATAATATATAATGTGCATTACATATATAAATATGTATATATATATATATTTATATATGTATAATGAGATCAATGTACCTTTTAGAGAGTCATCCTGCTCTTAGTTGCTGTACAACGAAGAAAACAATCGTATGAGAGGTTTCTTCAAGAATCTTTTGTTGGGGGATGCCTGGGTGGCTCAGTTGGTTGAGCGGCTGCCTTCGGCTCAGGTCATGATCCCAGCGTCCTGGGATCGAGTCCCACATCGGGCTCCTTGCTTGGCGGGGAGCCTGCTTCTCCCTCTGCCTCTGCCTGCCACTCTGTCTGCCTGTGCTTGCTCTCGCTTCTCTCTCTATGTTGGAGTTGGGTCTTAGGAATTGGGCAGGAAATAGATCCTTTGTTCCGGTGAAGCACTAGGTCTCCAGACAGGAGCTGTTGCTTAATAAAGGCTTCCTTCTTTGCGTCCTGCCTCCCTCTCTCCCTTCCTTTTCTCCCCCTGCTTCTTATAGGGTAACTCATAGCTGTGTGGCTGCTTCCATTTCTAAAAGGCCCTGCTAGTGAAAGAACATAGGCCTCATGAATGAAAAAAGAGTTGTAAAGATATGAGGAAAGCTATATAAATTACTGCTAAGATAAGTAAATTGGATTGGTGATAAATATAGTAGAGGGAGGCATATAGAGGTTTCATTGTATTTATGTAAATTGTTTTAGATATTGAAGACTTTATATGCACGTTTGCTATACTACACAGGTATTTTGGTATCCCCAGAGTTTACTACATATTTTTGATATATTTAACATTATGTTGAGCTCTTGTATTGTTCTAGGCCCCGTTCTTAGCATTTTACTTACCATCCATTTAATTGACATAATAACTTGTTAGCCTCTTTTAACAGAGAGAAAACTGAGTCATAGAGGTGTTAAGTAACTTGACAAACATCACACATGTATTGTGAAGCTAGGACTGAGCCTACTTGGTTCCAGAGCTCACCTTAGTGTACAGTCCATATAAATTTTGCCTACCTTTTCTGTGCAGTTACAGTGGCATGACAAATTATATAGCTGATAAAGTTAAGGAACATATTACTGGAAATATTTTAGTGAGAACTATGACGTTACTATATAAAGGTGAGGAAAGGCATACCACAACTTCCTGTGCTTTTTTTGGCTCTAAGGTGACAGATGGGACTATTTTTAGGAAGATAAGTGTCTTAAAGAACTTTGGGGTTTCTAACATTTCATTTTTTAGTTCAGATGCAGTCATTTGATTAATGAAGTACTAGTGTGTTTCCTTAATTTTCAGCCTTAAAAATAAGATCACTGGAAGAATCTATGATAAGTTTAAGTAGCAAATATAGTAGGCATGTATCTCTTTCCAAATAGGACCATTTAAATGATCAGAATTGTCTACATTAAAACTGTAAACCTATGTTATGGCACTTCTGTCTTTTACCTCCCCACAAGAGGATATCTTAAATATCAACTCTACTTTTAATTGGCTGATGTCACTAAATCACCAGTAAAATAACTTCCAAATTAGTTTTCTAATTAGCTTGTCTAACCTCAGAGTCCTTTTATGTTTGTCCTTGCATTAATTTTATGTTCAGATGTGACTGACATGTTCACAAATGGACAGCCGTAGAGAAAGTAGATCATACACTATTCTTCTTTGAATTATCTGCGACCTAATATTCAAATAGTAGAAGTGAAGGACAGACTCACTGTATATATCTGGCAGGTGTTAGTTGGAAACTACCTTAGGCCAAAATCATCAGATGCTCTGTTTTCACAGTTGTTCATAAGCATCACATGAAAGTAAAGACACCTTATCTGTCTGATCTGGTCTCAGCATTTGATTGGGGTATTTGGATGAATCCAGGGCAGAATTTGTGCAGAGTGAACTTAGAAATCAACTCGGATCGCATCTTTTATCTACTTTGATCCCTTGCATGGCTTCCCATCTCATTCAAAGCTCATGCCCAATCCTCCATGACCTGGTCTCCTTTGGCTGTATCTTTTAACCCTGATGCCAGTCACTCTTTGTTGATTTCACCCAGCACAATCCTACCAGGCACCTTTGCATTTATAGTTCCCTCTGCTTGGAAAACTCCTCCTCAGACATTCCCAAGGCTCATACCATCTCCTGCTTTTTGTTCTAATTCAAATTTTGTTCTAATTCAAATGCAGCTCAGTAAAACTTTCCCTAACTACCCTCACAGAAGTGTCATCCCCTGTCACTGGTGCTTCTTTCTTTTCTTTCCTAAGAAGTTATATCTGCCTTTACTTTTGATATATTTTACTTGCTTTTCTTATTGATTTGCCTATGAATTTAGATATTTTTGTCTGTTTTACTCAGCTGGTATAACCTCAGAGTCTAGAATAGTGCCTCGGTAAAATAATGGTTGAATAAATAAATAAGAACAGACGATATATACAAAAAGTAGATATAAGAAAGGAGAGTGTGATTAACTCTCCAATGGTATTAGAAAATTTTGGGAAGACTTCCTGGAAGAGGTAACATCAAATCTGGGGTTTTAAGGATCAACAGGATTTTTCCAGGGGGACAGTTTGAAAGAGGGCATTTCATACAGTTAAAACAACATGATATAAAAACTACATATCATGTGTTTGGGAAACTCCAAGCTTTAAAATATTGATGAATATTGATGAATACTAATATGTATTAAAGTAAGGATAGTATAATTTATTCTTTAAATAATAGAAAGCCCATGAGGAGTTTCAAGCATGAATGATAAGAGAATCATGCTCTGCTCTGGTAGCAATGGAGAACATGGATTTGAGGAAATTGAAGTTTGACTTAAGACTAAAAGCTTTAACGATAATGTGTGTGGAGGGGTGATAACAAAAAGTCTTAACAGGAATAGATGATTGAGAGTGTGTGTGTGTGTGTGTGTGTGTGTGTGTGCATGTGTGTGTGTTTGGGGAGGAGTATTAGAGGAATGGAGGAGCTGAATTTATAATGTTGATGAATTATCCAGTCTATCTCTTATTTGTTGACACTGATACATTTCTTAGGATAATTTCTGAGTGTTCACCTTCATTTGATAGATCTTGAGAGTTCTAGAGCTCTGGTTTATTGCTAATGGGATTAATGGGATGCAACTAATATAATAGACCTTTCTTTCTTAAAATCAATGAAAATATCAGCAAAGCAGTCTAAGCTATATTTTTTCTCAACATGCATAATCTTAAAACTTTCTGTAAGATCTCAAGACTGTTGAATTTATTTTGAAGTTAATGGAAAACTTTGATTTTGATTCACTCAAATAAAACAAAAACTATTCTCTGACAAATCTTCTGCATAAAATTATTTTGCATATGAAATATATCAATGTTTGCTATTTTCAGCTCAGTGTGCATTATTTAATAGAAAGAGGATAAACCTTACATCACAGTGACCTGGTCTGAATATCATACCTGCAAGATGGCCTTTGGCAAAATTACCAGATCACCATGAATCTTACTTTTCTCATCAGTAAAATAAAAATAATACCTACATCATAGGATAGTTTTGAGGCTTAACTGAGCCAATATATAAGTGTAGTGTCCTTCAATTAGAATAATAAAAATTGATTCCAGCTAATGAGCGCAAAGGATTTATCAGAAGGAAGTCAGGACTTAAAATATTGATAAGAAGCTAGAGAATGGGCAGCAACGGGCAGAAACTACGGCAACAGGAACCACAGCAACCACCAACCTAAACAGGTCTGGATGCCACCACTAGAAAGGGTCTGTGCCAACTGTTTACAACTTTTCATCTTTGTATCACCTGCTCAATATTCTAAATCTCAGGAAGGAGTATTTTGTTGGCTGATTTGGCTTCTCTCAGCTTCCATACCAGGAGGCTGATCTAGGAATTTCTATCTCAAGACCTCGAAAGGAAATTTGGACGCTTGGAAAAGTAAAATGAATTCTTGCTAGCCAAAAACATGAACCTGATGACTTTGGAGCTGTTTTGACCATAATCCACAGCAAAAAAAATACATTTTATATCATGACTTGAGGTTCACAGATGGCTATGTATGTGTGTATTTCTATATAACCGAGACCAGAGTTTCTCTAAACTTTTTCTTAGCATATGTGTTGTACTCAGTTTCATTTTATTTTATTCTATTTCACTTTTTAAAAGCTTGCTTCACGGGCCATCTTGTTGATTTTCTGACTTATGAATGGGTTTCAATACACAGGCTGAAAGCATTTTATTACAATATAATATCAGCGAATGATAGGAACTCTGTAAATGTCAAGTTCTCTTGTACCACCTTTCCCCCTTCATGCTCCCTCCCACTTTCCCATGGAATAAAACTGCAGACAGTGGCTAATAACCAGACACTTGAAGTCTCTTTCATTTTACTGACCTAGAGATACAGTGTTAATCATATTTTCCTAAACAAAGGAGTTTATTTAAAAATTAGGATGTTTAAAAGAAACAGGTTATAAAGAGAAACAGTACCGAAGCAGTGGTAGAATGAAGAGAATAAGGTCTGATTTAAGCCTCAGCAAAACCAGGATTTCCTTTCTGAAATAGCATAGAATAATTATTTGTTCCACACATGGCATCTATTGCTGTTCTCTGGGATAAGACTTGGAAGATTAAGCACACCTTTTCTCAGTTTCCCTGTATCGAAAGAGGTGTTTGGCCTTTTTTCCGTACAAAAATGTATTTTTATCTAAAATATTGGGTTTGTTTTTTGAGTGAGTGGCTTGAATTAGAAAAATAATGGATTCACTTGTTTATTTCATGTGTGTGTGTGTGTGTGGGGGGGTCATTTAGCCCCCAAAGCATTAGGCTCATAATGGGTTTGTGCAGAAGGACTTGAATCGGTTTATATGCTTCAAACACAAGAAAAGTCATAGGTTTAAAATGTTATGAATTGCTTTTTGGTCACTATATATTGCTTAAACCATGTCAAAAAAACTTCCATCATGTATCCGCACTAGCGTGCCTCAGTTGGTTGTCACTTCTCAACAATCTTTTGGTTATTGTTTATTGTTTATTGATACCCTATCCCATTTCCAAGGAGAACTGTGGCAGTTCCCCCTAGATTCAAGCCATCAGCACTCAATCTACCCTTGTCAAATCCTGAGTGATTTCTCCAATTTGTGTTTGAGGTATACCTCATCGAAACTCCTCTGTTTTTCTGTCTTCAAAGAACTCTGTGTCTTTCCACCAGAGATGCCTCTGATCTTAAGATATATTGTTTCTCAGTCTCATTTCTTCTTTCCTCTTCTGTAACCTAAGCCCCTGTGTTTGTTTCCTCTCATGTACATCTTCAAATTGTCCTTCTCCACTGGAAGTGTCTTCTCTTCTTATAAACTTCTCAGATACCATAACACACATCTTTGCTCAACTTTCCAGTTCTCATAAGCTGTCATACTGTAACTCTCCTTTCCTTCAAATGCTACTTTCTTGAAAATGCATTCTTGTTACTTCCACTTCTTCATATATATTCTTTTCTGTGTCTCTAGCCAAGCTTTTACCTCACCAGTCTCCTGAAACTGTTCTGAGTCTTCATGATAAGACTGCAGGAGGTGTTTTTTTCAGTTGGTTTCCCTCACAAAGCTTTATTCTAGTTCCTTGACTCCTTCTCAGTTCTCTGTCCTGGAACTGTACCCTGAGGAGTAAGCATTCTCTAGAGCCCTTTCCTGACATCTCCTGGGATGGCAGTTGGGGAGAGGATTCTGGAACCATATGGCCTTAGGTTTGGGATCTGCCACTAGGAGCTGTGCCATCTTGCCCAATTTACTTGTCATTTTCAACTTTGTAAGATGGAAATAATAATAGCACCTATATCCAAGGGTTTCTTGAATATTAAATGAGACAATGTCAGTAAGGGACATTAGGGAGTTTTTGCAGGTAGTAAATGTCAGCATCATTTCCCCCCCAATAAAATGGAAACCCTTCTGTTGCGGATGGGGAACCCTTTGCCAACTTCCTATTAAGGAGAGGTCCTCCATGATAGCATACTAGACCTCTCTCTGGCCCTTTACTCTCTCTTACCCTGGTATGTTAGGAGAAAGGGCCCTGGCATTTAATTTAACCCCCTCCTCTTCTTTTCTCTCTGCTTTCCTCCTTTATACCCCAAACTTTGTGGGGCAGTTTGCAGTGGCTAAGTCTATCATATGCTGGGGTTCCATATTAGGAAGTCTGTTGCTGCAACATCCCTAAGCCATGACCTTCAATACTTTTTATACTTGTCTGCCCTCTCCTTTATCAATTTGTTGATCCAAAAGTTGGCTAGAGAAAAGAGTGCCAACTCATTAGGACCCCTCAAACCTCAACTTGTATTGTTTTCTTTTTGTCTGTTATATTTGATTTTAAATTCCAGTCCGTCCCTGCTGTTGTCCGTCCTATGTACTCCTGCCTATAATCTTCCTAATAAAAAGCTCTTATAGTGTCCTCTCTTTTACAACAAATACAATTGCTCCATTATTTATAAACTTGTGTGTGGATTTTCCTGAAAACATTCATGCTCCTCCACAGCATGGTCTGATTCTCCCACTGCTGCTTTTGTGTTACTTAGTGCTCCATATGAACTAGACTTTTTCCTGAACAGCACATAAATTTCTGCCACTGTGCCTTGACTTATGCTGTTTATTCAACTTAGAATAGTGTCTGATCTTTATTTTTTTAAAATTCTTTTTAAAAAATATTTTATTTATTTGTTATAGAGAACTAGAGAGAGAATGAACAAGCAGGGGGAGCAGTAGGCAGAGAGAGAAGCAGGTTCCTGGTGAGCAAGGAGCCCAATGCAGGGCTGTATCCCAGGACCCTGGGATAATGACCTGAGCTGAAGGCAGCTTCTTAACTGACTGAGCCACCCTGGCATCCTATTTTTTTTTTTTTTTATTCTGATAATATTCTGAGACTACCTCCAGGGTCATCTTTTCAGTAAAGACTTTCTTGACCCCCAGTCTGATATAATTTATTCCTTCTTTTGTATGTATTTTTCAATTCTTTGATGACACATTCTCCTAATTTTAAAATTTATAAATAGGCTATTTATTTTCCCTTGAACAGTAAGATCATACCCTATTTAAGGACAGGAGTTACAGCCTGTGTTTTTAAACTCCATAGTTTCTATTGAGCATTAAGCATGTAATCTTAATCTTAAAGATCCTGTAGTTAGTAAGCGCTCAATAAAAATTTTGTGCTTTAAATTGAGATTAATATATAATGCAGGATACCCATTGGACACATTTTCTACCTATTTTTTCCTCTGTTAAAAAAGAATTTTTTCCCCAAGAAGATAACTGTGATTTTAGCTGCAGTAATAAGCCATTTCTTTTTTTCTTTCTTTCTTTCTTTCTTTTTTTTTTTTTTTTTTTAAGATTCTGTTTATTTATTTGGCATACAGAGATCACAAGTAGACAGAGAGGCAGGCAGAGAGAGAGAGAGGAGGAAGCAGGCTCCCCGCTAAGCAGGAGCCTGATGTGGGGCTCGATCCTAGGACCCTGGGATCATGATTTGAGCTGAAGGCAGAGGCCTTAACCCACTGAGCCACCCACGCGCCCCAAAGCCATTTCTTAACTTAAGGGCACAGTGGATACAGTTGTCTGAGTAATTTTCTTGAAGTTTCCAGGCTGAAAAAGTTGATTAAGGTCTTAAAACCTGTAGTCGAATTAAAGGCAAAGGTAGCATTGGAATACTGGTTTGGCAGCAGGTAGTTATTATGGCAGCAGTGAGATTCATGCAAAGTTTTCATTGAAAGTGAGTCCGTAAGCACTCAAAGAATGCCCTCACTGCTTATTTTCTTTAATTCATTCCATAAAATATTTTTCATGGAATGATATGCACAAGGCATTGAGCTAGGCATACTAGGTATTCAAAACCTAATTTAGAAAGGCCATAATATAAAAGATGGACAGCCTGTTATACTTGAGAAAGTTTTTCATGGACCTTTGCTTTCTCCATCATAAATGTATTATTTCTGTTTTCTGTCATCGTTTCCTTCTTTCCCTTATTTCAGTTCCCTTCTTCCCTTTTGTTTTTAAGTCTTTTTTTTTTTTTTTAAAGATTTATTTATTTGAGAAAGAGACAGAGAGAATGGGGGAGGCACAGGGGAAGAGTCTTCGGGTAGAATCCTGTTGAGCAGGGAGCCCTACATAGGGCTCTGTCTCAACCCATGAAGTCATGACCTGAGCTGAAGCCAAAAGTTGGACACTTAATTGCCTGAGGCACCCAGGCGCTGCTATTTATAATTTTTTTTTTAAATATCCTGCACTCTTTTCTTCCTACATATATTTTTTTTTTTTTATTCTTGACTTATCTACCTGGGGATTTGTTCCACCAGATTGACTTCAGAGAGGTCACTGGAAGCAAAGAGCCTATAAGTAGACCTCACTGCATGCACAGCAGGAGTAAAATCCATGAGAGAAGACGTCATACCTCCCACAGTTGGTAATGTAGCCCAAAATCATGTTCTGCATTGAAATAGTAGATATAATTGCTGAATGAATAAATTAACAATAATTCTAATACACGAAGGAGGCCTCCATCACATCAGGATAAAAGTCTTCTTGCCCAGCCTGTACACTAAGAACTGATAAAGATTTTTCTGTTCACGCTCTAACCGTCTGCCCAGCAAAGTTTTGTTGTTCTCATTACCTGGCATGCTCATGATTAAAGGTTAGTGCTTCTAGAAAATTTCTTCCCTCCCATATTTTTTTCTTTGCTCACTCCTAATTAACTCATCCATCAGATCCTAGTTTAGTTTTCATACAACTCAAATCTAGGATGGGTGTCTGATCTTAGGTAACACTGCATTTTTCCAATCACCATGTTTATTAAACCATTTTGAAATTTTTAGTTGACTTAGAAATTAGTTGAATAGAAATAGTTGTCTGTTTCTCCATTTACTATTACTTTCATTTGAACAGAGACCTGTATACCTTGTTCATGGCTATATTTTCAATATCTAAACATTTTACTTGGCAACAGCCAGGGTAGAGCCACTAAGTGAAAACCATTAGCTGAAATATTTAAATGGGACCTTTGGCTTAACCTGGCTTGTCATCTGAACTCTTCTGAAGAACTGGTAGAATCCTGGTGCCTGACTAAATCAGCTGCACGAAATCTGGCTTGAGTAAGGGAGTCAGGAAGGATTGATTGGCAGGTGACACACTGTGTGATCATGGAATAAATGAAGGACATTGTCCAGGCATGAAGCTAGAATGAAAGGCCAGGGGACAATTTGATTAAAACATCCATCTGGAAGGCATGGCCAGGAGCAGGTCCAATGCAATGGGGACTGAAACTAGAGACACACTGACATTTAAAATGAGTAGGAAAGGAAGGTGGGCTGAAGAGCCTGAAGGCCTTGCAACATATGCAAAGAATTGTTTTATAGAGCTTCTGACCTAGAGTGAAGAAAGAAAGTGAACTGTTTAAGCATGTCAGTCCAATTTGGATAGATGTTGCTATCTTCAATTTCCCACAAAATGCCCTTTAACATGGTGAAAAAAAGAACATAATAATTTCCCAACTAAATTTGACTGTAGAACTATTGTCAGTCTTGGGCAAATTTAACATTTTGGACTGAAGTGAGAACTAGTTGGTAATTAATAGATACTTAATAACTTAGAATAGAACAAGCTCCAGTACTTTAAAGGAAAGTGGGGAGACATTTGCATTCTCTGCTTTTTGGTACAGAGGTCTTGGCCCTCTGTATCTTCAGCAAGTGTCTTTTTATATTTAAAAAGTATATGACTACTGTCATAGAACTTCTCCTCCATACCTGTTTGACAATTTACCACATCTTAAGAAGTATCAGAGCAGAAGTATTTGTCGTGGCACATGGCATCCCAATAGGTGTATTTCCAGCAAGTAAATGTTGCTCCTCGTCAGACCCTTTTTATGCTGCCCTATTTTCTTTCCTAATGTGTAATAGCACTATTTGAAATTATCTTATTCATGTAGGTAATTATTATCTGCTTCCAGCAGTAACATGTAAGCTCTAGCTTGTTCACCCCTGTATTCATTAGCACCTAGGACATTACCTAGCAGGGAGTAGGACTTTGTAAATATTTGTTAAATGATAAATTAAAGAAAATGGATGGAATTTGGAATACTTCTGACTTCAGTACAATTTGTGGAGCATACTCTATCTCTTCAAACAATCAGAGAACCAGAGAGAGATGATAAGAGAAAAGCTCTCTCTAACTCAATAGAATAATGCTTGAGAATCTGTGCATGCTGGTTCACATTCCAGCTGGATACTTGATGAGACATTCTTAGCAATCTATGGGACCAAGCCATACATCTTGTCCATTAGCAAAACTGAGCCTGGATAGAGCTCTTACTTTTGAAAATAGCATCTAATTAGAAAATAAGTTTAGAAAAATTCTTGACACACTTGATAGGATAAACAAGGCATGGTCTTCACGAAACAAGGACAGAGCGCCAAAAGATGAGAACATGAGGCAGACAGACACTGAATAAGGAAGGAATCAAAAAAAAAAAAAAAGAAAGAAAGAAATAGTAAAAGTAGATTAAAATCTCTGCTAAAGAATTAAATTGATACTGAGGATAATTAAATGATGATGCATATGCAGATGCTGAAGCTATGGATGTTTAACATGTACTGAGCACTGTATATTTCAGAACATGCCCTAAGCCGTATGCATATGCCATTGGCTCCCTATCTTCCTAATCATGGCCTCACACTAGTATCAACTGGAGAAAAAATTTTAAACATCAACACTTTATGCCACATCCATATTCTGATTTAATCGGTCTAGAGTGGGACTTAGGCAGTTCCACATCACTGCACAACTCCAGCAATCACTACCAACAGAGAATAGAATGTCTCATGAATTGTGCAATGTCATAGCCCTAAGCCTCGCCATCTTTATTATTATTACTACTACTATAAAATTTCACAAGTGATTCAAATAAAAAAGCCAGTATTGAAAACTATTGGCAAATGTGATTTCATTTAATCACATTTTGGGGGGATAGGCTTATGATTGTTTCCCAAAATACAGAGAGAAAAGAAATAAATAAAAGTAATGAGAAAGCATTCTATAGATATGGGAGAAAATAGGAAGGAAATGCAAACTAAGAATTACAGGCAGGCATTCTCATGAGAGAGGCCAAGGCTGTTAGAATACAAGTAATTATTTACAGCACAATTGAAAAATGTCTTCAGTTACAAAGGAAAGACTCATTGAAGGGCGTGCCATTCTTCAGATAAAATTAATAAGAAAAGAGACATCTAGACACATCCTTGTAACATTTATAAACTTCAAAAGTATAAAATATTCTTATGAATCACCTAGCCAGGATCAGAAAAGAAAATAGAAACAAACAAAAACTGACCACAAGAGTATAAACTTTGGGCTAGCTTCAGATTTTTATGATAGAAGAAAATTTTAAAGTGTTCACGGAATTTTGAGGAAAATGGTATGTTACCTATGACCAGCCAAGATGTTGCCCTTCACGTGAAAGCAAGAGATAAACATTTTCATTTAAGACATTAAAAACCTGCTGAAAAGTTTTAGAAATATATCCTCCATCTGACTAGATTTTATAGTCATTAAATTTTTATCTCACAGCATAAACCAAATACATTTTAGACAGATTAAAAAACCATATATGTGTTTGTCTGTATCTATTTATAATTTACATTGTATATATTATATCAACAGTATACTGAAAGATGATATAGATAAATATTTCAAGGTAATGGAATGAATCAAAAAGGAAAGTATTTAAAAATTGGTTCTTTATATATCTTTTGCCTATAGAAGTTATTATAGACCAAATTTGATTCTTTAATTTTTTTAGCACAATAACATTTAGTTACTAACCAAACAATTGTTTGTGTTAAAAGTAAGTGAACACAGTAAACAAAACAAAACAAAACAAAACAAAACCACTATGGAGAATTGCACGTTGAATTGAGCTTGCTCATCCTCACAGCTAATTCCTGTCCAAAATGATGATGGAATTTTTACTCAGCTTTTTTCAAAGACCCAAGTACAAGAGAAGATATTAATGACACATTCCACCAATAATTTTCTATCTTCCAATTTTTTTTCTTTCCCATCCCATTCCTGATGTTAAACCAATGTGCTCTTTGTGAAGTTGTAGACAGTCTAAGTTTTTCTGCCATCTGCTGTAATTTCTTCAAACTTCTCTCCCAGATTACATGAAAATTGTGTTGTTTTCGAAGTGTTCTCAGTTTTTATGATGAGGTTTTTCCCATCAGAAGAGATGATACAGTCTGGTTGTCCATCACACCTACTTTTCACAGAGCCATTCCCATTCCTACTTCCTTTATGTATTCATCAGGACCTTTGTTCTTCACTAAGCGCCATCTTCCTCCCTGCTGCTGAATGGTGGCCATGGTGGGCCAAATTTTAAAGAAAACAATAAACAAGGAATATATTCTCAACATACATAGTAGACTCTGTCTATATATACAGACATATATACACAAACATATATGTGTATGGGTATACACACACACACATACACACACTGTAATGTTGTAACAAATATGAAACAGATATTGGCAAATGACATTAAAAGGCAATTACCAAATAGAAATTATTTATTGAGTGAATGTGTAAGCAAAAATTTTATTTACTTTTTTTCATTTTGGTGAGATATAACTCAACATATATCATTGTATAAATTTAAGGCATACAACATGTTGATCTGATACACTGATATATTGTGAAATGATTACAACAGTATGGTTAGTTAACACTTCTGTCACCTCACATAATTACCAATTCTTTCTTTCAAGTATATAATATAATATTGTTAGGTATAATCACTGTGCTATACACTAGAGTTCCAAAACATATTCATCTTATAACTGGAAGTTTGTCCCCTTTAACCAACATTTTCCCATTTCCCCACACCCAAACCCGTGGGAACTACTCTTCTACTTTCTGTTTCTATGAGTTGTGTGTTATGTGTGTGTGTGTTTTAACGATTCCACATATAAGTGAGATCATACAGTATTTATCTTCCTCTGTCTGGCTTATTTTACTTAGCATAATGCCCTCAAGGTCCATCCATGCTTTTGCAAATATATGTCCTTTTTTATGGCTGAATAATATTTGTATATATATATATATATGTGTGTAGGTGTGTGTATCTTTATCTATATCTGTATCTATCTATCTATCTATTTATATCACATCTTCCTTATTCATCCATGGTCAGGTATTTGGGTTGTTTATACGTATTGGCTATTGTGAATAATGCTGCAGTGAACATGAGAGCACAGATATCTCTTTGAGGTACTGATTTCCTTTCCTTTGAATGTATACATAGAACTAAGATTGCTGATTCATATGGTAGCTCTACCTTCAGTTTTTCTACCTTCACCTTTCTACCTTTCCACCTTCAGATTTTACAAAGTAGCTGCACCAATTTACATTCCACAAACAGTGTACAAGAGTTCCCTTTCCTTCACACTCACTGATACTTTTGTTTCTTGTCTTTCCAAAGCAGTCATTCTAACAAGTGTAAGGTGATCTCCATTGTGGGCTTGATTTGCATTTTCCTGATGATTAGTGATATTGCATATTTTCATGTAATCATTTGCCATTTGTATGTCTTTGGAAAAATGAACTATTTGGCTTCACTGCCCATTGTTTAATAAGACTGTTTTTTTGCTCTTGAGCTATATGTGTTTCTTATAGATTTTGGATATTAACCCCTTATCACATAATTTCCAAATATTTTTTCTTATTTCATTTGTTGCCTTTTCACTTGGTGATGGTTTCTTTTGCTGTACAGAAGCCTTTAGTTTGACATCATTCTACAGTGTGCTAATAAAGAGCAATTTAGAAAGACTCCAAATTAGATCCTTATCTTACCATGCACAGAAGCATACATTTATTTATTGCTTTAACACAGTATTTTCTATGTCTGTCTGTATGAGAGCACCATAACCTTTTGCATCTTGATTTCTTTTGTATTGCAATGACTAAAATTTCTACATGATTTTAGGGATAAAAATAACAAAATGGCTAGGCTATTTTAATCTATTTTCACAAAAAACAAGTACACAGTTGTAGAAATATCAAGTCTTTCATTTATACCTGTATCTTTAATTTTCTCATAAGAAAAAAAAAAAGTAGGCTAATGCATGAGTTCTTAGCCTTTTGCTGTAATGCCATTACAAATCAATTTGAAAGAATGTGTGCAATTCTTATACTGCAGGGAATATTTGGCAATTACATTACTTCAGGATTCTGTTTTTTTATAGAATGTGTACTCACTAAAGAGATAAGTAATGTTAAATAAATTAGCATCTTAATGAAAACTGTATATTAATATTGTTCCTGTTCGTAAGTAGTGATTTAATTCTAGTAAATCACAGAATTCAATTTTTGCTAAATAAATATCATTGTCTTGAAAAGTATAATGCTACAACTAAGCATTTGCTGTACTCCCTGATATTTAGAGATGGCCATTATTAAAAGAGGAAATGTATTCATTTTAAAGACTAGATGGCTTGGAAATTTTACTTACTGATGGGGCAAATTAGATAGGCATATTCAATACTCTCAATTCATTAGGTAATCCAGTTTTGGAATGCGATACTTTTATATTGTATCACTCAAGTAATAGAATTTTAGCAACAGTTCTATCATAATTTTGATTTCATTAAAAGATGCAGCCTAGCCACGAAGAATAAGAGTAAGATTCTTACCACACAGTATAATGGTTAGAGGATAGTTTTTAAATAGCATTTTTAATCCAAAGGAATTTAACTTTAAATGAAATTAAGACCTCAGTGTGATTTTAAAAAATAATGTATATTAGAGTTAACTTTAAAAATACCATATATGTTAGTAAATATGAAATTCCAGCTGAAGTGAGCAAATATTTAAGAAATTTCCAAGTTTTACTTTTATTTTTATTTATTTATGTTTATGTATTTATTTTATTTAATGTTTTATTTTGAACTATAGTTTCTGTTGGGTATTAGATTCAGTGAATAATGGTTATATAAATCACTTTTTGTCATGGAGTATAAGGCTTGTGTGCGTGTGTGTATGTGTGTGTACTTTTCATGCTTAACATGGTTTATGAGGTGATTCAAACTGTAGTTTCCAAAGTCTCTCAAGACTTACTTTCCTGTTCATTTTTTCCTACTCTTGAGTTCTCAGAAACATCTTTGGTCTTGATTAGTGCCTTGAAATTTTGACCACTGCCTGCTCTTTTGCCTTCTTAACTCAGAATGCAGAAGATACAGTGTACTATGATACATGCAAAATCATGTATGAACAGTATTTGTTGAGTGCTTATTATATATAAAATTCTGTGCCATTTTTTACCTGTTATCTAAGACTATTGGCAAGTCATATCACAGATGAGCAAGCTGAAACTCAGATGTTAAGTCACTTTCAAAGATGCTGTAAATATAAAAGATTAGTGATCGATTTGGGGTTTGTTCTTAGATGTGTCTGAATTCAAAATCTATAACAGGTTGAGAAGATAAATTGAGTATGCATATCAGTTTTTTCATCTGATCAGATGCTCCATGTCTGTTAAAAGGCCCTATACAACTTTCTCAAAAATATGTTAGTTGTCCTTTAGTATCCTTGTTTTATGGTCTGGAATCACTAAGCTGAGGTATACTGGAATCAAATTAATCAAGACTCACTGGACTTTTAATGCTACTGGTCAATGGCAGCATCTTATCAATGAACTTGAAGAGTCTGTACCAGGAGCTAGGGATCTGCTTTTTCTTGCTGGCTGCCAGTAGACTTGTTAGCTCAGGCTGCATATCTTCAAATTCCCTCAGAGACTTTTTCAGTTGAAGGTGCACTGAACCTAGCTGAGTCAGAATATTCTAGAGACCATCTCCAAGTTCAATGATTTGCTAGGAGTACTCACAGCACTCAGTATGTAGAGGCCCTCATGGCTATAATTTTTTTTACAGTGAAAAGATACAGAGCAAATCAGCAAAGGGGAAAAACACATGAGGCAAAGTTGGGAGAAGCCAGGCAAATGTTAAAATGCCTTTTTAAAGAATTATTTAAATATTTCAAATATATAGATAGTACAGGGAATAATGTAACAAGTAGTCATGTAACCACCAGTCATATTTAACAAATGTTAATATATTGTCGTTTTGCTTCCAGTTGTTTTAAAGCTACAGATATATTTGAAGCCTATTTCCCTTACTAATTGCTAGTTCAGTTGCTATTTCCCCAGAGCTGGATCATTATGTAGCTCACCTCCTAGGGCACTATTTTTGTAAAATATAGTGCAAATGGTTGCATGGAGAGGAGCAATGCTGCTGTTCTGCCCTTGAATTAGTCTATATCTGAGAGTTGGTAAGGGATTTCCTGACAATGCTCTTGTACTTTTATTACATGTGTATGGACCCACAAATAATTTGTAGTATTATTTTTGAATTTTCAAAGATAAACATAAATACTAGCGGGCTCTTTGTAGCTAAATCTAAGGAAACATTTTCAGTGTTCATCTTGTTTGACCTCTCCATAGCATTTGGACTACTTGTCCTTCTTTAAACTCTTTCTTGAGCACATTAGTACCCTGATTCTCCTCCCTCTTGGCACTCAGTTAATAAAGTCTCCTTCCTTGACTCTTTTCAAATATTTTGTGTCTTTTTTTTGTTAAACCCAATCTTATGGGGATTTTATTCATACCCATATATTCTTGTAGTACCTCACATAGATGGTGATTACTGCCTCATTTGGGTCTTCATTCCTGGCTTTATGCCTTCATTAATATCCTTATAAGACTGATTACTGGGGCACCTGGCTAGCTTAGCTGGTTAAGCCTCTGCCTGCGGCTCAGGTCATGACCTCAGGGTCCTGGGATCAAGCCCCACATCAGGCTCTCTGCTCAGCAGGGAGCCTGCTTCCCCCCACCCCCCAGCCTACTTGTGATCTCTCTTTCTGTCAAATAAATAAATAAAATCTTTAAAAAAAAAAAAAAAGGACTGATCAGGTCTATATCATATATTCCATGCTTTATTTTAAGCCATAGATTAGGTACAGATGAGTAATAAAATAAACCTATAAATCTGAAATTTACTTTTATTTTGGTGCTATATTTTTCTAATAGACAAGATGTTTTTTAGTTTGCAAGGTTATAAATTTATTATTCCTCTTGAATGCACTTCTTTTTTTTAGTCCCAGCAAATGGCATTAATCATTCAATCAGAACGGACTAGCCACCATTATTGACTTTTTTTTTTACGTCGCTACCAACACCTAATCACCAGGTTCCACTGGAACTCCTTTCATGCCTCTGCAGTCATTTATTTGTTTCCAACCATATCCCCACTGACCTAGTAAAGAACCTTATCAGTTCTCATCTGTATTGATCTTTCTTTGTAACTTGTTTTCCTTATGCTAATCTCACAACATAATAACCTCTTCCAACAATTCATTCTTCTTCTGCTTCTAGAGGGATCTTATTAAAACACAACTCTGCTCATGCCTGACCCATTCTTACAATTCACACCTTCTTTGACCACTTTCACTAACCACTATGCTTTCCAGTCACATGAAACTAACAACATTTCTTAAGATTTTTTATGTTTTCTCTTAGCTCAAGAGTTTTTTACTTGGTGAGGTATAAGTAACTTACAGTTTTTGATGACTAAATCCATTACCATCTCCCAGAACTTCCCCTGACTGAGTTCTATAATATCTACTTGTCTTAACAAAAGTTGGCTTATTCATCACTTCTTCCCCAAAAGACTTTTTTAAAAAATATTTTATCATTTTATTTATTTGACAGAGAGAGACAAAGTGAGAGAGGGAACACAAGCAGAGGGAATGGGAGAAGGAGAAGCAGGCTTCCTGCTGAGCAGGGAGCCCAATGTGGGGCTCGATTCCAGAACCCTGAGATCATGACCTGAGCCGAAGGTCATGATGACTGAGCCACCCAGGCCCCTCCCCTTGAGAAGCAAAGGCTTTCTTAATCTTCAGTTCTTCCTTTTCCCAGGTGGTGTAAGTACTTCATCATCTTCACTGGCTACATTGTATTATGATCTGTTTACTTATTTATCTCTCTTGCATTTCCTGATAACAAATACTTATTCATATTTGTATCCTCAATGACAACCACCTACTTAACAGAAGATGCCCAATAAATATATATTGAATAGTGGGATAAATGAAATTCTGTTGTAGAGATTAATATTTTAAAAAGTCTATTAAAATCATCCTACCAAGGCTTAGCTCACAAACTGCCTCCTAATTAAGCCTTTGAGATTCTTTTCCCTGTGTAACATGGTTATGACTTTTCTTCCCCAAAGAAAGAATTTTCTTTCCTTTCTCATAACTAATGATATTCTGTCTTGTATAATTTATGTGTATGTGTGTCTTTGCCCTACCTTGCTATTCCAGTTTTAAGCTCCTGGGGACACTGATCCCAGGTTCTCCTTTTCTCCGTATACCCAGCACCAAGCCCTGTCCTTTAAGGCAGTGGATTGTTATATGCTAAGTGGATTTTGAATTTCTTTAACTGCCATAACATGATCAGGCTACAGTATCAGTATCCGGTCCAGACCACATATCAGTTATATTTTAGATCTACTGGAAATAAAAACATTTGTTGCTTAAACTATTATATTAAAATAAATTCTCAGTAAAGCAGTGGATCGTATTTTCTATGAAACAGAAGCGTGAGATCAGAATGATGTGATGAAGTGATTATCCATTTGTCTTTCTTCCTCTCTATCTCCTGGTACAATGTTGGAAACAGAATGCTCGTTACATGATAATTATTATTTTATGATATTTAAGTAATCAACATGGACTTACTAGAATACTTATGGGTATTGTTTATACTTCTCTAATGGCTATCCCAATGATATAGGAAGACATCAGATATTCCTCATTAAAACCATTGTTCTGAATTTAAAAATTTTCTCAGAAAACACTATCAACATTCTATTTATGCCATCATGAGATCATTTGAGTCATAGGTATCATAGTCTGATCATTGGGTTTTGTTAGATGTTCCCAGTATTTTTTAGGAAAGAAGCTAATTTTTGAATGAATTTTAAACAAATATACTTGAAAACAACTAATACAAATCAGACACAATCATAATTCATCAGAGTAGAATACTTAATGTATATTCTTTCGAACATCATGATCTAGGTTATAATTACATTTAGCAAGGATTTATCAAATACCTACGTGAGTAAAAGGCTATAATTTTTTATAAAATTTTGTTAGAAAAATTTAACTTTTACTCTTTTCTGTTTTAATGGGGATTGTCAGGGGCTAGAGAAAGGACAGGGGGAGGTATTGGTCAAGGGATACAAATTTCCAGTTCCGAAAGATGAATAAGTTCTGGAGATTTAATGTATAGTAATGTGACTATAATTAAGATATAATTAACAATGCTGATATATATACTTGATGTTTGCTAGCAAATAGGTCATAAAATGTTCTCACCACACAAAAGAAGCTTTGCTCGACTGTGGTGATTATTTCTTGATGTATACGTATTTCAAAGTATCAAATGCCATACTTTAAATATATACAATTTTTTTGGTTAATTATACTTTAATAAAGCTGGAAAATAATAAAGAAAATAAAGCCAGAATTGCTCTGCTAAGGAGTACAAGTTCATATTCACTTTAGAACCATTACAAAAAATGTGCTACATACTTGCTAAGATGAATAGGTATGTAGGTATCTTTCTTGTATTGTTTTTCTAAATGAGCAACATGGAGATAATTCACAATTAGATCTTGTTGAGGGCATGTTCTACAGTGAGTGCTTTAAAGGCACCATTTAATTAACCTATGAGGCACAGAGAAGTAAGCTAAGGAATAGCACTATAGCAGTACAGATTTCAACTTAAACAGACGGATTTAAGAGCCATTGATGTTAGCCACTATGCAATATTGGTATAATGATTTCTTTTACAAGAGGAAATGTAAAAAGCAAATTTCTTAAAAATGCATTTTTATATTTGGTATCTGCAATTTTATCATTTTCTAAAGAAAAATTTTTTATTAGTAACTCTGAAAGTTTTCTAATACCAATTAAAATGCAGCCTGACCATGACTTATTTTATTTTCTGTTTAGTTCCAAGTGAATGTCTGCATTAATTCACAAATAGTTGACTTATTGTGTTGCATATCATTTTAAAAAAATCACATTTCATAATAACAGTACATTTATCACCATACAAATTGCATTAAATTTTTATCCACAGCGAGGCTGTGGTGCAAAAATAAACGTAACATTCATCTCATTCTGAGGTAGCCACTTGACAAATAGCTGAAATGGAGATATGGAAAACAGGTCTGTTGCGGACTTCCCCAGCCAGTGTAGCCCGCAGCCATTTTCAAATGGACATTAATAAAGGTACTCTGCAATGTTTGAGAGGGCAATAAATAACAGACAAGAAATATGCCATCATTTGTGCAAAAGGTTCATTAGAATACTAATTAACTTTTTTCTTATAAAAGATATTTAAGATTAATAAGTACAGGAAAAAAAAACAAGCGTGTATCCCTTAAGGAAAGAACTTCTTTTCTACCACCCAGACTCCTTCTAAAGCAGGCCACGTGAAATGCGTACATGCAAATTAAGTAAATGTTGACATTATGATTCTATCAGTTGACCCATAGGTAAATGCTGCCCCCATTCTGAAATGGATATCAAGGTAGATCCCCTAAGTTACCAATTCATAAAAATATAAGCATCAATGCATGATTTTGCATGTCTCTAAGTCATATATACATGTCCTTTTATAGTTTCAAAGTGAGTTTATGCCTCCTATTCATGTAATCACAACAATCTTTGAGTTGACATAGAATTTAAAACTGAAAGAGACAATGGGGGTCATGGAATGCACACACACTTTGCAGATAAAGAAATCTGGAACCAACGTCATATTTCAGAGGACAATTACCAGAATGGTGAGGGAACTCAAATCCAGGAGAAAGCTTGTGCCCAAGAAATATTTGCCAAACTGGATTAAATGAAATAATGTTGCAGGAATTCTCTGTTCTTGGTGCCTGTAGTTCTTAGTCATGGCACTTTGAAGAATGAAGCTGTGGACTAGATGAAGAGTGGTGGGCAGAAAAGCAAAGTTTATTGAGCAAAAGCTCAATACAAAGTTCAGGATGGGAGGGAGGCCCTTGGGGTTTCCAAGTTTAGGGGTTTTTATGAGCTCTTTTGCCGAACTATCATAAGCAATCAGAATGTGCTGAGTCTTGCCAATCAGGGCTTTGGTCACGTTTCTGTCTACCTATTAAGTTAAAGTTAATGGGCTGATGGTCTTTTTTGCTGACATCTGGGGGCTTATGTCTTAACTGCCCCTTGCCTATGATAGTAACAGACACTTTGTGGTTAGTTGTCTTATTTTAAGGCATTTTGCAGAATGTAAAGGCTGTAAAGGCTGTAAAGCAGAATGCTAGGGTGGTCCCTGTCTATGCTGCAAAACAGGGTGTTGGTACTGTCTTATTTTAGCTGTCTTGACTCCATATTTTCTCATTGTGGACCCCAGCCCTGACTACCTAACTGTCCAACTCACTTCTAACAATGTAATGGAGAAAAGTTACCGGTTTAGATATGAATCAAAAAAATGGTAGAAAATCAATTTTCATGGAATTCAGATACAAAATGGCATTGACAAAGCCTAAATTTATATATTCTTTGCATATGGTAAATTAAAGATTTATATTTTCATCTGTCAGAAGAATATGCTAGCTGGAAAAATTACATTTTAGGCGGATGAACTTTTTCCTGAACAGGAAAAAAGTTTTTTGATTTCAAGAATTCAGGAAAAAAAAAAAAAGAGAGAGAGAGAGAGGCACTTATTAAAATTGTTTTCCTAAAAAGAGATTCAGGATGCAACATTTTCTTTTTCCTTTTCCTTTCTTTTATTTCACCCCCCCAAAGACATGCTTGGCATATAAGATATTTTAAAAATAAAATGAAGCAACGCAGAACTCAGTAAGCATTTTTATCTGGTTCAGTGCCTTTAAGTCCTTCATTAAAACTTTGTCTATTTGCTACTGGCAGAAGAACTTTCTATGTCAATATTTTAAGAGCAATATTGGAAAGAAATGTTGCTTTTCAATGATTCCCCCTGCCCCCCCCGCCCCAATTAAGTTTTGTGGGAAAGAATTCCAAAGCAAAGGCGGAGAAAAATCTATCACTGAAGGGCATCTTCCCTGTAGATACAGAGCAGGAGTTACTGCTAACCCTTTGAAGTTTCCCATTCTTCCACCTCCCTCCTCCCCTTCCTCCTATGTGACATCTGAACTTCCTAGTCAGTCTTGGTCCAGGAGAAACTGAATTGGCCTAATCCACATGGAAATTGATCCCACATACTCAGCTTCATAAACACCATTTTGGGGAAGATCATACTTACGGTTTCTCCTAACTGCTGAGTTTTTAATATTTTATCTTTTTTTTTTTTTTTTTTTTAAAGTAAAGCTCTAGTGATATCCAGTTGAGGATATCCAGAGAGATTGCCAGGGCTGTTTGGCCTAAAGCCTGGAACAAGACTGTGAGTAATGAGGTGGGAGGGATTTATTATGGTTCTTTGAAGAGCCTTGTTGGGAAGCTGGTGAAGGAGGGTGGAGAAGGAGACTGCAGGAAAGAAGATAAAGGAGCCCCTTAGGGAGTCCTGGAGGGAGGGAGGGAACTTAGCTCCAGAAAGGCTTCTGATGGGCAGGTGGTCCTTTGGATATTTATCTCACTAAAACCAAATTTCTAAGTCTTTAGAGGTTTGCCTGCCATTAGGTTTTGTAGCATAGTGTTACATTTTTCTAAATGTTGGTTATTTGTCTCCTTGGAAATTGCTTGCCTTGTTCGTAGAAAAGAATGAAGAGTAGCTGTCCAAGCAAGAGACTTCAATTTCTTCTCAGGGAGTGTAGTCCATTAAATGGCTATTACAAATAAATCTCATAGTTCACAGATATTGCTTCTTTATGATTTATCAGCTAAATCTTCTATTAGAAGAATGAGTCTTCAGTGTGATGAAGTCCCAGAACCTAAGTCAGGTTCGGTGGGGTGAGGAGGTTCGGAGCCGACGACTAAAGAAAGAATTCTTAAGACGTCGTTGGTGCAAAATGGTGGTTTATTAAAGCACGGGGACAGGACCCGTGGGCAGGAAGAGCTGCTGCCCCGGGTTGTGAGGGTCGGCATGTTATATACCTCGCGGTTGGGGGGAGGTGGTGAAGGGATGGGAGGTTTCAACAGAGTCTTCACATGTTACGGAGGGCCTACAAGGTGCCCGTGGGGAGGCCTTGCCCTTATGGCCTGATCAATGTCGTCTTTAGGTCAGGCACTAACATCAAGATAGTTGGGAGATTCTTGGTGGGGTGTTATGATCCTGCTGTCATTTACATTCCCTTCTACCTCAGCCTCCTCCAGTTTATGATGGGGAGGGAGACATTAGGGCTTCAGGAACCGAGAGTTATATGCCTCTGGAAATTTGTGCTATTGATAAGGTAACCTCCCTGTTTAGGTCTCTAGGACATCTGTAGAGCAAGGGAGATTCCTGTTCTGCAGGATTGCGATCCCTGCAAGTTAACTATTTATTGTTTTATGGCAGTCAGGGGTGCTTGAGGAATGCTACACATATGGAGGGGAGCGGGTGGAAGAGGGGGTGCAAGGCGCCAGCTTTTGCTCTGTCCTCAGCCAGCCTCCTGCTCCCTCATCAAGTGGACAGATAGGGCGAAAATTCTTAATTCCAAAATATGGTAGTCCTTTATTGAAACAATAATTTGCAGCTTTTGTCAAGGTGTGTATTCCTGCCTGTAGCCATAGTTCTGAAAAAAATAGTAGTTCCTTTTCAATTTTGCCCAGTGGTCCTCCACACTTTTACATTCTATCAGTGTTTGCTATGTTCTAAGACTATGTCAAGATACAGAGCCATGTTATCTCTGCCTTCCCAAATGGATCTATAGTAATACATCCCCCATGAGTATGATGGATGCATGAAGTAGGTATTCAGCTATTTTCTGTAATTTGAGAAGCTCAAAGAAAATTCATCTCCCAAAACATCACTGAAGGATGCTTGGGGACCTCTTCTGAGCTCATTGTTTTTAAAAATGCAAATTCTCCTTAGTATATTAATATGATAATCTCCTAATGCTTGAGCTAGGATTTATTTTATCACATGAGTTTCAATCAGCAACCATTTGTTGGCCACATTTTATGTTTGAAATACAAAGTTATTTACTCTGTTGGACATGAATATAGAAGTTATCCTTGCACCTGGATAGCTTATAGACTGCCAGATTGTGAGTTGCTTAAAGGCAGAGTGTCTTTTCTAGTGCCTAGAATGGTAGAGTTAATAAACAGTATTTAGGAATAAACACATTACTGAATGATTCCGGTAGATTCCTCATGTAACAAATATCTGTGGTCCATAGAGTACATTATGAACATCATGAGAGTATTTAAAAAGTTTTTCTAAAGAGGCGTGTGAGGACTGATAGGAGCTTTGTAAAGTATGCTTCACATGCCTTTGATGTAGTTTTGGAAGGTTGGTATGGTCTGGAACTGACAACCAAGAAAGAATTCTTGAGACATCATTGGTGCAAAAAAGAGATTTTATTAAAGCACAGAAACAGGACCCATGGGCAGAAAGAGCTACTGCACTGGGGTTGTGAGGAATGGCTAATTATATACTTGGGATTTGGGGGAGGTTAGGAAAGGGAGATGTCCCAAAGGACTTTCATATGTTAAAGAAGACTCTCTGGATACTGGAGGCCTTGCTATTATCAAGCTAAAGTTGTTTTTCCCTCTAGCAAAGCATTAATAGTTAGACAGTTGGGAGTTTCCTGGAGGAAGGTCACACATATCCCACCCAGGAGTTGGGGTAGGGGGTTTGAGGGGTGTCAGCTTGTGCTTTGTCCTCAGCTTTCCTTCTGTTCCCTCATCATCTTGATTATTGGGTAAGATTTAGGCAGCTTTTGCAAAAGGGTTGTGGAATCTTTGTTAATAGTAAAGACAGAGTTCCAGAGATTAAAAATTAAAGAGTTGATCCTATTTAGGAATTGACCAGTGCTATTTAGGAATTTACTGTGAGGCAGGAAGTGAAAAAAACAAGAAAACAAGGCTTGCGGCCATAAATGGAGTCTTATGAATGCCTTGTAAAGAAATGCAGATTTTATTCCTAAAATAAGCAATAGGGACCTATTGATCATTGTAACAAAAAGATCATAGAATATGTGAGATAAAATGAAAATAGTCTGGGGACAAAAGTCAGTTTTTGCCTACACCACAAGTTGATAAAGTTAGCCTAGAGTTCAATGAATCCAAGAAGAATATTGCATAAGTTATTTGAATACTAACTCTCTACATAAGAAGATATTTCTATGTCAATTTACTTTTGCAACAAAATTTAATGCCCTCCTTTTCTTGGTCCTTTTGATGAAGTTTTAGAATATAAGTGAGGTTCCGTGGGGTAGAGTCCTGAGCCAATGACCAAGAAAGAATTCTTGGTGCAAAATGGTGGTTTGTTAAAGCATGGGGACAGGACCCCTGGGCAGAAAGAGTTGCTACCCCCTGGTTGTGAGGGGTGGCTGATTATATACTATGGGATTGGGGGAAGTAAGGAAAAGAGAGGGTTTGAAAGAACTTTCATATGCTAAAGAGGACCTACAGGATACCCAGGACCTTGCCATTGTTAAGTTAAGGTTGTTTTTCCCCTCTAGAAAGGCATTAACATTAAGATAGTTGGGAGATTTGGGGAAGAATGTCCCACCTGTCCTACCCAGAAGTGGGGTGGTAGGGGGAGGTTGTAGGGTGTCAGCTTGTGCTGTCCTCAGCTTGCTTTCTATTCCCTCATCATTCTGGCACTTTTATTAGGGCATTAGGTGACTGGATTCATTGGTTCTGTGAATAGTATGGGACTTCCTTGGTGTAGAACTCAAACAGTGAGGACCCTTTGGCTGATGGGCAGAGGGGCCTATGGAACACTTGGACCATGCCCTGGGAAAAGGGTGGAGCCCCAGTGGGGAAGAAAAAAATTCCACAGGTTTTTTTACATGAGAAAATAAGTCACTGGAAGGAGGTATTCTCCAAACATAAAGCAAAAACACTGCAAAAGAATCTGGGATAATATCTTAAATACCATTATTGTTAATACTGTTGCCTGTGTCTTCTAAAATATCAATTAAATGTCTTGAAATCTAACCACAATGAGCAAAAACACCCACTCAGTTGGTTTTTACCCTTACAAACTCTAAGTGGTGCCAGAGGCTTATGTGGCACCATTCTCATAGATTTTTAATGGCAGCCACATGATCTCTCTTTTAATTTCCCCAGATTAAGATTTAGAAAGTGCTCCTTTTATAAATCAGAGGATATATGCAAAATGCCCCCTTTAAAGGCAGCTGCTCACAGCGCAGCAGTACAAAGGATTGGATTCAGTGCTTTGGAACTTGCCCCCACTTTTTTTTTTTCCCAGATGGATAATTGTTAGAGGGTTATTAGAGGTAATGTTAAGTGGAAGGCAATTATGAGAAGACTACCTTCATTTTGCTTTGAATGTTGAAACATTCACAGTATTTGTTGTGTGTTCCTGGTAATGGAATTCAACACTCTATCCTTGTTAAAATGTTCTTCAAATACATACGATTGTGTGGATGTGTAGGAATAAAGTATGTATTACAGAGTTAGTCTCTCTGCAAATTGTTCTCCTGTTAGAACAAATGTAAAGTCTTTTTTATTATGTAACTTCAACAAGAATGTGACTTTTGAAGTTCTTAAGGCGCCTTTTATTTATTTTTAAGGTCCATGCATTTTAGTTCAGCCTTAGAGGTACCAAACACAGGAATGTTGCCGAAGTATCTTTTTAAAAAAAAAAAAAATTTATTTGAAAGAGTTAGGGCATGCGTTGGGGAGGGGCAGAGGGAGAGAGAGAATCTTAAGCAGACCCCTCTCTCAAATGATGTAGGGCTTGATCCCAGGACCCTGAGATACTGATGGAACTGAAACCAAGAGTCAGAGGCTTAACTGACTGAACCACCCAGTAATCCCTCAGGGTATCTTTTGAATAAGTGAAAACTTTTGGAAAAAATAATAGCAAGTAAACTATTTCACTCTATTTTTATATTCTATCTGAATGTTTTCAATTACATTAACATCAAAATATTTTTTAAAAATTGCATACTTGCAACACATATTGTCCAGATCTTTGAGCCATTTCAATAAAAATCAATCTAGTTGTTGTTGTTTTATTTTAAAGAACATTGCAGAAAATATAACCTCTATAGTCTTAAGAAATAGGTAATTTGGAAGTGATGTTTACATTTATGCATAAGGTATTTAGTTTGGCTACAAAGTCTCTGACTAGGACAAATTGTCAACTGTTGCTAATCATTCTTATTCTTAAAATATTTTTAAAAAATGTACTTGCAAAAGAAAAAATGTCCTTGATTATTTTAGAAGCAAATATAAGAGTCACTGCTGTTATGATGCTTATTTGCATGTTTCAGAATGTTGAATATATTAGTAATTAATATTTATCTCACTTCAATGATACAGGCTTGGAATAGTAAAAGAATGCCTGATTTATGAATGCAGAGACAGAAGACAGCTTAGTTCGAAGAAGACTCATTGCTTTAATAATGATAACATGAAATTGAAATGCACTAGGACAGGGATCTTAGTGTCTAATTATTCTCAGAAATTGGTGTTCAGCCATAAAAGACTTCATTGAAACATTTATGTTGAAGGACTGCTGTGAGCACTGTGGCAACTGTAAAAAACTAAATGGAGTGGATATTTATTTCAAAAAGGCAGGCAGAGAGAGAGAGAGAGAGAGAGAGAGAGAGGAGGAGGAAGCAGGCTCCCCGCTGAGCAGAGAGCCGGATGTGGGGCTCGATCCCAAGACCCTGAGATTATGACCTGAGCTGAAAGCAGAGGCTTTAACCCACTGAGCCATTCAGGCACCCCTGATTTCTAAGTTGAATTGAGTTTTATTGAGATGTGTATTGTGGCCCAGGAGCGTCTATCTTGGTGCATGTTTCATGTGCACTGAAAATAATGTCTTCTCCATGTGTTTGATATAATGTTTTATAAATGTCTATTAGGATAAATTTGGTTTATATTAGTTGTTTTCTTAAAATATATAAAATATGCAACTGTATTTGTGAATTTGTATGTTCTCCTATTAGTTCTGTCTGATTTTGTTCCACATATTTTGAAACTCTGTTATTAGGATTGGTATGTATGCTTGGTTTTATCACTATAAAATATCCTGCTCCATTTTTGGGAATATTCCTTTTTCTGAAGCCTCTTTGAATTAATATAAATATAGTTGTGCCAGATTTTTATGCTTATTATTTGTATGATACTGATTTTTTTTTGTCCTTTTGCTCTCAACTCATTTAGGTCTTTATATTTAAACTGCATTTTTAAAGTTTATAGTAGCTTTATAATGTAGTTTGTAATCAGAAAGTATGATGCCTACAGTTTTGTTCTTCTTTATCAAGATACTCTTGGCCATCTTAGATCTTTTGTGTTTTCATAAGAATTTAAGGATTGTTTTTTATTTCTATGAAAAATGGCAGTAGAATTTTGATTGAGATTGAATTGAATCTGTAGATTGCTTTGGGTGGTATACCTCCTTGCTTAGATTTGTTATAAAATATTTAGTTTTATTATTTTTGATGTTATCATAAGTGGGATTGTTTCCTTAATTTCTTTTTCCAGAAGTTTATTGTTAGCATATAGAAATGCAACTGGTTTTGTATATTGATTTTATATCCTGCAACTTTACTGAATTTGTCTATTAGTTCTAACAGATTTTTGGGAAGTCCTTAGGGTTTTCGTATAAGATCATGTCATCTACAAAAAGAGACAGAAGAAAAAACTTTTCAGCTTTCACTGTTGAGCATGACGTTAGCTGTGGGTTTGGCTATTTATGGCCTTTTTATGTAGAGGTGCATTCTTCTATACCTAATTTGTTGAAAGCTGTTAATGTGAAAGTTGATGACCTTTGTCAAATATTTTAACCAACAAAATGAAAAAATAACCTACAGTTACCTGCGAGAAAATATCTGTGAATTATATATCTGATAAGAGGTTAATATCCAAAATATACAAGGAACCTATACAACTCAATAACAAAAAATCCCACAAATATCCCCATTAAAAAATGGGCAAAGAAATTGAATAGATATTTTTCCAAAGAAGACATTCAGATGACCTACAGGTACATAAAACAGTGCTCAACATCACTGATCATTAAGGAAATGCAAATCAATACCACAATGAGATATCACTTCACACCTATTAGGATATCTTTTATGAAAAAAAATAGATAACAGGGCGCCTGGGTGGCTCAGTGGGTTAAGCCGCTGCCTTTGGCTCAGGTCATGATCTCAGGGTCCTGGGATCGAGTCCTACATCGGGCTCTCTGCTCGGCAGGGAGCCTGCTTCCTCCTCTCTCTCTCTGCCTGCCTCTCTGCCTACTTGTAATCTCTCTCTGTCAAATAAATAAATAAAATCTTAAAAAAAAATAGATAACAAATGTTGGTGAGGATATGTAGAAAAAGGAAACCTTGCATATTGTTGGTGGGAATGTAAATTGTTGCAGTCATTATGGAAAAAAATATGGAGGTTTCATAAAAAATTATACATAGATTTAAAATATGATCCAACTGTCCTACTGGGTATATATCTGAAGGCAATGAAATATACACTACCATGTTGCAATATTATTGACAATAATCAAGACATGGAAACACTAAATATCCATTGATGGATGAATGGATGAAGTACACGTATATGTACACACATACCCATGATGGAATATTATTCAACATGGGAAAGTAAGAAACTTTACTATTTGCATAAACATGGATAAACTTAGATGACATTATGATAAGTGAAATTGGCAAGAAAGACAAATACTATATGATCTCACTCATATGTGTAATCTATAAGAAAAATAGTTGAACTTGACCACATAGTATCAGAGAGTAGAATGGTGGTTACTAGGAGCTGGGCAGTGGAGGAGGTGGGAAGGTGATGGTCAAAGGGTACAAGCTTCAGTTAAGAGATGAGTAAATTCTTGGGACGTAATGTATTGCCTGGTGACTATAGTTAGTAATACTGTAGTGTATATTTGAATTTGCTAAGAGAGTAGACCTTAAACATTCTTAACACACACACAGATATGCACACAAAGTGGCTATGTGAGGTGTTAGATGTGTTAATTAACCTGATTATGGTAATCATTTCACCATATTACATATTTATATACAATTTTAATTGTCAATTATATCTCAATGAAACTGAAAAAAATTTTTAAAAAGTTGTGCATAATCGCAGATTAGCTCCTGGATCCAAACTGTTTAAAATGACCTGATTGGGGAATTTTAAACTACATTTCTGAGTGTATATTAGATAGTATTGTGTCACTACTAAATTTTCTGAACATCGTATTTTGGTTATTAAGGAGAATATTCTTAGTCTTTAGAGATACATACTGAGCTATTTATGAGTAAAGTATCATGATATCTGCAATTACCTCAATTAATTCAGAGGGGAAAGATAAAACAGTGTACGTAATGTTGACAACTGGTGACTTTAAGTGATGAATAGTTGAGGATTCATTGTACTATCCTTGCAGCTCTTCTGTAAGTTTAAAATTTCTTTCAAAATAGAAATCTGGGAAAAATACCTTTAATTCACCTTCCTTTTTTGAAGAACATTTTACTCTAGGTTGATTTTTTTTTTCTTTCATCACTTGTCTTCTCCCTTGTGTTATTTTCTGATGACAAGAGCATGATCATTCTTATTACAGTTTATGAATATGTGATGGGACTTTTTTCCTCTGGCTATTTTAAGAGTTCCTCTTTTTTCTTTGGTCTATAGAAATTTGATGGAACTGGTGTGGTTTTCTTTATCTTTGTCCCTTTATATATATATATATAGATATAGATATAGATATAGATATTAATTTGGAGCCTCAATTTTAATTAAAATACTATAATTTGAATTTGAGTATTGAGGAGTAACCATGAAACATGTTTTTAATTTCTAAAGTTAATGATTAGCTGTATTTATTTTAAAGCAGTCCTTTGTATTTTATTGAGCTTCTAGGAAGTGTGGGTTAATATTTTTAATCAAAATTAAGAATTTTAATTCTTATTTATCTAAATATTTTTTCCATTTCCATCTCTCCTTGAGACTCAATTACTTGTATATTCGTCATTTGACATTATCTCATCTTTCTGTGAAGCTCATTTATTTATGTATGTATGTCTTCCTATATGTTCTTTAGTTTAGTCTCTATTACCCTGTCATTTTCAAGTTCACTTTTTGTCTCCCTTTACCCCAGCCAGTGAATTTTTAAAAATTCCAGTGTATTACAGCCCTAGAATTTCCATTTCTTTCCTTTTTATGGTTTCCATTTCTCTTTTGTGATTCCTCATTATGTCCATCTTTTCTTATAAATACTTTAAGGTTCTCATCTACATATTCCAATATTGTTGTCATTTAAAGGTTTATATCTGTTGACTTTTTTCTTCTGCATATGAGTCATATTTTTCTGCTTAGGCACATATCTCGTATTTTTTATTTTTTATTGTAAGCAGGTGATTATGAATGTTACGTTGTTGAGAGTCTGGATGTTGTCTTGGAGTTGTTCTTGCAGAGCCGTAATTTACTGATGGATCAGCTATATCCTTTTAAGGCTTGCTTTTAGGCTTGGTTAGGATAGATATGCATCAGGTCTTTCTGACTACAGTACTGACATTTTGCACTGAATTATTACCTGTTTTGGGAAACATAGCATCTTTGTGCAATGTAACATCTCTGATTCTACTCATTAGATACTAGTCACACTTCCTACCCCATCCCCAAAGCATAACAAATGGCAAGATGTCTAGCCATTGCCAAAGGTTCCCTGGAAAGGGGTTAAAATCATCCCAGTTGGGAATCACTGACCTACAGTAGCCATTACACTGGGATCAGAATAGCTCTTCTCCTCATGGGTGACCTCAACTGAATGTATAGAATGTTTAATGAGATAGCTCCACTCTGGCTGATCAGGGCTCCATGGCCTTTCAGGACTATGTAGCCTCGGGAATCAGCTCAGCTCACATCCTCTCAATAGCCATTTAATGTTAGGCCTCATGGAGTCTTGGTCTATACATTTTCAGTTTATATTCAGCCAAAGACTCAAGTGGACTTCTTTGCAGATTTGTGGAATTTTTTCTCAATTTAGCTCCCTCAACTAGGTTACTCTGCCTTGCAAATTTCTACCAGCACCTGCTACTCTGAATTCTGAATTTTCTTTCTTCTACCTACCAAGACTTCCATTCTCTGTTGAGCTCTACTGCCCAGTGGAGTGATTTGGATAATGTTCCCCAGCAGAAAGCTGAGGCTAATGTGGACATTATCTTGTGTGGTTGGTTCCCTGTCTCAGTGATCACAGCCCTGAGCTATCTGTTTTCCTATGCTTGAAAATAGTTGCTACACACATTTATCCAGTTTTATTATTATTTATAGTGAGAACTTAACACAGGATGAGCATTACTTTTTCATAGCTTATTCTCATAACTGTCACTCTGTTACGAACATGAATGTTTCTAGTTGCTATTGTGGTCTTAAGAACTTTTCCATTTGTATGTTTGTTGTCAGGTTAAAGAAGCATCACAGACAGCTCTGCAATAGACTATGTGTCTTTGTCAGCCTTACTGGGTTAATAGTTACATGCCTTGATATATGCATATCATCATGGGCCCAGGATTATATAATTTTTCTTTCCTGAAAACATGAATATTTTCTATGTAATAGATTGTATCTCCTTTGTCTTAATTTTATTCATTACTTCTTTTACATTATTATGTATTTATTTTTAACACCAATCTTGCCTACATTTTCTTGCCTTTAGGAAAAACCTTTATATTGAGAGCTAATTTCTTTGACTATAGATAGTATATTATTTAGATAAGAATTAACTAACATTTCTAAATAGAGCTTAAAATTTTTTAAAATGCTACAACAAAAAAAATTTGGAAGAATTAATTTTTGATTAATACTGTTTTTCCCCTATTCTTTTTGCTTATAACTTCTTCTGAGCCTAATTTTGTGATTGTGAATTTTACCTTAAACCAAATTCCCAGGCTTTTTTATAACTAGTAAAATAAGAAGTGAACTGATCAGGGACTTGTGGATCAGGATTTTAAGCCACAGTTTTGTTCTTGACTAGTTATATGATATTTAGCAAATTACTTAGCACATTTGGTCTCAGTGTTCAAATCCTTAATGGACTGGATGCTCTCAAATGTCCTTTTCAGTTCTGAATTCTATTTTGAGTCTTAAAGGTAACTGAAATGTTTCTTTTTTCCCAAGGTAACTAACTTGGACTCTGAAAGACATTATAGTTATTTAAAATGGTCTTTTACTATAGATAACAGAGGACAAAATATGATTAATATGAAAACAATTAGAAAACATTTAAGGTACTTTAGTAATATAATTTCCTATTAAAATTTTAGGGAAGCAAAAATAGTCTTACTCATTTTTTATGTTCTTGTGGATCTTATACATGGTAAATCTTGAATTGTTTCATATTTTTATATTTCTGAAGAAAGAGAATAAAGGCTGAAGTCATTTCTCATGAAAAAAGGAATATGGCTCTCCTCTTTTCAAAATGTGGCCTTTTTGTGGTGACTCTCTCACTGCCCCTTCCACCTGTTTGATCTGAATTCTGAATTTTAAGTGAGTGTTCCCATCTTGACCCTATACCATGACTGAATTCTAAACCGTAGGAAGTTGGGACTCATGCCTGTGTGCAATTGACAACCTTGTGTTGAATGAAGCTCTGTACTAGGTGCCATGAATAAAGAAGCTGCTAAGCTACTGAAATCTGCTCTAAGGAGCTCAAGGTCCAGTGGAGGAGATTAATAGGACAGCCAATAATTATAAATCCATGTGTTCAGTACACAAGGTACTAGGGAATTAAAGGCAGGAAATCAAAGTAAGAAATATAAATGGCTTTTTCAGTTCAAGATTGGAGTTGAGAAGTTTCTACATGTGTTCTCCTCTAGGATTTTGATGGTTTCCTGTCTCACATTTAGATCTTTCATCTATTTTGAATTTATTTTTGTGTATAGTGTAAGAAGTCAGCCCAGTTTCACTCTTCTGTATGTCATTGTCCAGTTTTCCAGGTTCTTTGGACCTCACATAAGTCAAGCTCTTTCCTGTCTCAGTGTCTTTGCTCTAGAATTTTCTTTGTATCTTCACTTTGTTGACTCCAAGTTTCAGTTCAAGTATCACCTTCTTTAAGACCTTCCCTGTTTATCATATCTAAAATAGTCTCACCTTCATTATTTAATTTCTCTAATAGTTTACTTTCAGCTACTTACCATTATTCACAATTAACTTATTGTGTCACTGTTTATTGTCTGTTCCTCAATTGGTAGGAACCTGTTTTGATCACTTCTAGATCCCTGTTACCTAGAATATGCCCAGCTTGTAGAAGTCAAGTCATATTTGTCTAATGGAAGGAAGATGGAATGAATGAAGGAAGTGGAGAGTAAGTGTTTCTCCTTCTACCTATCCCTAATGTCCAAAAGTATTAGTATAGAAAAATTAGGCCATTAGTATAGAAAAATTACCCTCAATATTTCATGTTCATTAATTCAGAAAATATTTATTGAGTTAAGCATTGTTCTAGACCAGAGTTAATGATATGTAATAACAAGCATTCTACATTGTTAAGAAAAATATTTTTTTATTACTTGCTTATTTCTATTGATGGTCAGTATGCTTGAACTATATAAAACCTAAAGTCTCAAAATGAATCATTCTACCTTCCTTCCTTGCTTCCTTCCTTCCTTCCTTCCTCCCTTTCTGCTTAAGCCTTTTTTTTTTTTTGCCAAGATTTTATTTAAATTTAAGTTAGTTAACATATAGTGTAGTGGTTTCAGGAGTAGAATTTAGTGATTCATTACTTACATATAATGCCCAGTGCTCATCACAACACATACCCTTCTTAATGCTCATCCCCCATTTAGCTCATCTCCCCTCTCTTCTCCCATGCAATAGCCCTCAGTTTATTCTCTGTAGATAAGAGTCTCTGTAGTTAAAAAATAAATAAAAATTTTTAAAAAAGATTCTCTGTAGTTGAGTTTATTCTCTGTAATTAAGAGTCTCTTATGGTTTGCCTCCTTCTCTGTTTTTATCTTACTTTATTTTTCTTTCCCTTCCACTGTGTCCATCTGTTTTGTTCATTAATTTATACATATGAGTGCAGTCATGTGGTATTTGTCTTTCTCTGGCTGACTTATTTCACTTAGTGTAATACACTCTAGTTCCACCCACATCATTGTAAATGGCAAGATTTCATTCTTTTTGATGGCTGAGTAATATTCCATAGTGTATATACAACATCTAAATTATCCATTCATCTGTTAATAATTATCCATAATTTATTGTTGATAGTGCTGCTATAAACATTGAGGTACATATGCCCCTTTGAATCAGTATTTTTGTATCTTTTGGATAAATACCCAGTAGTGCAATTGTTGGGTTATAAGGTAGTTCTATTTTTAACTTTTTGAGGAACATCCAAACAATGTTCCAGAGTGGCTGTACCAGTTTGCATTCCCATGAACAGAGTGAGAGGGTTCTCCTTTCTCTGCATCCTCCCCAACATCTATTGTTCCCTGAGCAGTTAATTTTAGCCATTTTGACAGGTGGATCTCATTGTGGTTTTGATTTGTATTTCTTTGATGATGAGTGATTTCGAGCATTTTTTCATGTGTCTATTGGCCATTTGTATGTCTTCTTTGGGGAAGTCTTCTGATGTCTTCTGCCCATTTCTTAATTAGATTATTTAGTTTTTTGGTGTTGAGTTTGATAAGTTCTTTATAGATTTTGGATAGTAGCCCTTTATCTGATATGTCATTTGCAAATATCTTTGGTCATTCTATAGATTGCCTTTAGTTTTCTTCATTGTTTCTTTTGCTGTGCAGAAGCTTTTTATCTTGTTGAATTTCCAATAGTTCATTTTTTCTTACTTCCCATGCCTCCAGAGGCATGTGTAATAAGAAGTTTCTATGGATGATTTCAAAGAAGTTTCTACCTGTGTTCACCTCTAAGATTTTGATGGTTTCCTTTCTTACATTTAGGTCTTTCATCTATTTCGAATTTATTTTTGTGTATGGTGTAAGGAGTCAGTCCAGTTTCACTCTTTTGCATATTGTTGTCTAGTTTTCCCAATACCATTTGTTGAAGGGAATGTCTTTTCCATTGGATATTCTTTCTTGCTTTGCTGAAGATTGGTTCACCAGACAGTTGTGGGTCCACTTCTGTGTTCTCAATTCCATTCCAATGATCAATGTGTCTGTTTATGTGCCAGTACCATACTGTCTTGATGATTATAGAAAATTTGAAGAGACCCATAACCAGCAAAGAAATTGAATCAGTAAACAAAAATCTCCCAACACACAAGAGTCCAGGGCTGGTTGGCTTTCTGGGGCAATTCTACCAGCATTTAAAGAAGAATTAGTACCTATTCTTCTGAAGCTGTTTCAAAAAATAGAAATGGAAGAAAAGCTTCCAAACACATTCTATGAGACCAGGATTACCTTGATTCCAAGACCTGACAAAGACCCCACTAAAAAGGAGAATAGCAGACCAATATCCCTGATGAATATGGATGCAAAAATCCTCAACAAGATACTAGCTAATTGAACCCAACAGTACATTAAAAGGATTAGTCACTATAATCAAGTGGGATTTATTCCTGGGCTGCAGAGGTGGTTCAATATCTGCAAATCAAGCAATGTGATATACCACATTAATAAAAGAAAGGATAAGAACCAGATGATCCTTCCAATAGATGCAGAAAAAGCATTTGACAAAATACAGCATCCTTTCTTGATTAAAAATCTTTACAGTGTAGGGATAGAGGGTATATACCTCAGTATCCTAAAAGCCATGTATGTAAGAACTATAGCTAATATCATCCTCAATGGGGAAAAGTTGAGAGATTTTCCCCCTAAGGTTAGAAACATGACAGGTATGTCCATTCTCATCACTGTTGTTTTCAACATAGTACTGGAAGTCCTAGCTTCAGCAATAAGACAACAAAAAAGAAATAAAGGGCATCCAAACTGGCAAGTAAGAAATCAAGCTTTCACTCTTCATAGCCGACATGATACCTTATATAGAAAACCCAAAAGAGCCACCAAAAAATTATTAGAACTGATACAGGGATTCAACAAAGTTGCAGCATAAAATATTAATGCACAGAAACCTGTTGCGTTTCTGTATGCCAATAATGAAGCAGCAGAAAGAGAAATCAAGGAACTGATCCATTTACAAAGCACCAAAACCCATAAGATACCTAGGAATAAATCTAACCAAAGAGGTAAAACAACTGTACCCTGAAAACTATAGAACACTTATGAAAGCAACTGCAGAAAGCATAAAGAAATGGAAAAACATTGCATGCTCATGGATTGGAAGAAGAAATATTATTAAAATATCAATGCTACCCGAAGCAATCTGCACACTTAATTCAATTCCTAACAAAATAACACCAGCATTTTTCGTGAACTAGAACAAATAATTCTAAAATGTGTATGGAACCAGAAAGGACCCCAAATAGCCAAAGTTATGTCTAAAAAGAAAACCAAAGCTGGGGACATCACAATTCTGGACTTCAAAATGAATCATTTAAAATGTAAGCATACATAAGATGTGAAATAATGATTATTGTATTGGCAGCAGCGAAGTCTAGTATGATAGATTAGGTAACTGAGAGACATACTTGCCTACCTCCCTCCTTGTTCCAGAAGAAGGGGTTTACTTGCGTGTTTCTTGATTTTTTGAGATAAGCCATATTACTTGCTTAGACTGATAAAACATTAGCAAATCTAACACAAAAAAAGACTTGAAGTTTCTTGCACAGTTGGGTTTGTCATCTTGTGCTTCTGCCTTCACCATAAGCCACACTTCACCAAATAGCTGCTGCTCCCCTCCTCTCAGACCATGCCCAGGATGAGTATATAAGTAGTAGACATGAGGCTGATGCCCATCAGCTTGGAGCTGAGCATCTCATTAAAGCTCAGCCTAAATCAGTCATACCTGTCCCACCTGCAGTGAATGAGGATAAATGATCGCAGTTTTAAGCCACTGGAGTGGTTTGTTGTGGTTCATAAATAACCAGTGTGCCTACTAGAATGTGAAACTCAGCCAGATACAAGACTCAGGAGTGTGGTTGAAATCCTGAGTTAAGATATTTAAATATACATGTAACCTTTGGTTTTATGGAAATTATTTAGGAAAACATAAAATGGGCCCATGAACTAGAAAGGCGTAAGAAAGGAGGTTTCGTAGCATTCTTATGCAAGAAGAACCCTCACAATTTGCCTTGTAATTTAAGCCAGTTTAGCATATTATAGAAAACTTTTTGTTGATCTGTGGTTTTTCTCTCTTGTGTTAAATATGTGTCCTTTGGAAAAGACCTGGAGAAAATGATAATAATGCATATTTATTGAGCACTTGCTATGACAGACAGTTTCAGGAGCTCGTCATTCAATTAGGACTCTGCAGAGAGACGAGGTGGAAATATTATTTCCACTTAGTAGATGAGAAAACTGAGGTTCTGAATCTATAAGTAATTTGTCCAAGGTCACAAAGCTGGACAGTGGCATAGATAAAATTCCAACCAAACAACATGGTTCCAAGATCTATACACTTAACTATAATGCAGCATTGGAGTATTTCTGGCCTATGACTCATATATTACTCACATATAATACAGAAACATCTGGCTTCTCAGTACTGTTTCCCTCACAAATTTCAAATAGCTCAAAATTGATTTTAAATACTGCAGTTTTGGCAATTTAAGGATTGCTAAGTGCACGTGTTCTGAGTGTGTCCCTTAGTATTGGGTCTGCAACTGCCTTCTTAAGCTTCTGCCCATCAGAATAGGGAAGACAGCAGAACATCAAAGACCAGCATATAGGAAATGGACACCTGGGGGGTGATAGTCATATATCTAACTTCCTTTTTGTAGCTGATCAAGAAATGTGATTTTAAAAATATTAGTAAAAAATAATAATAATTGTAATAATAATGTGAATATGCAGGTTATTATGGAAGATGGACAATGGCATATTTGAAGTTATTTCAAAAGAGAAAGAAAGAAAAATGTTTTCCAAACCCATTATTTTTCTTTAGTGGATAAGTATAACAATTTTTATCTACAAATGTAGAGAACCAGCACATGATTGAGCATTCTTTGTCCTGGATGCTAAAGTAATAAATCATGCTTTATTACAATTATAATGCAAAGAGAGCCTTTTAAAATTAACTGCTATGAATTTTAGGGTTGTGTAGAAATCAGAAATTTTAGCTTCAGCTAATCTGCTTTTTCCTTAGTGATGGAGAAGTTCATGGAGCAAATCAGATATAAAATGAACAAGTCTTGGTCGTGAGCATCTCACCCAATCAGACCAAACTTAATAGCTCACAATGTTCTCTTCGGGCTCCTCTCTTCTCTTCCCATACAATCACAGAGTTTTAAAAATGGAAGAGACTTTCATGTCACCTAGGCAAATGTCATTTTGTTCTTGAATTTCCTCTGTTGGAGGAGTGTACCATTTCTGGGGTATATCCAACTTCACACCAGATGCATTTAGTTGAACATCTCAAACTTAACATGTCCTGAACCTACTTGCTCAAGTCAGTAATATTCATTATTGTCCCACCCCCCTTCATCCTTAACATATAGCCCATCACCAAGTTATTCTGAGGATAATGCAAATATCTTATGTATATCTTCACTTCCCTATGTGTTAACTTTGCTGTGTCACAAATTGGGTCCCAGACACTATAATCTGTTTTGCATATTGATTTAATAGTCTCTAATTTCTCTGGTTCTTTACCTACATCTTTTAAATTTGTACTTCTAGCAAGCCAGAGGCTTTTTTTTTCTTCAGTGTAAATCACATCTTTTACTCCCTTCTGTTAAACCCTTCACCCTTCAACAGATTCATATTGTGTTTAGATATAACTATAAATTTTGGCCCTACGTTCTTTGATATTTTCATATCAGAAAACTACTTTCTTTGATTGCATTACACATCATTCCCATTCCCACTTTAAGTTAAGAATTAAAAAGTATAATATGTGGTATAATATAATATATATAACATAATATATGGTACAATATAATGGTATAATAATACATAAATAATAAACGGTATATTGCAGTAAAGCACTCAGAATTGTGCCTAACAAATAGACTTAATAGGTACATAGCTACTTTTATTATATTGCTAGTATTTATTTATTCTATGTCTGCTTCTCTGTTAGAATTTGAAGGGATCGGCTGTGTCTATTTTGTTCAATGGCTCATAGTTCAATACCTGGAAAATACAGTATTTGTATTTCATAATTTTATTTTATTCATTTTATTCTTTTAAAGATTTTATTTATTTATTTGCAAGAGAGGGAGCAGAAAGCACAAACAGGAGGGTAGGGGAGAGGGGCAGAGGAAGAGGGAGAAACAGACTCCCTGCTGAGTGGGAAGCCCAATTCAGGGCTTGATCCTAGAACCCTGAGATCATGACTCAATGGAAGGCAGACCCTTAATCGACTGAGCCACCTGGGTGCCCTGTGTATTTCATAATTTTAAAATATATGTTGAATAAAATCTACATTTAGAAAGGTCTAGCCTATTTCTATAGTTATTATTAAAGATTTATCTATTTACTTCATTGAGGATAGAGCAAGAGAGAGAGAGAGAGAGCTCACATTAGGGAGACAAGCAGGGCTCTCTCTCAGGATCCCGAAATCATAGCCTGAGCCAAAATCAAGAGTTGAATGTTCAAGCAACTGAGCCACCCAGGGCCCCTAGATGATTATTTTTTTATATTGAGTTGAAATTTGTCATCCAAATGTTAGTCCTATTATAACTTTAGGACTTTCTAAGTTACAACCTCTTGTGTAGTTACAGATAATTTATATTTATCTTTTTGTTAAGTTTTTATTTTAGTTCCAATTAACAGAGAGTGTTATGTTAGTTTCAGGTGTACAATATAATGATTCAACAATTCCATATGTCACCTAGTGTTCATTACATCAAGTTCTCTCTATAATCCCCATCACCTATTTAGTCCATCTCTCCATTCCCCTCCTCTTTGGTAACCACCAATTTGTTCTCTATAACTAAGGGTCTGTTTCTTGATTTCTCTTATTTTTTCCCCTTATTTGTTAGTTTTCTTTTTAAATCCCACATGTGAGTGAAATCACAAGGTATTTATTTTTCTCTAACTTATTTTACTTAGCATTATACTCTCTAGCTTCATCCATGTCCTTGCAAATGGCAAGATTTCGTTTTTTTAAGTAATCTCTACACCCAGTATGGTGCTCAAACTTAAAACTCCAAGACCAAAAGTTGAACGCTCTAACTGAACCAGCCAGTTTCCATTCTTTTTTTTTTTTTTTTATTAACCTGAATATTATTATTAACCTGAATAATATTCCATTATATATATACCACATTTTCTTTATCCATTCATTGATCAGTAGATACTTGGGCTGTTTCCATATCTTGAATATTGAAAATAATGCTGCTGTAAACTTAGGGGTGTGTGTATCTCTTTGAATTAGTTTACTTACATTCTTTGAGAAAATATCTGGTAGTGAGATTGCTGGATTATAGGATAGTTTTATTTTTAACTTTTTGGGGAATCTCCAAACTATTTTCCACAGTGGCTGCACCAGTTTGCATTCCAACCAACAGTACACAAGTGTTCCTTTCTGTCCACATCCTTGCCAACACCTGTTGTTTCTTATATTGTTTATTGTAGCCATTTTGACTGGGGAGAGTTGATATCTCATTGTAGTTTTGATTTGATGGTAAGGGATAATGAGTTTTGATTTGTAGTTTTGATTTACCCTGATGGTAAGTGAAAGTGAGTATCTTTTCATGTGTCTCTTGGCCATTTGGATGTCTTTGAAGAAATGTCTTTTCATGTCTTCTGCCCATTTTTTTATTGGATTATTTGGGGATTTAGGGGTGTTGGTTATATAGGTTATTTTATATATTTTGAATACTAATCCTCTATTGGATATGTTATTTGCAAATATCTTCTATTCGTAGGTTGCCTTTTAGTCTTGTTAATTGTTTTCTTTGCTGTGAAGAAAACTTTATTTTGATGTGGTTCCAATTGTCTATTTTTGCTTTTGTTTTACTTGTTTCAAGAGACATATATAGAAATTAGTTGCTATGGCCAATGTCTAAGAAGTTTCTGCCTGTGTTGTCTGCTAGGATTTTTATGGTTTCAGGTCTCACATTTTCACATATTCAACCATTTGAATTTGTTTTTATGTGTGGTATAAGAAATTGGTCCACATTCATTCTTTTGTATGTTGCTGCCTGGTTTTCACAGCACCATTTCTTGAAGAGACTGTTCTTTTCCCCCATTGGATATTCTTTCCTGCTTTGTCAAAGATTACTGGACCATATAAATTGTGGGTTTATTTCTGGATTTTCTGTTCTGATCCATAGATATATGTGTCTATTTTTGTGCCAGTACCATAATGTTTTAGTTACTACTGCTTGGTAATATAACTTGAAGTCTGGAGTTGTGATGGCTCCAGCTTTGCTTTTCTAAGGTTGCTTTGGCTATTTGAGCTCTTTTGTGGTTCTATATAAATTTTAGGATTCTTTGTTCTACAGATAATTGTATTGTCACCTATCTTTGCTATCACTACTGAATTACATTGAATTCATCAATGTCTCTTGAAATTATTGAGCTTAAATTTTTAAAATTCTAATAATTCTATAAATCCTAATAATTTAAAAAAGTCATTATTGTTACATAAATATAGGTCTCTAAGCGTTTAAATTTCCTACAAATTTCCAAAAGTTATATAGTATAAGAAAACTCAGTATACAAAATTTGCACTTTTTATTTATCAAATGATACTTTACTTTAGAAGATTTTACATTTAAAAAGTATGTTATTTCAACATAGCACTTGTGTTCATTTTTTAGAAACTTAATTTATTAGTAAAATAAAGTGGCTTTTATCAACAAACTATAAACCAAAGTACTCCTCTTTTATTAATATAGTAAGTTCAAGTTCTTAAATGAAGTTCTTAAATTTATAAATAAATTCTTTAAATTTTGCCAGTGTGTCAGCAAAGAAATATGCTTTCAGTTAAGTTTTCAATATAATGATGAAAAGGACTACATGTTTTATAGGAAGGAACAAAAAGATGGGAAGCCTCAGTTGTTAGCAAGTTTTGCTGGAAGGGGCTTGAAAATTGGCTTTAAAAAATACCTAACTCAAGGGATATTGATAACATCTGCTGGTTACTGAAAACCCCATAATGATAAAAAGTACTGGCAGATGTGCTGCTCCTGAAAAAAAGTCTAAAAACTGACAGCCTCTTGTATAGATTTTTTAGAAGTAGTATGGACATAAACAGTATGTTGTAAAGGGAATTCAGGGTAACAATTATCCTGGCAATGGCTAGATTGGAGAAAACAATTAGTGACAACATAGAATCACTAAGGGCAGAAGTGAAAGCCGCTGGGAAGAAGTTAAAAATGCTATCAATGAGATCCAATCTAATCTAATACTCTAACAGCTAGGGTAACTGAGGCAGAAGATAGAATTAGTGATCTAGAGGATAAACTGATAGAGAAAAAGGATCAGGAGGAGGCATGGAAGAAACAGTTTAGAAGCCATGAAAACAGAATTAGGGAAATAAATGATGCCATGAAACTTTCCAACATTAAATTATTGGGATCCCTGAGGGGGTGGAGAAAGAGAGAAGACTAGAAGATACAGTTGAACAAATTCTGGATGGAAATTTTCCCATGGAACCAGCGTTCATGTCCTAGAGGCAGAAGGAACACCCCCAAGATCAATGAATCTAGAAAGACCTCGAGACATTTGACTGTAAGACTGATGAGTCATAATTTTTAAACAAGAGCTTCTGAGGGCAGCTAGGGGGAAGAGATTCCTTCCATGCAGGGGAAAGTCAATTAGTATAATGTCAGACCTGTCCACAGAAACCTGGCAAGCCAGAAAGGGCTGGCAAGACATATTCAGGGTACTAAATAAGAAGAATATGCAGCCAAGAATTCTTTATCCAGCAAGGCTGACATTCAAAGTGGATGGAGAGATAAAGACCTTTCCAAGACTTACAAGGTTTAAAAGAGTATGTGACCACCAAGTTGGCACTACAAGAAATACTAAGGGGAGTTCTATAAAAGAAAGAACCCAAGAGTGACATAGAAAAGAAATTTACAGAGACAATCTATAGAAACAAGGACTTCACCAGCAACATGATGTCTATAAAAACATTGATATAAAGATAAAAAATTTATATAAAGATATAAAATATCTTTCAATAATCACTGTCAACATGAACGGCCTAAATGCATCCATAAAACAGCACAGGGCTACAAATTGGATAAAATGACAGGACCCATCCATATGCTGTCTTCAGGAGACCCATTTGGAACCTAAAGATACATCCAGACTGAAAGTGAAAGGATGGAGAAGCATCTTTCATGCCAATGGGCCTCAAAAGAAAGCTGGGGTAGCGATTCGCATATCAGATAAATTAGGTTTTAAACTAAAGATTTTAGTCAGAGATAAAGAAGGACACTACATAATTCTTAAATTGTCTATCCACCAAGAAGGTCTAACAATTGTAAATATTTATGCCCCCAATATGGGAGCAGCCAACTACATAAGCCAACTGTTAATCATGATAAAGAGTCATATTGATATGAACACATTAATAGTTGGGGATCTTAACATGCCACTCTCAGTAATAGACAGATCATCCAAGCAGAAAATCAATAAAGAAAGAAGAGCATTGAATGACACATTGGACCAGATGGACCTCATAGATAATATAAAGAACATTCCACCACAAAACAAGGGAAATAGTAAAGAACCTCAAATGATAATAGCATTAAATGGCAAGCATATTATCCCTCCAGGGAAAAATATAATGAAAATCAAATGTTTTAATGGTGTACAAACATTACATGAGATGGTGAGATAGACAATGGTTTATGTTTGATTAGTGTGGACAGCCAATCTTATAACTTGATTCAGAAGAAAATGAATACAATTTCAGAGGATCTGAGCGACATTTTTATTCAAATAATCTAGATTATTACTTCAATTTTAAATAGCTATTGGTGAAGAAATTTTCTTTTTAATGGAAAGAAGTATTTCCTGTAATAATAAGTGTTGAAACACTCTTTCCAGAATTTTGGCTGAGGGCTATATAAAAGAAGTTCAGTACACCCCCGTGGCTTATTCTACTTTTTATTACTTCATTTATACATTTTGATACGAAATTATTGTTCCACATTTAGAAAATGTCTTAAAGTATACATACAAAATCATATTACTTAAACTAACTGAACTCATAAATCAAACTATTCATGATTTTTTTGTGTAGGCTTCAATATCCTGACTCTTCTACAGCTACCAGAGCTTTCTCTAAAGTAGATTTCATTCTGTTGCTCTTTATCTTCAAAATACTCAATCTGCAGCATAAAGTGTGAGCTTCCTCCCTTGCCTAATGTTCCACCTCTGTGATAATAGTCACCCAGACTGCGTTTACAATATAAGTCAGTCTCTCAGCCTTACAACCTCTCTTAGAGCCTCGCCCTCGAGATATGATTTCCCTCTCATAGCTTACTTATCCATACTGTCACTTCCTCTGACTTGCATGTGCCCCGATTTGTCTAACTGGACAAGTCATATTCTTGCTCCAAGTCCTGTTTCAAGAGTATTCTCTCATTTGCTTTCTGTGGTAGGCAGAATAATACAAACAAACAAACAAACAAACAAACAAGATGTCCATGTTCTAATCCGTGGAACATGTGAGTAGATTACCTTACATATGCAAAGAGACTTTGGGGATGTGCTTAAATTGAAGATCTTGAGATGGGAGATTATCCAGAATTATCTAGGTGGACTGATTAGGGGTCCTTGTCAAGTAAAAAGGAAGTGGGGTAGTTAGAGAAACAGGCGTGATGATGGAACAAAAGGTCAGCGTATGCAGTTTCTCGCTTTGAATGAAAGAAAGCCACTAGGCAGGGAATGCGGATAGCTTGTGTAGTCTGTAAAGGGAGAAGAATAGATTCTGGTTCTGTTGCCTCCGGAAGAAATATAGCCATAATACCCTCGTTATAGCCCAGTGAGATCCATTTTGGAATTCTGGCCTCCAGGTGTTATAAAACAATAAATTTGTGTTGTCGCAAGCCACCAAAATTGTGGTAATTTTTTTTATAGCACCAATAGGACACTAATGCAGATCTAAGTACCTGGAAATGGCGTGCTGATATAAATAAATTCATAAAAATATGGAATGAACTTGGAGTTGGGCAAAGGGCAGAGGCTGGAAGAATTTCAGGAGCATGAGAGTAGAAACCTAGATTGCCTTGAATAGACTGTTAGAAATATGGATATTAATGACTGTGCTAGTGAGGACTTGGAAGAATGTGAGGGGGAGTCCGGTAGAAAAAGCATGTGTTGTTGGTTTTAAAGAATACCCAAATCATCTTCAACAAACAGTTAGGAAATAAGAATATTGAAGGCAATACTGATGAAGAGTCAGATGGAAATGAAGAACATGTTATTAGAAAGTGGAGAAGAGGGATATCTGGGTGGCTTAGTTAATCATCTGCCTTTAGCTCAGGTCATGATCCCATGATTCTGGGATCCAGTCCCACATCAGGCTCCTTGCTCAGCAGGGAGCCTGCTTCTCCTTCTGCCTGATGCTTCCCCTGCTTGTATTCTCTCTCTCTCTCTCTCCCATGCTCTTTCTCTCTCTCCCACACTCTCTGGCAAATAAATAAATAAAATCTTAAAAAAAAATAAAAAGAGAGAGAGAAAGAGGATGAGAAAGGATTTTTCTTATATAGTGGCAAGGAACTTAGCTGAATTGTGTCCTGCAATTATATAGAAAACAAAGCATGCAAATTATGAATTTGGGTGTTTTGTTTAGCTGAGCAGATTTTCAAGCAAAGTGTTAAAAGGTGCATACTACTTTCTTTTGGTTGTTTATAGTAAAATGTGACAGGAAGTAGATCCATTTAGGGAAGAACTTCTAGGGAAAAATGAATGATTCGAGAAATTTTCAGACTATCTGGATTATAGATATGTAAAAATTAGGAGATTCACTGTCAAAGAAATGTGCTTTGGAGAAAAATCCAAGGGTCTGGGTCGATGACTGTTCGATGACTGTTCGCTAATGCATGGGAGGCCTCAGAGAATCAGATTATTCAGTCGAATAGTGGACTCTTTGAAGAGATTAGATGTTCTACTCCTGATCCCCTCAGCTGTGTGTGAATGCAGATTTACTTTGTGATAGACAAAGTAAATCTGTGAAGGAGCCTCATGTCTAATGGGACAGATTTCCTTGACATATAACAAGAGACCCACAAGGTTTTTGAGTATGTTCTGCTAACATAAAACACTGACAACTTTGACTCAAAAGGACAAGTATATAAAATGAAATAAAACTGTCAGACTTACAAAACTATAAATGAAGGAAATAGGCTCATCAACCTCAGCTGCAAAGTGTATTATACTTAATACAAAAGGAAGAATTCCTCTAAGGACAGAAAACCTCAAGACCAGAAGGCAGAGCCTTAGACTACAGGGAATTATTTCCAGGCCTTGAAATCTATGTTGCTTGCCCAGCTAGATTTTGAAGTTGTTTGGGATTGGTGGCTCTATTTTTCCTCCCATTTCCTTTCTTCTTTGAATGGGAATGTTTGTAACTTGTACCCCATGCCTGTCCCACTATTATATTTTGGGAGCAGATAACTTGTTTTCTAATTTCACAAATGCACAGATTGAGATGACTTTTGCCCCAGAATAGATCAGGTCTTACTCATACCTGATTCAGATGTTTTAAATGATGGAACCAGGGAATTTTGAGTTGATGAGAGAGAGATGAGATTTTGGACTTAAGTTGATGATATAAGGGATTAAGTTTTTTGGAAGTGTTGAGATGGAGTGAATGTATTTTCAATATGATTTGATGTGAATTTTTATGTTCCAGAGGGTAGACAGTGATAGACAAAGTAATGTGCCCCAATGATGTTCATAAGTGATGATCTTAATCATCTGAACTTATAAACATATTATGTCATATGACAAGGGGAATTAATGTTTCAGATGGAAGTAAATCTTCTTTGATATTAAAGTTGTGTTATATTGTTTCTTTTTGCTTACATTTATCTGGTATACTCTTGCACATCTTGTTATTTTCAAGTTTCCTAAAAAATTTTGTTATAAGTGAACCTATTTGACATGCCACAGTTTTATTGTTTCTTTGGAATCCAATCTAATATATTACTTTTATTATAATCAGTGAGTAAAACTAGTATTCCTTTTATTGAAGTGAAAAGTATATTCAATTCAATTTCTGCCAAATTATTATTTTGTTCATTTTATACTTTAAAACCCCTTCACTACTGTTTTATTTGCTTTGCTCCTGTAGTGTGCATGTGTGTATGTGGGTGTGCATGGTAGTTTTTTGGATTGCTAGGAAAGTTTTAATTATCCTATGAGTTGATTTCATGTTTTACTTTTAAAATATACTTATTTTTTAGCTATTACATTCATACAGAAAAGCACACAAAATATGCACAACTCAGTGAATTTCCACAAAGTGGAAACACCCATTTTAATCATGGCTGAAGTAAGGAAATTCCATATGCCCTGTACCCACAAAGTCCCTTTATGTACTCTTCCAGTTACTACCACACTTTTTTAAAAAATATAACTATGTGATTGTGGCTTCAAACTATAAATTATTTTTGCCTCCTTAGAACTGTATATAATTTGAATCGTATTGAAGTTACTCTTTTGTGTTGTCTTGAACAACATTATGTTTATGAGATTTATCCATGCTATTACATATACAATAGTTTGCTCATTCCCATTGCTCTGTACCTGTATGGCTATAACACCACTTATCTCTTTTAGTTTTAATAAATGTTTAGGTTGATTATAGCTCTTAGCTATTAGAAACACTGATGCAATGAAAATGCTTCTTCATGTCTGATAGGGCACAAATGTACACATTTCAGATGAGTGTATAACTAGAAGTAAATTTCTTCACATAGTGTATACAAATATTTAGGTATGGGATTTTCCTGATACCTTTTTGCAAGTTAAAACCAATTTCTTTACTTTTATTTTCTGTCTGTGTGTCTGGTGTGTGTTAAAATCTTGAACAGATATTAAACTTTATGCAATGATCTTTTTTATATGTATTTAGACAACCCTTTAATATGTTGTTGTGGTACATTATATTGAATAATGTTCAGAAATTAAACCATCCCCAGCAAATTAGATGCTATAGATGAAATGGGAAAAGTTCCCAGAAACACGCAAACACCAAAAACTAAATAGACCTTCCACAAGTAAAGAGATTGACTCAGTAATCAAAATTTTCCCAACAAAGAAAAGTCCAGGATTAGATGGCTTCACTTGTGAATTTTACCAGTCTTTCAAAAACATATTTTATTTATTTATTTGAGAGAGAGAGAGCATTAGTGAGAGAGTGAGAGAGAACATGAGCAAGGGCGAGGGGCAGTGGTAGAAGCAGACTCCCTTAGCAGGGAGCCCTACACAGGGCTCAGTCCCAGGACTCTGGGATAATGACCCGAGCTCAAGGCAGGTGCTTAACTGACTGACCCACCCAGGTGCCCCTTTACCAAAAATTTACAGAAGAATTAACACCAAATCTTTCTTAATCTATTCTGGAAATGAAAAAGGAGGAAACTCTTTTCCTAACTCATTCTATGAGGCCAGGATTATGAAAGCCAAATAAAGATTCCACAAGAATGAAAATTACAGACCAATATCCCTTAGGAATATAGAAGCAAAAATTTTCAACAAAATACTAACAAAATAAATCCAACAGCATTTTAAAAGGATTATATGCCATAGACCTAGTAGTATTTATTCCAGGAATGCATGGGTGGATTAATATAAGACTACCAATCAATGTAATGTACCACATTAATAGAACAAAGGAAAAAAATATGGTAATCTCAATCGACATAGGGAAAGCATTTGATAAAATCCAATACCCTTTTCTGATTAAAAACACAAAGAAAACAAAAAGAAACCTAAGAATGGAAGAAATCACCCTTAACATGATATGAAAACGTTTATGAAAAACCTATGGAAACATCTACTCAAGACTAAAAGACTAAAAGCTTTCCTTCTAAGAGACCAACTATTGTTATTTCTATTCAACGTTGTACTGGAAGTTCTTACAAGAGCAATTAGGTAATAAAAACAAATAAAAATAATCCATATTGGAAAAAAAAAAGTAAAGCTATCTCTATCCACAGTTGACATGATTCTATAATAAATTCCAAAGAACCTACAAAAAAAACTTACTTGTGCTAATAAACGAATTCAGAAAAGTTGCAGGGCACGGGATCAATACACAAAATTCAACTGGATTTCTACATACCTGCAATGAAGAATCCTAAAATGAAATTAAGAAAACAATTCTATTTACAATAGCATCTAAAAAATAAAATACCTAGGAATAAATTTAACCAAGAAGATGAAAGTCTTGTTCCTGAAAACTATAAAACGTTGCAGAACAAAAAAATAAATAAATAAATAGAAAGACATCTTGTGTTTATGGACTGGAACACTTAACATGGTTAATATGGCAATACTATGTTTCCTGAGACTGGGAGAGGAAAATGCGGAGTAAATGTGTAACGAACATGAGCTTTTATTTTGGGGTGATGAAACTTTTTTGGAATTACATAGAGATAGTGATTGCACATTTTGAATATTCTAAATGCTGCTGAACTGTTCACTTTAAAACGGTTGATTTACAAAATAGATGAACAGAGAGGGGGCAAAAGAGAGGCAAACCAGGAAACAGTCCCTCAATTATGGAGAATAAACTGATGGTAACTGGAGGTGGGGGATGTAGGGGGATGGGCTAAATTGGTGATGGGTCTTAAGGAGGGCACATGTTGTGATGAACACTGGGTATTGTATATAAGTAAAGAATCACTAAATTCCATAGCTAATATATACTATATGTCAAATAACTGGAATTTAAATAAAAACTTGAAAAAATAAAATTAAATAAAAGAATAAAATTGTTGATTTATATTATGGGAATTCTAACTTTTAAAAAAAAATAAGAGAACAATTTCAAAAAAGGAAAGGAGGGAAGATGCTTGATGAAAATAAACTAGAAACAGCTGGTGACTCTATAGGACTCTGACTTTTGCTAGTTCATTAAATAAAGCCAACCAATTATAAGTGTTTAAAGAAATCACTGCATTACTTAATTTATTCAAGAGGGTTATAGTGTATTTTTTTATATCTTCCTGAATTTGATTTTGTAATACTAAATTTGTTTACACCTATCCAATGAGTGGTATTGACATACATTTTCAAATATCTTTTATCTTTGGTTTTGGTATAGAAATTTTATTAAATGAATTGAAGAATATTTACTTTTTAAATCTCTGGTTGAATTTGTATAAGATAATAATTCTTTGACACTTGAAAAACCATCTGGTAAATCTAGTATTTTTTTCAATGAATCAATTTTGACTGCTGATTTTATTGTTTGAGTAAATCTGTGATTATTCAAGTTGTATATTTCTTCTTGAGTCAAGTTGGCTAAGTAAACTTTTCTAAGAAAAAGGTCATTATCTGTTCTGGGTTAAAATTTGTTGGCTTCAAGTTTTTTATGGTATTTTATAATTTTTTCCCTTGTGTATTTTATGTCCTTTATTTTATTCAAAATATCATTTATATGTGACTTCTCTCTTTTTATACATATCGATAACCTCAGAGGATTTTTTATTTTATTGGTGTTTTCTAAGAATTAATTTTTACCTTGGTTTCTCATCTATATTGTATCTTTTTCTTCAATTTTATTAGTTAGTTTTATTTTAGATTTATTCTCTGTGATTTTTTAACTTTTTTTTTACTTTTAATGTTCATATTTTAGATGGATCTGTTATAAACAAGAGATCACTATTTATGATGTTTTTTTCATGTTTTTACCCAAATGAAAATCTCTCTTTTTACCTAGTGAATTTAGTTTTAATTATTGAGTATTTGAAATTAGTGGCAACACCTTATGTCATACTTGCTATTTATCCTATATTTTCAGTGCTTTTCCTCCATCCTGCTTTCCTGCTTGCTGTTGGATTGTTTAGAAGTTGATTTTATTTTTCTTTTTTTAAGATGCTTACTGGTTTGTTTTTATTTGAATTTCAGTAAAATTAACAATCAGTGTTATATTAGTTTCAGGTGTACAATATTGTGATTCTACAATTATATACATTACTTAGTGCTCATCATAAGTATACCCTTAATCTCCTTTACCTATTTCACGCATTCCCCCCTCCCCCCTGCTCTGGTATCACCAATTCTCTAAATTTAAGAGTCTGTTTTTTGTTTTTCTCTTTTTTCCTTTGTTTTGTTTCTTAAATTTCACATTTAGGTCTTTAATCCATTTTGAATTTAATTCTGTGTATGTAGTAAGAAAATGTTCCAGGTTCATTCCCTTGCATGTAGCTATCCAGTTTTCCCAATGCCATTTGTCAAAGAGACTCTTGTTTCCCACTGAATATTCTTTCCTGCTTTGTTAGGATTAATTGGCCTTGTAATCATGGATTTATTTCTGGGCTCTCTATTCTGTTCTGTTGATCTGTGTGTCTACTTTTGTGCCAGTACCATACTGTTTTGATTACTACAGTTTTGTAGTATATCTTGAAATCTAGGATTCTGATACCTTCAGTTTTGTTGTTTTTCAAGATTACTTTGGCTGTTTCATGTCTTTTGTGGTTTCATATGAGTTTTAGTTTTGCTTATTCTAGTTCTGTGAAAAATGCTGTTGGTATTTTGATTGGGATTACATTGAGCCCATACATTGCTTTGGGTAGTTTGAACACTATAACAGTATTTGTTCTTCCAGTCCATGAGCATGAAGTATCATTCCACTTGTTTGTTTTATCTCCAATTCCTTTCATCAGTGTTTTAGAGTTTTCAGAGTTCAGGTCTTTCACCTCCTTGGTAAGGTTTATTCCTAGGTATTTTATTATTTTTGATATGATAGTAAACAAGAGTGATTTCTTAATTTCTCTTTCTGCTACTTCATTATTTGTGTATATAAATTCAAAGGATTTCTGTACGTTGACTTTGAATCCTGTGATCTTACTGAATTCATTTGTTAGCTCTAGTAGTTTTTTGGTAAAGTCTTTTGAATTTTCTACATATAATATCATGTCATCTGCAAATACTGAAAGTTTTACTTCTTCCTTACCTAGTTGGTTGCCTTTTATTCCTTTTGGTTGTAAGGTTGCTATGGCTAGGATTTCCAGGACTGTGTTGAATAAAAGTGATGAGAGTGAGCACGTTTGTCTTTTTCCTGATCTTAGAGGAAAAGTTCTAGGTTTTGCCTTATTGAGTATGATGTCAGCTTTTCATACATGGCCTTTATGATATTGAAGTATGTTCCCCTCAATCTACTTTGTTGAGGATTTTTATCATGAATGGATGTTGTACTCTGTCAAATGCTTTTTTTTTTTTTTGCATCTATTAAAATAATCATTTTTTTATCCTTTCTCTTTTTGATATGATGTATCACATTGATTGATTTGTGATATTGAACCACTCTTGCATCCCAGGAACAAATCCACTTGATGGTGATGAATGATTTTTTTTTTTTTTAAGATTTTATTTATTTATTTGACAGAGAGAGATCACAAGCAGGCAGAGAGGCAGGCAGAGAGAGGAGGAAGCAGGCTCCCTGCCGAGCAGAGAGCCCGATGCGGGGCTCGATCCCAGGACTCTGAGAACATGACCTGAGCCGAAGGCAGCGGCTTAACCCACTGAGCCACCCAGGCGCCACCGATGAATGATTTTTTTAAATGTATTGTTGGACCCTGTTTGCTAGTTGAAAATTATTTGCATCTACGTTCATCATATTGGTCTACAATTCTCTTTTTTTATAGTGTTTTTGTTGGTTTTGGTACCAGGGTAATCCTGGCCTCATAGAATGAATTTGGAAGCTTTCCTTCCTCTTCTATTTTTTGGCATAGTTAGAGAAGAATAGGAACTAACTCTTCTTTATATGTTTGGTATATTCACCTGTGAAGTTGTCTAGTCCTAGAGTTTTGCTTGTAGAGAGTTATTTAATTACTGATTCAATCTCTTTAATCAGTTTGAAAATCATCAAATTTTCTATTTCTTACTGATTTAGTTGGGGAGGTTATATCTTTCTAGGAATTTAACCATTTTTTCTTCTGTTGCCTAATTTATTGGTGTATAAATTTTCATAATATTCTCTTATAATCCTTTGCATTTTTTGGTGTCAGTTGTTATTTTTCCTTTTATTATTTCTGATTTTGTTTATTTGAGTTCTCTCTCTCTCTCTCTCTTTGAGGATTCTGGCTAAAGGTTTAATTGTTAATCTTTTCAGAGAACCAGTTCTCAGTTCACTGGTCTGTTCTATTTCTCCTTCTCCTCCCCCCTCCTTCCCTTCTCCCTTTCTTCTTTTTAGTTTTTATTTCCTTTACTTGTGGTCTGATCTTTATTATTTCCCCTTTATACTGCTTTTTGGTTTTGCTGTTCTTTTTCTAGCTCCTCTATGTGTAAGGTTATGTTGTTCATTTAGAATTTTTCTTGCTTCTTGAGGTAGACCTATAGTGCTATAAACTTCCTTCTTAATACTGCTTTTGCTACGTCCCCAAATTTCTGGATCACTGTATTTTCATTTTCATTTGTTTCCGTGCATTTTTTATTTCCTCTTTGATTTCTTGGTTGACTTATTCATTATTTAGTAGCATGTGATCTACCCTTCATGTATTTGTGCTCTTTCCAGATTTTTTCCTGTGGCTGATTTTTAGTTCCATAGCATTGTGATCTGAAAATATGCATAGTGAGACTTTGATCTTTTTGAATTTGCCAAGGCTTATTTGGTGGCCTAATATGTGATCTATTCTGGAGAATGTTTTATGTCCACTTGAAAACAATATGTATTCTGACGTTTTAAGATAGAATGTTCTGTATATATCTGTTAGAGCCATCTGGTCCAATTTGCCATTCAAAGCCACTGTTCTCTTGTTGATTTTCTGTTTGGATGATCTATTGATGTAAGTGGGATGTTAAATTTCCCTACTATCATATTCTTGAAATTGACTAGTTCCATTATGTTTGTTATTAACTTCTTTATGTATTTGGGTGCTCCCATGTTGGTGCATAAATATTTGTAACTGTTATAGCTTCTCATTGGGTTGCTCCCTTTATGATTATATAGTGTCCTTCTTTCTCTCTTGTTACAGTTTTTGTTTTAAAGTCTATTTTGCCTGATACAACTTTTGCTACCATGAGTTTCTTTTCACTCCCATTTGGTTTTTCATCCCTTCACTTTCAATCTACATGTGTCTTTTTGTCTGAAATGTGTCTCTCATAGGCAGCAAATAGGTGGGTCCTGCTTTTTTATTCATTCTATCACCCTATGTCTTTTGATTGGAGCAGTTAGTCTATTTACATTCAAAGTAACTATTGATAGGGGTGTGCTTATTGTCATTTTTTAAACTTGTTTTCTGCTTATTTTTATATTTCCTCTGTGTTCCTTTGTTCTCTTGCTCTATACTATCAGTTTGCTGGCTTTCTTTAGTGATATACTTGGATTCCTTTCTCTTAATTTTTTGGATATCTATTACCAGTTTTTAATTTGTGATTATCATCAGGTTGTATACAACATCTTTTGCACATAGCAGTCTATATTAAGTTGATAGTTGCTTATGTTTGAATTCATTCTAAAATCACTTAATTTTTACTCTTCTCCCCCCTACATTTTAGGTATATGATGTCATACTTTATATCCTTTTATTTTGTGTGTCCCCTGACTGAATTTTATAGATATAATTAAATTTACTGCTTTTGTGTTTCCTTACTTTACTCCTACTTATGGTTTTTCCTTTCCCCTCAGAGTTCCCTTTAACATTTCTTATAGGGCTGGTTGAGTGGTCATGAATTCCTTTAACTTCTCTTTGTCTGGGAAATTCTTTATCTCTCCTTTAACAAAAAAAGATTTATTTGTGTGTTTTTTGAAAGAGACAGAAAGCATGGGAGAAAGGACAGAGGGGTAGAAAGAGAATCTTTAGCAGACTCCATGCCAAGCATGGAGCCCAACATGGGGCTTAATTTCATGATTCTGAGCTAAAACCAAGAGTCAGATGCTTAACTGAGCCACCCAGGTGCCCCTTTATCTCTCCTTCTATTCTGAATGATAGCCTTGCTGGATAAAGTATTGTTCACTGCAGATTTTTTCCTTTCAGTGCTTTGTGGCTGTATCATGCCACTTTCTTCTGGCCTGCAAAGTTTCCACTGAAAAAGCAGCTTATGTGGCTTCCCTTGTCTGTAATTGTTTTCTTTTCTCTTGTTGCTTTTAAAATTTTCTCCTTATCAATACATTTTGCTATTTTAATACTGTATGTCTTGATATGGATCTCCTTGGGTTGATTTTATTGTGGGTTTTCTGTGCCTCTTGGATCTGGATTTCTGTTTCCTTCTTTAGATTTGGGAAGTTTTCAGCTATAATTTCTTCAAATAAATTTTCTACCCTCTTAACTCTCTCTTCTTCTTCTGAGATCCCCATGATGGCAATGTTATGGATAATGGTGTTACTGAGTTCCCTAAGTCTATTTTCTTTTCTTTCTTTTTTCTCTTTCTTTCTTTTTTTCTTTCCTTTCTTTCACAGAGAGACACACAGCAAGAGAGGAAACATAAGCAGGGGGAGTGGGAGAGGGAGAAGCAGGCTTCCTGCTGATCAGGGAGCCCAATTCGGGGCTTGATTCCAGGACCCTGGGATCAGGACCTGAGCCAAAAGCAGAAGCTTAATGACTGAGCCACCCAGGCCCCCACCCCCAAGTCTATTTTAATTTATTATTATTATTATTTTCTCTCCTTTTCAGCTTGATTGGTTTCCATTACCAATGCTAATCCATTTTTCTGCTTCCTCTAGTCTATGCCAGTGTAGACTGTCTCTATAATTCTCTATCATATTACTTAATCTCCATTTCATTTAGCTCTCTTGCTGTGATTTTGTCTTGTTCTTTCACATAAAACATTCCTCTGTCTTCCTTATTTTGTATAACACCCTATGTCTGTTTCTTTGTTTTAGGAAAATCAGCTAGGTCTCCTGCACAAGACATTAATGGTCTTATGAAGAAGAGGTCTTATAGTGCCTTCCCTTGGGATGATCCCTGTTTACCAGAACCTGACACTTCAGGGGTATCTCCTATGTTTGTTGCATGTGTGGGGGCAGTTTTTGGTTCCTGTCTTGTTAGTGGGCCAGTCTGGGGCTTCCTTAGGCTTCATTTGTACCAGACCGGCATTTCTCAGAGCTACTATAGCACCCAACTGCAGCACAATTTCTCTGTGCTGTCCCCTGAAAAACTTTCATTGGTAGGTAGGGCCTGCAGTCAAGCTAGATGTTTTCTTCCAGCCCGCTGCTGGGGCTGCAGTCAAACTGTTGTATATGGTTATCTTCACATTTCCCCAGGGTAGGAGTCACTTTGGCGTGGTATTAGCCCCTGTTGGGGCTGCTTGCACACTGGCAAGCTCATGAAACTTCTTTGGATGTACTTCTGCCAAGGGTATGTTGGAGGGTAGGGGTCTGCAGAACACAGATATGTGGTCTGTGGTGCCAGCAAAGTCTGCACAGGTCTGCTGCAGGAGAGTGCCTCTAGTTACCTGGGGAAAGTCTTGCCAGGGCTGGGCTGGAGGGGGCAAGTAGATGGAAAAATGTTAAGAGTGGGGTGTGCTATTAGCAAGGTAGGTTAAGAGTATCTGGGCTATGCTGCTTCCCACAGGTGTGCATGTATTTAGGCTGAGGGTAGGGTGGAGGAGGAAAATGGTGCCTGCCAGCTCTTTTGTTCGTGTAAAAGTCTCCCAAAGATTGCTGCTTCTCCAGCAGATGTGCTGAGATTTGTGAATAAATCTTCCCATATCCTAGGTGATTTTCAAGCTGTTGCTTCTACACTGTATCTTAGTGGGGCATTTGTTTTGCTGTCTCTTTAAGGGAAGGGACTCAGTTTCTTGTTGCCCTGTGGCTCTCCCAGAGTCAAGCCCCCGATTTTTTTCCACATGTTAAACCCCATTGATTGTAAGAACTCATGAAATTAGGCCCCTCTGGTTTTCAAAGCCAAATATTATGAGGATTTGTCTTCCCAATGCAGGTCTCCCATGCCTGATGGTGGACTCTCTTCCTCTCCCTTCTCTGTGCCAGCAGTGTCTCTTCCTTCTATGGACAGTCCTGTGGGTCAGTTTAGCTCCCAACTATATCTCTGCCCCTCCTACCCTTTTTGATGTCTCTTTGCTACATTTAGCTTTGGAGAGTCTGTCCTGCTTGTCCTCAGGTCAGTTTCTGGGTTATTTACATTAATGTGGGCATTTTTTAGGTGTATCCTAGGTGTATTCTAGGATCTTTCTAGTCTACCATCTTATGGAAGTTTATTTTTTTAAAGAGAATTTAAATTTGTTACTGCCACTTTTCCATGAATAAGATCTTTGATCACATTTCTTTCAACCATTTTATATTACTATTTATGAAATTTCTAATAACATAGCTAGGTTTTTAAATCTAGTTTTAGAATAGTCTTTTAAAAGGAAATTTCCACCCATTTGTGGATTTAATATTAATTTAGTACTCCTGTGTGTGTGTGTGTGTATGTGTTTATGAGTTTATCTTTATCTTAGTGGATTTATTTTTTTATGGGGATTTAGAGTTCCTTATATTTTGAAAGTATTTTTAAATATTGACTTTCAATGACATTTCACTTGGATTCTAGAGGGCTTTAATAATCTTTGGCTGATTTTTTATGATAATTTCTATAATTTTAGCTCTTGTTCCATATAGGTTTTATAAATTCAGACATCACACATTTGCACTGTGAGTTTTTTGCTATGTTTTGTTAACCCTTGTCCCTGGACTGACTTCAAGTCTCCTCAGTCTAGTTGGCAACACTTCTCAGTTCCAGTTCCATTCTGTTAGGTTTTGCAACTTGTTAAGACCCCCAACTTTTTATAGGGTGTTAGTACCAACCCCTCTGACCTCCATCATTCATGAAACCATTTTTCACATCACCAAATGGCTGTTAGGACCTATTTCCAATTCTTTAGGGTTTTCTCTAAGGAAGCCAAGCTCTTGTGGCCTGCTGCTGCATTACCTCCTGCTTATTGTTTGGCTTTGATTCTGCTTGCCATTTCTAGTACCTGAGAATTGCTTTTTGTTCTTGATCGTATTTTACTTTGTATTTTCAGGTAATTGTATTGAGAGGAATATCTGTATGAACTTAGTTTATCATGTGTGATAATTTTTAGCAATTTTTAAAAAAATCTACTTTCAATGAAAAAAGTCAGGAACAGTTTGAACACTTTGGATTAATTAACAAGTCATGTATCTATTGATGTAAATTTGGTGAGGACTTTTTTTCCCCCTTCAAGTGGTAGAATCTAGAAATTAGAGATCAGGATAATTTGCATGGGGTCTGTTAAGAGAATTCATGAATGAAGTTACTGAACCATTGGATTAGCTTTTGAAAAGTCATGAATTGCTGTGCTTTGACCTTTTGTTCAAGGATGAAAAATAAATCAGTTTAAAAAAAGAACTGCAAATGATCTTGACAGCATGGTTGTCATCTTAGAATATAGGGAAGGAAGCAACACCAGAAACATCCTTCTACATGTGCACTGCTAACTTTCCCAACACTGTGTACCTCATATGCTTATTTCTTATTCCCTCTTTCTCTCTTCCTTCCTCTGTTCTTTTCTTCCTTCATTTCTTCTGCAGATAGCTACTGAGAGCACAAGGTTTTATTATCTGTAGCACTGAAGAATTATTCTTGTTCTAAGACCTCTTATCTGGGAGTTTCAATTTAGTCATTCAGTGACTCTACAACTGAAGAAATTCTGTGTGCCCAGCCACACACAATTGCAGAGAAGAATTCAAGATCTTCATAACTCATTTCTGCTTTATTTTCATTTTATAAACCTCTTACTCTTATTGTTCATATGAAAAAAACATACCTTCTCTGCCTCCATGTGTACTCATGTACCCTTTTCTCATCTGATATTAAATTAAAAGAGGTTGGAGTATCTACTGTCTTCCATAAAGGAACACTTCTTTTTTTTTTCCTCTTTCATAGAAACATGCGTAGCTTTTACTTCCAGTCCACTGGGTCTAAGCAGAGCCCTTCTGTCAACCCTGAGACTGCTTTAGAAACAGAGGCCACTAAAAGAGAAATGGTAATAGAAATTTTAGTAATGAGGTGGAACCCGTTGGATAGTTCAGTTTTAATCCCTTTGAAGTCAGAAGCTAAAAGTCTCAGATTCAAACCTTGTAGAATTTAAGCTCCAAATGGGCCCATTATGTCCTAGTCCTAGTGGGATCCTATAGGTAATAACTTGCTATAACACAATGTGATTTTTGAGTTGAGTTTCCTTAGGGCATGATTTTACAATTTTGTTGAAGGGAACTTGGGATATTTTTGTAATTTGAACATGGAGGTATTTCTGGACTCATAGTTACATAGAAAACAGGGTATGCTATGTGAGGTGCATGTAAGATTTGTGACTTGATTTGAGCTCCAGTGGTCTTACAGATTTCTGCAGCTTTGCTCTCAGGATCACTTATCTGGGTAACTAAAATAGTAAGACCACCTTCTCATTGTCCAAGAAAGACTTAAAAATACTAAAAACAATTAGAAAATGTATAGTATCTTAGAGAAGTAAATATATGGTGTACAGGATATAGTACATTCTGTTCTGATCAATGTAAATATTTTGAGCCTACATATTTTGGCAGGTGAGCAATGTACAGCCACAGGTACTTATTCCTACCTCAGGGACTTTGCACTAGCTACCTAACATCCTCTTCTCTCTGAACTCTATATGGGCCATGGCTTCACACAGCTCAGATCTGCACTTATGTGTTATCTTTTCAGAGGTGCTTTCCTGACCACCCAATGTAAAATATACCTCCTTCATTTATATCACATGACTCTTTAAAAACCCTCTACTTAACCTATATCACCATGTGATAGCTTTTTGTCATTATTTGTTACTTTAATATTTCTTTTCCTCCTCACTCCACATATAAATTTATATGCCTGATAATATTTATTGGATGCCATACATTGTGAATTTTACCTTCTTGGTACTGGAAATTTGGGGTACTGGAAATTTTATATTTCTTAAAAATATTCTTGAGCTACTTATGGGAGGAGGTGACATTACTTAGAAGTAATTTGGTCTTTTTGTATCTTGCTTTTAAGCTTCATTAGCCAAGACCAGAGTAGCATTTAGTCCAGGGCTAGTTTTTCCCAACTCCTGAAGCAAGATCTTTCTTAGTACTTTAGCTGTCTTCCTGTGAAACATGATTTTTGTTCTGGATATTGGGAGCAGTTAATATTCCCAATTCTATGTGAACCCCAGCCACTATGCTCTTAAATTTTCTTAGTTGGTTGTTTTCTCAGCCTTAAGTAATTTCATCACATGCACGGGCTGTCTATATTCAACTGAATACTTTTGGGAGAATTATTGTAGACTGTTCTGTCTTTACAGCTCTACCCTCTCCAGTGATTTGCCCTGTGGACTCTGGCCACCTTGGTTTTTCCTGACACCCAACTCCGTCCATTCCTCTCAGTGAATCCACTGGACTGTACCTGAGCATATCCCTTCCTATTTCCCTCTCCCCTGCCTGCTTCCGAGCCATGACTTGGAAATCTCCAAACAATGCACTCAAAATATTTTAAGGCTTATCATCTCATTTTTTGCTCACTTCGCAGAGATCACTGTCTTTCATTGCCTGATGTAAAATGTCTTAAGAGCCTTTGTTTTATATATTTTGTCCAATGTCTTTGTTGTTTCAGACAGAAGAGTAAATTTGGTTCTTGTTACTCTGTCTAGGTTAGTAGAAGTCCAACCTATGAATTTAAATGAGAGCAGGGATATTTCCAGTCTTATTCATTAATGTATTTTCAGGTCCTAACAGTATCCTAAGTAGGATATCAGTAAATATTTATCAAATGAAAAAATGCAAAAGATTTGAATCAGCTAATGTTGGAGGATCTAGATTTGTTCTTTAATGAATCAAAGGGTATTCTAAATGAATTACATGAACGTAAAATAAAAAATATATGATTCCTTTCTACTCATTTTTCTGTATTATCAGAATGATGTGTTATGTCCCAGATACAATCCAGTTCATCATTAAGAATAACTCAAAGCTGAGGGACCTAAAGCTTACAAAAGTGTACATATCTAATTTTAATGCAGAATCTATAATTATTGTTCCCAAATTCAAATAACTGCAGTCATAAACTATAAATCTTCTTTTTAAAAATTAATAGTGTTAGGTTAAAACCATTTTGGTCAGTTTCTGGGTACTTTATATATTTTTGATGCTTCTTAGCATATAATTATTTGCTCTTGAGAAAAAAATAAAGTAATCCAAATGTATAAATTATATAATCAAAGTTTTTGTAAGCTGTTTATTTAAAAAAATAATATCTTTTAATTTCTATTGTTTCTATTTTAGAGCTAAACAATATTCATTTAAATCATATTTAACGCATCTAACAGGTAGGTCAGAGTTTACAACTAATCCTGAATTTCAGAGAAAATGTCACAGCATGTTCTGGTTAGTGGTATGCTGTAAATGTTTAACAACTGGCTCTCTTAAAAAATGAAACAAAGCAGAACAATAAAGCTTTGATTTCTAGTGTTTGCTAATTTTTATCTATTGAATTATGTCTTCTTAAAAAAATATGTAAAATTCCTAATCCCCAATACCTCAAAATGTGGCCTTATTTGAAACAGAATCGTTCTAGGTGTAATTAGTTAAGATGAAGTTATAGTGGAGTGGTGGCATACCTTTAATCCAATATGGCTGCTGTCCTTTTAAGTGTAGAAGAGACACAAAGGCACAGAGGCAGAGATTGGGGCAATGCAGCTGCAAGCTCTGGAGTGCCATGGGTGGATGGTCACCAACAGAAGCTCAGAAGAGTCAAGGAAGGATCCACACAGAGTCTTAGAGGGAGCATTGTCCTGCTGGCACGTCGATTTCAGTCTTTATAGCCTCTGAAACTATGAGAGAATAAGTTTTATTTGTGACTCTTCCTGTTTATGGAACTTTATTAGAAAATCTGATAAACCCATGAAGTCAACACTTTCACTATGGCCAGTTTCAACTTTCTGACATGCAGTTACTTAATACAGAGGTGAGAAAAGATGCTAACAATGGATTCTTGCCAGCTGGTTTGAGCCACCTCCAGCTTATCTCTCTTATAGTATTCTCTGTGAATTCTTGAATTCAAATTGGTTCATAGATTTTTATCCATTAATTCAATTAATTTAACTATTATAAAACCTACTATGAGCCAACAACTGTTATAAATGCTGCCGCTATGTAAGTGGACAAAAAGGATAAAAAAAATCTCTCTGCCTATGTGGAACTTTCATTTTACTAGAGGGATAAAGAAAATATGTTTATATGGTATGTAGGTAGTGATAAGCTTAAACAAGGAAAAGGAATAAAAGAGAAGGGACACACTTTTAAATAGAGAAAGATCTCTCTGAAAATGTGATATTTGAGAAGACATGAGGGAAATGAGAGTGAGCCATGAAAATACCCAAGTGAAGAGAATTCCAGAATTTTAGGCAGAGAGAATAGCCAGTGCAAAGATTCTAAGGCCAGGGCATCCTTGTTCGTTGAGGAACAGTAGGGCAGTCACTGTGGCTGGAGAAGGGCAAAGGTTAAATTTGCACAGTTGAGAAAGGTAATGAGGCTCAGAGTGTGTAGGGTCTTTTGAGGTACTCATTGAAAGTCTTTGTGTGAGAAGGAAAGGCATTGGTGGATTTTAAGCAAAGAAATGCCAGGATCTGATTTATGCTTTAATCAGAATCACTCTGGCTCTTTATTACATTCTTTTTTTTTTTTTTTTTTTTAACGGGTCTCTTGCTTCCCTTCAGTTGGTTCTTAACAATTACATGGGAAAGTGCAACCCCTCACTCAGTTGGCATAAAGGGGCATGAAAAGTAAAGGTTCGGTAGCAACAAAACAACCAGGGACTTAACAGAGAGAGCAAAGATTGGTAATTTAGATCTGTAAAATTTTGCACTAAGGAATGAAGACACCACAACCTTCCCAACAAAATGAAAAGTCTTGACTTCGTTGTCATGGTTTCATTTACCATGAACATCAAGGTGGAGTTTTGAGGTATCCCTTTTTGAACCGCTTTTTAGCTAGCATAGTCTTTACCTTAACAACTTCTCACAAATTTACCTTAACATTTAATGAAGTACTTTTTGAAGTCTTTATCTTCTTTTTCTTCTTCTCTTTTTTAAAAATTCCAATCTAGTTAGGAATTGTACTTTGGCAAATTATAATAAAGAAAAACTGTTAGAAAGTCAAATACAACATGAAGATAAGCAGAATACAAGCGTAAAATTGTATTATTAGATTTAACAGACATAAAATCTCACTTCAGTAAATATAATAAAAATGAACAAAATAAATTGATGGAAATTATCAAGACAATACTCATTGTCCATTGAAAGTGTGTGCCCAGGTGATTAACAGAGAAAATTACTATTACACTTAGGACTTTTAGATGTTCTAAAATTGTAAATAAAAAGTTTTAAGAGGGGGTGCCTGGGTAGCTCAGTTGGTTAAGTGTCTGAATCTTGATCTCACCTCAGAACTTAACCTCAGCATCATGAGTTCAAGCCACATGATGGGCTCTACCCTGAGCGTAGAACCTACTTAACAAAAAATGTTTTTAGTGAAGTAGAAGTTTCCTATGTTAAATGCCTATATGTGCACTTTAAACAAACACCATGCCTATCAATATTTAGAATTTTAATATGCTAAATGAATTTATTAAATTATCTAATCTGATTTGGGTTAACAATTATACTTGCATAGTACATGCATATATACTACTGTTCTTTATTTAATTTTCATAACATTCCTAGTAGAATAACCAGCCTTACTGAGGTCTGCTGATGGAAATGGAAGAAAGATTTTATAGCAATTTCAGTGAGTTTGGGGTATTCATTTAAAATTCTTTTATCCCCAGTGAAGTGAGTGATGTTCTGTTTTCAAAAGCCATCTTTAATCTTTAATCACTAGCTAGTTTTCATAATCTATCCCATAACTTTTTAGTTCAGTTTAAATACCTTTTGATGAAATAAAAGAATTCTGGATCCACTTCCAATTTCTTTTAAGAGGATTTTTTTAAATGCATATCAAATTTAATAAAACTCCATCTGCTATGGACTGAATTGTGTCCCTTCAAAATTCATATGTCAAAACCTTAACCTCCAATGTGACTCTTTTGGGAGATAGGGCCTTTAGAAAGATACTTAAGGTTAAATGCTGTCATGAGGGTAGGACCTTGATCCAATAGAATTAGTGTCCTTATAAGAAAAAAAACAAAACAAAACAGCAGAGAGCTTGTTCTGTCTTTCTCAAACTGTGTGTATGTACGCACTGAGGAAAGGCCATGTGAGGACATTGTCTGCAAGCCAGGAAGAGAACTCTCACTAGAAACTGAATTGGAATCTTGGTTTTAGACCTCTGTTCTCCAAAACTATGAGAAAATAAATTTCTGTTGTTTAAGCCAACAGTCTCTAGTCTTTCTTTGGCAGCCCAAGGAGGCAAAGACAATTCAATTCATGAAGTATTTGCTGACAATACTTTGTAGATGATAATATTGAGATCATTTTCTACTCATTGACAATTATTTTTAAATTAAAATTGTGGTACAGCAATCTATAACAAAACTTGTTCTTTAAAGTTTCTGACTTTAATTTTGTTCTTTGACCTCAGCTCCTATTTAAAAAAAAAAAAAAAATGAAAAAAGAATTCTTTCTTTCCAGGAAATACAGAGGCTGTTAAATATATCAAATGCGAGTCAGTAGAGCAAGTTAGGCTTTCCTATTGATATTTAAATATTTGAACCAAACTGATTTCTTATCCTGAAGAAACACCAAGTGTGTTCCATAGTTCACTCTTGACATAGCTTCGCCCATCAATACCAAAAATAGCTGTTTATGGTCAGGTTCCACATTATCACAATGAGCTGGCTGCATGGGGGGAAGAACACCAATATAACAGAAGCCCTAATTTGTACCGTTTACTGATTTTCCTCGATGTATATATACCCATCATGAATAACTTCAACCTACCACTGTTAAGTCATAGAACACAACATTTGGAAAAAATGTGAACGATTTGTTCTTTTGGGCCAGTGAAAGCCACCTTCAGTGCATTTGTTTTTACCTAACTTGAAATTTGTACTGTCACTAATTGTTGTTTACGTCAGCTGATTTTTTTTTTTTTTTTTTAATCAAGACCTCTCAACGAAGAAAACATCGCACTGAGTTACATTCTCTCATAAGCTACGTGGGTACCTACTCCAGATGTTTCCTGGTTGGCAGTTGCAGCATCAGAACACATCCCTATACAAAACATAAAGTGCCAATCACATTTTTTGACAAAGTAATTCTTCATAATTTTATCATATCTAGAGCTCATTGTGCTTATCAGCATTGAAGCTAAAAGAGAATTTAAATAAGAGCAGAGCTTTCTTCCTTTAAATCTTCCTTTTCAAATTGCACGCATACTAAAAGAACTGCCACATAAGAATTTATCTGCACATTTGTCAAGTTACAATGAAAGAATGCTTTGCTAGCTTCATTTATTCAATGAGTTGGTTTTCCATATCATTAGGCGGTTTCAGAAATCACTGAGCGATGATGGCTCAGAAAGTAAAACTTGAGCTACTTTCTTTGCCGGAATCAGCAAACATTTCTAAGCAAATATCTTTGATGCAGTCATTCACTAATGTCTTGGCAACTGTATGTGTATTTTAGTCTTAGCAAGCCCAAATGCTACTTTATAAAAACCCATGAAACACTAATGTTTTATGCAGAATATTGAACATATACTTCTGTTGGGTTTTTAATACTTTTTGTTTCCAAGAATTACTTGGTTTTTAATTTTTTAATGTTTTGTATATAAAAGATTAGTATATTTTGATGGTTTCATAAATTCATTGGGTAAAACAACTCCATAAAAATAATACACTATGGTTTTAGCACTTCACCATCAATTGGGGATAAAAGCCAAATTCAATATATGAGCTGACATTTTCAGGTAAATTTAATCAGAACTCTTTTCTCCTTGTTTCTGTGGAATCATTGCCACTATCTACATTCAAATACTACTGTTGCCACAGTCAGCAGATTGTATACATTTTTTCATTAAAAAATTAAATAAATAAAAATTCAGTCAGTGAAGCTTGTGTGGCCATTTAATTAGAGTTAAAGTAAATAATGAGGGCGCCTGGCTGGCTCAGTGGGTTAGGCCGCTGCCTTCGGCTCAGGTCACGATCTCAGGGTCCTGGGATCAAGCCCCGCACCGGGCTCTCTGCTCAGCAGGGAGCCTGCTTCCTCCTCTCTCTCTGCCTGCCTCTCTGCCTACTTGTGATCTCTGTCTCTGTCAAATAAATAAATAAAATCTTTAAAGTAAATAATGAGAATTTGTTCTCCTAATTTAGAAGCTAATCTTATAGGATAGATTATAAAATAGGCTTGATTAAAATTTAAAGTATTATAAAAACATGTATAAAAATAAATGGGAATATATTCTTGGATATTATATACTTTTGTGTTACAGTTGCAAAGCAACCTTGAAATGTCACGCACTGTCACGTGGTTCTACTGCATGTGACCTGCATACAGCTTGAGCTACAAGCAGTTCACCATGTAAATTGAAAAACCCCATGTTTATACTGTATACAATGACATGAGTCCACCTATCATGTTCTTAGACCTTGCAACAGTGTCTAACAGCTCTAGATTTTCCTAAATGCTTAGTCTCAGTCTCTGTCTTACTTCCTCTTGACTGGTAACAGTTTATGAATTGATATCCATCTTTGGACCACATGATTAGTAGTGCTTTCATAGAGAAATCCTTCCCATATGTATTTATAGCTCAGACATTGGTTGGATCATGAGGAGATTGATGATAAAGAGTTGTTAATATCTAGTAAGATTTCATCATGTCAGATGATTGAGGCTTAGGATGCCAGGGGTGCGTTGGGGGGTAGGGGTTAGGAAAAGATGGAAAATAAGAATTACTGATCTGACCTTGATCTCCTTCACATGAAGTTTCCATTTCATGAGAATTCCCTTCATTCTTCCTGTTTTGACCTTTGACACCATCCCATTCCCTCCCCCACCTTGGTCACTTTTCTACTGAAATACCACAGGACTAGAAGTTTTCTGTTTGAGTTGTAATTTCAGCAGCACAGGACAACCAAAGGTGAAGGTACTCCCTCATCTTCAATTTTTCAGTGAGCTGAGGGACCTCTAAGTGCTTGTACTACATAATTAAATTAAAAATACCTACATTTGGGGGCCCTTGGGCAACTCAGTTGGTTGAGCGACTGCCTTTAGCTCAGGTTATTATCCTGGAGTCCTGGGATGGAGTCCCATGTCAGGCTCCCAGCTCCACGGGGAGTCTGCTTCTCCCTCTGACCTTCTCCCCACTCACGTTTTCTCTCACTCACTCTCTTTCTCTCTCAAATGGATAAAGAAAATTTTAATCTTAAAAAAAAAAAAAGAACCCACATTTTGTGTCAGTTTTATATTTGTGGTGGGTTTGCAGCAACTGATTTTAAAATTAAATATAGACTAATTGTGACCACTACCCCAATTCCTGGTTCATCAGTGCTTCCACACCATCAACACCTGCCTTCATATTATAGTGTAAATGTATGTGTGCATGTGTGTGTGTGTGTGTGTGCGCGCCCATGTCTGTGTGTGTGTTTCCATAGTTTCTGTCTGCAAGTTCTAGAACCAAAGAACCTCCACAAGTATCTACACTGTGAGTACTTTCTAGAATGACCTTTCTAAAACAAATCTAATCATGTCATATCCCTGTTTAAAATCTGAATAATTTCTCACCATCATAAAAATAAAATCCAAAATCCTTAACAATGATGTTCAGGTTCTTCTAGATCTCACTGGCATGACCTATCATTCCTTTACCTGGCACACTCTAAGCAAACTGAACACCTTGCTGTTTGATAGCTTTGTACTCTCCTGAGCTGGTCTTTCTTCCTTCTCCCTCTTTACTGTGTAGCTTCAATATATCCTTTAAGTCTCATCTTAGATGCTACTTCTCAGTCAAAACCTCCCTTGACAGGGCCCTTCCCCTTTTCCATGCTTCTGTAGCCCATGTTCCTTTCCTTTCAGCTACAACAACTTCCTATGTCTATTAATGTATTCAGTGGCTAGTCTTCCCCACCACTGTGATTGCCTGAGAATACAGGCCTTGCCTGTACTGCTTAGCAGTGTATCTGTAGCAATAAGCAAAATGCCTAACTCATACAGGGTTCTTAGCAAATAAATGTCAAATGGAGAAAGCCAGTCTGAATTCTTATTGAAAAAGCTGCCATTACCACCATAAAATTTCTCACAATTAACATCACTTGATTTAATTTGCATCATGTGACATTTCTTCAGCCTTTATGAGTATGGTTAGCATTGTATTTATAGAATTTTGTGCTTGTTTACTTATGTTTTTGAAAATATTTTTATTAACCTTTTCTCACTTTCTTATATGATAATCTCTGGATTATTTTTAAAGATGATAGCTTTATTATCAGGTACACATAGTTACTTGTACTCAATACAAATCATATGCTTTGCTCCTAGATTGTAATTATTTTAATTGAATATAAATACGTTTTTCTAAAATGTTTTTAAACAATTTTTAAATGAATACTATTGTATTCCTGTTTTTTACTATCAATTTGCTTGTTAAATGATTTTAATTTATATAATGTAAAAGTGACACTCATGCAGCTCCTGTCCAGGTATAATTGATAGAATTAGAGACAATATTTTCCTATTCTTTCCATCAGAATTTATTCAGTGGAAGAAATCTTATTATTATTCAGGTTGTAACTGTAGAATTTCACAGAGACTAGAGCAATGATTTTGGGGATGAAGACAGCCTTGTGAAAGAACTGTAGTATAAAAATGTTGAGGGGGGACAAGGAACAAGGATTCTTGTATTTTGTGAGGAATACTTAAAGACATATAGCTGTCTTAAATGTTCACCTGTTTATCCACATTCTGCAGCTTTATTTCCAGATAGGAAAAGGAACTCATCACTGGGGAGCAGATGGGGCAGCAGAAGTTGCTGGAGGCTGTGAATATGCCTCCCAGAGTTCAGCACCCAGCGCAGCAGGATTCACTGCAGAAGCCTGGGGTGAGCAGGTGCCTGCAGTCATCTCTGATAGCATGGTCCACACTACCACCACCACTATCAACAACAGTAACAAAAGTAAACATGCAAACCAGGTGTCAGGAGAGCTGCTGCTTCCCTGTTTTCAAGTGTGCTTCACGGAGAATTCACCAAAATAGTATCCTTGTAAAAAATCCCAACACAACTGAACAGCAAATATCCTTTAAAATTCTTTGTAAATACATTTGGCAAGTGGTCTGTAGACAAAATGATTTAAACATACAAACACCAAGAGTTGCGTTATGGATGTTTTTCAGCAGCTTTTATTAGCATTCCATAACATCTTATCTGTGATCCATTCAAGATCTCATATGAATAGAGATTAACATTTCAAAAGTATTCACTAACCAATCCTAGCTGAATATTTTTTCTTTTTAAGATTTTATTTATTTATTTTAAGATTTTATTTATTCATTTGACAGAGAGAGATCACAAGTAAGCAGAGAGGCAGGCAGAGAGAGAGGAAGGGAAGCAGGCTCCCTGCTGAGCAGAGAGCCCAATTCGGGACTTGATCCTGGGACCCTGAGATCATGACCTGAGCTGAAGGCAGCGGCTTAACCCACTGAGCCACCCAGGCACCCCAGATTTTATTTATTTTTTTGACAGAGATCACAAGCAGGCAGAGAGGCAGGCAGAGAGAGTGGAGGAAGCAGGCTCCCCGTGGAGCCCATGTGGGGCTCAGTTGTGGGGCTCGATCCCAGGACCCTGAGATCATGACCTGAGCCTAAGGCAGAGGCTTCAGAGCCACCCCGGTGCCCCTGGTTCTCCTTGATTTCACTTATGACTTCTTGGATTTAAAATCAACTCTGATTTCTGGAATGAGATCATCAATAGTGAGGAGGAAGAGCTTTAACCAATGGCTCTGCCCCACTAAACCACATGACTTCAAATCTATATTCAGATTAACTCCCATGATTTGCTCCTATGTTGGAGGGCAAAAGGGCAGGAGGTCATACTTTCTTTGCTTCCAGCACTGACACATGATACTTCCTTTTATAAATTGGGAATGATTTAAAAAATAAAAAAGAAATGCAAATAAACAATATAAAAGACTCATTTCATACACTTAAAAAAAATTGTGGGTTTCTTATTCAGACTATACATTCACACATAGAGAAGTCTCATGTAATAGTAAATCTTGGGGAGAAACACACTTCAATCTTAAATTTTATATCAAAAAGGAATTTTTTTCTTCAAATTATAAGTCATTTTGATTCTAAATATATACTCACAAGCAGAATTTCTTGAGAGCGTAACTGTTTTTGTTTTTTTTTTTTCTTTACCCTTGACCCTATAGTTCAGGTCTTCAGATTGCTATAGGTGTAGTTATGATATAGTGTAAATAAATCTAAATAATTAAGCTAGCCTTTCTAAGTAGACTGAACTTATAGAAACATAAAAGAGTCTGTCTTCTTTTTTAAATCAATTTGACTGGCCATCTTATTCAGTGATGGTGAGTAGAGCGACTTGTTAGAAAAACTCAGTCAGTCTCCACCAGGGGGCAGAGCTCAGTGGCCTTATGTAATAGGCTTACAACACTTTGAGGACTTCCTACAATCCTTAGGCTAATGGTTACTAAGCTGAAATTTATGCCCACACTCTGTCTCCTGTCACAGCTATATTGACTCTCCAAATTCTTTGGATGACCCATGCTCTTTCCTGTATATTAGATAATCTACCAGGAGCCTTCTATACCAGTCCTTCCCCATCTCTTCATCCAACTAATAATGCCCACACATCCTTTAGGTTTCAACTCAGAAGTAACTTTCTTAAGATAGTCATCCCTCATTACTTTCTCCCTACCCACACTTATATACATACATACACACCTGACTAAGTTAAGCCCCCAAGACCCTCCTCCCCACAGTCCTAGTCACTTCCTTACAACATTTGTAATTCTTGTTTAGTGTCTTTTTCCCCACAAGTCTGTAACACTAGGGGCAAAGGATAGTGTGTCTCATTCTTAATAGAATCTTGAGCATAGCAGAGCATCTAGGTAAATGCAAAAGGAAGGAAGGACAGAAGGAAGGAAAGAAGAAAATGATGGGGGGGATACAGGAGGGAAGGAAAGGTCTGTGCAAGATCGTAAAATCTCTGTCCCAATGGATTTAGAAGAAGTGTATAAATACTCTGTGATCTGGCTGGTTAGACCATACTAAACTTCAAGGTCCCTTTAGTTCTGGATCATGTAGAAGCTATACCTTCTACAGCCTTTGGTCTGTTAAAAAATATAGCTCCTGTTGATTCACTAGGAAGATTCTGGAGCAGAACTGCACCGATGGTGCAACTAAGTGGAGGACACACACTTACTCCAATTGATCTCAGTTTAACAAGGGGTGAGCTATGGTTGGTCACATATATTTGGCCCAGGCCTCTGCTCTGTGAGGAGAAAAACAAAACACTTTCTCTGGCAGACAGTTATGTTCCACAAACTGCAGGGTGGAACTCCATGGGTATAAATAAATCTACCTCTTGACCAAGATAATCCTTAACCCTCTTCTCAGTTTGACTCAAAGCTAGACAAGTCTCTTCCTCACTATGGGCCCCTTGAGTTCCCTTTCCTTAGAGCATTTAATTTTTAAAATGCCATTATAAATTCTTTCTCTGTCCCTTGGAGGTATACATTTTCTCCTAGCCTCTTGCCAGTTTTTATAGCAGAGAAATTTCTTTCTCAAGATCTGGAAGCCATCCCTTTGAAGTGTAATCATCAAGAGTGATAGCAAACCCTAGCTCCCCATTTCTGTGGGAAGGTGGGAGCCTAACTTAGATAAATGACAGTTATCAAGCACAGATGGCTAATCACATTGGCCAAGCTCCCCTCGATGTCCTGTAGGGCACTTGCTCACTAGCTCGTCTCAACATTTAAATCTCCACAACTTTTGTTTCAGCAGAGTGGAGTCAGTGTCTCTTGGCTGTTGGAACAGTCTTGAATAAAGTCTTTTTTGCCTGTTTAATTCTAGTGCACTTTTTCTTTGGCACCTGATGGGGAGAGATCACATGAGGTTTGTCCCAGCTCATATGTACACTTGAGTTAAACTGGAGCTACATCACTCATGACCAATGTGAATATTCTAGAAGGTGACCAAATTTAAAACAAAAAAATGATTTCACTGAATAAAATGTCAATTAACTTCCTTTTAGTGAGCACGAGGATTATTCTTATTTGGGAAAGTGGGATTGTTTTCTTTTAATGCTGCTATTTTGGGATAACATTGAGGGGGAAGCATCTCATCACTTCTAGACAATGCAAGTTTGAACAATGTCCAGGCACAAAATCTGTAGTTGCATGCTTCTGAGCTAAATCAATTTTCTATCCCATAAATGCAGCTCATATAATGGTCTTGGCTGCAACCTTGAAACCTTGCTGAGCTCTTATTGTGAAGGTCCTGAGTGCCTGGGTTTTATTTTATTCTGATTTGGACAGCAGCTGATGGGTTTTATGGCCTAAAGAGCACTGGGTTTGGGAGCCAGACTGCTTGGGTCCGTATTCTGGGTCCACTCGGACTTCAGTTAGTTGCTGAACATCTGGCTGAGTAAAAGAAAATAGTACAGAAACTGATGCCTAGTAAATGCTCAATAAATGTTAGTTCTTTTCATTGCTGCTATCATCACCTTCATTGTCACTTTCACTACTGTGAAAAACAAACAGGACTTCACGATTTCAGAATTTCTACTTTCCACCAAAAAAGCCAAAAAAACAAAATAAAACAAGTTATTGATAGGTAGGATTCTGACTTACAATAGACTTTCAGCCCTGCTGAATTGCTTCATTCATGCATAATGCTGAGCCCTATTTGTGAGACCTTTGTCTTTCTCTCTCCCTACCCCAATCCCTGAATTTTTTAGTGATGGATGGGCAGACAGAGATGAAGTCATTGAAGGTTATGAGGTGGAAGCCAACGGGGGAATCACAATAAAGCTGCAGTCTCCAGAGGTCAGGTCATTTGATGATTATTTCCTGAAACTGAGGCTGGACACTAATACAAGGAATCCCTGGTTCCCTGAGTTCTGGCAACATCGGTTCCAGTGCCGCCTACCGGGACACCTTCTGGAAAATCCCAACTTTAAAAGAATCTGCACAGGTAATTCGCGTTCACAAAGTAACAGCTCAGAGGTTATAACTCTAGCCCCATTGCAACTTGTTGAATGAAAGTAGAAGGTGTCAAGGCTGCAGTTCCAAAGACTGAATTGCCATCTTAATTTATAAAATAGCTAGAATGAGGAGAGTGTGTGTATTACCACAAGGATTCATGTTTCTATATTCTGGAAAAACTGCTTTGGTCCCTTGTGGAGCAAGTTGTAAGAAGAAATAGTGCAGGTAAAGGAAAAGCACACTGATAATTCAGGTATCTAGTATTCAAGCCAGAGGAAATAGATTTTATTGCAAGCATGCTTAGGAAATGTTAGCTGAAGACATAAGTAAGCAGCACTGGTTTGATCCCTTATTCTTCTTTATGACTCGCTTCAAAATATGAGCCTGAAGAAGATGAGATAATGTTACTCAGGGCCACACCACTTACATGGGTGTATGTGGACATAGGTGGCAAGAAGCTCAACACTCTCATCTATAAATAGGAGTGACATTTCCTGGTGGGACAGGTAATTCCCATGTACTGCTCCCTGAAGGCATGCCAGGAAAGGACAGCACATTGTTCCAGGTCTTTCAGGGCTTGGTGAACTCTACTGGATGTCCTTTTCTGACCACCAAGAACTACCACATTTCTTAACAGACTTAATAGCACGGTAAGTTTTATGAGTGTTATTACTGCATAGAGACATTGCTGTCTACTGTCCTTTTTCAGTATTGCTTAATGTGGCAAAAATAGATCCCCTTTGGTCTACCATAGTGCCATTCAAAACCAATTGTCTATGCTCGGTTGATAGCAGAGCATGATTGACAGGCATTAAAGATGGGGTCACCATTGACTGAGATGGGAAAGACTCCAGGACTCCAAGGAAAGCAGAAAGGATCAGAAGCTACATTGCAGATGGGTTAATTTTGAGATATCTATTAGTGATGCAGCTGTATATGTCACTTGGTCATTGCGTTTTATTGGTAAAATTTAGAATGCTATTTATTAAACATACCTGGATATCTTTTTGCAAGGATTTCCAAGAAAATACCTTGTGACCTAAGCTTTCAAAACAAAGTTAGAATTCTGTAGCCATGTATGTTTTGAATATCATTTTGGGTTTTCAGTTGTCACAGTTCATACCAATGTCAAGGTTAAAATCTGAACTTGGTTAATGTTCATAGTAGAAAATAATAAAAAAAATGCACATTCATGAATTGCTCTTATATTATGCTTGACTCTCAGCTATTTTTAAGAGCTTCTTAGGTGATTACAACTTTTAATAAACATGTTTATGTTTGCATTTCATTCTGCAGTCAAGGTTAGCAAATATTTCCCTTTGTTCTTAGTTCTAAGGAAGACTGAAGGCTTATTTAACTTTTATATTTGGAACTAATTCATGAAATTTATTGCTCTCTTCTGCTACAGGAATCCAAGAATTTTATCTTTAATTTAGCTTCAGCAGTGTTTATGGTATCTGTATGTGTATACATTCATGTAAATTTTCTTTGCTCTTCAGTTTTAATGTCTGCATTTCTATGAAATTGGCTTCAATGCTATAGAAGAACAACTGCACTTTCACTTCATGTATCATTCTTATCTAGTTGAGATCCTTGAATGGCAAATAAATTGCATAGTCTTCTAATAAATATGCAGACACATTTATGAAAATTTATGTAAGGAAGTTGAATGAACCCTTCTATACTATCAATAGCTGCTCTTTCCATCACTTGCTTTTACCTCTTCTAATTGGATCATTTTTGGTGTTTTGGAAAGTTTTGATATTGCAGTTAGTTTCCATGGAAACCTTTATTGAGCTCAATCTCGGATGTCACTATTTAAATAAAGAGTTTACATGCAGTAGATTGTTATTTTGAATATTAAGGGTCCTGCGCCCAGGCTCAATAATTTGGGAATCACTGTGGCTAATTAAAAATTACTTCATGCAAAGTCTACATCACTGCTTAATTAGTTGGGCATATCAAGGGATTGGAGATGTGTTGGAAAGGTACTAACTGAAACATCAAAGCCTAACTTTTTTTTTTAAAAGATTTTATTTATTTATTTGACAGAGAGAGATACAGCTAGAGAGGAAACACAGCAGGGGGAGTGGGAGAGGGAGAAGCAGGCTTCCCGTGAAGCAGGAAGCCCGATATGGGGCTGGATCCCAGGACCCTGGGATCATGACCTGAGGCGAAGGCAGATGCTTAACAACTGAGCTACCCAGTCTCCCCTTACTTTTTTTATTTATTAAGATTTTATTTATTTATTTGAGAGAGACAGAAGTGGGAGGAGGAAAGAGGGAGAGGGAGAATCAGGCTCCCCGCTAAGCAGGGTTCTGTGGGATCATGACCTGAGCCAAAGGCAGACAATTAACCTACAGAGCCACCCAGGCAAAAAGCCTAATTTAAAAAAAAAAAAAAGAAGAAGAAGAGGAAGAAGAAGAAATCAATCTTTGTGAGGACAATGGAAGGAATAGGTATGAAACAAATCGAAGTCACTCTCTTCCAGTAAGAGTCTTAGTTGTTTATAGCGTTTGTGTTATGTTTGCAATAGCATGGTGCTTTATCCTTCCTGATGAGAATTGTGAAAATGATTCCATGGATCTGTGAGAGCATTTGCAAGATTAACCACTGGGTCCAACACTGGTTTGGTCAGTATCTGCCAAATGACTTGGAGGACTTTACTTAATTTCTGAATCAATTTCTGCATCTGTAGCATGGTAACACTTTACACAGGTGTGAGAATAGAATGAATAATACAAGTGAGATACTTTGCAAATTATAAATCCTAACATAAATGCAAAGTGTTATTATTAGTGTCATATCTTACCAGAAGGCAAATAAGTATAGCGTGGGTCACTTTATTAATATTACAGGTTTTGAAATTGCAAATTTAGCATAACTACATTCCAAGATGTGGAAACTAGAAAAACAAGCACACAATTCTTAATCAACCACCCTTATATCGTGCCAATACAGATACTTTATTTTTTTCTTACTTAGGCTTTTACAATTTTTTTCTGATTATAAAAGTAATACCTACTACTGTGACTATTGTATATAAATTGGAAATAATAGAAAAACATAAGAAAGATGATAAGTATTAAGAATTTTCTTTTATATAACCTTTGTTAATCACTATTAATTTTTAATATATTTCCAGCAAATACACGCTAAATTTTTGGTATATTTTTATCTGTATGTACTTTTAAATCATAAAGTCAGTATTATTTTATATATTGTTTTTAAAATGAATATTGCCTTTTCTTTCTTTTTTTTTTTTTTAAAGATTTTATTTATTTATTTGACAGATCACAAGTAGGCAGAGAGGCAGGCAGACAGAGAGGAGGAAGCAGGCTCCCTGCTGAGCAGAGAGCCCGATTCGGGGCTTGATCCCAGGACCCTGAGATCATGACCTGAGCCGAAGGCAGAGGCTTTAACCCACTGAGCCACCTAGGCGCCCCTGCCTTTTCTTTTAAATGTATAAATTTATCATTAATTTATTTTATTCTTCACAGCCTCAAAATACTCTGCAGACAGATAAGCCCTAATTTATTTAACTATCTCTTGCTTCCTACCCATTTAAGCTGTTTTCATTTCTTTATGAATTAAAAAAAAGCTGCAGAAATATATTAAGAAATTCTTCTTCCTAACCATCCCCCCTTTTTTCTCATTTTCTTTCTTTCTCTCTTTCTTTCTTTTGATGGTTTTCTTAACATATATATTTCCAGAAGTTGAATTATTCAAATGATATGAACATTTCTAAGAAAATAAGACATCTCAGAAGGTAGCTCCTACCAGCACTGCTTACTATTCTATGGACATTTTTTTCATTTTTGTTTTGCATAGCTATCATTGTAGTGTGCATATAATTCTGCATTTTATTTTCAGTTAGGATTATACTTTACTTTCTTGATGTTGCTGCACGACCTTTTATGCATGGTCATATTAAATGTCCATTTTAATATCTCCATAATATTCTACCCGGTTAATTATTTAGGCATTCTTATATTATTGGTTGCTTCCAATTTTTCTTCATATAAAAAACACTGACTATGATACAGAGAGTTATCATGGCTGTTATTACTATTTTAAGATTGTTTCCTCACTATAGATTTTTAAATGTGTAATTATTGGCCTAAGAACATAACAATATTTAGGCTTCTTAAAAAATATGTTATCATTGTGTTGCAATATGGTGATATTAGGATTTGCTGTGGTTAGCAGTATATTAACTGGATGAGCTCACTATGTCCTCACAGATCTTATTCCTAGTCCAGTGAATTTATAGTCATAATACTTTCTCCCATTATTCTTTATACCAACTGGAAACAAGTGGGCACAATACTTTTTAAAGCTGGTATATCCTTGTATTTGGTTATTATCCAAGACATAGTGAAAGAATTTGGATGATGTCTGTAATACTCACCAACAGCTCAGGACTAGTAAGATAATGGCAGCTAGCCTGATATGACAAAATTTCAAGACTTCCAAGAATGAGTGCTCTTTTTTTTTAAATGAGCTATAATTAATATGTAGCATTTTATTAGTTTCTAGTTTACTGTATACTATTTGATATTTGTATATATAGTAAAATCATCAATACAGCAGCCTTTACATCCATATATATATATTTTAAATAAAATTATATATGTATAATTTTATTTATTTGTTTGTTTATTTATTTATTTTAGAGAGAGAACACATCACATGCATGCAGGAGTGAGGGAGGGGAGGGGCAAAGGGGGAGGAGAAAGAGGGAAAGAGAATCTCAAGAATCTCCACTGAGTGTGGAGCCCCATGTGGGACTCCATCCCTTAACCCCAAGATCATGACCTGAGCTGAAACAAATAGTCAGATGCTCAACTGACTGAGCCACCCTGGTGCACCTTATCTTTTCTTTATCCATTTATCCATCCAGGAACACTTATGTTGCTCCCAACACTTATGTTGGCTATTATAAAGAGCTGCAACGAACATAGGGTGCATATATTTTTTCAAGTTAGTGTTTTTGTTTCCATAAGATAAATACCCAGAAGTAGAATTGTTGCATCATATGATAGTTGTATCATTAAATTTTTGAGAAACCTCTATACTGTTTTCCAGAGTGCAGTGCAACAATTTCCATTCCCACCAACAGTGCACAAGGGTCCCCTTTTCACCACATCCTCAGAAGCACTTGCTTTTCTTGTCTTTTGGATGATATCCATTCTAACAGTTATGAGGTGATATCTCATTGTAGTTTTGATTTGTATGTCCCTGATGATTAGTGATATTGAATATCTTTTCATGTACATGTTAGCCATCTGTATGTCTTCTTTGGAAAAATGTCTATTCAGATCCTCTATCCATTTTTTCACCATTTTTTTTCTTTTGCTGTTGAGTTGTATGAGTTCTTTATATATTTTAGGTATTAACCTCTTATCAGAAATAAAACTTGCAAATATTTTCTCTTATTCAGTATACTGACTTTCCATTTTGTTGATGGTTTCCTTGGTGTGCAAAAGCTTTTTAGTTTGATATATTCCCACTTATTTTTGCTTTTGATATCAAAATCCAAAAAGACATTGCCAAGATTTTCTTTTAGGAGTTGTATGGTTTCAGATCTTATTTTCAAGTCTTTAACCCATTTTGAGTTATTGTGTGTGTGTGTGTGTGTGTGTGTGTGTAAGATTTCATTTTTTTGTGTGTGGCTGGCTGTTCAGTTTTCCCAAAACCATTTATTGAAGGGACTACCCTTTCCCCAAACATAGTTACTCTTGCTCCAGCTTAGAGACTGACATTCACAATTTTTACATTGGTACTAATTTTATAATATATTTCCCTCATTATTAGGTTTCTTTGGAGTTTCCATTTTTAATTAATATACCATGTAAAGAACAATAAGATTGGTCCAGTATGATTCCATCCAGATTAAGATAGTCCATGAACTGAGACTTGCTCCTATTTACTATAGTCTTTTAGGTCTTGGGTAATAACTTCTCTTTGCCTTTGGAAGTTTGATCCCAATGCCAATATGCATGCCTGAGAATATCATTTGCCTTTACCCAGAAATTGGAATATTAGCCATAGTTTGTAGAGGGCTTCACAATTCGCCACCCCTCCCTATAACCATGCCCTTTGAAATATGACCTTGCAGCTCCTCCCATTATGAAGTGGAATTTTGCTCTCTACCATTTGAATCTCAATAGAATTTATAGTTTATTAGTTTCAAGTCCAGGTTTTAAGAGGCTTAACCTACTATTATTCTTTCTTGTGACCCTCCCTCAGCTGTATATAGAAGCCTGAGTTAGTCTTCTAGAATATGAGAGAGAACTTGGAGCAGAAACGGGATGATCTCTTAGTTGATAAACCCATCTCCAGCCAATACACTAGCTGACTGTTGACACATGAGTGAGCCTAGCTGAGATAAGTCATGTCCAGCCCAGAGTAGCAAAACTTCCTAGTTGACTCTCAGATTCATGAACTAAATAAATACTTGTTGTTTTAAGCCCCTAAGCCTTGGGGTGGTTTGTTATGCTGCATTATTGTGGAAATTGGTAAGTGATTAAAGGATTTTGATAGCCCTATAATCCATGATCCTCACATGGAACAATAGTTGATTTAATTTAGGGAACATAATTTCTCAACCTAATGCTAGAATTCTCAATCCTTTCCCCCTTTAGGAGGAATGATACAATACTGTACCCTATATCTCTGAAGCAAAGCCAAACATTTTTATGATTCTACAATGACGATTTAAAGCCCCCGATCCAAGGCAGTAAAACTATTCTACTTTGGAATTCTGGAAGTGCTAACAAAGGGAACACAGTTACAGCTGAGCCAAACAAACATCCCCAAAACAAAAAAGTTAATAGGTTCTCACACAATGTGCTGGTAGAAATTGCTTAATGGACATATGTTTAAAAAGCTTTGGATGCTGTTTTACTCAGTTTGGGATGCTATAACAAATTACGGTAGGCTGGGCGGCTTAAACAACAAAAGTTTATTTCTCATTGTTCTGGAGGCTAGAAAGTCTATACTTAGGGTGCCTGCATGGTAGGATTCTGATGAGAGCCTTCTTCCTGCTTTCCTCACATGATGGAGAAAAAGAAAAGAAAGAAGTCTCCTAAGTGCACTAATCAGATCATAAGAGGTACACCCTTAAGACCTAATTACCTTCCCAAACCCTATCTCCAAATATCATCATCACATTGGGTATCAGGGTTTAAACATGTAAATTTGGCAGTGACACAAACATTGGGTCTGTAATAGATCTATTTATATCTTTGCTTGAAAGAATGAAAGTAAACTGACCTTGTGTCACTTTTGGACATTATAATTTCTCAGAAAACCTCACACAGAGATGAAACTGAAAATAATATCATAGTATAAGCATAGTCTGGGTCTGCTTAACTCTTAATACTTTTGACCTGCCCTGTCAACTGTGGTAGCTACTAGCCATGTGTATTTTTTATATTTAAAATTAAATTAATTAATATGAAGTTAAACACTCATTTTCTTAATCTTACTAGTCATATTTCATATGTCAACGACTGCATGTGGCTTATGACTACATCTTGCATAGCACAGATGCAGAAAAATTCCATTATTACAGAGAGTTCTGTTGAACAGTGCTACGTTCTAATTTTCTTCTTCTTCTCCTTCTCCTTCTCTTTCTCCTCCTCCTCCTCCCCCTCTTCCTTCTTCTTCTTTTTAGAGAGGGACAGGGGAGGGGCAGAGATTGAGGGAGAGAGAGAATTTTAAGCAGGCTCCATGACCTCACAACCCCAATATCATGACCTCAGCCAAAATCAAGACTGAGATACTTAACCAACTGAGTCACCTAGGTACCCCTGCATTCTAATTTTCTAACCCCATAAATGCAAATTTGTTTGTTTGTATGGTTATTTGGGTCTAATTCATAATTTAATGTTCCCAGCATGATCAACTTGTTGAACATCCTAAGTACAACAGCTGAAAGATGTTATGAGCTACAGCTTCCACCTTGCTTCTGATTCCCACAGACCTTCCAACCAAAATAGGGCAGACTTATTCTTTTGAAGATCAGGTATATCTTCACTCACCTATTAAGGTTCAGGATAGTTTATTCTTCCATGTCATTTTAATAATTGAATGGATTTATAAAAATGTGTTCTATCATTCAAAAGACATAAAGATGGACGCAGGTACACACGTTTTCTATCATTTTACTTTATATTCATCATGATTTTGTTTTGAAAGGGCTTGAATAATTTTTAGCATCAAGCAGATATGGACTTCAGGTATAAAAATGGAAATTTTTTGAGGCCAGCAATGCTTATTGTAACAGTGATCAGTTGTTATTTTATCTTTAATAGAAATATCTCATTTACAATTATGTAATGTTGGATATGTTAGTGAACTTTCTGCTATGTAAACTAGTTACCTAGAGAATGGCCTAAGGTTTATTAGTTTAATTTATTAATAAATCCTTCAATTAGATCAATTTCTCCTTATTGAACAATTTATATACTTCCAAAATTTAATGCTTCCACCTATGGTCTAGCCTAACTTCTAAACAAATTTGAGAATGGGTATTTTTAATGATTAAGATCTATGGCTATTCTTTATGAAGAGTTCACCTTGACATAAAAGGCTGCTATATATTTAGATATTCCCAAATGGCTACATATGGGATTACTCTATATCATATAAGTTGTATTGCTTCTCATCAGGAGAATAGTTTTGCATTTTACATCTTGTGCACATTTGCTGCTGGGAAAACTTACATGAAGTAAAATCATAATTTCAGCCATCATAAGAAGTTAGTCTTTTCATGATGGGTAGACCAAACATACTTGGCATATGGCCCATTTACTTTTTTTCCTGTATTTTTATATTCTTGTTGAGGTACAATTGACATACATAAAACTACACGTGTTTAACTTGAACTATTTGACAAATTTTGACATGTGTGTATACCCATAAAATCATCACCACAATCAAGATAATGAATATATCACTCCCCAAATTCCTTTCTGTCTCATGGAAAATTCCTCCCTCCCACTATTTCCCACCCCTCTCCTCCCTCCTATTCACATGCAATTTTCTGTCACAGTAGTTCATTTGCAATTTCTACTTTTTTTTTTTTTTTAAGGTTTTGTTTATTTATTTGAGGGAGGGAGGAGGAAGAGGGACAAGCAGACTGTGTTGAGCACAGAGTCCTACTTGGGGCTCAATCCCATGACCTTGAGATCATGACCTGAGCTAGGATCAAGAGTTGGAGCCTTATTCACTTGAGCCACCCAGGCACCCCCTACTCTTTCATATGAATGAGACTGTGTGCTGAGAACTGCATTCTGTCTGCATTCTTTCACTCAGCACAGTTAATTTGAGATTCATCATTGTATTGCAGGTATCAACAGTTCATTTTTTAAAAATTGCTGGGCGGTGTTCCATTAACTGGTCATAACAAAATTTGTTTATCCTTTTACCTGGATGTGGATTTGAGTTGTTTCCTGAATCAAGTTGGCCAAGAACATCCATGTACAATTTTTGTACAGACATATGCTTTCTTTTCTTTTGGGGCAAATCCTAGCTGTGGAATGCCTGGATCCCATGGGAGATATATACTTGACTTTTTAAATTTATTCTTTGGTCCTATTCATTATGGGGATACATAATTGGGAAAACAACATCATAAAGGAATCAAACACTGAAAAGATAAATGGTTTGTTAGAATTCAAGAATCTGTTTGTTAGGCGCCTGGGTGGCTCAGTGGGTTAAGCCGCTGCCTTCGGCTCAGGTCATGATCTCAGGGTCCTGGGATCGAGTCCCACATCGGGCTCTCTGCTCGGCAGGGAGCCTGCTTCCTCCTCTCTCTGCCTGCCTCTCTGCCTACTTGTGATCTCTCTCTGTCAAATAAATAAATAAAATCTTTAAAAAAAAAAAAAAAAGAATCTGTTTGTTAGAATTCAAGAAACTTTTGAGCTTGTTCTTGAGGATGTTTCATCATTCCATTATTTCTGCTGTGTGGAGGTAACAGTTAAGGTGAAGGAGAAGATAATTCTGTATCCATATTCCGAGCCAAATTTTGGGTTATTATAGCTACTAAATATGATTCCTTATTAGATGCTATAAAATGGAGGTTGACATGTCTCTGGACAAATTCTTCAGTATGTTCTCTGGAGGTAAATTCTCTAGTGCTAGCTTTTTTTTTTTTTTTAAAAACTAACCTCATACCTGAAGTTATTATATACATTTGTGCCCTAATGAGTGGGGTACTATGTAATCAACCTACCAGTTACATTTATAATTTAGGTCCTGTGTCTCTGGGCCACTATAGCACATTTGAGTATTATAGTATATATACAGGAGCTGCTTGTCAAACCTCACCCCAAAGATCTGTGTAAAGTAGTGATAAACCTGTTAACATAGTCACCTGTGCCTCTGTCGATGTCATGTCATAATTCTATATGGCCATTCTATTTAGTTACTAATTGAATGTTCTCTGGAGTATCAGTGGCTGGTAAACAGCATTATTTGTGACCACAAATCCTTATAGAAGTTCGATGGGCATCCATGGGTACTACATGGGACAAGTATTAAAATTTGTTAGAAATATTAAAAAATTGAATCCATAAGTACTTACCTCAAATAGATTTGGTCTAATAATGTAATCAACAGAACACTATTATCCAATCCATTTGGATAAATTAATAGCCCAGATCCTAAGATGATATGAAGAAGAATCTTATCCTTTAGAGCAATGATTCTCAAGGCTGGCTTATTAAAGTCATCATGAAAGCTTTTTAAAAAGCCTCTCCAATTTATGTAAACAGAAATGTCTGAATAACACACAGCATGTTTTGTTTGGGAAAAAGAAAAAGTTACTTCACAGTACCAAGTTCTCACACCACACCAACTGAATCAAAATCTCTGGAGTGGAGCCAACGACTTAGGTTAAGGACAGGAAGAAATACATAGTTAAAATTTATGATCCTTTTAGCTCTTCTTTTTTTTTTTAATTTTTAAAATTTGGAATTATCTATCACTGTCCAAGTTGACAGCTTGCCAAGGTTTTGGCTGTGGCTATGGCAACTGCAGTAGCTAATGAGAATTTAGTAATTTCTCATGCTGAATGAATCTCTTCCGTTTGTTTTATTTATTTATTGGTAGGCTTGTTGAAGCATTAGCATTCCAAAATCAATAAGTCATGGCTATATACTCTTTTTCTATGTCCAGATTGGGCAATTATGAGATGTATTAATTTTCTATTGCTGCCATAACAAATTACCATAAAGTCAGTGCTTTAAAATAATCCAAATTTATTATTCTACAGTTTCATGGGCATCTTGGTGGACCAACAGGTCCACCACAGTAGATATTTAGACAGAGTGAGGGATTAGCTTTCTAATAGCTACTTCTTTCGCTTTTTTGCAGCAGACCTGCTCAATTAACAGTTGCAATGAGAAAGGACATAACTCTTTGGATACATATTTAAATACCCAATTTCATTGTATTTCTGTGAAAGGTAGAACATCTAGACCATTAAGACATGTGCCTCTGGCTGACCAGAATGGCATCGGAATGCATGGACACTTTCCTTTGTATTTCTCTAATCCCTGTTTTTTCGTTTTCCATTGCTGGATTTGTTCTTCTCCTCTCCCAAACACTATGCTCTTACCACAGAGAAATAAAGAACTAATTTCTTGGCTAATTGAAATTTTTGTATAGCCATATGTGTCCTTACAGATATTTTTTGTCCAGCTCTCAGTTCACTTCACATGAATGATTTTTATCTTTCTCCCATAGATATGCATCAAGATATCAGACATTCTCCAGGAGTCTTGCTATATCTTAAAGCTAGAGCCTAACTAGAGTTTTAGTATCCTTTCTCATCAGTTGTCATCATTTGAAAGATTTATGGATGCCAAATTAATTCCCTCAAAGATTTTATCACAAAAATAAGAGTTTTTATTTGGTCCTTGCCATGAAGTTGAGTTTTCATTTGTTCTTTGTAGCATAAACTTCTTCTGTTTTATCTGTTAAGAGTTGGAAGTGAGGGGCACCTGGGTGGCTTGGTCGGTTGAACATCTGCCTTCAGCTCAGGTCAGGATCCCAGGGTCTTGGGATGGAGTACCACATTGGGATCTTTGTTTGGCAGGGAGCCTGCTTCTCCCTCTGCCACTTCCCCTGCTTGTGCTCTCTCTCTCTCTAACAAAGAAGTTAATAAAATCTTTAAAAAAAAAAAAAGGAGTTGGAAGTGAGTCAATTGCATTTTTATCTCTGCCCATTTAATATACCTACCTCCTTGCTTAAACATGCAACCTCATTTAATAAAATACCTGCCTTCCAAGTTATTTTAAGTGACAATGTTACTGAATGTTTTGCTGCTGAATAATAATGGATTTATGTCTTTTATGACACTGGTCACAGTCTCCTCACCATCTGCTGCCAGTTTTTATAAGCCTCATACTTAATGATTCATTGTCATTTTTTTTTTAAAGATTTTATTTATTTATTTGACAGACAGAGATCACAAGCAGGCAGAGAGGCAGGCAGAGAGAGAGAGAGAGAGAGAGGGAGCAGGCTCCCTGCTGAGCAGAGAGCCCGATGCGGGACTCGATCCCAGGACCCTGAGATCATGACCTGAACCGAAGGCAGCGACTTAACCCACTGAGCCACCCAGGCGCCCCTCATTGTCATTTTTAATGTATTTTTTTTTAAGTATACTCCATGCCTAGCGTGGCGCCCAATGCAGAGTTTAAACTCATGACCCTAATATCAAGATCTGAACTGAGACAAAGAGTCAGATGCTTAACTGACCGAGCCATCCAGGTGCTCCTTATGATCATTTTATTGTTGTTTCAGCGTTCCCCTACTTTTAGGGGAACCTAACCAAAAAGGGAATAGGTTAGGTTAGGTGAGGATACATGCTATAACAGATAACCCCTAACTTAATATCTTTCAAGAAGAAAAAATTATTTCTTGTTCTTGCCATATGTCTATGACGTATGAGTTAAGAAACTGCTCCATGTCTTCTGCACCTAACACCCTGTCTGATAGACCAACTTCAGTCTGGAACATTGATAGTTGTGGTAAGGAAACAGAATGTGACCAGTGTGATCTGGAGTTAAAGCTTCTGCTAAAAGTTATACATGTCGCTTCAGTAACATTTCATTGACCAAAGCCAGTCCTATGGTTTAACAAAATATCGATGGAGAGAAGATACAGAAACCATCCTAAGGTATCTAATATTTATGGGTAATAATATAATCTATGAAAATATTTAATGAAAATTCACACTGCAGCTATTTATTTAGGAGTTTGATGTGTATAAAATGTATGTTTAGAATTTTTGGTTTTGAACTCACTTAAACCTTTAATTGGCAGGATTACCTTGTCAAAATGCATTTTCATGCACTTCCAATGCATTTTTGCCAAAGGTAAAGAGGTATTTCCTTCTTATTTACCAGGAGCTAAATTAATTGTAGAAATTTTTATTAAGACAGTGAATGAAAAATTCAGAACTCCAAGACCAAGAGACATCAACCAAAAGGGCTTATCAACAAAATGCCTATCTTTTCTAATCAAGGTAGGATTAAGTAATAATTAAGTACTTCTGTACTGAGATTTCATGTTTCTGCTAGTGAAGACATCTTTATTTAGAGGCTTTGGAAATTTAGAGCTTATTCCCATCTTAGGAAGAACAAAAAGAACGTGATTCATGTATAGTCAGTTATAGCCAACTACTCTCTACTTAAGGCCCCACCTCTCATGTTTAACCTACAATGATTGACACTCAAGAGCAGTTTCAGGATTTCCTTTCTTATGTGGGACATGATAAGTCAACATTACTGCTTAATAACACATATAGTTCTTGCAAAAAAAAAAACCCTCGTGTGCAGAAATTCTTACAGCGTAGTACAAATGTCATTGAAGACCTTGGGCTTGTATTTTCCCCTTATAAAGAGATTAATTTACATCGTCTTCTAGGAATAAAATGTCCTTAGCCTTGCGGCACTGTGCTCTCTTACTGATATTTTTGCAAGTCTGTATGTGCAGAAAGTAAGAAGAAATTGTCATGTAGCAAATGGTTAAGAATCCCCCCATTCTGTGCTTTAACCTTTCCCTATGGGATTCTGCAGAAGTCCCTGGCACACTATTTTTAGGCATTATACTTTTCAAAATTCCCAAAATAATATGTGAAAATTAGTGTCATATTAATTCTTATCTTATCATTACTAAGGCAGAATATTTCCTCAGCTTTTATAATTTTTCAAAATTTTAACTTCTGTACCTTCTTTACTGTGCTGTCAGATTACCCTTTCTTAAAATTAAAATTATTTTGTTTTTAAAATTCTTATTATAAAACTTGTACTTCTTCATTTTAAAACCTTTACACAAAATAAAAGAAATAAGTCCTGGCCTTTGAGTCCTCAAAATCATGTCATTAGTGACTTACTCATTTTGTAGGAAAGTTTAGGTCACAAAAGCGTGTATTTTAGACTCTACCGTGATGTGAACAAGTTAGGAAAGTGATCACATAGCTATTAGAATGAGGTTTGTTGGAAAGAAAACATACAAACAAAAGCTAAATTGTGTTTTTGAGATACAACTATGTATCATCATTTAAAAAAAAAAGGTGACATGGATAAATAATAAAAATACAAACAAATGCAAATAAAAGAGGTACAATCTTTCCATTATAAAATAAGTAAGTCAGAGAATGTAATGTATAGCATGGTGACTATAGTTAATAATACTGTGTTTCATATTTGAAAGTTGCTTAGACAGTAAATCTCACAAGTTCTTATCACACACACACACAAAAAAGATCAAGATATAGGTTGTAGGAAATGTTCAGAAGTCTTCTAGCTATTTGGAACAGCCCATATAGACTTAAGACATTATGAAAAACTGGGCATAAGGCTAGACTAACTAAAGGGTTATGTATACATATTTATATGCATTTTATGCATTAATACCTAGACTTTTTCCAGTAATTATTTAAGGCAATCCAAAAAACTTCCAACAATATGACTTTTTTCAAATTAAATGAATAGAAAATAAATATTGTAAGAAGTTAGTTATGGTATAAGATATGATCCCTTTTATATGGCCTTGACTTTCTTTAATACACTTTTTTTTAAGAATAGTTTTGGATTTACAGAAAAACTGTGAGGAGAGGACAGAGAGTCTATATATCTGACAATCAGTTTTCTGTATTATTAACATGCTATGTTAGTATACTATATTTGTTATAATTAATAAAACAATAGTGACACATTATTATTAACTGAAGTCCATATTTTATTCCTATTTTCTTGCTTTTTATCCAATGTCTTTTTTTTTTTTTTTTCTATTCCAGGCTACCGCCCAATGGATACCACATTACATTTAGTCATCATGTCTCCTTAGGCTCCTCTTGGCTGTGACAGTTAAAATATGACTTTTTAAAATATGGAAATTTTGCAAAATAAGGATAGGGGAAAATCAGATAAAGTCAAAGTTGTGATTAGAGACAAAATAATACATGTGATGAGGTTAGGTTCTGTGGCTAGAGATGGGGAACAAATGTGGCTTTCAACCTCAGTGTCCAAAACATATGAAAACACCAGTTGCTTATGATATTTCATAGAAATGGAACTCTTCCTGGTATAGTCCTGAGAGAACTTTCTCTTGGGGTCATAATTAAGACTTTTTAATATCCTAAACATCTTCCTTAACATTATGTTTATGGAAAATTTAAATATGTCTTATTAAGGCTATTTCCTATATTATTATTGTTATTATTATTATTATTATTTTGTATTATCTTAAAGGTGGGCCAAGTCATGATGACTAAATGCATTTTAGGTGTCTGAGGAGGGACAGCAGTAGGGTCAATGCCGTACAGTTATCTAAACTCATTGTGGGATTGATCACTTACCCTAAACAGCTCTTCCTACACGGCTTTTTCCAAGGATTCCAAGGAGAATCAGATAAATCAGTAGAGGCAATATTGATGATTTCAGTTTGGATCCTTCTCACCCACCTCACCCCAGACTTTCCCTCATCATCTTCGTTGATGCAAGACAAACAAAAGACTTTAAACATGGATACTTGAAAAGAACTCGCCATGGGGGTGATTTAGAATAGGAAGACTAAAGTTCAGGTTGGTGAAACTATGAGGGCTGGGTTTTGAGACAGGTGTTCCAGGCACCTCACAGATTGAGGGATAGCTGCCTGCTCTGTCTTTCCTTGCTTTACACTGCATTTGTTCTAGCTCAGGGGCAGCTGTTCATAAAAATGAATTATATTTTCTTTGGCTACATTTGTGTACAGTGCGGGATTGCAAAGTTTGAAGGTATCTTTTCTATGCAATTATAATATGCCAGATGAGATTTTCTGTAATCACAATTACTTATATTCTTTAGATTTAACATTTCTCTGTGGGGAGTATTGCTAATTAAAGTACTGCTACAATTAAAATAGAAGTGTGACCTACTGTCCTTAAGCTTCTTCAAAATATCACATACATCCCTAACTCCTACTCTGGCCTAGTTCTGTACACAAGGTTTAGTAGATCCTTATTTGATTTCTGACGTTATTCCTTGATATGTGTGACTATGGAAAAATTTTCTAACATTTTGAAGTCTCATCCATAACATAGGAAGTGTATACCAGTGTTAAAGGGCAAAGATTTAAATTAAATGAAATAAATTATGTGATGCTCTTATACAAATATTTAGGTAGTATTACTGTCTTAATGATGTTATCTATCTATGATATATGCATACATATATATATTTTTAAAGAATTTATTTATTTATTTGACAGAGAGAGACACAGCGAGAGAGGGAACAACAAGCAGGGAAGCAGCAGAGAGAGAGGGAGATGCGGGTTTACTGCTGAGCAGGGAATCTGATGCGGGGCTCCATCCCAGGAACCTGGGATCATGACCTGAGCCGAAGGCAGACACTTAATGACTGATCCACCCAGGCACCCCCATAAATATATTTAAAACCATTTATTTATCTATACATGATATATGATGTCCAGCTTATATATCATAATTTTTAAATCATTGTGCCCTTTTCATGTTTGTCAAAGGTTTAGCTGGTATTTCTTTCTGCTCTTTTAAATTCTCCAACTTCCTTGCTGTCAGATATATTCACAAGCTTCCAGGATACTCAGGGGAATTTTACTGTTTTTGAGAAGTTGGGAATTTTATCCCAGCCTTTTATTTGATTCCTTACCTGAGGAGAAAGAATCCCATGACTCAAAGAAGGATACTAGTTTCAACCTGAGTGACCGTTCATCTCTAGTAGGTCAGGTGAGGTTAGTGATGTGGGGCTGACTAACCTGTCCATCTGTTGGTATATACCATGTAGGTGGACCCTTTCAATCCCACCTTCCCTGACCTTGGACAATCACTTACCTGCTCATCTTTGAATTCTCCCTAGAGAGTCTCTGTGTTTCTTACTGGGATTGTCAAACTTCCCTCTAAGTCATAGTTTTCTTAAAAGTTATAAATGTAAGATATACTTTTACATTCCCTCCCTCGCTAGGCACAATGACAAGATGAGTGTGTAATACAGTGAGTTGAATGAATGGATGAGTGATGAGATTGGGCTTCACTCAGAGATTCCCCGGCTCAAATGTCTTATTGTCTGAAAACTCCTATTACCTATTATACCATCAGTGCTTTCTTGGTTGGACGCATGTGACTATCTTGAATGCCACCTTATGTTTCATAGTGGAGGACAGGGCCCTAAGGAATTAGCTCACACATTTTGTGGAGGACTGGGGCCCAGAGCAGTCAGGGTTCTGTGATATCCTTTTTTCTTGACTAAGGTAGGGTATAGAGGAGAGAGGGCATCATGAAAACATTGATAAGAGTTTGGGGACCTCAGATGAAGTGATCAGAGGTATACAGACACAGAGAGAGGCCCCCAAAGTGAATATTCTCAGACTTTTAAACATAACTTTAAATGATTTCTCTACAAGTTATTTCTCAAATTTTCCAAGTGTTCATTCTGACCAACCTACCATATCAATGTCAAGCAAGCTTTTTATTAGCTTCAGGGGTAAAAACAGTGCAAAACTATTTAAACTACAAAGCTGGTTTACCAAATTGTGCAACAGGAAGTTTCTTCAATGAAGGGATGGGTGTGTGGTCATGACTACGCAACTGAGGAGTGCTGTGCCTCCCTTCAAATCCACTGATTAGGAAGGAAAATTTCGAACACTCATGGTGGATTGGTTTCCACTTTTCCTGTGAAAAGAACCTTTTTCATTGTCTTAGATACAATCATTTTATTTAGTTTGGGGAATAACTCAAGAGACAGAGAACTTTCCAGCGAAAATCCGTGTCCTCCTTTTGTTTTTGATGACTTTTTCTTTTTTCTTAATTCAGACTTCTTTTTTAGAGCAGATTTAGGTTCACGGCAAAATTGAGAGGAGGTACACAGATTTCTCCATATACTTCCTGCCTCCACATACATTGCCTGCCCCATTATCAACACCTCCATCACAGTGGTAACATTTCTTATAATTGATAAATCTATACTGACCCATTATTATCACTCAAAGTCCATAGTTTACATTAGGACTCACTCTTGGTGTTGTACATTATATGGGTTTGGACAAGTGTATAAAGACATATACCACTATTATGGTATTATACAGAGTATTTTCACTGCCCTCAAAATCCTCTGTGTTCTGCCTATTCATCAGTCCATACTCCTCCCAGCCCTTGAAAACCACTGGTCTTTTTACTGATTCCCTAGGAATACATCTGACACTCTCATCATCTTATCAAATTTGTTTTCACTTTTTTTTAGATTTTAAAAAATTTTATTTTTGCCTGTGCATGAGCATCAGCAGGGGGAGGAGAGAAAGAAGTAGCTCTTAATGTTATTTTCCTTTCTCTTTTTTATATTAGGATATTAAAGAGATAAATTAATGTGATCTGTCTGATAAGTTTTAAACAAGGCTTTAAAGGCCACTTGAAACCTCCTAGTGCTGGAGCTAAATGTTAAAGCTGCTAGAATTAAACAAGTTACCAGGAATTAAAGAACGAAAAAAAAAAAAAAAGACAAAAATTGAGAGGCAAAATAACCTTCAATGCAGCAACCTCTTAGAGAGTTCTAGTCAATACAAAACTACCTGATTCAAGTTGCAGCTATTAAAGTCAACCCAGAAGCAAAGTGTGGGAAAATATGAGAATACACACCTGATGTTCTTCATGGAAAATTCTCTGTTAGGGACAAGCCTTATAACCACTGAGTTTGTTGTTTTTGTTTGGTAACGGCTATTAAAAATTTATTATATATTTTCAGAATTATGTTGGTGTCCCCAGTACAAATTTTTTAAGCCATGGTTGTCTAGTGGATGTGTTATTGTTAAGCATTGAGACTGTAATTGCTCTTGAATTTCTTTGGGATCGATATTTCTTTGGGATCGGTATTTAGGGCGATCATATAACTTATTGTCCAAATTGGGCCACTTTCAGCAGTGAAGTAATGATTTTGGAAGCACAGTTGTAAAGAAGACAGACTGGTCAAACACTGATGTTTCTTGAGTCACATTGGTCTCTAACTATATCTGTTTACTGATATTATTTTGGGTAATACATATACATGTATTACTCATACAAATACATATAACATGAAATACATGTACTTTGTATATATACATACATAAATGTACAATAATCAGTAGACTACTGTCTACTGATTTTACATTTATCTAATGTTAGTACTAGCTACTAGTTTTTGGATTGTTTAAAGAATATTCAAATAATGAGTTCATGATAATCTTGCCAAGTAGACATGAATCTCACCATTTACAAGTGAGAAAAGAGCAGTGGTATCTAAATGCCCTCCTGATCCTTGTTCTCTCTGTTACTCTCAGTGGCAGTGTGGGTGCAGATGCAGAAATCTACAGAAGCAGCACTTTTCTGGTGACTGACAAGAGGGCATCCTACTATGGGCCGGAATTATTGTCCAGTTGTTTTGGGGCTTCTCCTTAGGATCCTTCCAGATGAGCACAGCTGTCTTTCTGAGTAGAAGTACTGACACCCAACCTTTTAGCACCAAACAATGACAAAGCTCATCCGGTCAGTATTCATCATACAGCCAGCCAGAAAGCTAGGCACTTGTTTTCAGGAAATATTTGTGATTCACATGCCTTTCCAGCTTGTGCTTTTGTATAAATCTGAAGCGAGCACATGCACTTCCCTACCCTGCAGGTCGGCTGGGTCTGCACATGAAGGGGGCGCCACCATCAGGAAGAACTCTCTCTCCAGCTACCGCCCCAGCTCAGTGTGAACTGGCATTTGGGAAGGTGCAACGTAGAAAATCATCTGGCCTTTACAGGGCCACTTTCTTTGCCATAGCAACTGTCTCAGATAATGTTGCAAGGATCTATCACTGAACAAACAGAATATGTTACAGGTTTTCCTGTCCCCCCCTCTAAATCCTATGTTTTCATGAACAGTGAATAGAGAATTCAAACTAATAATATTGTCACTTGGTGGGAAGGTGAAAACACTGTGGTTCCCTGAGCTTTAGTACCTTTTCATAACCCTAGTCGCAGAGTTTTTAGTGAGAAAGGGATTTTATGATCCAGTGTTCTTTGGTGCGTTAACTGTTACAGACCACGAGGGTATCATTAAATCATTACCTTTTTAATAGAATAAATAGAATCAAATAATTGTAGTTGACTATGTTTATTTACCTTCAAAAGAATACCTGCCTAACTACTGCAGATCCAACAGAGTGGATTGTGAAAATAGCTACCTTGATTCTAAGCAGTAATCTTGTTCTGACTGCTAAAGAACAACACGGACTACAAATAGCTGCCTGAGTGAGGCAGCGCACAAGGCCTCCGTGGGGGTGGGAAGTGACTGCGTACCTTCTGAAAACAGGAAATTCATGGTGGTTGGAGGGAAGGGTTGGCGATTTTATCTGCTGCCAGTGAGGTTGGCTATTCTGCAGAGTGGTAGAGCAGAAAGAACTCTGGACCAGACCTGGGACCCAGACACAGTGCTGCTATAATGTGTCAACAGTGCATTTCCAACAAGCCAGGGAACTTTGATAAGGATCTAGACCTCCTTGGGTCTTAGTCTCCTGATTAAAAAAGAAAAAAAAAATACAAGTGGGTCAGATTATCTTTCTGAAGATCTCTTGCCCCTCCAAGGTTTCTATGCTTTGCTTTTTCATTTCTACATTTACTAGTACTTGGCAAAGCCATTCACATAGATTATCTTTCTACTGTTTATGTAACTCTATGAGATAGGTTCTATGATCACCGTTTTTCACATGTGAAGACTAAAGTTAAGTCACAATTGGGGGCTTCTTTCACTTCAGTTAATTCCTCTTGTTCTTCTTTCCCTTCAGTTAATGCTTCCATCGAAGAGACTTCTAATTAAGAAGCACCTCAGCTCCTTTGGCTTACTTAATAGGAAAAGATGAGTGATTCATCTTGAAAAACTGGGCATGCTCAGCTCCACCCCTTGCTCTCTTGTCTTGGAGGCAATAGCTTGACATCCTCAAAGGTTCTGGTTGGTTCTGAGGCCTTGGGCAAGTGTGGGCTGTCTTTGTGTAGCCTTGTCAGTAGGCCTGACAGATGAATTTCTAGTTCTAAGATCAAGTAATGAAAAGTCTATCCTGGTCACATATCTAATCTATGTCCTTAATCCAGTGTGGTTATCTGTTTTTCAGTTAGTTAGGTTTTTTTTTGTTTGTTTGTTTGGGGTTTTTTTTGTTGATGTCGTTATTGTTAAATTGAAAAAAAAAATTTAGTTTTCCTGGTTGGCTCAGTCAGTGGAGCATGCAACTCTTGATCTCAGGGTCATAGTTTGAAGTCCATGTTCAGTGTGGAGATGACTTAAAAATAAAATCTTTAAAAAAAATTAATTGAAGTAGAACTCACATATGGTAAAGTGCAGAAATCTTTATTGTATAGATCAATAAATGTTTACGTAAGTACATACCCATGTAACTCCTGCCCATATCATGATTTAGAACATGTCCAGAGGCTTTCACTTATTTAGAGCATCCTAAATTCATTCCAGCAATGTTTCATAGTTTTTCAGTGGGCAGAATGTAGGTATTTGATTTTTATTATGCTGCAACAATTGATATATCTGAAAAAAAAAATTAAGTTATTTGTTGCTAGTATATAGAAGCACTCTTGATAGTTGTATTTTGGCTCACAAGTTTGCTAAATTAATTAATTAATTCCAATTTTTAATAAATTCTTTTGAGTTTTCCATATATAGAGTCACCTTAATAATAAAACATATTTTATCCTCATCTGTTTGACCCCTGGGTCTGCTTCTTAGCTGCATCAGTTTTGGGAAGGGAGTACATTATCTGTCCCACTGAAATCCCAGGGGTCTTGAACTTTTTCTGAGGTTTTAATAATGTCCCAGTTTGAATTTCCAAAGTGAAAGGATAAAGAATATAGATTGAGAGAATGTTGAACTGTAATAGAGTACTTTTGATGATGATTGCTCTATTTCATTAGAGAAACCCCACCACTATGCATAACTCCAGTTATGTTACCTTTTCAAATTTAGACCCTCAGCATTAACTTCAAACTAAAAAGAAACAAAACAGCATTCTTCTATCTCATCATAAAACAAGGACGTATTTTGGGAAACAATGGTAAACATAACTGCCCCAGAGAAAATATTCTGATTTCTTGGCATTTATAACTCTGCACTACCTCTCTTTCTGAAAGTGTTATATACTCAGTATATCATTGATAAAATCTCAGTTCAAATCAAAATAGAAAGGGCTGTATTATTTTATATTGTTAAGATAATAAATTTCATATTCCTCTAAATGACCCAAATATTAGATTAACTGAAGGAAGATTAATCAGATCATTTTAAAAATAATGAACTCAAAAGATGAAAGTGCCCTTAGTTTTTCTCGAAAACCTGGACTGTTAAATTTTCTTTATAGTTTTCTAGGGAGAATTTGTGTTGAGATTCACAACTGTCTAGACTTGTCCATGCTCAAGCCTAGGATCTATGAATTTTTGTTTACTCTGACTCTATATTTTCCTTTTTCCCTGTAAAGTTTTCTCTGTTCACACTACAGAATAATATGACCTTTCATTATTTTCTGCGTAGTTTATTAAAATGTAAATTAACTCCTGTGTCGGATAGAAGAAAGGAGCGTTCATTTAACAGAGGATGTGTTATTATCACTGTTACTATTAGTTGAGTTTCTATTGCTTAAACCCACCTGATTTTAACATATGTGAGCAGTACAGACATTTTTCTAAATACACCATCACAGTCTATTGTTAAGAGAGAAATTCTCCACTTACATGACACGTGAACAGCAGGCTCCCTGCAAATTGATGATGATATATGGTAAGCGTCAATTCCCTGAAAATACAATGCACTTTAGGTAATTCATTCAAAAAATTATAGTGTATGTGAAAAACAAGTAAGGACAATTACTGCTGTGTTTTAATGATGCGGAGGATCAGTCAGTGACATTCCTTTGAACCAGAAGGGTAGTTCAGAGAAAACAAAGGCAGCTCGCTATGTGTCTTTGCCTTGATTATTGATCTGGCACAAAACGCTGTCATGAAATTATAAACCACTCCCCCTGGAGTAACTAATCTTTGTAGGTCTGCAGTAAGCATTTGGCAGGTAATCATAGAGATAAAGTATGTTACAGAGAGCTGGCTGCTTTAACCACGGCGGGAAGTTAAAGTGGTGTTAAAATTCATCAGGCACCAACTCTCTTCTCAACAACCTTCTGGGTCAGAATTCTTGCATATTCCTCTGGGCCTCTATCAAAGTCTAAGAAAGCATATCTATGCACATAGCCCCACTTCTAATTATTTGTGGGTGATAGGAAACATGCTTTCTTTTACATATGTAAAAGAGTTCCATGATTTAATGTTATTATGGTCCATTTTGAGTTCCTGTCAATGGTTTATCCCTTATAAAGTACCTCTAGTTTTATGTTGCTGTGTTTGGACTGAGCTAATGGGTTAGACTGGATTTTGCAGAAATACAAGAGCTATTTGTAAATATTCTATTCATCTCTGACCTATTTAATTTGTATTTAACATAGTATTTTCTGGTTGGCAATATAGAGTCTTATTCATTACAAAAACAATATCATAGAATTATATGGCATTGGCATCTTAATTCCACTTTCATAATTGACTTCTTATTAATACAGTTAATATCTATAACTTGACAAAATACCATACATAAAAAAGTATACCTTGAGGCATATTAGAGAATTTCATATCCTTCAGCCTTTTCCTTAGAATTCATGTGCCAAGTGGTAAACTAGAAGCCTAGACTAGAAGCCTCTAATGTTCTAAACAGAGCCTGGGGTTTAAATATTAGGTCATAAGGTTTACTACCATGCCTGTACCACCTAAGAATGAGATATACTATGGATTTTAATTTAGGGTTCATCTTCCTGGGTCACTATAAATTGATATTTTATGTTGATATTTTAAGTAGCCAATAGCCCAAGTAGATCACAATACTATCTGTCCCAATGTTGCAACTATTGGGATTTCTTGAGTGGCATATTGCCTTTTATGCAGGGTCTCCCAGCAGCATTTCTTGAAAGAATCAAATTCTTATTTTCTAAGGCCCCAATAAGAACTCATGGCTAGTGAGACTTTGGCCAATCAATATGTGTCACAGAAACTGAAAGAGTACTTTTTAAGATTAATGTCAAGCGCATATAGGAAAAGAATTCTTAGCAGAATCTGTTGATAAAACAAATACAGGGTGCAGACTTTATGCAAATGTGCTTGGATGTCAACTACTCTCTTCAACTTGTAAAGCACATATTTATAGAAATAAGAATGCTCAGTATAGAGGATTAGTCTTACAGTTTTATAGGACTCAGTAGTCCCATAAGAAGGACTTCCTTGAGAGGTCACAGGGCTGATCTGAATCTATTAAAATTGTATTCAGAAATGAAACATAAGCAATATACTCTAGTTGGCCAAATTATTTCTCATGGAGCATGGGTTAACAATTCTGAAATAACTGTACATGCACCAAGGTTGAACAAATAAATAAGAGCATGGTAGATGGTAGAAGCCAAGTTTGCCACAGTTGGAGTAGGAAGTTACAGACAAGCAAAGGGGGAAAACTGGAATAGACCATGTGGTAATGGAATCGAGTTGGAGGCTTTACACGAATTCAAGTTTAACAGTTTTTATTTATCAATTTATCAATATTGATAAATATCTGTATTTATCAATACATATATTGATAAGCTTACATAGAAATAATTATATGTGTATATATTTAAATGTGGACTGGTATACATATATTTCCCAACTCAGTGGGCTGAAGCAATAATACCCAGATAGTATACCCAGTGTCCAGGTCTTGGTTTCTAATACCATTCTCCAATAAAAAGGATTAGGATTCCTTTGTAGAAATAAACAGTTGTAGGGCTGGGGCAGGAAATGCCAAGATGAGCCTAGAGCATCCTGCAGTGCCAGAAAGTAAGGAAGTGCTTAAAAAACAAAACAAGTTATATGTTAAAGGGACGCTAGACTCAACTGAAAGACTATCAAAGCCCAAAGAGCTTTCCTAAAGCTGAACAATTTAAGCAACAAAATAAGCAATATAATATTGAATTATAACCCAGAGTTTAAAATATACTCACAAGTCCATGTTTATATACATAAATTATATACATATATAAATTATATTATGTTATATATATAAATTATATACATATATAAATAAATTATATATATATTAAGTTAAAAAAATAAATGGGGAAGAAGAGATAAATCTATACAGAAGAATTCCCAAAATACTATGCCCTGCTCTCAAGAAGGTGGAGAAAAATTTCCCATCCACTAGGTGTGGGATACACTTAGTGACTTTCTTTCAAAGAGCACAACATTAAAAGGGTATAAAAAGAGAAACCTGGTAAATACTATCTTAGCCAGGTGATCAGTGTTAATATCATCAGTAATGTGTCAATGTGTTCATATGTTAATATTAATATGTTGTACTGAGAAAGACACTTCACCTCTGTGGTCTTTCTCCCAAAACCTATGATCCCAGTCTGACTATGAGAAATACATCTGCCAAACTCAACTTTAGGAACTTTCTACAAAATTTCTGACCAGAAGTTCTAAAAACTGTCAAGGTCGTCAGAAATAAGGGAAATTCAAGAGTTGTCACAACTGAGAGGTGCCTAAGGAGACAATATAAATGAATGAAATGTGATATCCTGAATGAAATCCTGGAACAGAAAAAGGAGAACTGATGAAATATGAAAAAAAATACAGAGTTCAGTTAATACTAATGTACCAATCTTGGCTTATTAATTGTGGCAAATGTAACACAGCAATATGAAATATTCACAACAGGAGAAACTGGGTGCAGAGTACATAAGAAGTCCCTGATAAAAATGTGCAAATTTTCTTTAAAACTTCTCTAAAATACAAACTTTGTTTTTTAAAAAATGTGCAAGAATTACATCAAACCTGGCCCAGCATCACATACAGAGACAACATGATCAAATGCTTGCTACGTGACAGGAATTTAATTAGATGCTTTACATGTATTATCCATCTTACCATGACTTATGAAATCAGTGATATTACTCTATCTGGCTTACTCACAGAAAAATCCAGGAACTAGTGGGTTGAATGACTTGTCCAAGATCACACAGCTGGATAGTGGTGGTAACTCGACTGACACCCAGCTGGTGTGACTCCAGAGTTCTCATTCTTAAGTATTATGTCTCTCTGTCTCTCACTTAGCTGTAATCCAATAGTGATATTTTACTCAGCAGGTTCATGGAAAGATGTGTATTTGCCACCACAGGAATAAATGTTTGTGTGTGCAAAATAAAATATGCCCTTGCTTATAGATTATATAATCTTATTATAAAGAGGACTTCCACACATTTCATCACATTGTGAGGTCACCATAGTTCATTTCACATGGAAGGTGTAGATATACCGGCAAAATATTTTGCATGTCTCTTTCATATAGATGTTCCATTCATTACTACATAGGGAAAGTTAAAAAGCAACAGACAAAATTATTTGGAAAGAAAAACATCACTAAGAATCAATATACTAGATTCTATGACACTCAGACTGACCTAGTCACAAGAAACTATGAACTAACTATGAACTGATTTACTAAGGTTTTATCTGTGTTCCCAGACTACTCCAAGGTCAATCCTTCTGGGCACAATTGTTTGTGTGCTTAGCTGGGAGTGTACCTTAGTTCCTGGGGAAATAATCATGGAGATTAACTTAAAAATCTAATTAAATAAGAGCCCTTGAGGCAGGCATATAGTCTTGGTTGGTAATAACAGTTTGGAAGTCACAGGATAAGAACAAACTTAGAGAAGGCTCTTAATATACCACAAGGAACTCTCTCATGTAGCATATATGTGCCTGTCTGTCACTGTCGTTAACCTGGACTGCTAACCTAAATTATTAGGGTTAGGTCTTTGCAAACTGACCTTGCTCAATCTCATCAAATCACACTCATCAAAAAATGCATTTGAGGACCATATGGAATTTAGCATCGCTGGGCCAATATTTCTGTTGACTGTGGGACTTTTTAAGTGTTTTATGGGAATTTTGCTTTCTAGGATGCCAGGTGTTACACCATTTTTGGATGATGCCTTGATCATGGGATTCAGTTCTACTGAAGTAATTGGGCAATGTATCAAGATTTTTCCCTCATGGCTTCTATTTATTTTTAGATGAGGGTATATGAGACAAGCACAAATGTGTTCAACATGATGCTCTGTCTCCACCTATTTCTTGTTCATTGTACCCAAAGTAGACTTTTTCTCTAGTGAAATAAAGCTAATTATTTTTCATTAGGACTTGGAATTTAGATGAGGTACAAGTGCCTGACTACCCTTAATGTATCTGATTCTCAAAAAGATAGAAACAAGTATCCACCTCTAGAGAGAAGGAAGAACACAGAAACCTTGACATCCACTGAGGTTCAAAATTGAGACAGCAGATAAAATGGGCAGGGTTAGTCATAACCAAGGCTAGATTGAAGGAATGAAGGTTAGATAACTGAAATTCATCATAAAGGTAGGACAAGTCTAAGCTGATATGCAAGATTTATACCAAAGCCTGTGTAATTTGAGGATAATCCTAGCTTCAGGTGTAAAATTGAGTGATAGTAGAACTCTTTCTGACCATGTGTGTGTGTGTGTGTGCACATGTGTGCGTACTTGCACATGCTTGGGGTTAAATAGATACATTTGTGCATTCAAAGTACTGTACTGTCTTGAAGCCTGATATGCTGCAACATTCTTCAAATGAACATAAAAAAGGCGAAGCCTCCTTCTGATTAACACAAGGCATGCTGAGTCGTCACAGTACTCTGGATGAGTTTAGAAACATGGCATTAGTCCCTCTTCGCTGATTTCTTCGATAACTAGAAACAAAAAGGCAACGGTGGGGATGAATTCCACCCTTAACTAGGGATGAGAAAGTCAATGTAGAGGGGCACCTGAAGGTTCAGAAGGTTAAACATCTGACTCTTAATTTTAGCTTAGGTCATGAACTCAGGGCCCTGAGATCAGGTCCTTCCTCAGGCTCTGTTCTGGGCATGGAGCCTGGTTAAGATCTGCTCTCTCAACCTCTGCCCCTCCGTGCTGTACTCCTTCTCTCTTTCTCTCCGTCTTTCTTAAATAAATAAATAAAAATCCAATATAGAGATTAGTTTGCTGAGAAATGAGCATTGGAACCAAAGCTTATATATTCATCCTGTATATGTTCAGAAATATTTGGGAAGGATAAAGCAGGGAAGAGATTAAGCAGCATGACACGGTCACATTGATCAAATATGACAGCTGCTTCTAGTGGGGAGGTCAATAGGAAACCCATTAAAAGCCTCTTCTCAAGAATATTTGGCATTGATATTCCAGTTGTGCCCCCTCAAAGTTCACAGAACTTTTATGTGAAGGCAGCAATGATTTCGCTTTCCTCCATAACTGCTGAATCAGAATTACCAGATATGTCTGCAACTGCTTATATAGACTAGAACAGCATAAAAATATACTGGTGTATTTTTTCAAGTTATATTAGTCCAGGGGAAAATTCTTGTTTTGTGTACCAAGGGATACTGTGGTTTATTGGTGAATTTCCATTGCCCCTGGCTTCCTTGAATGTGATAAAGATACAAGTTTTAGAAGCTCAGATTAGCTTGTATACAAAGAGTAAGGATAGCTGGGGGCCATTGTGTTGCCAGAAATGCATGGCAACATATCCCCTATTTCTACTGCCAATTGAAAAGTCACCAACATATTGTCAGAATAGACCCTACCTGCAGTAGAAACACACCTTACCTGTTTATGCAGTAATAAGAGTTATTTAGACAGTTGTCTTCTATATTATCTCAATGTTTCTCATAGTGAATGACTGACAGCTCAGGAGAAGGATCATGACCTAACTGAGGCTTGACTATTATTGATGGTGACTAGAATACACTTGAGGACATTCAAAAGGAAACCTAATGTGATGACTATAAGCTATTACTTGAGAAGACTGAATTTAACCCAATATAGATGAAGTGTCTGTTTAATACATTAGTCAAATTAGGAGTACTTAACATCTGTAGAAATAAAATAAACTGTGTATAAATGGGGAAAATGAAGGTTGGGAAGTTCAGGCAATTATTTCAGTCTGAAGCAGTAAGTGAGAAAGTGTTTCAAATCTCTTAAAAGATAGAACCAAAGTTCTGTTCCATTTTAAGCTTGTGAACTGAGGATTGTAGGAGGAGAGCTGTTCAAGGCTCATATCCACCCAATTATCTGAGGGAAGGAAGATGTTAGTACCTGGAATAATAGGAATTTATAATATCTTTTAAAAAATAAAATTTTAATGATAATGCAAGCTTATGTATTTATTTAACAGAATAAGAATTTAATACCGTAGTGACTACATTCTCAGTTTGAAAATCACTCAGCCGTCCATGGTACGCATTCCATATGCATTACATATGTTGGACTCCGTGCTGTTTGTATATTTTAAAGAGTCAAATTTTGTGTGACTCAACTCTAAGGATGAGAATTTAGAAAAGGAATCAATCACTGTAAAATTCTAGGCAGGCTTCATGCAGGAGATTGGATACAGACTGCTGTTAAGCAGGTGTAAGACACTGAGTAAAGAAAGAAAGAAGAAGAGGCTTCCTGCATAGCAATATTGACAGAGGTACAAATACACAGTATGGAGGAAACAGTAAAAACCCAAGCCTTGGGGCGCCTGGGTGGCTCAGTGGGTTAAAGCTCCTGCCTTTGGCTCAGGTCATGGTCCCAGGATGCTCAGCAGGGAGCCTGCTTCCTCCTCTCTCTCTGCCTGCTTCTCTGCCTACTTGTGATCTCCGTCTGTCAAATAAATAAATAAATAAAATATTACAAAAAAAAAAAAAAGCCCAAGCCTTTATAATAACCTGGCTAATAAAGATACCAATAATACTAGTTACCATTTATTGAACTTTAAATAGCCAGTCAGAGAGTTTTAGACAAAGTAATAAGCCAAAGGGAGTCCCGGCAGGCTTTCAATACAGAAGGCTCAGGCTTCTTTCTGGCACCATCACTCCTTCTTAGGCCTTATTTTCTAGATGGTTGCCTAGCCCTCCGTGACTGTTTTCAACAGGCATAAGCTCAGGGTCTTATTCTAACTCAGTGACACTCATGAGGTCCTGAGGAAGATAGGTGAACTTAGACTTACCATAGAAGCTGCTAGGGAAGGTACTCAGACAGGTATTAGACTGAGCAAATGATAAAGCCAAGAGCTCAAGAATAGGAGGAATAAAGATGATTCTTGTTGAGTTGAGGGATGTAGCAGATACTATTTCCCAGAACACCTTTCCCAGCCAGAATACTCATAGCCCTGATATGTTGATAACAACTCCCAGCTAAACCCTTCTATGGAGAATTGCTCTCACACAACCTGGAAATTCCTCACCAGGAAGGCTGCACCTCCCTCACCACTTCTGTCCCCCAGAGGTTCTTGGAAAAATGACTGACTGACTCTAAAGTTCAAAAACTGGTTCTCTTGCTAATTCTGTGGTCAATCTGTATTCCAGAGCATACTTGTGGGATCTTTTCTCCAGCTGAGAAATAGCTAGCTTATTACCCAGCCTTATCCTGATTCCCTCCCTTTCTTCCTCATGAGAACACAACTCAATAAATCAGTAGCAAAAGAATCTTTGCCTTAGGTTTTACTTCTCGGGAACTCAAGCTAGATAAGATTTGTGGCCTGGAATCTACTACACCCTAGTTAATAGACTCAAGATTCTATAAACCTTTCCAACTTTTCCACTCCACATCAGATTTGATTGTGAGGCACTTTTCTCAACTACTATCAGCATTGGACCCTTTCAAGGTATCTGCTAAAATGAAAATTCCTGGGCTGTATCATAAATCCACTAAAAAAGCATCACCATTGTTGAGGCTCAGAGTACCCTGGGAGAGTCTCACACACTTTAAAGATTAATAGTGATATTCCAGGGCTTGGAGTAATAAGAAGTTTATTGATGAAAATCAATTAGGTGGGGCAAATGGACCACAGGAGTTGGGCACCAGGCTGAAGCAGAAGTTGAGGGTTGAATGCATAGTGATCACAATGTAATACAAATAAGAGGAAACTTAGTAGTGAAAGCAACTTTCCCAGAGAGGGATTCAGAACTTAGATATATCTACCAGGGAATTATGTTTTATGTATTTTTCTGTCACTTCCTTGACCCTTAAGATTCCGCCTTATAAAGTAGAGATAGTGAGACCTTCTACCTAACAACTTACATGCATGTCATGGAGATAGACCAAAACAATGTCCTAGGTGCTTTAAACCAGTTGGAAGAAAGGACATTACATAAATACAAATTTTAACACCATTGGTAACTTCCTGGCTGAGTTTCAAAACCACAGTCAAGTTTTGAAACCTCATAATATTCATGAAGCTATAATGAAGTTCAAGAGGCTTCAGATTTAATCTTCAAAATGTCAGTCAATGAAAGGGAAGGCAGATAGTACCTACAAGAATAAGTCTGCATAATGAATAAGTTTCTCATTAAATTTTGGTTGAATTTCTAAGGGAAAAACATTTCAAATGAAGAAAAATTCTGTATACAGGAATTCAAGAAAGAATGAGGGACGGTCATATATCACCAGGACCATGTAATAGTCTTGGGCTAAGAGAAAATACAGTTGTCAAAACAAAGGCTTCAAGCTTATGGTGATTTATTAGTGGGAAACCATGAAACCATTGCACACTAATAGCATGTGAAGATGTGGGCAATGACACATTGGTGCTTTCTAGCATACAAAACCACTGCAGTACAGCATACCCTCTTTCCTTAGGACTGTTCCACATCCAGCCAGATATAAGCTGGTGGGAAGCATGTATGAGAGAGAATAGCAGATTTTCATTCTGGTCTTAGCTTATTTATGTTGATTCTTATTTAATGCATCTGTAACTCAGTAACAAATTCTGGCTTTGAAATCTCCATATATACTCAGGAAAAAATAGGGCCAGCTTTCTAGACATCGTTTGAGAAAATTTACATGACATTTGGCGTTGCGTGGCTATGTATAGGTAGTCAATGTTTCTGGGTCCAGCTTCATCAGCTTACAAAATAATTTGGATTCTAATTATGCCCAGATGTTTATATTACAGATAATCCATAGGTGGAGAACAGGGCCACTCAGTTATAGATGGCTGTTGCTGGCATTTAGCAAAGAGGACTAAAGAGTCCAACTTTCTGGTCACTGGTTTTCACCTTCTCGTTTCCCAAACCTCACACAAGTAATTAGGGTCAGATGTACCTGTGCATTTCACTTCTTTACTTCTGTTCATTCTTGTTAGAAATCCTAATTAGCAGTGAAATGGTTGAAGGAGAAGTGAGCCAAAGAGAGGAAGAGAAAAATCAGTCTGAAGAACTAAAATTTTAAAACAAGAACGGGTGATCTGAGCATTGGAACCAAAGACACAATGTGTCTTTCTGGACTGAGTGTGTGTGTGTGTGTATGTGTGTGTGTCTTTCTAGACTTGAAGGAAATAAATACTGGAAAGGTAAAGAATGAATCCGTGATTATTTTCTTGAACTCGGTTAAAAAAAATATGACCAGTAATAAAACATGGATACAAGAATTAGCTCCTCAGGATTTAGGCTTTTGTCTTTGGATTCTTCAGATTCATTCACAGCCATTGCAGCCATTGTTTGCACCCATATGAGGATGAGTTTAACTCCCTTCTGGGGAGCAACACATCCTCAATGACAGCACGGGTCCTCGTCAGGAAACCAGAGTCTCTCCTACCAGCTGAATTCTACCCATGACACCAGAAGATTTAGCATCTATGTTTGCCCACATTATCAAGAAATGTAGTACAATCTATTTCTAATTCCTTTCCTGACCATTGTCCCAAATAATGTATAGAGAAAAATATTAAGGTTTAGTGAAGCATGGCTGTCAATGAGAAACCTTTTTTTTTTTTCTCCCTATTTGGTAATCTAGAAAATAGATCCTATAACTGAGAACTGTAACAGGGATGGGGAGAAACACTTGTCACTCATATCAAGTGAGAATCCACAATAAGTAAGCACATATTCGAGGCATATCAGTGTCTGTTAAATGCCAGGAGCTACTCCTCTGAGAGATCACATTCCAAGCCTATTAGATGGCAGGGGTAACCAAGATCATTCAAATGAAATAAAAAAATGTTTTTTAAGAAGACAATATGCTCTGAAAATAGATAAAAAGTAATAGCTTTTAACTTTTTGTGGTAAGCACAATGGCCCCCTGCAGGTGTCAAAATCTCTGCAACCTTTGAATGTTATGTTACATGGCAAAGATACTTTGCAGAGATAATTAAGGTTAAAGGCCCTTAAAAATAAGGGGATTTTTTCTGGATTATCCAGATGACCCAATCTAAACCACATGAGCTTAGATGCAGAAAAATGTGGCAAAAGGATATGTTGGAGAGATTTAAAGCATGAGAAGTACTCTACTCCTCTTTGTCAGAGTGTCCATATGGACAGTGTGAAAAAGTATGTAGAAAACTTATAGGAATAACTGCTGGCTGACAGGTAACAGAGAGACAGGGACCCCTGTACTACAGCTACAAAGAACATAATTCAGCCAACAACTTACATGAATTTGGTAAGGATTCATCTCCAGATTCTTATGAGATGCTACACGAGAGAACTGAGCCAAGCTATACTGAGCCCTCTAACCTACAGAACTATGTGATGATAAGTGGGTATTATTTTAAGCTGGTAACTGTGATCATTAGTCAAGGCTGATACACATGGTATACTAGCCTCCATCCACCTACAGAAAGTAGATACGAGACCCCATGGAGAAGACAACTAGCTTTCATAAAATCAAGCATCACAATAAATACTGTAGTGATCTAAGGAATATTTAAGAAATGAAGAAATATTTATTTATCTGAAATGTTAACTGGACAGTGTGCTGTCTCCACTCTACTTCCGTGATCTTTTCTGATTTCCAAGTCATCAGAGACACTGAAGACCTGCTTTTCAACCAACCTGCTGACTTTAAGGCCATCCTTCAAAGGCAGTTGTTGCCCAGACTTTATTTTTTTACTCCCATCATCTCAACTAGACTATAAACTTCTTTGTGCACAAATAATCAGTCTATTAACTTTTTGTACCCCTTAGCATGGCATTATGCATTCACACAGTATTAGGGATACAATAGCACAAATAAATATCTGATAGATTTATTTATATTTAACCCCAAATAGGTGATGGATCCTGCCTTGTTACAGAATATATGTATTAAGCCCTCTTTGCTCTGGTCAAAACATCAAGAAATTTTAAATAAAGCAGCATTGTAAAATAAAATAATTAATAGAGTGGAAATAATAGCAGGTTAACAATGTAGTGTTTAGATGTGGGTAAGAGATGGAAACAAATAAGAAGAAAAAATATTTTTTTAAAATCCAAGATAAAATTGAGATTTTAGGAAAACAACATAGCTATAACATATAAGGGTTGGTTATGTATGATATGAAATTTATAATGTAAAAAAGATAAGTGAGGATGCCTGTGTGGCTCATTAAGCATCTGCCTTCTGCTCAGGTCATGATACCAGGGTCCTGGGATCAAGTCTTGCACAGGCTGCTTGCTCAGCAGGGGAGCCTTTTTCTCCCTCTGCTTGTGCTCTCTCTCTGTCTCTCACACACACAAACAAATAAATAAAATCTTTTTAAAATATGTTTAAAATATAACATTTTAGGGATGACTGGGTGGTATAGTCAGTTAAGCATGTGTCTCTTGGTTTGGGCTCAGGTTGCGATCTCAAGTTTGTGAGATTAAGCCCCACGTCAGGCTCCATACTCAACTTGGAGTCTGCTTAGGATTCTCTTTCCCTCTCCTTCTGCCTCTCCCAATGATGCGCTCACTCTCTCTCTCAAATAAATAAATAAATCTTTAAAAAAATAATTTTTTAGAAATGTTATATTTCATCTTAAGCTCAACATCAAAGTCAAAGCTCTTTACCATTTCTTCCAAACACTCCTACCTTGCCTCATTTCTCTGCTACTCCGTAGCAGGAAACTTAGTGTCCAGTGGCCTACTAGGCTGGAACAAAGAGGTCAGGTGGCTGGGGGTTCAAGGAGCCCCCTATTGTTCTCAGTTCCCATCAACGGCTGAACTCATGACCTTTCCCAGCTTCTAGCACCTGGAGCATACATAGCATAGATCCCTCACTATTGGTCAGGGTGGTGGAAGGAAAGCCCCCCAAAGAGAGAAGTTATTTTCTGGAACTAGGTACAAAATCTCTGAATTATGCCAGTGATGTGTTTCAAATCTATTTTGTTTTATTATCTGTTTTCAACCAAATCCAACTGGGTTCTGAATTTCTTTTTTTTTTTTTTGAAGGTTAAGCAAGCTTTATTTCACACCAAGCATCGAGAATCAACCTGACCAGCCAGGGCCATCTCTTGAAAAGAGGCAACCCCTCCCAGCCTCACAGACTAACTTTTATAGAGTAAAGGCCATGTGGTTGAGCCTGGCCACACACAGGTGGCCAATTAAATTATAATTCACCCTATAGTAGCTATTTGAACTAGCTTATCACTCTGGTCAGAATTGGTGCCCAAAAGGCAGGGCCCACATTCTTGGGTGGTTACGGAGGTGCTTTTCTGATTGGATGTCTCCACCTGGCTTGACTCATCCTTGTATTCTGGGCTCTGTTACCTCCCCCTGACCTGGCCTCCCCAATGTGGCGGGGGAAAGGGCCTGGGGGCCCACCAGAGTACTGTCGTGCACAATAGGGATGCTATAAAAGTTTGCTCAACTGGTCCCCATGGATGACTTCCCTAAAATCAGCAATTGCAGGCCCCCTTGTTTTATAATAATGTTACTTTTTGGCCCCTGCATTATAAATGCCCTAATGTCATTTGTATAGAAAAATTAGGGTTCTGAATTTCTTATCCATGCATAACTCCAAAAGCTTAGACTTCTGATATGGTGCTCATATCTAACTTTATACTGTTCTTGGGAAACTTGCTAGGCAATTGTGAAACTTTGGTCACTGTGACTTAGGTAGAAATGATTGCAGTGTTTTAAAAATTCATGGGTAAAGGTTAAAGGCTAAAATTAAATGTGTAGTATGACTTTTCCATCAAGAAACAATTTACCTGAGTTTCTAATAATCAGAAAATCTGATTCAGTTATTTGTATACTGTCAACCATATATAAGGAGAGATTCTTAGTACCTAGTTTTTTTTAATCTGGTTTTTTTTTTTTTTTTTTTTTTTTTTGGCCCTAGAGATCATAAAATTAGTGGAATCATCGAAAGAAAATAACAGGGTTTAGGTAATACACAAACTGAGTTATTTTAGATTGTGAATTGTCATAGAGGATATAAAAAACACTTTTTTAGTACTGTGATATAGGGAGACTTTTAATATAAGTCTCTGTGAACCAAGACAGAATGAGTTATTTTCACTGCTCCTTAAGGATTTCCTTGCAATATTTGAAAGTTCTTTATCTTTGCCTCTATGGAGTGTGTTTCATATGTTATGAAACCATTATTGAGTTCAGAAAATAAAATTGAATAAACTATTTGTAGATAGAACTAGAACTAGTTACATGTATAAGGCTAGAACAAGTGGACTTGGCTTTTCCTTCCTCTAAGACCAAATGCTGAAAAGCATTTGAGGATTAAACATGCACTCCTAGACCTCATTATCACAACCCTGTTAGCAGTCTGTTTTGTGTTGCAGGCAATGAAAGCTTAGAAGAAAACTATGTCCAGGACAGTAAGATGGGGTTTGTCATCAATGCCATCTACGCCATGGCTCATGGGCTGCAGAACATGCACCACGCCCTCTGCCCAGGCCATGTGGGCCTCTGTGATGCCATGAAGCCCATCGACGGCAGCAAACTCCTGGACTTCCTCATCAAGTCCACGTTCATCGGTGTGTCTGGAGAGGAGGTGTGGTTTGATGAGAAAGGGGATGCTCCTGGAAGGTAAAGCAGTCTTTTCTATAATGTGTTTGAATAACCATATGGTCCTCTCTGAGCTGAAAAGACGGCAACTCTGGTCCCTTTGGTTTCATGGTTCCCAGGTGTTATAAGGATAGATACAACTAGAAAGGTCAAAAGATGGAGCTAATCTTAGATGGAAATTATGTTATAAAACATTGAAAACTTATTGGTGAACACCCACAATCCTGTATTCTTCCAGTGCCACCCTCTTATCCAGCTATTACCCTGGTCCTTCCCTCAGAACACATGGGACCTCCTACAAGCCCAAGAAATGGAAGAAATTATACCTGAGTAGCAGGCTCCTCCCTGGCAGTTCCAGCACCAGATCAGCATCTTTCTGATTGATTGGTCCCAAAGCCATGCTGGTTGTGTAATATTTTAATAAGAGCTTAATATATGGGGCTCCTAGGTAACTCAGTTTGTTACATGTCAGCCTTTAGCTCAGGTCATGATCCTGGGGTCCTGGGAACGAGTCCCGCATTGAGTCCTGCATTGGGCTCCCTGTTCAGCAAGGAGACTGGATCTCCCTCTTCAGCCCCTCCTTCCTGCTCATGCTCTTTCTGTATGTGTGTGTGTGTGTGTGTGTGTGTGTGTGTAATAAATAAAGAAATGAATCTTTAAAAAAGAGTAAAAGCTTACTATATGAAGAGAACCAAGTCCTCCTCATGTATCCTGTTTCCTCAGGCTAACTTATGTTTCTGCTAACATGTGTCTTGAAACAAAAAAGAAAAGAGTTTTCTTTCTGCTGTCAACTCTCTATGGTTTCCAAAGAATTATTCAGGAAGCAAAGAAAAATGAAACCTAACAAATATATATGTTTTTCCCCAAGTCATTTTATACACACTCTGTTCTGCAATAGCTGCTTTTATGATATGTTAGCTCACATGTGACTGATAGAGAATGATGTCAGTTTAAAGAGCAGTTGTGTTCGTTCATATGAATTTTTCTAGGCAAGGGATAATCAGAATCGTGGGAAAAGATTAAAGTCTGCTAAAGGAAAGAAAAAGGCCCTCAGCTTGGCTGCTATACAGTATGCCCACAATCTTGGTTGTTTTTTGTTGTTTTTTTTTCCCCTTCTCATAAGCCCTGTTATCTTCCAGTATATGATTTTACAGAATGAGAAATTTTAGGAAAGCATATGTTGTGTTAAAATGGAACATCAAATCATTTAATCCTCATTGCTATAGGCATATCATTATCCTCTTTTACAGATGATAAACTGAGTGTCAGAGAAACTAAGAAACTCACCTAAATTCATGCAGAGAGTCGCTGGTAGAGGCAATGCCATCTAAATCTGACGCTTATAATCTTTTTGCCACATCACGCTGCCTTTTAGCTAATCCTAAAATTAGGCAAAGATGCTGGCAGCCTGCTTAATGTCATTTCAAAGATACTGTTAGAGACTATCTGACCCTAAGTAATTCTCAACATATCTCTTCCTTCATATAAGCTTAAAGTTTTGTGTGCCGTGCTCAGACAACGTTCAGACAATGACGAATTTATCCGATTCCTTCCAGGCTGCCAGTTAGGTAGGAGGAGATGTAGATCCAAATGTGAGTGGGGTGGATTGAATAATTTAGGGCCTGGGGATGTGGAAATCTTCCAGGTGCTGGGCACTCTGGGAAACAGTACCAGCAGGAACAAATGGACCTGAGATTCAAAACACTGAGCACTCTCTCCTTCAAGCCCATGGTTGTCATCCTGGGTTCCACTGGAAACTAGGCTCCCTAAACTGTAAGATTTGGAATAGGAACCTTCCTTCATGATTCTCTAAGGCAATGTACACAGTGTGCACTCTACAGGACCAGATGCCTTTTAGACGCTCCATACATACGAGTTTCCTCCTGCTCTCTTTATTTGCAAGTTATCCAAAATATAGGCACATAGTTTTAGCTTGTTTTTCCTCCACGTGTAATTACATGTTCAAATTATGAGCTTTCCCCTGGGTTCCTTTTCAAGGATCATTTCCTCATGCTTGAAACTGGTCAGCTTAATCTGCGCTCAGCTTCTGTTTTAACCACCTCCCTCTGCTCTTACGCCCTCTCATACCACCATGCATGCTCTTGGTCCCTCTTGTGATTATTTTAGTTAATCATCATGCAGCATAAACTGAGTGCATCGAGAGGATGCTATACAATTGTAATGTACAGCATGAGGATATTCCAAATAAATGCCAACATGCTGAGGAGGGACTCTGGGGTCAAGAGAAAAGAGCAGTGTTCATTAACACACATAGCACAGGGGAAGGCTTCTGTTTAGTGTCTCAGTTTTTTCCCTTGGTATCTTTCAGTATTTTTGTCCTCTGGCTTTTGGAGCTTTTTAAAAACGTGTTTTCATGCCAAAATGTTATGAATTTTTCAGTTTCTAAATGCTAATAAAGTGTGAACTGATTTCTCCTATTGAAGAGCAAATGAGGATTGAAATAAGACTTAGAAAACTTGATGTGAGGGTGCCTGGGTGGCTCAGTGGGTTAAGTATCTGCCTTCGGCTCAGGTCATGATCCCAGGGCCCGCCATGGCATCAGGCTCCCTGCTCAGTGGGAAGCCTGCTTTACCCTCTCCCATTGACCCTGCTTGTATTCCCTCTCTCACTGTGTTTCCTTCTGTCAAATAAATAAATAAAATCTTTTTTAAAAAGGAAACTTGATGTGGTTTTGGAATATAGGTGAGATTCAGTGGGGTGAGGTATGGAGCCCATGACAAGAAAAAATTCTTCAAATGTCTCTGGTGCAAAATGGTAGTTTTATTAAAGCGTGGGGACAGGACCCATGGGCAGAAAAAGCTACTGCCCAGGCTTTGTGAGGGGTAGCTGATTATATACTATGGGGTTGGGGACTATAAGGGAAAGTGAGGTTTAGAAAGGATTTTCTTATGTTAAAGAAGACTCACAGGATACCAGAGGCCTTGCCTTTTTCAAGTTAAGGTTGTTTTTCCCTCTAGCAAGGCATTAACATAAGTTAGTTGGGAGCTTCCAGGAGGAACATTGCACTCTGCCCACTTCAAGTATCTGTCAATGGACTGCAGGCTATAAGGACATATAATTATATCTAAATTTCCTTCTGGAAGCTAGGCTATTGACAGAAATGCTTTGTTCTCATAGATTGCTAGAACGTTTGTAACTGGAAGAGACTCATGTCTTACAGGACTGTGATCTCTATAGGTTAACTAATTGCTTTTTCTTAGCTTTAGGGCAGGCAGTAGTGCCTGAGGAATGCCACATACATCCCATCTTGGGGAGGGGTATTGTGGGTTGTCAGCTTCTACCTTGTCCTCAGTTTGCCTTCTGTTTCCTCATCAAACTGATTTATAGGAAAAAGATACTATAAAGCCAGCATTGCACCAAAGTCTTCAGTGAAAATATTTAAGGAGAGTCAACAACAAAATGGGGTACAACATAAAAATTAAAGGAAATGAAAAAGGAAATTATTCACCAAACATTCACAATAGGTTCTATAACCATGACTTTAACATGCAAAGTTTTGGAGATGTAGATTAGCATCACTGATCCTCAAGATGTGTAGGAGCCATCTGCACGCGGTTAATAGCCACTTGGGTATCCCTCAGAAAGCTACTCTGCAGAACATCCTGGGATGGCTCCACAGCTAGAAGAATGAGAACCTTTATTTTTCAGCCCAAAGTCAGAACAACAAAGAGATTAATACTGTGTTCCAGGTGTGCCGGTTTTTCCTTCTCACCTGGTAGGTTCCATTCTCCTGGAAAAGTAGGGGAGAAACTTCCTTTCTTCTCCCAGAGTCCCCTTTCCCTTTAGAGAAATTGCCAGAATGTGGATGTGGAGAAGCCGCTAGCCATCCTGTGGTTGGCAGAATGCATTTGCATGTTAAGAACAGACAGAAAAGCCAACAAAGGATAATAGTTATCTAGATAAAGAACTAATCCAGAAAAAGCCAGTAGGTTTTGGATGCCCGCTGAGATTAATGATAGCTTCCGGGAGTGCTGAGCTAAGGAGGACTCTGAGTCTGAATCTGGTTAGAGAAAAAGAATTGCAAAATGGATTAGGTAAGGGTGTTGGGGGTTGGGAGGTGAAGAAGAGGAATACATGTTCGGTAGTTGCCATCTATTTCTTCCGGTCAAGCACAAAGAGCAAGAAACCATGCCTCTTAAATTCAGTGCAGGACCGTGAGAACTGCGCAGGTAATGCAGCAAAAAGAATCCCATTTTGCAGAGCAGTAAGAGGGAGTCAGGCATACATTTTTGGGAAACTGCCACATGAGTTACAGCTTACTTGGAGTAAATAGCAACATGGCGGAAAGATTGATGATTGCCAGAGGATTTCCAATGACTGCGAGAGAGACAGCTTTTGTTCTCCAGTTTTCTTATGGTAATGAACATAACCAGAGTATTTTAGGACATTCATAGTAATATAAATATGAGTGATGTAGTGATATTGCCTTACATATGCAATTGTGAAATCGTTTTTTTTTACGTGGCTTATGTTAATTAATCCCTACAAGAACCCCGTGGACCTTTAAGAGTTCAGGGACATTCCTAAGTAGTATAATCTATTGCGAAAATGTTAGAAAAAAGATTCTAGCTTACGCATTCGAATGTCAAGTCCAGTGCTCTTTTCATTGCTTTGGAGAATGTTCTCCATTGTCCACACTGAAAAATGATGAGGTCTGGCCCCCAGAGCACACTCAGCTGCAGTGAGCATTTCAAAATGTAGATTTTGCCATAGTGTAGCATTGCAGCATTTGAAATTACTGGAATAACTGACGCCGATTATTTAGATTCAGAAATGTTTGTCCTAATCAGGGAAGAGACCAGTTTAAATGTCAGTGCTCAAGATGTTAAATCCCCAACATCCTTGTTAATTAAAGCTGTGTTTCTCAGATTTCTTGCTTTATTAGCACCTTAAATAGGTTCCAGACTTGGTAAAACTCACTTCTCTTAATCCAGCGTGATGAAAATGACAACTGAATGTGAAAAAGGACATTAGAATGAAAGTAATCAAGTTAAGAAATTAATGTTCTCCAGAATCATGACTCGTTCAAAGAATAAATTAGTGAGTAATGATTTGAAGGAAATGAAAAACAACTCAGCACATATAGGATTATTTGGGGGGAGAATTAACAGAGTAAAGTGTAGGAGTAATACATTCTTTAGCAGATATAGACAATACACAGACTGTAGATGAAACACATTTTGGAAAATCAGAGGAAACCTTAGAAATGAAATAAAATATTGACAGGCATTAGGAAGTGCGATGATCCTTGCTCTTAGCTTCCTTCTGGTGTGTCTGTTTACTGAATTTTTCCATTTTCTGCATCATGCCTATACTCTCCAAGACACATGTGTTGTTTCCTCTGTAGGTATGATATCATGAATCTTCAGTACACAGAAGCTAATCGCTATGACTACGTACATGTAGGAACCTGGCACGAAGGTGTGTTGAACATCGATGATTACAAAATCCAAATGAACAAGAGTGGAGTGGTACGGTCTGTGTGCAGTGAGCCTTGCTTAAAGGGTCAAATTAAGGTAAGCTGACCACAGATGTATTCTAGGACAGGAAGAGACCACCTGCATGGGCCTATATAAAGAAAAACAGACATTTTTCTTAGACAAGACTGCTCAGAAAGGGTGTGTCAAGCTTTCTGTTTTTGTAATTGTGTTTAGCTAAAATTGGGAAAACAGAGAAAGATCAGGAAATGAAATAGGCAAACCATTCAAATATTTAAGAATAGTCCTTATCTGAATTGCATCGATGAGCCAGAATCTTCAATCCAATATAGAAAGCAAGGAGACAAATACTTGAATTAAAAATTAAAACAAGTAAATGTGGAAACCAAAACCAGTGATAATGCTTAGTCATAGTTGTAGCTATTGTTAAAGAAAGCAGAAGCTGAACAATACAAAATAAGTGCATAATAAACATAAAAGAAGTTGAAATGAGCTACTGCAGAAGCTGCTTATCAGTTATCTTTTCACCACCACATTTTTAAATTTTTCCTGAAATTGGCATTTTCTAGCCAAGAGAGAGTCCTCACTTCTTAATTATTCTTAGAAGCTTTTTTTTTTTTTTCATCAGCCTGGGGCAAGTGAGTAACCATGATATAGCTGTATGCATAACAGTAGGGTAAATACACATCGCCTTTGGCTGGGAGATCTAGAGAGAATTCTTAGTAAAGAAGACATGGCAACAATGCTCCCTGAATTCATGCTATTTAAAACCAAACTAGATGATACACTAGGAAATGGAGTGTAGGGCAGTGATTGCCAACTGGCAGGAGGATGGATTAAATGACCTGCTAGGTCTTTCCCCTCACTAATTTTCTGTGATTCAACTCTGGGAGCAGACAGGCTGTCACATAAATGTCACACAGCACAGCTGGGCTGGAGTAGACACCGTGGGAGGTGCTGGCCCCTCCAGCCACGCCGGCCCCTCCAGCCACACCACCACTGCCCTTCTTGGGAGCCGTGGACCGCCCCTGCAGGGAGAAGCCCTGACAGGTACACTGAGCAGTCTGGTCGTGTGCGGAAGTGCTGGTGCAGAAAATGGAAGAGCTTCACATCTGCAGCTCCGTGAAGGCAGAGGATTTGGAAACCGCAACATCTTTTGAAGAGCTATTGTGATGAACTCAAACTCTCAGTGATACCGGATACTCTGAGGAAGCAGTAGACTTCTGAGACCATTCACCCCAGTTTGTTTGATTGATGGGTTGATTGATTGCATCTTCATTTTTTTAAATGGAGTATGGTTGACACACAAAGCTATATTCATTTTATTCACCCTAGTTGTAGATGTCTTGTGCCTTCTATGCAGGTGTGATATTTAAAGTACTTAAGTATTGTCATGACTCTAACCAATTCAGCTGGACTCCTTCTTTGTGCTCCTGCCAAGCCCAGGGTTAGTCCTTGGATTGTGGGAAGATATGGGCAAGCAGTCCTGCAAGGTTGGAGTAGTGCGGGGGCGTTCAGGAGGCTCGAAGATACCATGAGTTTCCACTCTGCACAGAAGTGTTTCAGCAGTGAAAGCATGCTTGCAGCCACCCCAGTGTGATCGGATCCTCCCCAGGAATCCCATTTCTGATTCTTGTCCTGATGAAATTCTTCCACGTGAGGCTTTCTGGTGGTTTAAAATCCAGAGGCCTGTAGCTTCTTGACTATTTCCACGAAATGCCAGACCACTGGATTCTATGTTTGTCATCCTTCCTGAATGGTGAGGAAACATGACATTTGAGACAGAGGTCATACCATGGGGACAAAAGAGAAACCCTGAGCTCATGGACTTCTGTGACTCAAAAAGGATCACATGTCTGGCTCAGGCCTTTTCAGCTTGTGTGGTAGCATTGTCTATGCTGCACACAACCACTGTAAAACAGTTTATGGAACTAAAAGTTGGGTTTTTCAGAGTGTAAGAAAAACAAACCAACCAACCCTGGCACGAGAAAACTAATCATTCTAAAGATTCTCTGAACTCCAGCCCCCTTTCACAATTCCCTGCTATTGCTGTGATTGCTGGCAGGCCATGTACAGAGCCTCACATACCGTATGGATTCGGATTTGTACAGTCCAGAAGAAAGGCCTTCCCTCCCCAAGTTCAGAGGAAAGGCTGTCTGCATACATCTCTATGCCTAGATACTAAAGTATTTCTGGCAACACGTTTGCATTACGCCCATGCAGTGTTTGTTATTGAAGAAGATCCCAGAAATCATCGCGGAGCCATTACAGAGCACTCGCTATAAATGCAAATCTCTTGGGGTCTAATTTTAGAAATATTTTGTACCCTGCAGGAGGAAAATATGCCTGTTCTCAATGGCACCTGGAGTGGAGGTGGGGGTGTGTGTGGAATGTTTGTTTGTTTCCCATAAGCACCAGGGGAGGTATGGAAACAAATGAAATCTGAATCCCATTTACCAAATGATAGCACTTAGATTCTTACACCACCAATTTGCCACCTACCAGGCCCAGGATGCAGAGAGCCAGATCCCTCAGTAGCCACTACAAAGACAGGAAGGAGAGAGGCAATGAGAGAGGGGATTGTAGGACTTGCCCTTGCATTAACTGGGTAATACACTGTTGAGAAAAGGAGTATTCATTTTGAATATCAAATGCCATTTAAAGTGCTAAAATAAATGATTTGACTCTTTATGATAACCCACAGAACTCTCTTATGGTAATTTCTCTCAAAGTAGCTAAAAGTCCAGTTTTCTTATGTTATTGGTTTTTGGAAATATATATATAATATCTTGTAAATATCTTACAGAAACAGAAATTTATTTTAACCTTTCCATAAACACAGTTAAATAAGATCAAACATTTTATGGTTGTGTGTTACATTAGTCAGGGTTCAGACAGGAAGAAAGAACCCTTGCCAGGTTGTTTGATAAAAGGAATTTAATATAAGAAATTGGTTATAGAAGTGAAAGAGGATTCCCAGGGCACCTCAGAGGTAACCAACAGCTAGAATCATCTTCACCCTGGGTCAGAGGGACACAAGGAGGAGTCACAGCTGCTCCTGAGATGCCCCCTGAACTGGGCATGAGAGGATACTTTGGCTTCTCCTCTCTCCTTTTCTTGGGTCTCCCGTTAGGTCCTTGCATTTTGTCAACACCATCCAGAAGACATTAGCAAGAAAGCCTGGACAATGTAGTTCGCAGGTTTCTTGAGACCTTACGACTAAGCAAGGCTTAAGTGCTAATGCATTACTGGGAAGAGGAATCTCAGAGATGCAAGAATGAAGGGGAAGGGGAAAGGAGCCATGGGAGCATGGAGAAACACCAGCACCACCACCATCACTGAAGCAATGCTTTACTGAGCAGGATGCCACTTCACTGAATACAACTAGTTGTTCAGCTTCACAGAGACCTCTGAACAGGCTGCTCAGACTGTCTACTGGAGCAGAGGGGAGAAGGATGTGTGCACCTGTGCCATGCCATTTTCTGCTCCTCTGGTCAAAGTGTGCTCATGGGAAGTAACACCATCTGATCCCTTTAGGCAGCCACTGGGGAAGCCAGAATCCATGTCCCGTTCCATGGTCCTTTTTCAAATTAGAAAGAGTTAGGGACCAAAGCCTCTGTAAGTCCCCTGCAGTCTGGTCTGAGTTTCTGTGTACAGTGTACTTCTGCGTACAATGGAGTCTCTTCTGAAACCCAGTGACGGAATCAAGGGAGAGACAGACAGGTGGAGGAGCCTGAAATAAGGCAACAGTGATAGAGGCTGAGGTAAGGGTTGCAGAAGGGTCCAGGACTTCCCAAGAGCCAGTGGCCAAGGGCTTAAGAGACAGACTTGAGGAAGAACATCTGAGGCAGCACACAACGTGTGGACAATGGATCTGTGAGCAAACACCAAAGCCCTGGCACATAGGGTGGTCTCCCGTATCAAGTGTGCAGCGATTTTTGTTGGTGTGGTGCAGGATAGGAAAGAGCCGAGAAGGGGCAGGAAAGCGAAAGGAGGCAGTGAAAGGAAGGAGAAGGGAGACAATAGAGGTCAGAGATGAATGTTTATCAAGCATACTCTTGTGCAAGTACAACCATAGGTGCATTACAGTCATCATTTTAATTATCCCTTAAAACAATGCTTTTAAAGCTGATACTATGGCCCCCATGAGAAATCTGAGGCCCAGAGAGGCTGAGTCACTTGCCTCAAGCCTTCTCAATCTAGAGAGTGCCAAAGCTGGGCCCAGAGCCAGCCTGAAGCTCTCATCAGCGAACTGCATCAGGTTGTTCAACTACCTGTCATTAGAGGATATGATGTTATTTCCTCCAAATGCAAGTCTCAGTTGCTAAGCCTTATTTTCTCAGTAGTTGACAATAAAATTATAAATAGAGATCGACTTTAATAGGTAATAGAATCTAGAATTGTGGAAGCAATATTAGTGAGGGATCTTGGGAGAGTTTAATAGAAGCAGGGAAACCAGTAGAGAAGTTGAGGGAAAGGATCCTGCAGATTTTTTTCACTGGCTCTTATTCTTTTTTTCCTCCCCTTAAGTTTGCCTTTGGGGTTTTTACTTAAGAGGATGGTTTTGGGGCTAGGGGTTTGGGCATGAGGAATGAAGAGCCCTGATTCCTCCTATTCTCACCCAGCCAGTCAAAACAGAATTCTGGAGAATTGCGTGAACATAATAGAATACATCACAAATGTTTCCTCATTCACACATTCCATATTGTCATATAATAAAATTCACCTTACATACGTATAGAAAAGCCCAGGTACACATACCTTACAAACTACAGGCTTTGAAATAAAGTTAACTAATTTCCTTTCGAGGGATGAATCTGATTCCTTCCTATTTGTTGGCATTTTCTATTGGAAAGATAAAAGTTTACTTTCAAAAGGTATTAGCAGTGTGGACCTCAGAAGACTCTTTAACTGAAAACTGCTAAAGCCCTTTGCTCAACTTCAGCTTCCATGTCGCTCTGTTTACCATTCCATTTAGATCAGCAAATAGGCCAAACCACAGAATTGTTCAGTATCAAACTGAAAGGGACATGTTCATTTTCATGATTCAAGATGTCTTCAAAGATGAAAGAACACTCAGACAGTCTATCAAGAAACCATTTACATTGACCTTTAATGTAATTATGTGTCCTTAGATTTAATAATGCCATAAGCATGATTAGGTAATGCTGCTAGAGGAGTTTGTCTTTGGATTTTTCTGTAGCTAAGTATAACTCCTTGAGAGAAGTTGCCAATGTAGGAAACTTATAGTTTCTAGTAATATCTTTCTTTCAATATATGATTGCTAATATTAATTTTCACATTGACATTATCACCTTTCAACATAGGCCAGTGATTAAAAAGCAGCCGCTTTGTTGTAGATCTTTTATTTCAAGACTCTGCAAAGATTAGGGATGAGAGCCTCACATTCCAGAATATTTGTCATTTTAGCCACCCAACATCATCCTTTAATGCCTGCTTTTAAACCATTCTTTCTGTAGCCTCTTTAGCATGATTTTTCTCTTCCTCTGTACATTTTCCTGTTCTTGAAAGAACTCTTTCTATATTTACAGTTGCTTATTTAACCCAATTCCAGCATTATTCTGCAAGGGGTGCTGTCTCTCTGAAAGACCGAACCCCCATTTCACCCAAAATCATCAAGCAATTAGTGCCACCCTACCTTTCCAAATGATAATAAAATAAATGTGATAAGGATGAATTTTATATGATAGAACATATATTATTTGCCAACAATCCTTCATGCAGAAATAACTGTAGGAAATAGATGTGTCTTGAGCCCATGCTATCCAGTATCAAAGTTGAAAAGAAAATATAGGCCTATCATAATGTTTGTACTTCAGATCACAACACACCTGCCAATATTACAATTAAATATCCTCAGGGAGTAAAACAACTTTGATAATGTGATAGAATATGAAACATTGTATTATGTGAAATCAGATAGATGAACTTTGAAAAGTGTTATCATTTCATTTATTTTGCAATGATGAGAACATTGCAAAAGTTTCATTAAAATATAAAATAACCAAAGAGAGGCTATAGCACCATTTCCTGGTAATTTACCACTTGAGGAGATACTACTCTCCCTTTAATCCCAATACCTGGGATTGGGAGGTTAAAACAGTGGGGTGGGAAGAACTCATATGATGCACCCCCTTGCACTCTTCCTACCCTCACACTGAATCAGCTCACCTGCTGATTTTCTTTTAGGTTACATTATGGATAATGCAGGACAAATTATTTTATGTGCAGCTTTTCCATCTGCAATTGCTCCAAAATTCAGAGTTCAAAGTGTGTCATGCTGTAGCTGCAGTTCTTTATACTTGTAGCTATTTTTGTTTTCATATGTTAGGCCACAGCATTTGGAATGGTTTCATTCTCCTCCAGTGTGTGTGCTTTGAAATTGCTTGGATATGCTGTCTTCTCTTCATGGCAGTAGGAAGAGGAATTTTGTCTTGAATTTGGTGGCAAGAGAATCATTTTAAACTGACATCTACCTTGAACAAATATTCTCATGGTGCAAGCAGTCGTTATTCCCTGGTCACTATGTAGCTTGCACGGGTGTGTCATGGCCTCTCCCCACTACCCAGCCCATCCATCCCATTTGCCTGAAGCTTTCGGAAATTTTTTGAAGTTATCGCAAGCCTACTAGCTGTAAATTCTCTCTGGAAACTCCCTGTATCTGTAATGATATATCTTTCTTCCTATTTGCTCTTTCTTCCTATTTGCTCATAATTTTGATCTCGTTAGTACTTCCCTCATTTTTCCTCACTTTCAAATGTGAAAAAAAAAAAAAACCACATTAAATTGACCACTCATGCAGCCACCAACTACAATCAGTAATTATGAATCCTTCACTATATTTCCTCTCCCCGCACCCTTCTCTTAATTTCTTTATTCCTCTCTCTTTTTCCCCACCTAGTGTTCTCCCTGAACCCGAGCCATTTGAAAGTAAGGTGCAAATAGGAAACTCCACGCCTTAATACCTCAGCTTGTGTTTTCTCAAAATAAGATTATCCGCATAGAACCATGAGCCGAGTTAAGAAGTTAGCTATAATATCATCAGCCACAACTGCCCTATCCACCTCCACTTTCTCTTTCTCTTGTGATTCAAAGCAAACTACCCACTTAAACTGTTCATAGTTAATGCAGCCATTTTGACAACCAAGTGAAATGATGATATGCTTTGTCCATTATATAATACTTTCTAAATCCCACTGCAGGATGGCAATATCTGAATATAAATTTCCCACAAGAATATAAAATTTTTCTTTTTATCTGAGAAGGCTGTGATTGCATAACAACAATACGATCTGCTCTGGTGACTAAAAACATATTGGCTATGATTTTTAAAAAAAATGAAGATAAAACACCCTTTTTTTGGTATCTTATTGTGCATGTGAAAACATGAAATTATTATAGACCCTCTGAATGAGAAAAAAAATTCTTTAAGCACTAATCATAATGAGAAATTCTTGGAATTATTAATTTATCCACAGCCACTTTGAGTAATACCTATATGCTTGCCTCTCATAGGTTGACCAGAGCTATGCTAATCACACATTTACTGAAGTTGTTGGTGATCCCCCTAGTTTCAGACCAGCTTGCCAATTTCTGGGGATGAGTCCTGCTAGGTGCTGCTGCTAATCACATGATATTGGACAGTGGCAGTGGCAGAAACAGGGCCCATTTGTTTTTGTAAGTAAAGAGTTCTTGAAGTATAAGAATTTAAGGAGTTTCTCACTCTCAAGGTTGTGCAAGTGCAGGGTGCATACTTACACAACCCTGAAGGAGAGTGTCTCTTTAAATGTGGCCCCTAGGTGCTACACTAACACATTGCGTTAGATTTTGAGCTCCTTAGCCTTAACAATTGGGTTTCTCAAAAATTTATGCCATGTATAGCACCATGTCTGGCACACAGCACCACTAAACAAAGGTTGATTAATTGAGTATATATCTACCAGCCTCTGAGATGTAATTTTTGTTCTCAGCACAACATGTCATCACCCTGGCAGCCATTGTTACACTGGGAAGAGCCTAGCTTTGAAAGTAACTGAACATAACATGACTGAGATTTGCCCAAGACATGGATCTCTTCTGTAGTGACTTCCTCACCTGCAGAACTCACATAATTAACTCCACCCCCTGGAGTGGTTGTGCAGGGTTAGTGTAATTTTGTACAAAGGTCCTAGCATATAGCCTGGTTCAATATATGTCTGCTCTTGTGATGATTTTATATTACTATACCATTTTTATTACATTTTCCTTGTAATAAATTACAGTGTGGGGAGTTTTTTCATTGGCATTTTTTATTTAGTTTTTGTAAGGTTTTCTTAACTTTAATTTTTCATTCTCTTTGAATTCATTTACACTGCATTATTGAGTAATTAATATATGCCAAGAACCATGCCAGTGATGTAGCATGGTTACGAGGACCCAGAGGAAGATCCCATAAGACCAACCTAGAGGGCCTTTGCTTCACACAGGATAGAAATCAAACATGAAACAAAACAAAATAAAACAAACCAGGAGCCAGAGAAAGTGAAAGAAGAGTTTATTGAATAGCATGAGTGGCAGAGAATGGCAGACAGAGTATCTGGGAGACTCAGAAAGGAAAGGAGAATGAATCTTGTCATTGTTTGGGGTTAGAGGTTTATATTAGAAAAGGGTCTAGGATTCATGTTTCTTCAGCAGTCCAGGTAGGAATCCAGTCCAATCGAGGTGTCAGGTGAACAGGTTATTCCATAAGGTAGCGGAAGCTGAGTCTTTATGCCAGTATCAGCCGAGGTTTGTTTGAAGCGAACATCCTGGGACATGTTTGGGATCTGGATTTTCTTAAGTGCTATCAGGGATTTGGAGCTTAGAACAAAATTCAGAGAACAATTAACTTTATTTCCCCCTTGAAAGGAGAACAGAGCTTCCTCGACTTGTTTAGAAGTAAAATATGAAACATGATTATCGGGGTCCTGTAGAAAAACGAGATGGAGCTTTTCTAAAACGGAGTCCCTTCAGCTTCCGTACTTCACTAGCTCCGTGAATGTGAAGGAAACTTAAACTTCCTTTGAGGAACTCAGTGAGTGGGAGAAAAACTTCTCACTCAAGTTGACTGTTGCCCCAGCTCACATACAGGACATGATAGGAAAGAAGAGGGCAGCGCTAGCTCTTCTCTCATGCAGCTGACTCTCCTGCAGTCCTCATCAGAGTAGACTCAGCTTCTCTATTCTGTTTAGTCTTTTGGGCATTTCTCTTCTGAAGAAAATTTTTTCTGTTTCCTCTGATTCACAGTTATCTTTCCTTCATTACATTCTCTTGAGATGCTATTTATTTTCTTTCTTTCCTTTTTTTTTTTTTTAAGATTTATTTATGTGAAAGAAAGCATGCATGCATATTGGGGGAGAAGCGGAGGGAGGGGCAGAGGGAGAAAATCTTAAGAAGACTCCCCACAGAGTCTGGAGCCTTACAGGGGACTCTATCTCTCGACCCTGAGATCATGACCTGATGATCTGAAATCAAGAGTCTGATGCTTAACCAACCAAACCACCCAGGCACTCATATCCTTTCTCTAAATAAAACCTTAATTTAAAAAATCCATTTCAAGTTACTTCAGAAACTTAGTCACAAAATGAACACTTGATTTCCTTGCATAAATACTTTAAGACTCCTACAGGGTCTATGTAATTGAATCATGGCATTGTATGTACCAGCAGCTCACCTGGTCTCACTAATAATGAATAGCTCTGTGTGCACAGGACATAAAAAGAATCAAAGCAGGCTCTGGGCCTTAATAAGCCTTGGTCCTTTAAGGGCACTTTCAGTAAAATATCAAAACTGTCATTGTGACTCAAAGATATCATAAAAAGTACTTGTGACAAAAGTGAAAACATACTTTAGTCAGTTACTGAATATATACTATAATAGACCCCTCTTGGGGAGCCTGGGTGGCTCAGTGGGTTAGGGCCTCTGCCTTTGGCTCAGGTCATGATCCCAGGATCCTGGGATTGAGCCCCCCATCAGGCTCTCTGCCCTTTTATTAGAAAAGGGTCTAGGATTCATGTTTCTTCAGCAGTCCAGGTAGGAATCCAGGAGGAGCCTGCTTCCTCCTCTCTGCCTACTTGTGATCTCTCTCTGTCAAATAAATAAATAAAATCTTGAAAAAAAAATTAAAAATATAATAGTCCCCTCTTATTTGGGGGATATGTTCCAAGACACCCTCTTCCTAAAACCACAGATAGTTCTAAACTAATATATATGATGTTTTCTCCTAGATCTACATACCTATGATAAAGTTTAATTTATAAATAAAATTTATAAATAAAAGATTAATTGCAGTAACTGATAATGACACATAATAATTATAACAATATTATGCTAGGGTGAGTGCTGTGAAAAGTGTAAACCTGGCGATTCACAGACCTGTACCCCTGGGGCTAAAAATACAGTATATGTTTATAAAAAATTAAAACATTAAAAAAATTATAACAATAACCTGTAATAAAAGTTTTGTGAATGTGGTCTCTATCTTTTTCAAAATATCTTACTATACTGTACTTAGCCTTCTTTCTGGGATGATTTGAGATGATAAAATGATGAGATGATAAAACGTGATGAGATGAAGTGAGGTGAATGATGTCGGCACTGTGATAAATTGTTAGGCTGCTATTGACCTCCTGATAATATGTCAGGAGGATTGTATGCTTCTGAACAAAGACTGACTGTGGATCAGGAGGGGCTGCTATACATGCAAAAGAAATATCAGTAACCATGACTCATATAAAGATACAGAAAATATAAAAATAATCAATAATATGCTATTGGGAAGATTTGGATATAAATCAGAGACAATAATAGGAATTAAAAAGAACTGTATCTGGATGAAACTTACCTATTATATAGATATTTATTTGTTTACTATGTTGATTCCATGTGAGAGCCATGGATTAAAACACACACATATAAAAGGCGCAGAAGCATGCGTGTGCGCACACACACAGACACACACACCCACAGACACACACACACACACACACCCCTTCATTCTTTTTTCTCTGTCTTTAAACTCTATTCTTCAATAGCAGCCAGAATACTCCTTGTAGAAAGCAAGTCAGGTGAAACACAAATTCAATGATGTCTCTACTGTACTTGAAACCTTCCTCCAAAACAAATCAGACAATTATGTGGACCTTAATGAAGACACAATGAGGGGCTGGGACAGAGGCTCTGTCCTCATTCAGCAGACTTATATAAGAAATTAATAACAGAAAATTTTGGTGCAGAAACAAGGACCAGGGACTAAGTGAATGCCTGTCTGAAGAGCTTATTTTGCAAAGGTATAGGGGCAGGGAGGCACTAAAATTCTTTAAGTGGTTTAATTGTGGTTTTTTTTTTAATTTTTTTAATTTTTTTAATTTTTTATTTTTTATAAACATATATTTTTATCCCCAGGGGTACAGGTCTGTGAATCACCAGGTTTACACACTTCACAGCACTCACCAAATCACATACCCTCCCCAATGTCCATAATCCCACCCCCTTCTCCCAAACCCCCTCCCCCCGGCAACCCTCAGTTTGTTTTGTGAGATCAAGAGTCACTTACAGTTTGTCTCCCTCCCAATCCCATCTTCTTCATATGATCTCCCTGATATGAGGAAGTGGTGATGCAACATGGAGGCTTAAGTGGGTAGAAGAAGAATAAATGTGGTTTTTTTTTTTTTTAAAAGATTTATTCAATACCCATCCATTGGCCACCACTGCGTGTTTTTGATACCTATTTGTCCCTTGATGACTAAATCTGAAAACAGTGAAAGTCAGCTTGGTCCCTTCTCTTGAGGAGCCATGGGCTATTTGGGTGATCTTGGCAGCTGTGTGCATGTTACTCTAGTGCAAAAAGAAATTAGAGCAATGTTGTATGATTAGGAGGCAGGGACAAGAATTCAGGTGTAAATGATAAAACCTCAGTCTAGAGGGGTGACTGAGAGTTGGAAAAGACAAGTCAAGGGCTCCTGGGTGGCTCAGTCAGTTAAGCATCTGACTCTTGATTTCGGCTCAGATTATGATCTCAGAGTTAGGGAAACAGCCCCCCATTGAGCTCTGTGCTGGGCATGGAGCCCACTTAAGATTCTCTCTCTTTCCCCCTCTGACCCTCCCCAATCCCTTCCCCAATCTCTCTTTAAAAAATTTAAATTAAAAAAAAAAAAAGGCAAACCAAATATTACAGACATGTATGCCAAAGTACACATCCTTGATGGCAGAACAAAGAAGAAATCATGAAGTATAACTCTATTTAAGCAGCTCCATTTTCATTATTTATTAAAGAGGTAAGCTAATCATTTATTGATTCATTTATTCAGTCATATAAAACCTGATTTGAAATACTTTCCAAGTACCAGCTAATCACAAGATCTACCCTCACTATTCATTCTGCAAAAATCAATTTGTTTAGCATTACCACCTTTTGAATTTGTTGAATTAGTAGCATTATTTTTATAGTAAGAGAAAGAGACAAAGCTGACGAAAGGGAGATACAGTATTTTGTGATGGCTTTTACTGTACTTTTATGCCAATTAAAATAAAGCGGTATTCATTTACTCAATTTTTCTCATCTCACTTAAAAAATTATTATTTGGAATGTAAATTTCCCACACTTATTTTGAGGTTGTGGGGAGTCTTTTTTTTTTTTTTTAAGACTTAATTTGATTCTACTTTCTAAAGTTTTCTGAAAGTAGAAGAAAAAAAGAAAAACTCACATTTTCTGAAAATATACTGTCATTTTTATTTATGTAATTCTAAGATAGTGGGATAAATTTTGACCTGCTCTGTGAGAATATGGTTTTATTTTCACAAAGACTAGAGTTTGTATGATTTTAAGGTCTAGCAATATTTACAGTTTGATTTCTAATTTTTTCATATGTATTAGGGAAAACTTGTGCTTCTATCCCTGAAAGAGTAACAGAGCCCAGACTGCATTTTGGTGTAAACAACTAGAAAACTTGACATAATATATGAAATAACTGTTCAGATGTTGGAAAATGGTGCATGACCTTGATTCCAGGGAAGTGAAGGCCAATAAACAAGGTGAACCCTAAAATCACTCAGGCTTTCTGCCTGGAGGCAATTTCCTTGTTGTTCAGTAAAAGAGAGCAGAGAGCTTGGAGATCTTGATAATTAAAGAAGACAGAAATCAAAGTTTAGGAAGGCCAAGGCAGTGAGAATTTGTAGTGTGGTATAAGGGATAGAACTATTCTGAAAATGTCCTAGAAGTTAACATACAGGTTCTCTTAAACATTTGGCTGAACACAGGTCTGCACCTGTGTGCACGAGTAGGACAAAATTCAAAAATTCAAGTGAGAAAGAGTTACTAGGAAGCTGGAATCCCTGAGCATACACAGATCCAGGAATTGTCTTATTTTCCACAAACCAGAGTGGAGATACCTTGTTGAATTCACAAGGGATTAAGTAGAAACCCCAGGGAGTCACACCTTAATAATGAGGCTTAATTATTCCTAGAGTAGAGACTCTTCTAGACTTCTAAAAGTTTAAAAACAATGCTCTGAGTCACAAGCAGTTTAGCTGCCTGCCAGAACAAAGACCAGTACTTCTTCAAGGAAAAACATCCAGCACACTATACCTTATGTACATGATGTCCAGCATCTGGTCTGAATCTTCATTTCCAACCACACCAATGATAATACTAAATGTAAATGTATGAAATATTTTAATAAAAAGCAGAAGTTCTCAGACTGCAGATGAAAGCAAGATCTAAATATGTGCTTACAAGAAAATCCCTTTAAATGCAGTGTGATTTGACTTTTTTTGGTATCATGTCAAGTGAAATTTGATTACCAAACAGATTGAAAATTGGAGAAAGTTTAAACTACTACACTTCAATAATAAACGATTCTTCAGTAATTTTGGACTAGTAATTTTTCTTCCAATAATTTATGTAATCTTTTAAGTACACTAGAGCAAGTCACAGGCCAATAACAGGATTGGTTTTCTTAGCAATCATTCTGTTTTTATGTATATAAAGTTACTGAGACTTTCATAATTATAAAATTCCATAATTCCTCAGATTTTTGTGCATTAATAAGAAAATAATATATAAGAACTTCTGTGGTTAAACATTGCTCTTTCAGAGAAGAAAAATTTATTTTTATTTTTCTGAGGATAATACAAATGAATATAAATAATAAAATTCAAATGTTTCATTTTTTAACTCTGAAAGAGATAATGTCATCAATTCTCTTTATGAAATATATTATTTTTGAAAAGCCTCCAAACCCAGTATAAAATGACCTGAAATTCACATCTGAACTCTTAAGATAATCAGGTATATTTAAATGCATGTACTTAAGGTTCCTTTTTTGAAGAATTACTCTTTTTTTTTAATTATAGTATAAAAACAAGTCCATATTGATATAGAAGGCTTTCTGGGGGAAACCCTCTTTAAGGCATATGGACTATCCCTGTGTTACAGGTCATACGGAAAGGAGAAGTGAGTTGCTGCTGGATTTGCACAGCCTGCAAAGAGAATGAATACGTGCAAGATGAGTTCACCTGTAAAGCCTGTGACTTAGGGTGGTGGCCCAGTGCAGATCTAACAGGTAAGAAGTGCCCTACTTTAGATCTTGTGCCTGATTGTGGACCTTCTTAATATGCCCATTGTTTAAAATATGAATGAGCAACTCTTGTCCTTTTTGATGTTTAAATAACATGTGCACTTTTTAATGCTTATGTCAAAGAGCACATAGAAACCTTTATAAGTTTTCAATCATCCATATTGAAAAGCAAGCTCATTTTTAAAATCTAAATAAAAGTGTATTAAATGGGTATTCTGGTATGCCAATTGTTTTCTGTTTTTCTTTTTAAAAATTTTATTTGAAGATATTTCTAGTTACCTGCATTTATGTTTGCAAACATTTCTCGAACATGTGTGAGGCAGTACTTTTTTTGCTTTAAATGTATCTTGCTTTATTACTTTATTTTGCTTAAAACTTATCAGGGAAGAAACATGTAAAAATAATATAAAATTGTTATTAATATAGAAGAGATATTTATAGTGCATAAAGTTCGTTAGGAAGATAAGGAGATGAAAGAAATTCCAGAGAAAAACTAGAAGACGAGAAAATGAAAGCCTATAACACATTTGGGGGAAACCACAAAATAAGTGTGTGGGGTTGGTTAGTAGACATAAGGACCTAGCAAAGGGCAGAAATGAGACTGGTGGTGGATGATACAAGATTCTTCCTGACCTTTTCCTAAGAATTTGGACTGTGGTTTTAAGCGCAGGAGAACCACTGAAAAATTTAAATAGGCAAATAGCACCTTGGTATTTGTGTCTCAGAAAGATGCTTCTACTAGCTCAGACTAGCAGTCTGAGGAGTATAGTGAGATTGGATGAAAAACAGAAGCTAGAAACTGTTGCATTGGTTCAAATGAGTAATTTCCAAGGGCATGCATGAGGGCAGCAGCAGCAGGAATAGAGGAATATATGAATGCGAGAGATGGTTTATTAGTAAAATCAATGGGTATCATATGGATAGATTATATGAGTTTGTAAATTTCATAAGAGCAATGTTCAAATATGTGAATTTTGTTTTCCACACACATGAGAGATGTTTCACAAATACTTTTCACAAATTTTAAGAGTAATAGAGCCATGGAAACTGTCATCTGAATACATTTTGTCATGTGAGTAATCTCATTCCTCCTTTCAGAAAGGGGAAGTTGAGGCCCAAAGAGGTGTACTTGTGTGCCCAAGGTCATGCAAATAGTTAGAAGCAGAGCCCAGTTCATTGCCTCCCTGGGTATTATTGAAAATCATTACAAAGGGTAACATTTCTTATTGTTTTTTACTTTTTCATCTGTTCCCAAATAAGAATAGCAACTAAGAAATTGTATGACTTATTCAGAACACATCAAAAATGACTGGGTAAGTAGAACCAGGTCACATAATGAAAATTTGACTTATTCAGTGAGAGTACCTTGTAAAATGGTAATCTTTGTTTCTTTGTTGGAAAAAGTTAATCTAAAATGAGGGTCAGAAAGCTTTTAGAAATTATTCAGTACAAAGGCCTTTTTTTTTTTTTTAAAGAAAAGGAAGTTAGATTAGAATATATTTGAAGATAAAAGCTGTATCTCAATCATATTTTTATTCTGTCATGGAAAACTGATTTTCAACTTTAATATGCCTAAAAGTTACCCAGATATTACCCATTTGCAGAGAATCCTGTTCACCAGTTCTGAGAAGGGACCCTGCAAATTCTGAGGCACCTGGTTCTGTCTCATCCTATGAGAAACATTATTCTCTGGCTCATAGTCTAGTGCCTTGAACACAATAGCTGTCTAATAAAAGTTCTATTGAGAGAAGTAGAAAGAAGAAGGGACTTTCCTAAGTTCATCCAGGTCAATGGATTTGGTTAATAGAGAAGCCACTGTGAGAACTCAGGATTTTTATCCCTAGGTCTAACTTATATCCTTGTTGCATGCAATAGACTGGCTTGGAAAAGCTTTTTCAGCCACTTTTGGACAACAAGACCTCTCTCCCACTCATGCTGTGTCTCTGTTCACATCTTTATCCTCTTTCATAGTGTGTGCTTCCAGCTGGGCCTTTTTATATCAAATAGAGGGTTGACTTACTAGTCAGTCCTCTCTGTTATTTGACTGAGACTACAGCTGCCTGGGAAGAGGCTCAAAGACAAAGAAAGCTAGCCTTTCTCAGGTTGATTTTAGAAATCAGAAGTCCTGGCTTTGAGGTGTAAGAATTTTTCTTTTGTCTACATTTTTTTGGGGCTTCCCCAAATTTTTCCTAAGGCTCCTTTTTTTTACTTTGATTGGAGCTTATCTCATACCTGGTAAAGAACTTCTGTCCTATTTTAAGACAGTAAACTAAAAACAAAAAAAGGTTTTTTTTTAAAGATCCAATATGTTACAATAATGAACTCAAAGTCATATATTTTATTCCCTAGAGATCTCCCATTGTAGGTATATTTTTTGCCCACTAACAAATGAGGATCACCATTGATTGATTTAAGGCTCTTTCAGTTAATAAAGCATAAAAAAAAAACCTTCCTTCACTATACTTAGATATTTAATGTGATTATTTTCTAAAATATTCAGTCTATCATCCATCTCATGCATAAAAGTCACCTTAGCATCAAATGAGTTGAACCAAGCAACAACTCAGACAGCCTTTTTTTTTTTTTTAAATCATTTCTGATTTTTTATTCAGACAACCCTTTTCTAATAGCAAAATAGGCAAGTGGCTACTTTTGGAGCATATATTTAATTATTGTGCCAATTTATGTTTAGGGTCTTTCAGAGTACAAATCTCTGATTTAGCTTATACTTAGTTTTAATGACACCTATCATTTCTGGATTCCTTTCAGTCTTACACATGAATGGACAGTGTGGTCTCATTTGCCACTCATTCGGTGCCATGTCAGGCTCAGAGCAAGTGTGCACTACATGGCAATGTGGTTTTGGTGGTTGCCATGGTAGCAGTAGTTGTGAAAAGAGAAAACCCACAAGCAGAGAATACCAAAAACCAGTAGAAATACTCGGAGGAGTAATGCATAGCCTTTAAGTAGGTGTTTTGTTTTCACAAGGTGGATTTCTCTTTTTTTTTGGACTGAATTTTAGTTAAAATGAGAAATCGTTCTTCTTTAGGAAATGGTGTTTTTTTACTGAATGTAAAGGTTGTTAATAGGCATAAAATTATTTTATGAGATAGTTACTTTCCACACATGCTCCAAAAGCTCTAATATTAATGAATAAATACCTGTTTATAAATGTGTTATTGTTTTCATTAGAATATATTGTTTGTTGGCTATAAAGAAAAAAATGATACATTACTTAGAGGATGCACTTTCTGAAGCTGTTAATAAGTTTCTCACATTTTCTTCTTAGGAAAATGTACATTTTAATTCAGCATTTAAATTTCACACTTTATTTCTTATGATGCATAAACAGGGATTTCTTCTGTCATGGTATAAAATTTGACAGTAGTTTAACAATTCATGAACCAATTATATGTAATCCGATGCTACTTATTTCTTTTTAAAAATCGAATAGGGTAAGAAGGTTCCTCAGAAAACCAAACTACATTAAATTTTATCATTAAAATATTAAGTAATAGAAATTAATTTTTACTATTTTTCTCTATCCCAACAGTTGCTATGACTTCTTACACTATCTACTTACTTACTTAAATTTCATATTATACACTACCACCTACTTTGTACCAAGCATTTTTTGGAGAAACTGGAAACATACACGTGAATGAAATAAAGTTTATATCCTGGGAAGGAGCTACCTATGAAACTAGACAATTTAAGTCCTACAACAGGAGTGTGTACAAAATGTCATATGAACAACTGAGAAAAAAACAATTATTTCTCCCTGCAAAGAAGAGAGGAGCCTTCATAGAGAAGGTGACATTTAAGTTGAGCACTGACCATGAAACAGAATTTCTCCTTGTACGTAATTGATATTAATGTAATAACACTAAAGAAAGCATTTTGATGATGCTTTATTAATTATGAAGTATTATTGTAACTGCTATTAAATGTCCGAAGACCTGTGGACTTTATTTCTTTGATTCATATTAAATATGTCTTAACCTAATTGGGAAGAAATCCAGTATTAAAATTAGCTTCCTCCAATGCATTTGGATCTTACAAGTGAACCAATATATGTTTAAAAATTAGGACTAATTTCCTATTCCTCAGATCAGAGTTATTACCACTTGTCTTGGATTTTGCTCAGGAATTTGTAGTCTGATAGCTCTGGATTCTTGGGAAATGAACTTGTCTGATAGGTCTGGATTCTCTGGGAAAACTATAACCACAGATACTGCCAGGTCCCTAAGTTTTAGAGGCTTTATATATAGTATGTAAAACTCACATAAAGGCTTTTAGTTTTGGGTGCTGGGGGTCAGGTAGGGCCAGGACAGTCTTCACCACTGGTTGAAGGTAACTCCTTCCAGTTGAACTACTCTTTAAACCTCAAAACAGAACAAAAAAGTACATTACATATTATATTACATATATGGACAATATGGATATTACAGCTAATTCTCTCAAGGAATCAAAGCTAATGCATCTAAAATTTAGAATGTCTTAAAAAAAAAAGAAGGAAAGGAAATAAGAAAAAGAAGGAGAAAACAAAGCTTGTTTAAAATATAAGTGATCAGTCCCTATCTTCGATTTATTGTTTTGAGTATTCCTGGATTATCATTGAAAACCCTGGCTTCCCTGTAGGGAAAGAATCTAGGATCTTCACAAGAAATAAAGCAATCACAGTAGAGTTGTAAGTATATTGTTTTGAGGTGTTGTTGACATAATGCTACTGTTGCAGCACAGGATACTTATATCTCCTTCTAACTCAAGCATATTTTTCTTCCTTTGCATATAGTACACTGTGTAGAATAGGCTTGATTTATAGCTAGGCTTGGACAACTCTGATTATCTGTTGAGATGCCTGAGTACCTACCTGTCTTTAACTCTTGGCTACATTAAGGAGACTGATATTCATAATATGCAGTTGAGAGTTTGAAATTCCACTGGTGACAACCAAAACCAGTTTGTTTACTGATGGATTTCAACTGGCGATTAGAGATAGGCTGACTTGGCCATATAGCATGAAGGTCATAAAAAGAGTTCACTGGGAACTTTCATCTTAAGCTCTCAATTCAAAGATGAAGTGTGCCCTTTGAGAGTAAGGATCTTAGGGCACTTGCACTGGGATATCCCTTTGGCCCTTGGTGATTACCTGCACTTCCTCTTACTATATTAAATGTTTTGCCTTTAAGTAAAAAACATTACATGAGTATGTTCTATGAATCTTCTGAGTCCTTTTAAATATCTGAAGTTGTGGAATCTTTACATATACAAAAAGTATCATTATTGGAAGTTAGTACGATATATCTAACAATAGCTTGATATAGTTGAATTATTGAGTTGATTGCCTAGTAAAACAGATTTAGGCAAATATTTATTCCTAGTAAGGTGAACACTAAAGACAAACTCAAATTTATGTAGTTTTAAATCAGTAAAGAAGAATGAATAAGAAAGCATACAAAGGGAAGTATGATATATGTAAGAATCTTCTTCAGATGATCTTGCACAGACCATTGTTTAATCATCAGCTTGTTATAAACTTCAGTTAACAGTCAAATTCCACGAGGGCTTCAGCTTCTGGAAGATCTCAGCAGAACCTCACTTTAAAATCACTAAGGGGAGTAACCTGCAACAATATTAAGGTTTCTTTTAATTTGTCCAGAGGGTTGGGAATGAAGACAGGCTTGTGTAATTTAAATTCATGAATAAATGTTCTTCTGAAAATGTTCCCATATCACTAGATTGACCAATTGGAATGTGCTAAGATCACAAAATCTAATCATATTTTAGCCTTTGTAAGTATAGTGGCTTTTCAACAGAATGCTTCAACCCATCTGCAAAATAAACACACTGTTTAGACTAACACATATTCATAAACCATAGAGGGAGAAAACGGTATACAGCCACTCTGGAGTAACTCAAAGGTTCTTTTGCAATTGTTTCAGTTAATGCCTCCACCTTTACAATTTGTCCTAATTGATTTAATTACAAATGAAGCATGAACTGGCCACATCTGCTGTCCTGGAAATGTTTCCCCAATAGTGTTTAATTTTGTGGCCAGTTTGTCCCTACTTGAAATGAATTTTTTCATTTGTTCCATCAGGATTTTATCCAATCCCTGGTAGATTTTTTTTTTTTTTTTGGCACTGTCAGATGGCCATTATGGTTTTGTCAGATATTATCTTCATGAATCTTAGAACACAATCATGAAATATTTGGAATTTCTTTTAAGAACTTCTTTTCTGGTCACATTTTATGTATCTATAATTGAATACTGGAACTTCTTCATGGATTTGTTACTATCATAAATTATTTGTTTTATATGAGATGCTTTATCAGGGTTTTTAGTCAGAGCACTCTGCTTAGCATGATAATCTCTAAAATATTTCCATTGTATTTCTAAGTATTTTATAGTATCTATAACTTTTACAGTACCCTTTTTTTACTGTGAACCTACCACAATGAGCAGTGGCTCTTTGATATGGTCTATGTTGTTGAATTAATACATCTAGATTATGGTGTATCATTTTCATTTTTACACACAAAAAATGATTTACGATAATCTAGGTACATGTGATAATCTATATGTTTATCTGCTCCGTTCCAATCCATCTTCCTATTTCTGTGAAGTCTTTTGTCCATAGGGATTCTGGGGCTAACAGTATTCCTTAATTTTTTAAAATTATACATAGTATAGATATTTTCATGACTAGAACAGCTATAATTTGATCATCTGTAGGGAACCATAGTACATTTTGTCTAGAAGTTAATCCTACCTATTAAAATTGTGGGTCTTGTGTCACAGAGAATAATGTATCCTTCTAATAATAATCTCAAAGTACAAGTTTTGGGTTGGGGCATAAGATTGTTAACGATTTTCATCATTTCTTCGGTTTTATTAAGCCAATTATCTGATGTTCTATTAATAATGAGATTATTGGTAGACATTAAGACACTTATATCAACAAAAAAGAGGTATTGCCTCCCTTGGGATTTCAGGGGAAGAACAAGGAGTTCTTGGGTAACAACAGCCTTTGCTGTGGAGTTAAGTCACTGGACAGATTTCAAGTAGTAGTCTGGAATTTTAGCTAATGTGGGACATTGGTTCTTTAAATGACACTTCTGTTTAGTATCTATAGGTTTCCTTTTGTACAGGTTCCCAGGTCATAGAGAATAGAGGCCCCTTTAGTTGTTTAACCTAAAGATCCACAATAATACTGATTTCTAGCATATTTACTTTTTAAGTCTCTCCAGAAACATCTAGTCACATATTGGATATTTTCTAAGTCAGTAATTTTACATTTTAACATTTTCTTCTCTTTGGTTCCCCTAATTCAAGTCTGAGCCCACTTACAGAAAGAGAAGGTATAGTTTTTCTTGTCAGGTGTTGAGTCTACCTCAGAATTATTTGAAGATGTCATAAAGTCTATGTTTTATCTTTATTTAGTTTATAATTTTGCATCTTTGTTTAAAGAAAAGCTTTCAAAATTGTCTTATGTAATGCATTTTGTGTTTTTTACACTTTACACCACTAGGTTATTTAAATCTTCTCTTTTCTAATCTGCTGCTTTTATTCCATGAAGCTAACAATTAAATTAATTGGTGCATATCTGTAGTATAGGACTATAAGTGTCTAATAAAAATCCTGAATTCTACAGAAAATATTTTGCTTTTATCTCTGACGTTTAGGAAAATTATTAATTATAGCTCTTAATTTGGCTCTAGACCAGGGTTTTAATTCAACTTCCACAGATCTAACTTGTGTTCTAAAAATATAAAATGTGGCATTCTTTTCTAATGAAAACTCTAAGGACAGACTAGCTCATTTACAAAACCAGGTAAAGTTGCATAGAAAAAAAGAATGAAAAGAAGGCTAGCTTTCAGAATATAAAGGCCTTGACAAAGACTATATTGGAATTTGAATTTTATTTAGCAAGCCCAATATGCCAATTAAAAAAAGCTTCGTATTGACTATTCAATATTTCATCTCATTTATCTCTTAAATATTTTAAGTCATTGAATATGTTCTATCAAAAGCCCCCTGTAATAGTTCCTGTTATTCTAAATTATGTGTCTAGCTAATCACTTTTCTAAACTTTTTCAAGGAAATGAGAAGATTTAGGATTAAAATGTGACTTTTTAGGGGAAGCAGAAGTTCTCCCAGGAAGATTGAGACTTTGAATAGATAAACCTCTGACACAAGAGAAAGGGGCCACTGTGATCAGTCAAGACTGTGTGCTTGTGAGTGGCTGGAGCTCATTTATTGCCTTGAGTCTGTTCCTACTTGGGTGATTATCAGAAGAAAGGGTTGACACTGACTGACTGGCTTATAGAAATCATGTTCGTTGAAGGGAGCTCTTGTTGATTGAACAGGAGTAAAAGGTTCTGATGGTTTCTGTTCCCATGGCTGTAGAACAATGAGTCTTTTTATTAAAGTTAGGGATATATTTTTATTCTCACAATTTGGGAAAGACTGGCCCCAGACCAAACACAAGTATCTCCGATGGGGTTGTCTCCAGGACTGGACAAATTTCTCTCTCTCCATAAAATACAAAACAGTCTTTATTCTCTGAGGGAAAAGATGAGCCAACTATTTAGGAACATCTCTCCTTTTAAGAGATGGGTGACAGGGGCATTCATCCTTCCTTGGTATATCTAGTAGAAGCTGATAACACAAGTGCCCCCAGATGCCACAGATGGATCATACATAACTCAAGGGGTGAGACAAAGCAAGTAACATGTAATAAATAGGGAAAATGCAGATTCTTCTAAAGAATTCATATAAAATATATGTATAAAACACTCTGTTGGCCAAAATAGTACTTGTCTATGAGTTAGACTTACCTCTGGACAATAGCTATGTGGAAATAAAAATTTTGTTAGTGTATTTCTTACTAACTTATTCTGTCACATCATCACTAATTTAACCTTCCCAGGAAACAGTTTAGTTTCCTTTTTCTCTTTTTTTGAAAGTGTAGAACGAAGTTCCACCCACAGAGTGGCACCCATTTATAAAGCTGGTGTTGGGAGAAAAGATTATTTTTGTAGGCTCAAGTGTGTCACATTAGTCTTGTGATGAGATCTGGTTTGGGAATACAATTGTCTTGACAAGATAATGGTATACATTTATTAGCGTAATAATGAGGCATTTCAAAAAATAATTAAAATAACACAAAATGCGGAAGATGTACACCTAGCTATGCCTCTGGTAACTAGTAAGCAGTGTTATTACTGATCAGCAGAAATCTTGGATTTTAAAACTTTTTTTCTTGGGGCTCCAGGGTGACCCAGTTGATTAAGCATCTGAATCTTGATCTCAGCTCAGGTCTTGATCTCAGGGTTGTGAGTTCAAGGCCCCCATTTGGCTCCATGATGGGTATGAAGCCTACTTGAAAAGAAAAAGTTAAAAAAAAAATTAAAACTGTTTTTCTCATTACAGGCTGTGAACCTATTCCTGTGCGCTATCTTGAGTGGAGCAACATAGAATCCATTATAGCCATTGCCTTTTCCTGCCTGGGCATACTTGTTACCTTGTTTGTTACTCTCATCTTTGTGCTGTACCGGGACACACCAGTGGTCAAATCCTCCAGTCGGGAGCTCTGCTACATTATTCTAGCTGGCATCTTCCTCGGTTATGTGTGCCCTTTTACCCTCATTGCCAAGCCTACCACCACATCCTGCTACCTCCAGCGCCTTCTGGTTGGCCTCTCCTCTGCCATGTGCTATTCTGCTTTAGTGACCAAAACCAACCGAATTGCACGTATCCTAGCTGGCAGCAAGAAGAAAATCTGTACCCGGAAGCCCAGGTTCATGAGTGCCTGGGCCCAGGTGATCATCGCCTCAATCCTGATTAGTGTGCAGCTAACGCTGGTGGTAACCTTGATCATCATGGAGCCCCCCATGCCCATCCTGTCCTACCCAAGTATCAAGGAAGTCTACCTTATCTGCAATACCAGCAACCTGGGTGTGGTGGCCCCTCTGGGCTACAATGGACTCCTCATCATGAGCTGTACCTATTATGCCTTCAAGACCCGCAATGTGCCCGCCAACTTCAATGAGGCCAAATATATTGCCTTCACCATGTACACCACCTGCATCATCTGGCTGGCTTTTGTGCCCATTTACTTTGGGAGCAACTACAAGATCATTACCACCTGCTTTGCAGTGAGCCTCAGTGTAACAGTGGCCCTGGGGTGCATGTTCACTCCCAAGATGTACATCATTATTGCCAAGCCTGAGAGGAATGTCCGCAGTGCCTTCACCACCTCTGACGTAGTCCGCATGCATGTTGGCGATGGCAAGCTGCCCTGCCGCTCCAACACTTTCCTCAACATTTTCCGAAGAAAGAAGCCAGGGGCAGGGAATGCCAAGTGAGTTATCTGACCCAGCTTTACCTCCCCCTCTCTCTTTTCTCTTTACTTCTATTTGACTAACTATGTTCTTCCATTTCCCCAACAGTTTTCACTTCCTTTCTTACTCTTTTCTCCTTTTTTCCAAATTTCACATTCTCTGGCAGTAGGAATACTAAAGGTCTTCTTTGTTCTCATTCCCTTGCAAAAGCAAGGAGCATAAAGGTTGTTGTTGGGGTTGTTGTAGAAGTGACAACCAGCTGAGCATATTCTTATTCTTACCTAGAATCTTTAGCTTCTTTTCTAATACATTTTTCCTTTCTCATGGGTCCCCTCCTTTATGGAATATCAACACTTCTCTGAGGTCTGGGCTTGAGATGCAAACTCTAATTCTAATCTCTAGTTTAGACTATGATTGAATAAAGTTTCTGAGTTATTTTTATCATTCACTAATCATTGGGATGGAGAGAAGGAAATTCAGCACCTGGGGAAATCCGACTATTTCATAATTTGAGTGCAACTAGCAACGAGTCTGCCCTGGAATAAGTTCCCTTGAGCAGCATCCTTCCATGCCCCTCTTACTTACTGAGCATCAATGGGTGTCGTGATAAAGACGTTCCATAATGCTACACAAGAGTTGTGCTGCCTCTACTGCAAGGGCACAAGCAGAATGGTTTGTTTCTGAGCTATAAAGCACCAGAAGAAATAAGAAACTAGAGAAGGTTGAAGAGCTCCAAACTGACACAGATACTTGAAATTCTAAAGATAGTTTAACCATCCAAAAAGTCCTCAATTTCCCCCATTAACACTGTTAATTTTTTTCTGAAACAACCGTTTAAAAGTGAAGACTTTTAATACAAATAATAATAACATATATGATTATTGTATATTTTTTCACCTACCTGAACAAGCCAGGAAGACAAGGGGCATAGGTCTTATTTTTCCTTCATTTTATAAGTGAGGAAACTCAGTCACTGTGAAGTTCTATGACTTGTGAATGTAATTCTATTTAGTTAGATATTATTTGCCTAGGTCTTAATTGGCATGAAATTTCTCATCTTACCTTATGTCAAAAAATGTACATGCCTTAAACCTCTGTGTTTTGTATCTTTACTTGCCATATCATTGGTTTGAGGATCTGATGAAGGAGTCTGTGGGAAAAAATATATATATATTTTATTTTTAAGATTTTTTTTTATTTGTTTACTTGACAGAGAGGGAGATCACAAGTAGACAGAGAGGCAGGCAGAGAGAGAGGGGGAAGCAAGCTCCCCGCTGAGCAGAGAACCCAATGCGGGGCTCGATCCCAGAACCCTGAGATCATGACCTGAGCTGAAGGCAGAGACTTAACCCACTGAGCTACCCAGGCACCCCCAAAATGTGTTTTTTAATCTATGAAATTATTATTATTTCAGGTAATAAATAGTAATTTTTCAGTGTTAAGGATTAAGATCATAATGCATGTTTACTCATTGGTAGATCCATTTTAAGTCCTAAATAAAACACTGATAATAAAAGTTACATAGTCATTTTTTCCCTTGCCAGGCTTTTCATGCTAGCCAGCATGCCATCAGGAGCAGCCCCCTGGCAGGGACTCAACAGTAAGCATGAAGGCAAATGAACAGTGCCATGAAATGAGAAAAAAATAATAGACCATAGCCACAGAGTCCAGATGTAAAATGGCATCATAACAATTTCCATTAAGAGGGAAGGAGTGGGAAGAAACACAATGAGAAAGAGAACACTCTAAGCTGGACTGTTTGTAGATACTAAGAGATTTCCTTTGTCCCATGTCATATGGCTTCATGAGGGATCCATTCTACCACCTACCATTAAAATTTCTGATTTTTCTGCCTTTATTATGGTTCTTCAGAAACTTTTATGTGATTTTTTGGATCATTGTTATTTCTGAAAGCTATTCCAACCATTTGATGAAAGAAGATACCTATGTGATCATGGTATCTTTCTTGGTACCCAGGGATATGCATCTACGGAAGCTCTCCCAATGATTTTATGCACACTTGTGCATAGAACTCCATGAGCACCTGTCCTAGAGCAGTGACTGATGAATAGTATACCGTGCTTGCTGCCGGGATAAGCTGATGTGACTTTAACCGTTCTTATTAGCAACTCGCTTGCAGCCAGACATTGTTGTACATTCTGATCATCTTCTTGTAAATGGAATTTCTTTCCTTATAAGCCCGAGACTATACCTTTCACTATTATGAAGTTAGAAATCCATTTTATTTGGGATCCTGCTTTTAAGAGAGAAATCAGTTTGTTCTAAATTAGATTGATTGTCTAGGAGGTGCTATTTAACCAATAGCTTGCTTATCTGTTAGCTATAATTTATCAACACTCTCAGAGTAATATGGTATACTTCTAATTAATAGTATGCAGGTTTCTTAGTATGATCTGTAGCCTCTGCAGGATGTAGCACACAGCTGAGCCGACCCACAGAGTATTTGAGGCTACAGCTCTATGGAACACAGCCACTTATTTATTTATTTTTCTGATTCATTCTTCTGTGGCTTCTCTTTTAACTCTCTATGAGACTATAATTTTAAAATAATAATAATCTCAGTGCCTTACCTTTTTTCTTGCTATCTTATGTGCTTCTGGTTTGTCTCCAAATTTACAAAAACCACAACAATCTAATATTTTTCTACAGCAACTAAAATCTAGCAGAGTTTTGCCAACTGTAGCAAAGGGTCTGAAAACTCTTGAGAGCATATCACCCGATGAGTTTATTACCATTCTGGATGTGTAATTCCTAGGTTTATGGTGCACTGAGGGTGTTCGGCAGTCTGCATATGTAGCTATAAACACAGAACAGCTGCTGTAATGAAGAGCTTCCAACTGATCTGTTTGAATATTATTGTGAAGAGTTGCAAGTCCGACTACATCCTCATAAGAGGCTGTTTCTGAGATACTTGGGATGGATGACGTCGTGGGTCTGTTTTTGAAAAGTTTTCTGCAGTTTTTAAATTTAATTCACAACTAACCATGTGATACGACCAAAGGTCTGGACACTTCTTTTATATTTTCTGAAGTGTAATTTAAAAGGAGTTTAACCAATAAATTGTGTGTTCGGGTTACTTACAGTTAGATGCCTAATTAAGCATAATCCTACTCTAGAAGGTTGATTGAATAGCATAATTGCCTTTGACAGCTCTAATTTCTTTAGCTGAAGTAACTCAATGTATTCTGATAGGAAAATATTTAAGCTTAACCTTATATAAAGATAGTGGTAAAATTCTTTTCTTGGCAATAGAGGGAATATAGAAATTCTCAGGCATTCATAATTAAATTATTTAGATCCAAATTATTTATCACTTCTCTTTAAGCAAAATGAGTTAACACTATGCAACCAAAAAGTTAAAATAATATGTAAATGACATGCTTTTTTAAAAAAAATAGGTATATTAATGACTAAATGTCAAACACACACTCCTATTTTCTGGGTAAATAACCTCAGTGAGTGCCAGTCTAACAGTACATGGAGCTGAAATGTGACAGTTCACCCCATGGCCTTTTGCATGCAGGACTGAAAACAATTACAATCACAAAAAGGCATTAGATTCATGCAAAAAAGTAATTTTAAAATCTAGGTCCCTAGGGGCACCTGGGTGGCTCAGTAGGTTAAGCCACCAACTCTGAGTTTTGGCTCGGCTCATTCATCCCAGGATCCTGAGATCGAGCCCTGCTCCTGTGCTCTATGCTCAACCTGGAATCTGCCCGAGATTCTTTCCCCCTACGTCTCCCTCCTCCTTTACTCCCCCACCCCCACCACTGCTCGCACTCTCTCTCTTTCAAATAAATAAAGCCTTTAAAAAAAGCATAGGTTCCTAAATAAATAGAATATTATTATGCTCTTGCAATTGTTTCTTACGCATTTGAATGTATGTTTCTACTGAGTGCAAAAGCTAAGTGACATACTGAATAGAATGATGCTCTGAGGAAATTTTTCTCTTGGTCGGCTAGAAACACTTTTGTCCACAAGTAGAGGTCACTAAGCCCGCAGCATTCATGATTATGCCCCGGGTATGCCTTTTAATTTGTCTTTCTTCCTTTGATTATGAAAGGAAATATGGTAAGGTGCCAACAGACATCACAATCAAATAGAAATAACTTGTTTTCTTTCATAGAAAGAACTCAGTCACTATTCTAATAAGCTTGTAAATGAGAAATTTGTCATTTTGAAATTATTTTTGCTGTAATCATACAATAAATGGCTTTAAAAGTATTATAGAAAAGTGACAGTATTGTAAATATTCCCTTGCTTTTAGAGTAAATATCAAAAGATTTTATCTAAGTACTTGTCATAGAATTTTACTACTTGAGAGTAATATTTACGGAGGATGAATTGTTTATTCATTCATTTATTCAATCAGTCATTGTTTCAAGAGTAAACTTAAAAGCACATACATACTTGATGTGGTGCTAGGTAATATTTAGGATAAAAAAAAGATATAAGAAGCAGGCACAGACTGCATCAGTCTTGTGATATGGTAAGGGAAACAAAAAATATAACTAACTATGCTGGGTTAGGTGCCATAATACCACAGTATAACATTGTGGGTGTCAGGAAAGAAAGAGATTAGGTCCAGCTAATGGAGCAGTACCTGCTGAAGGATAGGACAAAATTTCTTTTCTTTTTTTTTTTTTTAAGATTTTATTTATTTATTTGACAGAGAGAGATCACAAGTAGCCTGAGAGGCAGGAAGAGAGAGAGAGGAGGAAGCAGGCTCTCTGCTCTGCAGAGATGCGGGGCTCAATCCCAGGACCCTGGGATCATGACCCGAGCTGAAGGCAGAGGCTTTAACCCACTGAGCCACCCAGGCACCCCAGGAAAAAATTTCTTGATGAAAGTGGCGTTGAACTTGTTTTCAACAGGAGAAAACATTTGCATGTCATGTAATGAAGCTTTAGAAATGTGAATGCATTTTCTGGCCACACTGTGGAATCTGATATGAATGAAGTACATGGAGAAGTATAGTGGTGGGCAAATTTGTCCTACAAAAAGAGGATAGATTATTGATAATAATTGATAATAATCAGTGTCTTAAGAAGGAACTTAGGTATTTTTTATATAAACTGCAAGGTACATTAAGGATTTTTGTGATTTTTATGGTCATGTGTAAGCTTTATGGGAAGAGATTGACTGCTGAAAGATTAATCAATAGAGTGTTACAGTAACCCAAATGACAGGTTAAGAATTTTAAAATAGAGCAGTGAAGTAAAAGTCCAACCCCAGGTATGAATATGAAACACTTTTCTGAGCTTGATACATTAGAGTTGGATTATTGGTTTGCAGAGAGGAATGAAGAAATAAAACCTAGAATACACCTCTCATGATTTGACCCTGTATGACTGGAAAAATACAGCTAGAAGGAAGGTGGAATACAGATGTAGAACTGGGGAGATGCGGATGAGTTGGGTTTCAGACTTAATCAATTGAAGATGCAGTAAAGGCATTCCAAATAGAGGCAGCCATAAGTTATTTAGAGATTTAAGTCAGGAGCTCAAAAGAAAAGGTCTGAGCCAGAGCTCTAGATTTGAGGCTTAATTGTTAGAATGTTTAAAGTGGCCAAAAGAGTGGTTATGACTTAAGAAGAAAGTAGGAGGAAGAACATTAGGGAACACTTGCACTTGAGAAATAAGATATAAATAAGGAAAACCTAAAGGCAATAAACACAAGGGAATCAAAAAGAATGGGGGAAACAAGAGGACTGCAGTATCCTGGAAACCAAGGAGGAGACTGTGTCTTAGTTAGCTTGGGTTGCCATAGTAAAATCCCACAGACTGGATGCTTAAACAACAGACATTTATTTTCTCACAGTTCTGGAGTCCAGAATTCCCAGATCAGAATGCCAGCATGATTGGTTTCTGGTGAGATCTCTCATCTTGGGTTGCAGATGGCTGCCTTCTAGCTGTGTGCTCGTGTAACTTCTTGTCTGTGCAAGCATGGGGAGAGGGAGAGGGGAAGAGGAGGGAGAGAGAACTATGTGGTCTCACTTTTTGTAAGAGCACCAATCCCAGATGAAGGCCCCACTCTGAGGACCTCCTGTAAACCCAATTACCTCCCAAAGTCTCCACATTCTAATAACATTACACCGGGGGTTAGAGCTCAATTTAGGAATTAGGTATTTTTTATATAAATACCTAATTTATTACATTCAGTGTATAACAGGCTGTTATACACTGAATGTAATAGCCATTCAGTGTATAACAGACTGTTCCAAGAAGATCGAGCTTGGAATCCTTGGTTCCCCAAGGATGGAGACTCTATGGTTATCCTTGAGTGACTTCAGTGTTGTGATGTGGATAGAATTTCTATTAGAATAAGTTGAGTTTGGCATTAAGGGAACTTAAAATTCTAGATAGTATTTAAGGAGAGAGGAGTGATATAAGAGAGGAGAGATTTAAGCTTGTTTGTATCTAAGAAAAGAGGCATGTGTTTATGCTGAGCCACCTGACTCAGACCTGTGCCATTACAATACAGTCTTTCGCCGTCTATTGACAACTCTGTGACCAATGAAGCATCAACTCTGAAGAACATGCTGATTATGTTTGATAATGGTTCTCACTTAACTACACGTGTGTTGCTTGACATTAAAAATAAAAATAAAAATAAAAAAATCAGGCTGGAAATTTATAGGAATTTTAATTAAAATCCAAAAATAAAAAAAAGAAAGTAAGAAAATACAACCCTTGTTACTGATTTTATCAGACGTCTGGACTTACAGTGTAGGATTTGAGAAGGGACATATGAAAGAAAGTCTGGAAAGTGCCACATGCTTTCCTGGAATGAGTGGGGGAGCTAGAGGATCCGTAGCTGATAAGTAGCAGTTGTTTGTAGAAGAAAGAAGGATGTTGTGGATCCAGAGACAGACTCAGCTGGGGCTAACACAGGTACCTTTATTCAGCTGTGATTGAAAGGAGCTGGAAATCTTTGGATCTCTCCCTGACAGCTAGTCATAGTGCTGGAGCCTGCCAGCATGAGGACATTTTATTGAGGGTAAAGACTTAATGCCCCCCACCAAAAAACCAAGCCAAAATGTTTTCACTTCCTGAAAGATAGAACATTGTGCCACCGGAAGCATATTAGCCATCATTTAGAATGAAAATAGAGAAGTCGGTATGTCTGTCACATGTGGAGAAGTTGCTGCTGAGAGGGACCAGCTGCAGAGGCCGTGGGCTTAGGTGTGGGGAAAGGATGCACAACAGGACAAAGGAGGGATGGACACAACTTGTCCCCCATCAGGTGCTGCAAATTTGCAGTCATCACTATTTTCTTATTTTTTTAATCTTTTTAATAATACACTCATTTTGCAAATAACACAGAAGTAGCTCCTTTTGAAACTTGTATTTTATGTTTTCAAGTTCTACACTGAAACCATAAGGTACAGATTATGTTGCAGCTTCAAAGAGAACATAGTTCCTTTTGAATATAGGTCACCTTTTACATTTCTTTCAGATTCAAATAAACTTACATGACTGATCCACATTCAAGCTCCCAAATATAATATTTTATCCTCATATGTTAACAGTACATAGTTTTCAAACTGAATTAAGAATATTCTTTTTTTTTTTAAGAAAAAAAGATTTATTTATTTTAGAGATAGAGAAAAAGAGAAGTGAGGGGCAGAGGGAGAGGAAGAGAAACTTGAGCAGACTGTGCTAAATGGAGAGACCAACCCAGGGTTTGATCTAATGATCCTGAGATCATGACCCTGAGACTATGACCTGAGCCAAAACGAAGAACTGGACACTTAACTGATTGTGCCACTGAAGGGCCCCTGAATTCAGAATATTCTATATGAATATCCAAGAGAGGTCCGTATAACACAATTGTGCAAAGAACCTAAGGCTTGAAAAGCTCAAGCCATTTTTATAAGAGAAAGAGTTGAGACTAAAATCATTGAGGATGTTTGTTTGGATAAAACCATCACTCTAATAGCTGTTTATGCCTGCAACCTCAATAATGTATTTATTCATTCATGTATTCAATAAAATGAATAAGACATGTAGACTGCCCTCAAGAAGTTCATAGTTTATTGATATAACACACCATTATAATAAATTTGAGTGAGTGGGAAGGACAGGAAATGATATAATGTGGTGATTCAGGTGAATGGTAAATTTAGAGCCAGAAATTTATTAGGTTATTTACCCCACTCTATGTAACAGTCACCTGTTAAAGAAACTATTGGAAGACCCATTGGAGACCTGCAGGCTGAACCTGACCATGGATATTCTCAGATCATGGGAACAGAGCCTATAGATTCACTAATTATAACTTGTAAGCTGCAAGTTATAGAAACCAACTTAAGTTTGCCTAAGCAAATTTATTTTCCATTCATATAAAATAAATGGGAAAATGTACCAAAAGAGCATTGTTCAGTGCCTAGCACATAGTCAAATCTCAATAGCTGTTACTAGTGACACTGAAATTTTGAAAATAGGGGATGATGTATGAGAATTTATATACTAGCATAACTCTGCATTACACTATCCTATAAAGAGAGTTTTGAAAACTGGCAGTGTGCATCACCATTATCATTAGTTCATGGCATCTATGCTATGTAGAATGGAAGGGCATGTATCTGCTGAAAGTGGGCACATGCAGGTGTGACTTAGCATGAGATGTGTGTGGGGAAGGACACCCTGTTTGACATGGTTTGGCAACCTGTCCGTACTTGGCCATAGCTAAAGAAAGATGAGGTCATTTGCATTCCATCTGTTAGTGTTCAGTGTAAAGTGTTACCTACTCTAAAGGGAAGCAGGCCATGTGAGCAACGTGTTTGTAAAGCTAGTTCAAGAGCAAAAAATATTAACAGCTTGCAGAATGAAGAACATAAGAAGAAGAAAGTACCAGTGGATTTGTAAGCTTCAGCTCATGAGAAGAGACCCTTAGGCTCCCTAATTAGAACTCTCTGGCTACAAATTATAGGAGCCAACTTAAGCTAGTCTGAGTGGAAAGGGTTGGACTATTTACAGAAAGAATATAAGGACTACTTTCAAGTATCCCATGGTAACAAGATTTGGAATGCTTATGGGACACATGGGGTTTGGGCTCCTGAGGAGAAAGCTCTCAGGGTCACCTCCTGTCTCCTCCCTGCCTGCCTCCTTCATTTTCTCCTCATAAATCTGCCTTCTTCATGTCATGGGCCCTCATAGTCCATCCAAAGACAACCATCCCTATGCTCCTGAGTTTACACGCAGTATTTATAGATCCAGCTACCCAAAGAGACCGCTTTCATTCTCTCTACCCATGTTGCTCTACATAACACAGATACTGACTGGCTAAGCCTGTCTCATGTGTCTACCTCAGTTTAAGGAGGTGAAGGACAATCATCTATCTGTATAAATCATAAGTGATTATTCCAAATTCTAGTAGCTATGCCAATGGAGGGGAAAGAAAATGTTATAGCTCTGACACAGCATTTATTATAAAGGTATGCACTATAGAAACAAACAAATTAAACAACAACAACAACAACAACAAAAACCCTGTCTTTACTACTTTTATAAAGAATCCTGACTATAAGATGCTTCTCAGTTGCCTAAAGATGATCAAAAAGGAGGGGGAAAGGTGTTTTATTTTGTTAAAGGAAAATAGGTCATTGGGACATTGTCTTCTGAATGAATTAAAATATGTATAAGGGGGCGCCTGGGTGGCTCAGTGGGTTAAAGCCTCTGCCTTCAGCTCAGGTCATGATCTCAGGGTCTTGGGATTGAGTCCCGCATCAGGCTCTCTGCTCAGCGGGGAGCCTGCTTCCCTTCCTCTCTCTGCCTACCTCTCTGCCTACTTGTGATCTCTCTCTCTGTGTCAAATAAATAAATAAAATCTTTAAAAATAAATAAATAAAAATAAAATAAAATACATATAAATTAAAGGCCAACAATAAAACATTGCTTATTATTAACATTGGTTATAGAATAGAAGAAAATTATATGACTATAATTTGATTTTGTTTCAAAAGGGTAAACAAGAACTCCTATAATTTAAGACACCTTAAGGATACCTTCTATGCAAATTTTTTTCAATATAAATGAGGAGTCCACTGCTAATAAAATTAAGACAAGTCCTAGTGTTTCTGCTAAACATGTTGAAAATCAACCCTGTAAAAGAAATCAATAAGAAATATTTTCCTGGGACGCCTGGGTGGCTCAGTTGGTTAAGCATCTGCCTTCGGCTCAGGTCATGATCCCAGGGTCCTGGGATAAATAAAGTCCCTCATCGGCCTCCTTGCTTGACAGGGAGCCTGCTTCCCCCTCTCCCTCTGCTGCTTGCCCTGCTTGTGCTCTCTCTGACAAATAAATAAATAAGATCTTTTAAAAAAGAGAAATATTTTCCTTTCCCTGATTTTTCCAGCTATAAAAATGTATAGTTAGTTTGCTCCTAGTAAGTTCTCTCAAACATTGTGGGAATTAATATCATTTTCCATTTTGCACTGCTTATGTTACCTGGATTAGATGGCTATGGGAGGGGGAGTGGGAAAGATTAACCAAGAAAAAAAAATTAAGACATACATGATCAAAAGTAAATAAATAAATTAAAAAAAAAAAAAGAAAAAAAAAGACATACGTGATCAAAGTATAATAGAAGGATTTATGACCAGAGGGCAGGAGTAGCAGTGAAGAAACGGAAGGATGGATCTATGTCACTAGCCAGCTCCGTGACTTTAGCCATTGATTCTGTCAGTGTCTTATTGCAAATTTTAGTATTTCAAGCAATTTTAGTTAAGTTTTCATAATTCAGTCCTTTGCTTAAAAAAAAATATGGAGGGCTTACTACTTTACAAACTGTGGACAATTTACCGGTGAAAAAATATTGAATGATCTATAATCCCACAGAATTTTGAATTGAGCAGAGGACACCAGCAAGAGCCCTGACAACAATGTGGCAGTGTAGTCCTAGGACAGAAAGGATGGATAGCATGTTCAGGAGACATAACAGAAGGGGCCTCCAGTGTAGACCATGGATGGAGTCAGGCAGGGATCTAAGATAGCTAAGAATAATGGCTGCCATTAGCTAGACCAAGCAGTGGGTTAAGGTTGGGGAAGGTACAGGGAAAATGTTTAAGGCAGAGAAAGATGTAGAGGCAAGAGATACTGTAGCATAGTTGGGGGCGGGGGGGGGCGGGATGGGGGTGTTTCCAATAGGGCTGACAGTAACTCTTCTTACAAAAAATATTTAGCTCTGAATGTTTAAAGTCAAAAGTTACTCCAGAGCTGATCCTAGTATAAAATCACTTTTGCTCTGATAGTTAGTATGGTTTCAAGACTTGATACATACCTTTTAAGTTTGGTAAGAGAACCACTAATGACTCATTCACTCAACAAATGATTTTCAAGTGCCTAGTATGTGCCTAGTACTGGAACAGTGCAGGAAATAGAGTGGTGAGCAAAACAGATCCACCCCCTGCCTTTATGGAGGTGAAAATCTAGCCAGGAAACCAGACATGGAACAGGTAAATACAAGTGTAGTTAGTGTTGTTAAGACTAAATATAAAGAGTTATGGAGTGTCATTAGAGGGATCTAACCAGTCGCAGTGCAGGGAGCCTGGCCATGTTCCAGGAAGCAGCATTATTTAAATAAGACTTCTGAAGCAGAGAAGGGGTTAGCTAGGGATGGCAGGAGGGGACTAATGGAGTAGAGCAGTCAAGGAATCAGAATGTAAAGGCACTGTGCAGAAAAAATACTCAAGGCTAAAGGAAATGAAGCAATTCCAGGATGCCCGCAGACAAGAAAGAATGAAAAGTATGATGAGAAGAAACTGGACCAGTCAGCTATGACCAGATAGGGTCTAGTTTGAGGGCTTTGGAGCTTGGATCTTACCATCTGAACCATGAAAATCCACTAAGGTCATCCGGCCATCCGTGAGCTACGAGTTTTATAATTGGCACTCCAGCCTCAGCACGGAGGAGTGCTGGGGACCAAGATTCAAGACCCTGGACTTGGGGAGTAGGCTCCAGGTGGGACACTATAGTGGCCTGACCCAGGGCTTGGGCAGGTGGTGGTGAAAAGAGAGATCTCAGATAAATAATTAATAAATAAGGCAAAAAGTGAGGTTGCTCACAAAATTCCCTTTTAAGACCTATAAAATAAACAGAGATATGCAGTCACCTCAGGATGGTTTGGCTCCAAAGCCTATAACATTTAACTGTTACCAGACTAAATGTGTTAGCACATCTATACCATGATTGATCTATAAGAGTGGGGGTTGATCAGACATTAAAGCAAAGAAGAACAGTCACCAAAACAAACATTAGAAATGGTCATAGACCTCTGTGATGTGGAGATGGGTGAAGGCGCTGAAGACCCATGGGCTCTTTGAAAATTTAAGTCCCAACGACAAGAGGATCCCTAGAATTAATAGAGTGAAATAAGCTGTCTTAGCTCAATGCTATCAAATGTTTAATTATTAAAGTGTGTAAGGCTGTTCTCAGCCTTTCTGATCCAGAAGTTCATAACTCATATGTTATTTACTACACATATGTATTTCCTTTATTCTACAGGAAGAATCCTCGTTTCCAAGGAAACAGGAGATGGTAGGATTGAAATGTCTCAGAGGTAGATAATTATGTTATTCCACAGTAGCCATTCAAGTGTCTTAGGATAACTACTAATACTACCACAACCAATTAATTACTCAAAAAATGTTAAATATGGTAGTTCACATCTGATCTTCTCATCCTTCCCTTTTAAACTAATTTTACTGTATCTACATTATCTGAGTATATAGTCATTACATACTATATGTTCTCCCTTTTAACCTTCATTTAATTTTAGTCCTACAATAAAGGATGGGTTTTTTTTGTTTAATTTTAAAATTTTTATTTTTTTATTTGACAGAGAGAGATCACAAGTAGGCAGAGAGGCAGGCAGAGAGAGAGGAGGAAGCAGGCTCCCTGCTGAGCAGAGAGCCCGATGCGGGGCTCGATCCCAGGATCCTGAGATCATGACCTGAGCTGAAGACAGAGGCTTAACCCATTGACCCACCCAGGTGCCCCAAGGATGGGTTTAATACTTAACTTCCAGTCTTCATGATGATGTCTTCCTAGTTATTTTGGTAGTCTGAAGCCCATAAGCTTAGCCCAGAATAGATTTTTCGGGGATTTAATCATAGGAACAATAGTCACTCAATTTTTGCTTCTTGAAAACAGTTCATCTACAGCCTTTATGTCAAATATTGGTTTTGCTGGCTATAAAATTTAGGGAGCACATTTTGTTTTCAATTTGCCTTTCTAGTTACAGCTAACATAGAGATCTATTGCCCCAAATTCTGATGATTATCTATTTTCCCTTATAAATCACCTGCTAGTTTTTTCCTAGACATCCAAAATAAAATATTTCCATTTCCTATGAAGTCTGCTTGTTTTACTAGAACATGTCTTCATATTGGTTTTCCTCTGTCAGTACTTTCAATGTGTAGTTACAGGTCTTATTTTTTACAATTTCAGGAAAATTTTCTTGAGCTATATATAATCTTCAGTATTCATTTCCTTGCTTTTTTTTCCCCTTCAAACATTTCTAATATCTGTATATTGAAACTTTTTTGGCCAACTTCAATATGTACATTTTCTTTCTAATCTTTTTTATCCTTTCATTTCGTATTCTTTTTTATTGAAGCATAGTTACATAATTATATCACTATGCATAGATTTTTTTTAAGGATTTTATTTATTTATCTGTTAGAGAGAGAGAGCGTGTGAGCACAGGCAGACAGAGTGGTAGGGAGAGGCAGAGGGAGAAGCAGGCTCCCTGCTGAGCAAGGAGCCTGATGAGGGACTCGATCCCAGGACGCTGGGATCATGACCTGAGCCAAAGGCAGCCGCTTAACCAACTGAGCCATCCAGGCATCCCAACTATGTGTAGATTTTAATGGCAGTTTGATTAACTTAGAAAATTTCATGATATACCCCATTAACGCACCTGCAGTCAAAATAAAGAGCATTGTCTTCACCATAGAAGTTTCCCTCATTCTTTTCTAATCTCTTCCACTTTCCAATCACCACTACTGTGATTTCAATCCCCATAGATTAATTTGCCTGTTCTTGAATTTCAAAATATTGAAATCATATAGTAGATTTCTCTTATATCGCCATTCCTCATGTTGTGTGAAAGACATTGGTCCACATTCTTGCATGGATCAACAGTTTATTCCTTTTAATTGCTGATTAATATTATGTTGTATAAATATACTAAAATTTGTTTCATCTAATGTGCTAATGGGCATTTAGTTTGTTTCCAACTCTCACTATCATACATAGAGCTACAATCAACATATATATACTAGGTTTTATGAACATATATTTTCATTCTTCGTACGTATATGCCTAGAAGTGGAATTGCTGGATGATAAGGCAGCTGCATATTTAATTTACAAGAAACTGCCAAAGAGATTTTGCCATTTCATACTCCTACTAAGAGTGTATGAGATCCATTTGGTGTTGATAATTTTTCACATTTTAGTCATTCTAATGAGTACGTCATAGAATTTAATTATAGTTTCAAATTGCATTTTCCTGATGACTAATGACCTCAAAATTCTTTTCATGTACTTTTTGATCATTTATATGTCCTCTTTTATGAAATATCTATCCAAATTCTTGCCTATTTTTTACTGGGTCATTTGTATTTTAGTATTTATTTTTAGGGCTTCTTTTTATAATCTGGATATGAGATTTTGCCAGATACATGTATTATAGTATTTTCTCAATCTGTGACTTGACTTTTCATTTTCTTAGTGGTATCTTTTGATGAGCAGAAGTTTTTAATTTTAATGAAGTTCAATTTATCATTTCTTTTATGGTTAGTGCTTTTTGTGTTCAGTTTAAAAAATTTTGCCTATTCTAAGTCCTCAAAATTTTCTTCTAGGACCTTTATAATTTATAATTCATAATTAGGACCTTTATAATTTTGACTTTTACATTTAGTACTGTAATACTTTTAAAATACATGGTGTAAGGAATAGGTCAAGGTTCTTTTAACTTTTTTAAAATAGAAATTGTTTTGCCAGCTTAATTTTTTTAAATTTTTTTTTATTAATTAATTTATTTTCAGAAAAACAGTATTCATTATTTTTTCACCACACCCAGTGCTCCATGCAATCCGTGCCCTCTATAATACCCACCACCTGGTACCCCAACCTCCCACCCCCCTGCCACTTCAAACCCCTCAGATTGTTTTTCAGAGTTCATAGTCTCTCATGATTCACCTCCCCTTCCAATTTACCCCAACTCCCTTCTCCTCTCTAACACCCCTTGTCCTCCATGATATTTGTTATGCTCCACAAATAAGTGAAACCATATGATAATTGACTCTCTCTGCTTGACTTATTTCACTCAGCATAATCTCTTCCAGTCCCGTCCATGTTGCTACAAAAGTTGGGTATTCGTCCTTTCTGATGGAGGCATAATACTCCATAGTGTATATAGACCACATCTTCCTTATCCATTCATCCGTTGAAGGGCATCTTGGTTCTTTCCATAGTTTGGCGACCATGATCATTGCTGCTATAAACATTGGGGTACAGATGGCCCTTCTTTTCACTTCATCTGTATCTTTGGGGTAAATACCCAGGAGTGCAATTGCAGGGTCATAGGGAAGTTCTATTTTTAATTTCTTGAGGAATCTCCACACTGTTCTCCAAAGAGACTGCACCAACTTGCATTCCCACCAGCAGTGGAAGAGGGTTCCCCTTTCTCCACATCCTCTCCAACACATGTTGTTTCCTGTTTTGTTAATTTTGGCCATTCTAACTGGTGTAAAGTGATATCTTAATGTGGTTTTAATTTGAATCTCCCTGAGGGCTAGTGATGATGAACATTTTTTCATGTGTCTGCTAGCCATTTGTATGTCTTGATTGGAGAAGTGTCTGTTCATATCTTCTGCCCAGCTTAATTTTTGAAAAGACTTTCCTTCCCTCATTAAATGACATTGGTGTTTTAGTCCCAGTTATGGACTCTCTATTCTGTTCTATTGATATATTTGCCTATCTTTACGAAAATACCACACTGTTTTCTATTCCTAAATCTTGTATTGTCTTAAAATTAAGTAATATAACTACTCCAGCATTATTACTGTTTTGGCCATTCTGGCTCTGAACATCATTACCATTACTCAAAATTTCATCATTGTACATGACATTACATCCAGGGTTTTTCATAATTTAGCTTTATCAGGTTGGGGATACTCCTATATACCCTCGGTTTGCTGAGAAATCTATCATAAACTGGAATTGAATTTTGTCAAAATCTTTTTATCTGCATCAGTTGAAATATCCGATTTTTTTTTCTACTTTACTCTGTTAACATGGGGGAATAAACTGAATTATTATTGAATACTAATCCATTCCTGGATTTCCTAAAATAAATTCTCCTTGGTTCTCTTCTATATTGGTTAGCCAAAATAGAGTCTACCTTGTCTGACACTGGTGTAGCTAATAGCTTTTAGTTTTGGTTAATGTTTGCTTGTTATACATTTTCCATCCTTTGTTTTTCAGCTTTTTTGTTCCTTATGTTTAAAGAATATCTCTCATAAGCTGCACATGGTTAGATTTAGATTTTGTCTCTTAATCATTTTGATAATACTTATATTTGAATTAGAATATTTAGCTAACTTCAGTTGGTCTAATTGCTGGCATAATCATATTTATATCTACTTAATTTCTGCTTGTCTCGGTGGAATGATTACTTCCATTTATGTTTATTCTCCTTTTGTTTTTCTCTTCTTTCTTACCTTCTTTGGATTAATACAGCATTTTAATACTCAATTTTCCCATCTACTAATTTTTTAGCTTAACATTTTTTTAATTATTCTTTTTATGGTTACCCTAGAGAGTAAAATAAGGATTTCCTGACTTTTGTAATCTTAAATAAATTAGTAGTTTAACACTTCCCAAACAAAGCCAGGATCTTAAAATACTTTAATTGCATTTGCTTTGTGTCAACTTTTGTGCTTTTCTGTTGTGCATTTTAATTCTGCACACATTTTACATCTCATATTACATGACTATTATTGTTTTGCACAATCGATACATGCTGGTATATTCCTGATATGTACACCCTTCGGTGATTTACTGAGATGATTTGAGTGTGTATTTTAGTTTTGTAAAGTTTATTCTGCTTCAGCTGGCACATCCTTTTACTAGGGTACAGCTCTCCAGGGGTCCTGTGGGTCCCCACTCTTTCCATAGGCTCCACATTATTTAAATGCCTTTAACTTCAAATGTGATTCCTCAGTGCTGTGAGACTTCCAGAAACTTCATTCTGATTTCCTGCAGCTTTCTACTTAACTTTGTATCCTGTGCTTTGTGCAGCCTGAGATTTGTACAGTTTTCATGAGGGAACCTCCTAAGTGTTAGTCTCTTTGTGTGTGTGTGTGTGTGTGTGTGTGTGTGTGTGTGAGAGAGAGAGAGAGAGAAAGAGAGAGAGATTGAGACCTCCTTCCAGAATCTTGGCTCCTTAAGTCCTTGTTGCCTTGGAAGACTTGAAATCAGTTTTTATGTCTATAGGCCTATGCATTTATAAAGTTTTTCTTGCTGCTTTCCCTCTTCGTTAAGATCCTCTGCCTGCATGCTCAGTCTGTTTTTCCTGAACCAAGAATCATCAAGTGTTCCCAGAGCAAAATAGTTTGAAGATTATCCACTTACTTTTCTGAAGTTCTCTTCTTTCTGACTTGGATTTCTGACTTGGTACGTTGGATTCTGATTGCCATGACAGTTTTCAATGTCTGTAAATGAGTTTTAAAAATATTGAATCTGCTTTTTCTAGTTGTTCTCAGTGAGAGAGTTGTTTTACCCCAAGGTATTACATATTAGCTGGAAGCCGATGTCCTCTTATACCAATTTTAGTATCTCCCCCTCTCATTTTTCAGTAAGCTACGATATCATTATAATTTCTTTTAGGGCTATGGGGACTATACATCTAATACAAGGAAATCACAAGATAATTGCTATTTGATTCTTTTTCAGGTTTGATGGGTGGTGACATGAAGATATTAATGCCTCTGCTTAAAGAGAAATGGTAGCATAAAATAAACTTTAATAGAAACTTACCTAATACTGTGAATGCCATAGACAAGAATATCAGAAGCCTCACACAATTCTAGATTTAGGTGACCTAAGTCCTTTTTGTTATCATTACTTCAATTTTAAGCTTCTTACCAAAGTAATTATTTGTTTTTTTTTTTTTTCAATTTTTTAAATATTTTGTCAAGGGGTAGGCAAATAGTTGACTGACAATCCTGGTCTTTTTAGCAAATCAAATATATAACAAGAATTCATCATTTTTTAAAAAGATTTATTTATTTATTTTAGAGAGTGAGGAAAGGCAAAGGGAGAGAGAATATTAAGCAGACTCTGTGCTAAGCACTGAGACCAATTCAGGGCTTAATTTCACCCTGAGATCACTCACAACCCTGAGCTATAATCAAAAGTCAGATGCTTAACTGACTGTACCAGGCGGGTGCCCCAAGGAGTCATCATTTTTAATTGATCAAAATTAAACTGAACTTGAAATTATGATTAATGAATCACAAGTTATTTATTATTTGAGAGAGAGAGAGAGCATAAGCAGGAGGGGCAGTGGGAGAGGGAGGGAGAGAGAGAGAGAATTTCAAGCACACTTCTCAATGAGTGTGGAGCCCTTCTTGGGACTCAATCTCATGACCCTGAGATCATGACCTGAGCTGAAATCAAGAAGCAGATGCTCAACTGACTGAGCCACCTAGGCACCCCCATGAATCACAAGTTATGATGAGTTATCAGCAACTATTTTCTGTTTTCTAAACACCTGCATTAATTTGCCATGATCACTTAATTTCTATGCCATATATAACATGTTTGGCAAACATGATTTTTTCATATTTTATTTAGATATTTGTCAAATGCTAGAGATACAAGAAACTTAACATGATTCATGTTCAAATTGAGATAAGCACATATGTAAAAGTACAAAATATACAAAAACTTTATGGATTCTATGATTTAGGTCAATTTAGGTAACTGAGACCCCCCCCCATCTGTATTCACAGAGATACATAAAATTAATGGTTTGTATCACTGTGGACTATAATTAACTTCATAAGAAGAGTCTTCAGTTAAATGAATATTAGTTCTGAGAGAAATTTGAGATAATCTAGTTTTCCAATTTTTAACTGATATTCCCCCACCCCGTTTTTTTTAAATTCAGGTATAAGTGACATATAAACTATTAGTTTTAAGTGTACCATATAATGATTTGATATTTGGGCACATTGTGAATTGATCACCATAATAAGTCTAGTTAGCATCTATCACCACACAAAGTCACAAAAGTTGTGTGTGTGCTTTTTTTTTGTTTTTGTTTTTGTCATGGGATAAGAACTTTTGATTTATTCTCTTGGCAACTTTAAATTACACATTGCAATATTATACTGGTTTTCATAAAGGTATTAGTTTGAATTTCCAAATTCTATACTTTTTATTTGATATTGTTCTTTAGTAGCTCATATTTTAATATGTATTTGTAGAGTTTTTATTTCAACCCTTTTTTTCAGCAGAAGAAAATATATTCACAGATCCTAGGCAATGCCGTAGTTTACTGGGGTAAAGCTATGAGGAGAAGGAATTTTACTCCCAAATTATATTATTATAAACTTTTTTAGAATAATATTTATTTATTGTGCTTATTTTTCATATTTAAAAAAGTGATAAATATTTATTGTAGTCAATTTGGAAAATATAGGAAAGCACAAATTATCTATAATTCTATGAATACACAGAAGTAAAACCACGATTACCATTTTTTTGGTACATCCTCATTTTTACGCACACATATAAATACATACATGTTTTTACTTATTATTTGTAAACTTAATTTTCAGTGGGGATTTTATGACATTCAATATTTAATATTAAAATTAATTTAGGAATTAGTTATAAAAACAATTAGCGTTTTTGATATTCCTGAAACTACCAAAGTGATGAAGAAATTCAGAAGTATTTCTGGTTTATTTTCCTATTAGGATTATTTCTCCATTCTGTTTTGGTTTTTTCAGTCATTCATTCATTTACTCTAAGTGGGTGCCCATATGTATTTTCACGTCCTCCACCAAAGTCCCTGGTTATGCATTTTGTCATAAGATGACTTTTAAGTCACTCCCTTCATTCTTAAAAGTGATCATTCTTTGCATGAGAGATTATATGGTTTCCTTTTATTTCCAAAAGTTGGGGCAGGAAAAAAGGGAGATAAGAAGCACACAATGGTAAACCTGATATAGAATCTGCCCTTCAGAAACTATGGCCTATCAAATGTAGGAGATAAGAATTAACATCAATAACTTATATAATACAAAGTGAAAAGGATCACGGGGGAGATGCAAAGAAATAATATACATTGTAATGTGGTCAAAAACTTGATAAATATGTTTGAATGCTAAAGGAAATATGTGCAAAATCTTGTGAAGAGTAAAGAAATTTCAGGAATGTATATAAAAGAACAAAAACTTTTTTTTATCAGGGAGTTACTGAAGTGATAAGGAGAGTGAGACTAGAATACCAGAGAGAGGAGAACCAAGAAGTGAACCAGTGATCTGCAGCTGCTTTTCTCAGGGAGCATCTGCCAACTCCAGGCCGCACTGAGGGAATAGAATCCAGGCATGACCCAAGCTGAGTATCCAGTCATGGCCCAAGCAGAGTCAGTGGAGGGAGGAGAGAAAGCAGAAGAGATGCTGTGGCCATCAGACTGAAGTGCTAAGAAGAGAGAGAGAGAGAGAGAGAGGCTTCAACACATGTCTAGCTTCTCTCTCAAAACATTTGCAATTGCCTGCAATTGAGCAGATCAGAAGGGTTAAAAGATAAACTAAACACTTCTGACATAGAGTGGTATTTTCATGGAGTCTTTCAATAAAGGAGACAGACCCACCTTTGGGGGGAATAAAAAAACAGAAATGCCTTTAGCAACCACTTGATGCTGGACTGACAAAATTGGAGACTCAGAGGCACTCAGTCTTAGGGTCAGGGCTCCCCATCATTTGCCTAATTCTGAAGTTGTGTGGGTCAGGAAGCCAAAAATCTAAGCTGAAAATCTTTGAAAAGCTGGCCAGAAGCTCCCATAGCCTCTTAATGCTGAGGTGATAAACACCCACCAGATGAGGTGTACTAGTGCACAGTCAGATGCTCTGTTGAAAGTCCTGAAGGGATATACCATAGAGTAGACCAGTTCCTGTCCCAGTTATAAAATAACTTTGACTCAGCTCAGTTCTGGATTAGATTAAGATAATCTGTCCTCTTCTGCTTAACAGATAAGGTGGTAAAGCAACTCTAGCACAGATAATACCATCTACCATGTACTGCCTCTACAGAATCTTATTTTATATGTGTATGTGTGCTTTTGAATGTGTGTGTGTGTGTGTGTGTGTGTGCTTTATGTGTTTAAGTGTGAAGGTATCATAGGTTTAGGCATGGAAAAGTTCGGATAATATTACAAAAAGTCAAGGAAACAATTAGACAATGGAAGCAGAGCCACAGGTGATACACTGATCGCTGTTGGAGGGTGTTAGAAAACCAAATCATTATTCTGAACATTTCTAAAGAAAAGAAAAGAATCACCCATTTGTCTTGTGTTTTCTGTTTGAACTCTACATCAAAGGAACTAAGTATCTGATGAGGGGAAATTCTACTTTAGAAAAGAAATCTAACTGACAAATACAGAAAGGATGATAGAATCGTAATAATGCCATTTTGCAGTTTTGTAATAAAATGATCTCCATAATGATCATCAGTGACTGCTAAAACCATTAGATGAAAGGCTGATGGGAAGTTTTGTAACATATGCATTAGGCTGATCACACCTGAACCTACTGATCAATCTTAATGTGATTAATAGACACCCCAATTTATGTGCCTTTTGGTCTGGTATGATAGGGAGCAAACACTATCTCCTATATGTTATACTCCTTGCACAATCATGATTCTGATCAAGCCCTCAGAACTAACTATCATTTCATAGGCAATATAGGTGGCAGAGGAACATATTTTACTCAACCAGTAAACCAGAGGAACATTTTACTCAACTAGTAAAATCTATAATCTGGGAAACAATCAGTATTTTTTCAACAAATAAATAGTCATCAAAAAAGGAGAAGGGAACATCTATAGATTAAAAAAAGCTTAAGAGAGTCACCAACAAAATGCACTACACAGATCTTGTTTGGATGCTGATTTGAAAATCAAAAGTAAAATAAAAATATATGAGATAATCAGGGAAATCCAAATAGTGACTTTAATAGTAAACATTTAATATCAAATATTAAAGAATTACTATGAATGTATTTTAGATATAATAATATTATTATTTTTCTTTTTATTATAAAAATGTGCACTTATATTATAGGCCTAGATACTGAATTACTTATGGATGAAACATAATGATTTAACTTTTCTTTAAATAAATGTCAGTATAGACAGAACAAGATTCACATATATATTATTATTGAAGCTGAATAGGGATATGGTGTTCATTTTAGTATTTTCTTCATGTTTTTATATTTTTGAAAATTTTCATAATAAAAGCCTTTTTTTTTTAAAAAAAGATGTCTGAAAAACAAACAGAAACAATAATATGAATTCTCACATACTAGTCTAAATTGGGCAAGCACTTGGTAGAGAAATTTGGCCATATATAAGAAAGATGAACGTACCCTCACAACAATCCACCAACTCTACTTCTAAGTCCATAACTTGGGACGCCTGGGTGGCTCAGTTGGTTAAGCAGCTGCCTTCGGCTCAGGTCGTGATCCCAGCGTTCTGGGATCGAGTCCCACATCGGGCTCCTTGCTCAGCAGGGAGCCTGCTTCTCCCTCTGCCTCTGCCTGTCATTCTGTCTGCCTGTGCTCGCTCTCTCTCCCTCTCTCTCTCTGATAAATAAATAAAATCTTTAAAAAAAAAATAAGTCCATAACTTAGGAAAACTCTCCCATATATGTGTATAGGAGACATAATCTAGAATGTTTACTGTGCATTGCTTAAAATAGCAAAATGTAGGAAACAACCTAAGTGGACATCAGTAGAATTGAGCATATTTTTGGTAGTGTGGTATGTATTCAGTTTAATTTAAGCAACTGAATTAGAACTGTTCTTGGAACACTACATCAAAAACTAATGATGTATTGTCTGGTGAATAACATTACACACACACACACACAGAATTAGAACTGTACCTATTAATGTAATACAAAATGGAAAAAAATGGGCAAATTACTGAATGGAAATAGTGTGATGCCATGTCAATAAAATCTAATAACATGGCAAACACTACCATATATTATTTATTAACACATATGAATATATGTTGTAAAACTATTAAATTCTGCCAAGCGATGATTCATATACCAAGTTTTCCCTGGGAAAGGCTAGATTAGTATTAAGAATAATATACAGAGGGCTTCAAATATGTTCTTAATGTTTTCAAAAGAAAGAAAACCTTATATAAGGAAAAAATGTTCATATTTGGCAAATCTATAATAATTAAATTGAATTTTATTAGGTCATTTTCTATAAGCTCTTATTAGCTTAGAAATCTTTATAATTAAAATTCTCTTTAAAGAACAGTATTTACACCTCTCTGGAGAAACTGCATTGTGTGTTTATATAAAGAACATTAATGTACAGTATTAGATATCCATGTACTAAAATGAAGAGTAGAAGAAATTACCATTTACAGAGGGCTTTCATATACAATCAGAGCTCCACTCTCCTCTCTGACGAACAAATATTTAGAAATAAATATTTAAATTCAGATAAGAAAAAAAATGCATTTGGCTTTGGAAAACAATCAGAGGCATAAATTATCCTATATTTATCTATAACCACTACAAATAAAAGGTGGACTACACTCTGCTAAAATGGTCTTGAATGGTTGCTGCCAATCTTTATGATTACTTTGGACAGCTGCCACATTATTATTTCCATGGTAAACTGACCATCTGGAATTGTATAGACTGCTTCTCTCTGCTAAAAGTAGACTCACTACCAAACCCCTCACAGAAACGCAACTGCAGACAGATGGTTAACCTGCTCTGTCCCTAGCTTTCACCCGCTCCTGCCACATCCATTCAGTGTCACTAGTGTTCCCCACCCCACCCCACAAACACCATCCTCCACAATCTGAAGAGAGTTTATTTTTTAGTAGAAATTATTGAAATTCTTAAATACATTCTGAAGTACAATGAAGTAAACTTTGAGATACTCTGGATTAGTCTACTTTAAATCTCACTGGGATTTAAAATATCTGGGTCTTTTGTCTGTGCTTTTGTTCCTCCATCCTTCAGAGAAAGGGTTTTAATAGTGATACCTTAAGCTGCGATAACATTTTGCTACTTAGAATCATTTTCACATTTATTCTTTCAACAACCCGTTATGGATGAGAAAACTGAATCTGAGAGGGGCAGATACACAGTTGGAGAGTGCCTGGTTTCCTGGGCCTTTATCCAGCCATCCTACTTCTGCACTACCTTGAGTGAAACCTGTTTGTAACAACTTCTCAAGTTCATGTGAAGAATCATTCCTTGAACAGAAACTGACATATGAATGAACTACTGTAAGGAAAATAACACATTATGGGGCTCCTGGGTGGCTCAGTCATTAAGCATCTGCCTTTGGCTCAGGTCATGATCCCAGGGTCCTGGGATCGAGCTCCACGTCAGACTCCCCGCTCAGCGGGAAGCCTGCTTCTCCCTCTCCCACTCCCCCTGCTTGTGTTCCCTCTCTCACTGTGTTTCTCTCTGTCAAATAAATAAAATCTTAAAAAAAGAAAGAAAGAAAGAAAGAAAATAACACATTAAAATAAAGTTATATGGGACTAAGTACACCCAAAGAGAGAAGGTCTCTTCTACAAAGGACAGTTGAACAATCGGACAATGAGAGCAGATGGGAGAAACTTGTCATAAGCAGTGACTCTATAGGAAGAGCAGAGGAGAGCAGAAGAGAAGGAAGGAGGAAAGGAAAAAAGAAAAGAAAAGAGGATGAAAGAAAAATAGAAGGAAAGAAGAGAAAGGAAAAAAGAGCAAAAGAAAAGAAAAAAAACTGCACTTTCAGAAGAAATTGAAGAGGAATCTTTCTTACTAAATTTCTGGGGTTTCTTTAAATCCATGGTTTCTGCCAAAAGATTCAAGCACAGATTTGGGACTTATATTTGACAAGTCTCCATATGCTGCATTTTCCCTCCAAGCTTTTACTCCGGCTTGCCGAATCTGGTTGGTTGAGTATGTGGTTTTACAGTTGCTAAAAATACCCTGAAGTCAAGTTCCTCTCAGTTTCTGTGCAGTGATAAAATGGACACTCTGGCATTAGATTTTTCAAGGCTCTGGCCTCTAACCTTTAATCCACCACCCCTTTCATAAAAGTAAGATCTGTAGGCATAGGGCATATACATTTCACTTCAACACAAAGAGAGTCAGAGACCGAAGAAAATGGCTCTATGAAGGAAATGTTGTAATTTTTTCAACTATTTCAATCAATAGTGAATTAAGGTGGCTTTGGGATTGCTGGAAGTTACTGTGTGGAGTTTGGCTGTCAATATGACTGCCACTTCTAAAGGATCCACAGAACTGTCCACAAACTGCCTCAGTTAATTCCAAGTCTGTGCCAGAGGCCGCAGATTTCCCTCCCCCGTCCCTGGGAGACCGAAGGGCTATCGTCCAGGCATGCCACACTCTGTGCACCTATGCGAATGTCAGCATGTCAAGTCTTTGAGCTGTCAAGGTGTTTCCCTGTGGTTTTTAGCATCATCATACACCCAGCAGACAAGACCAGCTACATCATTTGCACGGCCCGGTACAAAAAGAAAACATGAGGCCCTTGGTTGAACATACAGAGGGAAATGTTACAGAGACTATTATATAAAGCCTTTTCTCCTGTCGTCTCTCTCTCAACCTGTCTTTGTGGTTTTTTGTTTGCCATTTATTGTCGCACTCCCATGCCGGGTGTGGGGGAGGAGATTTGGGGGACAAGTGTGTACTCTACCAAGTGTTGCAGCCCTCACTCAGCGACTCCATGCTGGTGCAAACTTCAGGCCGCCAGATTCTCACCCATCCAGTCCCTGGCCTAACACTACAGGGAAATGGAACCAAACATCTCCCCGCACCCCTCCCCCCTACCCTAGCCCCTGGCAGACCAGTGATCTTCAAGGGAATTACGACAACAGGAGGTGGACTAGAAGTGCCTGCACAGAGGATGGATGAAAGGCTCACTCCTGTGGTGTTGCCTGTCAAACGCACTGTGGCCCTGCTAGTCCAGGGAGGGGAAGACCCATCACTGCCTGAGGTGCTCCACAGCACGTGCACTTGACCCTGATTTGATCTTCCTGCTCTCATGCCCAGAGCCCCTGCCACTGGTGGAAAGTGACGGTGATCCCTGGGCAGGTCAAGGTAGTGAAGCCTCCGAGGGTCCCGGGGGCACCAGGGAAGTCAGGGAGGCAGGACCCTGGGTAAGCCTGAGCCTCCAAGCCCTGAGTGCATGCTCCATTTCCCCAACAAACATCACTGACAAAACACAAATTAAGTGATACAAGGATTGCAGTTTTCAAAATGATGACTGTAGACCACTAAATCCCAAGTGCAGGGGCCTTCTGATGAGGAACAAGTGGTGCATCTGTACTGGCCAGAGGGCCCTGAGCCAGCCTGGGTGGGGTCCTGGCTTTCCAGCACCCTGGGACCAGGCCATATGCAGACATTATCTACAGGTAGAATTAACGGGGGGATTCAAGGGACGCCGGCAGTTTAGCAAGGGAAAGACAAATGCCTTGAGTGTATTTTCTGCCTTTCTTCCTGAGAAATGAAGTTGTCCTATTATTTTGTAGGTTAAGTATTCTTTCTTACTGATAACTTCATTTATATAGTGAAGCATCATACTTTTATCCCTTGTCATCTACTTGCTGGTATTTTCATTGTTGTCATCATTTTTGTGATTTCAGGTGGCCCTACTGAATGTCAGGGACAAATTACTTCAGCAAGGTTAATAGCAAACATTATCTTTTTTGTCTGTTTTTTTAAATAAATGGATCATTACAGTAGTAATGAAGTTACAACAAGGTGTTTCAAGTTTTTATCTTTGGGTGAGGATTTCAAATTATTCTGGGACTTTGAAATGATTTATTGAATGACCCAAACTTGGCAGGCATACGCATAGAGATTAATTTTATTTTTCTCTTTTACCTTCAACTGTGCTATGGAAGACTTTTTTCCTACCTTCTACTTTCAGATGAGATTCCTTGAATTCAGGAATTCTAGTGTATTCTTGTTTCAAACCTCAAATTCACATCTCTCCTTTCTCGCACGTGCCAGGCCTCAGTCTGGAAGATGTGGAATGGGAGGGGGCGTGGTCTTCTCCTGCAATATCGCTGGCTCCTCCCTCTTCTGTTTCCCCTCTTGTGTCCACTTTAGTGGGAAAAAAAGATAGGAAACATAGCCAAAGACTTTGACTTGACTGTGACTGTTGTGGTCCTCTTCTGATTAACACTGGATAGTTGTCACCAGAATCTGGGGGTAGGTGCTCAATGCTGATACTTAGGGAATATTTGTGGACTTTTAGGGATCCCTAGAGGGGACTTCATCTCTGAGAGTTCCTTCAGATTGAGATTCCCCCATCCATCCACCCAGAGTTCACCCACTGATGGTTCACCTTTAGCCTCTTGTTCCTGAAATTCTTTTCTGTGATTGGCAGCTCTCTTATGTGGAGTGGCAACAAGATGGCTTTTTCCCACTACCTTCTGAAGTGCTGCTTAATTCATGGGAAACCCACTTATCCTCACTCCAACAAATGATGGTAAAAAGCCAGCTGCCCGTGTTTGCCCGTTAGCCTTGCCATGACCATTCAATGCTCTTCTCCCCTTATCAGATCATCCTATGTGCTGTATAAGGAGACCTAAAGGTCAGGGAATCAGATGGCATTCTCCCCAAGTGGCAGATTCCTCCAGTCTCTCGCCACTCTCCCTCTCTCTACCATCAGATACACTCTGTCTGCGAGGGCCAAGAGATAAATGGAACTTTATAGGAAGTGACAACAATGCTTTTGTGATAACATAAAATGAAGGAAAACTAACAATGCAATTAAAATTCACAATGTAAGACATAAATCCACAAACACCCTTTAAGAGGGGTGATGGTCAGAGAGATTCAGCCTGCATCGGTGTGAGTGGAGATGGAGCCCATTGCCATGAGGAGGACAGGGGAATGTCAAGAGTGGAGGGAAAGAACTGATTTTGGACAGACAGACACACAGCAGAAAAAGCATCTGCCACTTGGAAAGAGTAAAAGAGTACCTTACTTTGAAAGGTAAAAGAAAGAATGCACTCCACTGATGTGGCTTTCAGAAATGAGCCTAGCAGCAAGAAACAGCCAATGCAAGGGAGACACATGGGGTTGGAGATGACATGGAGAAAGGCTCAGGAGCCAGGCAAGGCCCTGGACCAAGCCCAGGCACCACCTGAGTGGTGGGATCACTATATCTGTACACATGTATAACCACTCACTCACTGGGTGTCTTTTTCTTTTCAATCTTCAGGAAGAGGCAGCCAGAGTTCTCGCCTACCAGCCAATGTCCGTCGGCACATGTGCAGCTTTGAAAACCCCCACACTGCAGTGAATGTGTAAGAGAAGCTGCATGGACAATGTAGTGGTTTGCCCCTTGCTTTCTCTCTCCTGGGTTTTTCTACTTTCTAACATGGAAACAGATGTGATGCATGCCATCAAGAATGAGGAACCATTTACGTGCTGTGCACGACTGCCTTAATTTGATTGTCCATCGTTCTTAAAAGGGCACTGTCAAGTTGTTAGTCTTTTTGCTTTTTTAAGTTTCAATGCAAGACACAATACTTTTTCCAATTCTGGAGATTCACTTTTGTTTGTGACTCCCACTCGCAAGCTTGGAAGTGAATTTTCCCCCTTCATGAATTTGTCAGCTTTTTTCTTGGCAAACAGAGCTCTTTGCTTTTTCTTCTTTTTTCTTTCTTTCTTTCTTTCTTTTTTTTTTTTTTTGTATTTTTGTTTGCTTTTTTGCTGTTGCACAATTGTTTGAAATGATGCTGTCTGCATTAAAGTAAAAGCCACACCTTGAACTTATGGAGAGTTCCATAATATCAGTTTGAGGGGGTGGGCCCTGACAGGAGCCTCTGCTGGGTGCCTCCCGCATCCTGGGGTGCACAAAACAAAAGTTTTGTGAGTCCCATGAAAAGAGTTTTAAGAAAAGGAAATGTGGTTATTTCTCCAGAATTCTGAGTGTTTTTATCAGATTTTCAACATCTGATAAAAATGGTGCATGTTTGGTCCAATTTTTGACCTTTAGATCTTGACAGTGTCTCTTTAAGTTAACAAAAGAACATAGACCATGTTCAATTCATTGTGCATGGAGTCTGTGGTCATTTTCAGCTGTTCCTTTACAGCCCTTCAAACTCCTGGGAGAGTCAAAGGTACACATTCCTGCAGCAGGAGGGAGTCCACTGATAAGGTGTCTGTGGCTTGAATAGCTCTTCAGATGAGAAGAGCCCAATTTGTTCAAATGTTTGCTACTGAACCTGGCTGTGGAGGCCAGCGTATGAGGCCATGGTGTCTCTTCACTCAGTGGAGTGCATTGGAAAATCTGTGTTTTGATATTCCCTTAAAAAGCCCAAATAGGAAGAGTGTGGTCTCACTCAAATCATACTGATTCTTTAAGGGGAGAATATGGTAGCCATGCCAGTATGCTTTAGGTGGTGGTCAGGAGGACCCTGCTCATCTAGATCAAAGTCACTCTAGTCTGCTTGGATGCACCGTCTGTAATTTTCCCAAGTCAAAACGCATTGGGGATTTCTTACAGCATGGGTTGAGTCTGACCAAGGGCACAACAAGGAGATCCTGATCATGACAGCTGCTGGCTGCCTGTCAAAAGGGATTGATGGGAATAGTAGATGTGTTTGTCTTGCTGTGACAGCAGGGCCAGAAAGAGAGGAGAGTCACCTAATTTCATTATTTAAAGGTGAGTGCCTAAAAGCAAAAACAAAGACTGAATGTGGGTACATTCTTGGTAGGTGATGACACAAAACAAAACAAAACAAAACAAAACCCTGATCGGCAAAGCTCATAGGTTGGTTTTTAAGAATTCTCGGAAAAGGATCTATTCAAGCCTTCTTTCAGGAGACTATAAAGGATCAGGAAAAGATTGAGAAGAGACTGGCTATTTATAGCCTTGGCTGTTCATCAACAAACAACAACAAAAATGATATGTTCTCTGTGTCACCTTCAGTTCCCACAGCTTTTGTGAACAATCAAGGCAAAGGGACTAGTGATGGAGATAAAGTTGCCTACTGGACCGTTATGGTCTGCCTAGCTCTATCTTGTCTCTGAGGAATAATCCCAGCAGAGCAATGCACTGTCCTATGTTTCCAGAGCAAACTGCGAGGACTCCAGGAGTAGAGTAGAGTTGAGTTGAGGAACATCAAATGACTTGCTATTAAAATTACAGGTCTGGTAGCATGGAGCATGGAAGATACAATAACGCTTCACTTGAAGTTTCTTAAAAGGGAATGGAATCTAGACTCATCTAGACTTCCTGGAGGAATATAATTACAACTTGTATACCTCTGCTAGAACAATACTCCTGTACCAACATGATGTCTTCAGTAAACTTTGGCACGAGAATTTCTTTCCTCAGCCAGTAATCATGATTAGGTTGAACTAATGGCCATTTAAAATGTACTTAGGAAAAATTTAGTAACCATCAGAATTCTATTCAATAGTTTGAAACAGATTTGTCAGTTTTCTCAAGACAGTAGACCCTATGCTTGGACAAAGTTTATGGAGCCTCCCGTTCTTTGGTGAGCTCTTTTTGTTTGTGGATGTCTTTATCTTAATTGATTCACTGAAGAGAGCACAAAGCTTAATAAAGGCAAACTGATTTCCTTTGTGCTGTCGTGTATCCTGTATCATAACTTTAACATATAGAATGTGATTCATCTAAAGATTTTAAAAAGAGGACTTATATTTAGACTTTGAGATATTGTAAATTTCGGTAAGCCAAGTGGTTCTCTGACTAACTTATGATGTTAGAATCAGAGGAGAGGGATAAAATTCACAATGCTATTTAAGACTGATATCCGCAGAAGCCACCAAGTTCCCATGTAGTCAAAATGCAATTGTGTCCAATAACATATTCAGAGATTTTCTACCTTACTAGTGGTGAATCAAAAAGGTGAGAAATTTTAATTATGTTCACATAGGCTCCCGGGGATTATATACTGAATATGCAGATTTTTCTGGAAAGCCTTCAAAAGTGTAACTGGCATCAGTGGAAGTCCTTTGTACTGAAGATTAACTTGGTGTTGCCTGGGAAAACAAGACTCTGACTCATATGGCTTCAAATAGTTCCTCTGCCTGCGAGTCTACAAGAATCACTACTCAGACTTCCTTCTGGTACCAGCTCCTTGAAGCAGGAAGAGGCAAGGCATTTGGACAACACATATCTGGCATCCCTTTCCGAGTGTCTCAGTTGGGGGTGCAGTCTTTTTGGAAAGGCCTTGTGTGCCCACCTTGGCCACTCGGCCATAGGAAAACTGCCCGTAAGCCTGTAGCTTTGGTTTTATCTCTGGACTTGGTAAGCCATTCTCTCCATGCTGTGACTCAATGGCACTTCCTGTTTCCACTGTCATTTTCAGAGAAAACAAATGCTAACCTCTTTAGGTTCCAAGGAGTGAGTCTCCCCTCCTTCTGCGAAGGTCTTGCCTTGTCTGTGGGCTCTCTGGATGCCATCCTTATGTTTGTCATGAAGCGATGAAGCCTCGTGGCAAAGACTGGAATTGGACATAAGGGAGACAGGTGCTGTGGAAGCTTCCCCCTCAGGCAGCTTGTGCAGGATGCTTCCCTCCTGATCTCAAACACCCACCCACTGTTATTCCCATTTTAGACCTCTCTGGAGCAGAGAGCGGTGTACCCTGCAGATGTAACTAGTACTTACTGAAACAAATAAAACAGACAAGATCACTCCGAATGCTGAAGATATACTAATCTGTTTACGCCGCCCACTTCCAACCATTCTCTAAAGTGCTGTAAATATTGGGTTTTCTGTTTGGGGGGATTGTTAGACTTATCTAATGAGAGAAAAACCAAAGCAAGATCCCAAGTCTGTCATAGCTGGCATGGCAGCCCCAGGCCTGCTTGGCTCTGCACACTCCCAGTACAGATCACCATCTACATCCTGGTGCCTCTCCAGCCTAACAGACTTTTCCTTCAATAACTTCTGTATCGATAAATATCTTTTGCCACCTGAGGTATTCACGCCAAATGTTACTGAATTTGATCTTTGAATATGAGGTGGTTTTAAGCCTGGGGTCTGCCTTCTGAAGTGAGAGCAGGAAGGATGGGGTGTTTTATGACAATTATGTGGTGTTTATAGATCACGCTTTTCCTAATACTTCTATTTAGGAAATGAAGTAAAATTGAATAATAGAAGGAAGCAGTTGGTGACTGAAACGGAAGGCATTAAAGTTATCTGGGATTAAACCGAAGATTTATTTCATAGTAATATTGCACTTTGATAATGCATTTACTCCTTTTGGCTGCCCCCTATTTTATACATTTTTTCTCTTCTTAATATCATAGCAGTGGACTCCCAGCCTTTTCAAATAGGGTAATCCCTTTTCACACCAAAATGCTTATTAAACCTCCACCCAAATCAGTGATAGTAATCGTATTGTTTTTTTAGTAGCCACTTGACCACAAAACACAAAAAAGCTTCTCAGAATTTAGCTACACTTGTATCTAGCAACACACTTTATTGTGATAGCATTTACATGCATTTCAATATAACAATGTACAATCTATCAAGACATAGTACCGATCCAGTCTAAAAGCATAGCTCATCCCATGTGTAGATTGCTCATCCCATGTGTAGATTCATGGACCATTCGAGCTGTATATGAACCCAATGTCAGAAAAACCTGATTCAGGAGAACTAAACTTTATACTCTGGGCTGAAGTTTCTATGAGATGATACATTTCCTTCACTATCTCTGGTTTGTAGGAAGCAATTTGTTTTGTCCTTGGGAAAAAAAAAAAAAGGTTAATCTAATTTTCTTAATCTAATAAATGCCCTGGGACATTAGAACTGTTTCCTAATTAAACAGTTCTTTACAGCAAATCTAGAGCAAGACTCTGAGGGGAAGGAAAGCTGCTAATTTTGACAGCCAGGGTAAAAACCTCCCATTTCATGAATAAAAATGGTATTGGATTAAAACAGAACTAAGATGTGATTTTATCTATACGCAAGATGATTAATAATGCCATTAAAATAGGGAAGCACATGATTTAAATAGAGGCCCACATAGGGCTCTGGGAAGTGAGGAAAACAGCCCATGTGAGTGAGTGAATGAAGTTAAGTCCCGAGAATAGAAGAATGCCTTTTTGCTGGGATGTATGGAGACTGGAATAATTGCTTGTTGGGGTATGTAAGTCTGGTGGTTAAGTAAACACCCACACATACACACACATATGCACACACACACACACACACACACAACTAAATAAAGACTCAAAGCATCATTTTAGTTTAATGAATTAAAAAAAAAATAAGCTTTGAGAGGCAGGCATTGGAAGAAGGAAAAAATGTATCCATTGCAATTCAAAGAGATGCAAATTAGGGGCTCCTGGGTGGCTCAATCCATTAAGGATTTGACTCTTGATTTCTGCTTAGGTCATGATCTCAGGGTCCTGGGATTGAGGCCCTCATTGCGCTGCATGCTCAGGGTGGAGTCCACACTCAGGAAGGAGTCTGCTTGTCTCTCTCCCTCCCCCATACCCCTCTCCCCAGTCATACTCTTCCTCTCTCTCTCAAATAAATAAATAAAATCTCTTTTTAAAAAAGTGATGCAAATCATTGAGGTTGAATGGTACACTAAAGCATATTTAAGAGATAAGACAAGAGGCAAATCAGTTTTATACTTTCTGGAAGAGTCATAATGAATGTGTTAAGAGAGAGAGAGAGGCAGCCTGAGTGAAGTAGGGATTGGAGGAAGTTGAGAAAGAAGGAGGTGGGAGGTGAGCTCACCTAGAGTTTCAAACTCAGAACTGTGGATTGTGGTCATGGTTGCTGACTGGTTGACTGTGTGTTCATACTGGGAACACAAACCGTCTGTTCTATAGTTGACTCAACTCAGAAGAAAGGTATTCTAACAATAGTGTAGAAGCTGAAAAGCCAGTAATTTTGCATTTACAAGTACTTCTACATTCTCAGGGAATATATTAAGCATATATTTCAGAGAAATATTAAGTTTCACATAGTATTTTAGAGATGAGATTTTTCTTAGATAATTAAACATATAGCCTAAATGCGGTGCCTGGGTGGCTCAGTCAGTTGAGCATTTAAGTCTTGGTTTCAGCTCAGGTAGTGATCTCAGGGTTGCAAGGTCGAGCTCCCCCCCCAACCCCACTGTTGGGTTCCACACTCAGCAGGGAGTCTGCTCAAGATTGTCTCTCCCTCACCCTCTGCCCCTCTTCCCACCTGCATGCTCTCTCTCTCTCTCTCAAATAAATAAATAAATATACATATATATATATATATACACACACATATGGCATATAAATTATAAGATAGAGGAACTACCTTTTCATAAATAATGAAATTTTAACTAATTTTATTATTATTTATATATTATTTAACAAAATTTTAACTAATATTTAACTATTCTAAGACTTTTAAATCCAGAGTATTCCATAATAGGTATCAGAATTTCTGCAAGACTCTGTATTTATTTGGCTCACTTCACTTTTCAAGATTATAATATATAAAATGTCAAAATATTATCATCCTCATAGATGCAACATGCAAAATTTTTGAAGTATTCATTCTTGTATTTTCAAAATGACTAAATAAATCATTATATTAACTATTGATCACTTCCTACATTTTTCGAAACAAAAGACCATGATACAGAATAGTCTATTTCACACATCCACCTAAGAAAAAAAATGTTCGTGATTCCTATTCCTTTTACTGTCAAAAATGTGTTGACATTGTGCTACTTTCTCTGTTGTTTTCATGGATACACTGAAAAAGCAAACTCAAAAAAAAAAAAAAGAACAACACACACACACACACACACACACACACAAAAAAAAATATCCTGATGTAAGTATTAACACTGATGTTATTAATAGTATGCTATGGTAAGGTACCGCCATCTGCTAAAAGTTGTACAGGGAAAAAAAAAAAAAGCCAGAAGTCCAAAAGTAATTCGAGAGTTGTTACAACATACAGAATAGAATCTGAGTGCTAGGCACAGTACTTCTCTTTTCTTCCACCTTCTCCTCCTCTTCCTTCTCCCGCTTCTTTCTCTTCTTCATCCTTCTCCTCTTCCTTCTCCTAATTGACTGGTTTTTTGATGGTCCTGTAAAGAATGAAAGGTCCAAAAGCAGGAGGGCTGCTGGTACCCTAACCTTTTTCTTCTCCAAAGCTCATCAAGGAAAAGGGCAGGCAGGGACCTTTGCCTCTGTAACTTCTGCTTTCTCTGAATCTCCATTTTGTCTTGTTTGCGTCACCAGCTATGTTGAAGGGCTAAACCAGGGTCTGAGCATCCGTGTTTTGCTGGGCTTCCTGGTTCTATAACTTTTCAAACACACCTAGTGAAAAGTCCCCAGCGGGGAAATCCCAAACTAACAGCTGTGAATCAGGGCCTTTATGTGAATTGTGATTCATTGTATGTGTCGGGAATAATGCGTTGAAATAAAAAGAAAGGCAAAAGTTATGACACACTGAAGTGGAAAATGGGCCTGGGTTTTCTGTCATCTGCTTTTTTCTCTTCTGTACAGGTGCCACGTGCCTGCCCTTGCTACTCTGGTACCAGGAGATACCCACCTAGAAAGGGCGACTGAGGGGATGTATTTTATAACCTCACGGGACAATGAGAGTAGCTTAATCTGTGGGTTTTAATTTGTTCCAGGGGCTTCAGAAGAAAGGAAGGCAAGGGCTATGGTGGTTATGTTCTCTTGTCCATGCGCATCTGTAGTTTTATTTCTTATTTGTTTCCTCCATCGATTTTGGAATCTTTCAAGGGCTTGCACTGAGTGGCAACATTGTGGTTACCTTAAGTGTATCTGTGAGTATGTGAGTGTGTAATAACTTTGTGAAATCTCAGGCAGAAATGAACATAGCTGCTTCTGCAGCAGGCTGGTGTTTCTCCCCCCTCCGACTTTCTTAGGGTCAAAGTGTTCTGCCTCGCCTTGGGGTTGATGGAATCACTGACTGCAGCTACAGAGGCAAGCTGTGGTCGCTGCCATTTTTGGTCTTTGACCTGTAATAAAGGGAGGTTAAGGGTATGGAGGCCAGGCATACAGTCGGGCGGGGAAGGGGGGAGTGGGGGTATCAAATTGCATTGAGCTGGGATTGCATATAATTTATATGTATTTTCTCCTGTATGCATGATATATCTGCAAATAAATCCATCTCTATTTTATTCATAGTTCTAATGGCAAGTCTGTGTCATGGTCTGAACCAGGTGGAAGACAGGTGCCCAAGGGACAGCACATGTGGCACCGCCTCTCTGTGCACGTGAAGACCAATGAGACGGCCTGCAACCAAACAGCCGTCATCAAGCCCCTCACTAAAAGTTACCAGGGCTCCGGCAAGAGCCTCACCTTTTCAGATACCAGCACCAAGACCCTATACAACGTAGAGGAGGAGGATGCCCAGCCGGTTGGCTTCAGTCCTCCCAACAGTCCTTCTATGGTGGTGCACCGACGGGTGCCAACTGCGGTGAGCACCCCACCTCTGCCGCCCCACCTGACCACAGAGGAGACCCCCCTGTTCCTGGCAGACCCGGCCATCCCCAAGGGCTTGCCCCCTCCGCTCCAGCAGCCACCGCAACCGCAGAAATCCCTGATGGACCAGCTACAGGGAGTGGTCAACAATTTCAGCACCGGGATCCCGGATTTCAATGCGGTGCTCGCAGTTCCTGGGGGCCCGGGGAACGGGGTGCGCTCGCTGTACCCGCCCCCGGCGGCCCCGCAGCACCTGCAAATGCTCCCGCTGCAGCTGAGCACCTTCGGGGAGGAGCCCACCTCCCCGCCAGCAGACGACGACGACGAGGACGACAGCGAGAGGTTCAAGCTCCTCCAAGAGTACTTGTATGAGCGGGAAGGGAACACGGAGGAAGATGAACTGGAAGAGGAAGACGAAGATCTGCAGGCGGCCAGCAAACCCGCCCCTGAGGATTCGCCTGCCCTGACGCCTCCGTCGCCTTTCCGTGACTCCGTGGCCTCGGGCAGCTCGGTGCCCAGCTCCCCCGTGTCCGAGTCGGTGCTCTGCACCCCTCCCAACGTGACCTACGCCTCGGTCATCCTGAGGGACTATAAGCAAAGCTCTTCCACCCTGTAGGAAGGAGGTGTCCACTTGGAAAGCACGAGAAACCAGGGAGCACCAGCACCTCTGGAGATGTGCGGCTAGCTGGGAGGAAGAGATGGGAGAGGAGCGTGAAGTGTGCGAGAAAGGGAGACAATGCTGCTGCTGCCTTAGGGAAGGCCAGAGGAAACTGCTCTGCAAGCAAAAAAAAAAAAAAAAAAAGAAAAAATATCCCAGCGAGGATCCCGATTCTTGAATTATTCAAAAGCCTTCTCTGGGAAGAAAGGGAATTCTGACAAAGCACAATCCCATATAGTGTACAACTTTCACCGCATAAATAAATAAATACATGCGTACATAAACAAACAAACAAATAATCTCTTCTTTTGGACAATTGTGCATAGATACACTCACCCACACGCGCTTGGCTTGAGGAGACAGCACCTGTGGACCAGCCAGGTGAATCCTTAATTGACATCATGGTATTCATGGCAGTCGTGGCGAGCGTGGGGGCAGCCAGACCCAGCAGGTGGGTGAAGGAGGGCCAGGGATGGAACCACCCGTGCAACAGCAGCTCATTTTTCTCTATCCCTTCTCCTTATCAGTGTTCAGGAGCCTAGGGAATTGGCCCAGACAGGGGCCTCTCTTCACCCATTACACCTGAGGCAGAGCCAACCTTGTCACACTTGGAAAAAAAATGTATGGACACCCTGCTGCTCTGTGATGTTTCTCTACTTAGGAAAACAGGAATCAGAGCAAAAGCATCACCAAAAACTGCTTCATCAAGAGTGCTAAGGCAAGATGGAATGAGACAGGACATAAGCGTGAGGTGGTGAACACATTCAGCGCAGGTAACGTTCCATAGCTGATACTCGCTTATTGGTGATTTTGGAAAAAATGCTAGAACAAGATTGTTTGGAGAGTGGCAGAAGATGTTTTGTGGATGATCTTGTGTTTGTGCCAAGGGGGCTCTTCTCTGCCCTTCAATAAAAGAGAACAAAACATGTGGCAAAATTGTTACCTTACATTTACTGTAGCAAATATTATTACCAGTTGAACTTCTAAGATGCAGTATGTGTACTTGGTGCCATTGTTTCTCCTATGTACTAAGGAAACAAATGATCTTCGAACTTAATGATGTACTCATAGCAACTATTACTGGTTCAATGACAAATAATTCTTTCCTCTTGTCATCCAAGTCCCTATAACTAGTACGTAAATGTGCTCCTATGTCCTTGTGTACATGTGATAATAAAATTTGTGCAATGTAATGTCAATGGAATTGCAACCGGAAGGTTGTCTTTCCAATAGAGTATAGATATTTTTATGTTCTAAAAATGTTTTATATATTGTCACCAATATTTACAGAAGTTCTTTGAAGGTTTGAGTGCTGTGGTCTCGTGGTTTTCATATGCTGCTCAGATGGTTCTTCCTCATCTAAGAGGGAATTTATTTTTCAGATATTTAATGATGTGGAACACGTTATTAATGAAGTGGCTTGAAAATTTGTCACGTTAAAAATTCACAAAAAACTGTGGGTAACAATAAAGAGGTACATTTTATAAATTCTCACACATCATTATTAAAACATGAGATTGAAATGACAGTATTAAGATTATTTCAGGTCACTTTAGATTTTTTTTAAAAAAGATTTTCCACAGTAACGTGAGCTTTCAGTGATTGAAATATATATTAACCTCTATGTCTGGTCATATTTTTTCAAGTCATCTATCTATCACTTCTTACTTTCTTTCAATTGTTATTTCCATGTACTTTTATTCCTCCATTTTCACTGTCATCGCTTTTCTTTATGTTTTTGTCATTTGCTGTATGTAATATCCATGTATGTGTAATCCAGTTGTTTCATTTTTACCTCCTCATTACACCCAATAAAAGCAATTTTTCTTGCTGTTTTGATTTCTTCTATTATTTGTGGAATGAAGCTCACCCCTTTAAATATCTGTTTATGCCTTATGTGCAGTCATATTTTAATATGCTTCCTTCATGTGGAAGCTGATTTCTCAGCCAAAAATCATCTTAGAATCTTTAAATACCCACTGCATCATTTGTTCAGAATTTAACATCAGCTCCAATGTTTGAGGCCCATGTTTCTTATGTCTTCCCATATTCTACTGCCAAGTTTAGTTGGTTCCATATCAAGAATGGACTGCCTTTCCCTTAAAAAATTATTTGTAACCCCTTTGGTAGAAAGACCTTGTGACTGAAACAAATTTTAGTTCCATGTTTTCACAATGAAGCAGAGTGAGGAATGTAGATGGTTCCAGTGCTTAATAGATGGTCTGCTTACTGGAAAACTAGCAACTAAAAGCTTACTATCTATTATTTGTGAAACATGTTTTTTTTTAAATCTTAATGCCACTAATATATGTCCTTGATATCACAGGACTTGTGCATTCAGATTTTTTTTTTTTTTTAAGTAAGAATAGACCAGGAAAGCTGCTCTACTATTCAAATAATATAAGATGTCAGTTTGTTCTGAGGTTTTAGTCTGAGACATTTGGTGAACACATTCAACACCTATTACATTATTTCTCTGAATGCCTAATATTATCATGATTAAAAGTTTTCTTGAACATAATACAGTATTAGCTCTTATAGCATAATTGTTCAAAATTGGAAATGTACACATACGTACCCTGTACCAAAAGGGCAGATACTCTTCACCTTAATGTATGTGCTTATACAAGTTGTTTAGCTTCTTGTAAAAGTGTATTCCTTTGGCTCATTACTGCCTTTTGTCTGATAATCTTGATAATGCTGTATAATAAATGTTTTCTATTTATTAAATGTGTGTATTCTTTATGCTTTGTCAGAGTTACAGTAGGAGAAATAGATTGTTATAAAAAAACAATTACGGTGGCTTGATTTTGCTCACAACTTGTCTTCTAGATCAAAGTGGGAGAACATCATATAAAATCTGTAGGCCAGGTAGGTGACAGAGTACATTTTGATTGTAAGAAAAGTGGTACCTGAAACTCTAAATTTAAAATTAAATCCAGAATTTGAATATTTAATGCTATGGCAGACATTGTCTTTCATCTTTTTCATAGAAAGTCTGAGCCTTAACAAACTCCTGGGTCTCCCGCAGAGTTCTGCAGACAGAGGCACTGAAGGCTGCCATCTCTCTTTTATTTGTGCACCACAAGACTCATACTCTAGAGGAACCTGGTTTCTTACTTTGTTGACATTCTCCTTCTAATCCCTTTAATTTCAATGGAGACTTCACTGGTCTTCAAAACAAAGAAGCCCATTATTTGTCTCTTGCCATAAGATACCTACAAAGTAAAGCACCTACACGGTGTTAGTCAAGAGGAGAGCAATGCTAGTACAAGGGCCAAATCCATGAGATTGTGATGTATTTAGATTGTGGGAGCAAGGTGTATATAGAAAGGCTGATGTTGGAGAAATCTCCAGAATCTGGGGCTGAGACACCAGGGGGTTTCTTCACTGTGTCCAGAAAATAGAATGAGAAATCATGAAAAGGGTGCTTGATGTCTGAGAGAGAAAAGTCATAGGAGAGGGAATGAGAAAGAAGAGAAATGAAGAAAAAGAAAAATGGAAATGTTTCAGATGCATAGTCCAAAAATACCCTCAGATTGCCCAGTAGGTCATAAGGACCGCCACTTGGAGAGTATAGAAGCTTCACCATAAGGAAGACATTTGAAGCGGTGGGGTCTAGAATCCAGATACCACAAATGAGGTGTGAGTAACTGCCCCAACAATTTCTACATAAACCTTCCTGCAGCAACATTTCATCCGCTTACACTGTGCCAGACATTATCCTAGGTTCTTTACGTTATCATTTAATCTTTCAGGTAATACTGCTCCATGGATATTTTGGAGTACTGAAATAATTTGCCCAGAGTCTCTCAGCTAGCAAGTGGCCACATGGGATTTGAGCTCCATCCTAAGCTGGCACAGGGCCTGTGAATTCGTATTCCTTTGCAGAGCTCAGGAGAGTATCACCCTTTTGTATTCCCATAACATTTTATTCACATCTTCACCACATTATAGTTTGCATGTCTCTTTCCCTTAATAGATTTAGGGTCCTTTTTGTTTGCGATACTTTTTCTTTTTTCCTAATTTATGAGGCTTCAGGGCAAAGCAGATACTCAGTAAATGTCGAAAAAAGGAAGTAAGTGTTGTAACACCATGTAATTTTCCTAGCTTAATACTTTGAAGATTTATTCCGAGAGCCTTATGGGGTCCAGAGCTCTATATTTCCACCTACTGATCCTAACTCTGCCAACTGGAACAACACATGTTTTCATCATGAAAAACAAGCTCTCCTTTTGGCATCAGAAAGATTTGTCCCACTGGGCAGCAGGTCTGCTTTTCTTGCAGAAGAACATGGCAATACTCAGTGTCCACTGAGCCCAGTCAGAGGTCTGGCAAAGCAATAGGTGTGGGAAACAGTGTCCTCTTCAGGAGAACTGCCAGTAACACATAGACTGCTAAAGTGGGACCTCCATTAAAGTGAGGGCACTTGAAGTAATGACACCATTAAGCCAGAAACTGGCTTCATTCTCTCTCGGTAGCTTGAGAAGCAAAACTTGTAAGTTAATAAGAAAAGAAGGGGAAGAAGAAAAAGAAGAGGAGGGAGGAGGAGGGGGAGAGGAGAATGGGAAGGAGGAGGGGGAGGAGGAGTGGGGGAGGAGGAGTGGGGGAGGAGGGGGAGGAGGGGCAGAAGGGTGAGGAGGAGGGGAAAGAAGGAGGAGGAAGAAAGAGATGGAGAAAAAGAGGAGGAGGAGGAGGAGGAAGAAAGAGGAGAAGAGGGAGGGGGAGAAGGAACTTAAGAATGAATATGGAGAAACTGAAAAGGAAAATAATTGTAAAAAATTACAGAGTTGGAAGTAAATTAAGAAGTCATTTAAAATAAGCTATCATCTGGAGTGCCTGGGTGGCTCCGTTGGTTAAGTGTCTGATTCTGGGTTTTGGCTCAGGTCATGATCTCAGGGTCATGAGCTGGAGCCCTGAGTTGGCTCCATGCTAAGCGCAGAGTCTACTTGAGCTTGTCTCTCTCCCCCTCTACCCTTCCCCTCACTCACATGCTCTCTCTCTCTCAAATAAAATAAATACATAAATAAATAAATAAAATAAAGTAAGCTATCACCCCATTCAGGATTCTATTTCTCTGTGTCCTGTCCTCTTCCTGTGTTAGCAAGGGGTAGGTGAGGAAGTCACTTCTGACTGGGGTGGAACAGGTGGAGGGACTGGGGTAGAATGTCTATTACCTCCAGCTGTACACAAAGAGAGCAGATAGCTCCTAAGTTATTTCACTATAGTTACGTGCCTATTTTTTTTGGCGATCATTTTTATTTGAACTGGGAGAGCATCTATATTGCCTGGGAGAGCAATGTCCAAAATGACACTGTTAATCCATGAAGGTAGCCACGGAACAGAACTAAGACATAAATTCAGAATGAAGGTATTGGAGGAAAATAAGGGGGTAGGAGCACGGAGGCTCATAACAGGCTGGTCGTCTGAAGGAATGCCCCAAACAGAATCCTGGTTATTGAAATGAGCTTTTGATGAGACTCACAGAGGCTTACATTTGGGACCTAGCCTTATTTTAAGGAATGGGGTAGATCCAGGTGATTTTTTGCCATCTGCGGAAATATTTCCAGAGACTGGGATTTTGAATTTGATAAGAGAAAGCTCTGATCATTAGAAGAAGTTTTTGTTTTACTTTTGCCCAATCAGAGATCTGCCCTCTGGAAAGAGATTGAATAAATGTAATGTATTGTGTACATGACTTCCCTTCAGCCACTTGAAGACTGATTATGCCATTTCTTAGTAGTTTATTCTCTAAGCCAAATAGCTCACTTCCTTTAACTGTTCTTTTTGTTATTAGGTTCCTAAACTCCTAAGGCAATGGATATTCCAATTTTAAGAATCCTTTAAGAAATTTTGCATCCAGAACTGGAAATAATACTTAAACTGCACAGATACCTTGATTCACTTTAACCATTATTCTAGTATTGCTGCCTGAGATTATGCTAATTTTGTTAGCAGCCTTGCCACATTTTGCACCAGGCTTAGCTCAGAGCTAGCTATAATCCATGAGCCTTTTTCTTATGAACTGCAGGAAATGAATATGAATATGAGTATCTTATTAAGATGGATTTCCCCAGAAGAGACCCTAAGAAGAGGATTTGAGGGAAAGTAGTGTACTGGGGAGTGATTCTTGGAAGCACCAATAGAAATGTGGGGAGGCAAGGCAGTGACTGATATGCAGCCAATAAAGGGTATGTTACCAGGCAGGTTATCAGCATGGGGCTCAATCCTGCTGGCGACTCTGGGAAACAATGGAGCGCATGCCTCATATGGTCCACCATCCCCATGGGACAAGGATGTGGGGGAGCATTTACTTACTTCCTATCATGGTGGAGGACTACTGGGGAGGCAGGTGCATGCTAATTCCAACTACTTCCAATGTGTCTTCTATGCAGGGTCCAATCTCTAAAGAAAGCCTTCAGGCAAAGAGTTACAGCTCCTGGCAGTTGGAAACCTGAGAGTTGGCCTGTGTGGGGAAAGTGAGTGCCAAGAGGGGGCAGGGCACTAACTAGCATCAGCCAAAGAAACTCCTGTCTCCTTGTAGCAAGGTAAAGTCACAAAAGAAAATTAAAGTACAATGGTCCTTTAAATGAATTTGATGTTAGCCTCTGGATTATTTTCTTAAAACAACTTCTAAAATTGTGTCATTTTTCTGTTAAAAAAAAACAAGAGGGGCATCTGGGTAGCTCAGTGGGTTAAGCGGCTGCCTTCAGCTCATGTCATCATCCCAGGGGCCTGGGATTGGGGTCCTCATCAGGCTCTCTGTTGAATCTGGGCAAGGATCACCAGAAGGGCTTGAGCAGACAGGTGGTGAGTAAGCCCCTCAAAATCTAGTGTACTTAGTGATGGAGTGGTTGTGTAGCTCAGTGGCAAGAATGGATCTCTAGAGGTCTAATAAATTTTCCAGTTACCATCACCCAAAACCCCACATGTAAAATTTAGAAGAAGCCAAAAGAAGAGCAGGGATCTTCCTGTAGGTCAGCAGGAAAGATAAGCATAGATCATGAGGGTCAGAGCCCCTATTTTGGTCTCGCTGAGCAGAAGGCCAGCTAATAAGTGGAAAGCAGTACAGATAACATCAACAGAGATCCAGAGCAGGGGATACTGAGCTCTAAGCACAGCAAGGCAGAGAGTCTCAAAGGATGTTAGAGGTCAAGATCAGTGCCACCACACTGGCAGTTCAGGCCAGGAATAGATAGGGAGAGATGGCTATGCAAGGATCATCCACAGGGACAAGTAACTGCAGGCAGTAGCCAGAAAAGATTGCAAAGCAGTAGCTAAAACAGGAAGGCAGAAGTGCAGGCTCTGTGCAAGTTATACGAAAGCAGATGAAATTACATGTTTTCTCTTCAAAGACAACACAATTAGGAAATACCACATTTTGCCATGTGAGGGCTTAGAGTTAAATCATTCAAGTGACCTACTTAATATTCACATGTAAAAAGCATTAAAAGCATTTCTTGCTGATATTAACAAAAATACCCCATAAACTTCATCATGTGGATATCTTGTAAGTTTTTTGATCACACTTACTGTTAGACACTTAGATTGTTTAAAACTTTTTGAGTCCTACAAATAGTGTGAGAATTATTCCACACCAAAGATTTATCCTATAGATAATATTTCTTTTTTTTTTTTTTAAGATTTTACTTATTTATTTGAGGAAGAGTGTGTGTATGCGTCCATGAGCATGAGTTGGGGGGAAGGGACAACAGAGAGGGAGAGAGAGAATCTTAAGTAGATGCCCATGCCCAGCCTGAAGTGCGGCTCAGTCTCGCAGCCCTGAGATCATAATCTGAGGCAAAATCAAGAGTCAGATGCTTAAGTGATTGAGCCACTGGTTGCTCCAAATATAGATTTCCTTAGTCTGGTTTCCAAAATTATGTTATTAGTCATTTGATAATAATTATTATTTATTCCCTGAATTTTACATTGACATTATTTATTTATTTATTTATTTATTTATTAAGATTTTATTTATTTGACAGAGATCACAAGTAGGCAGAGAGGCAGGCAGAGAGAGAGGAGGAAGCAGGCTCCCTGCTGAGCAGAGAGCCTGATGCAAGGCTCCATCCAAGGACACTGGGATCAAGACCTGAGCTGAAGGCAGAGGCTTTAACACACTGAGCCACCCAGGCGCCCCTACATTTACATTTTACTCCACATTTAACTTTGTAATATCCTTTGAAGAAGTAGGGCTTCTTCTCCTTTTATAAATGAGAAAACTGAGGTTAAAAAAAAAAAAAAAAAGAAGTAACTTGCCTAAGATCACAAAGCCATTGGGACGTGGAGCTGTGGTGCACTTCCAGGGTGCCAAAGCCTGGCGCCCATCCTCTGAAACACCACACTGGGTTGAAAATTATGCTGATACTATTTTTAAAATAGTACACTGAAAACTGTTCTGTAAACTCTTGATACAAACAAGCACACTCGGTCTGAACATCAGTGTAATAGAAAATTTATATTGCCTGCTCTAGAAATGTAAGTGGAAAGAGTTAGGAGTCCCCAGAAAAAGAAAGATGAGACTTAATTTTCAGGACACCAGAGAAGTCCGTTTTAGAATGCCATTGATTTTCTTTGATCTATGCCCTACTTCCTGGATCTACAGACTTCTTGCAGAACTTTCTAGGAGGTGTTAGAATTACAAAGAAATGCAAAAGCCTTAGTAGTTAAGGGTTTTAAGGGAACAAAAAGAATGTAAAAACTAAGTCTCTACCAGGCCAGGAAAGAGCCTAACCATAACAGAGACAATACATCAATGGTAAGATTCCCAGTGCTGTATCAGAAGTAAGTAAGGCCCTGAATTCTTTTTTTTTTTTTAAGATTTTTTTTTATTTACTTGTTTGAGAGAGAGAGAGAGAGACAGTGAGAGAGAGCATGAGTGAGGAGAAGGTCAGAGGGAGACGCAGACTCCCCATGGAGCTGGGAGCCTGATGCAGGACTCGATCCAGGGACTCCGGTATCATGACCTGAGCCGAAGGCAGTCTCTTAACCAACTGAGCCACCCAGGTGCCCCAAGGCCCTGAATTCTTCACCTGTGATCATGAGCCCAAGACTCCCACCAGTTTATGCAGGCTCTGGCTCTTAGAGCACACCCATAGCCCCTTCCCCCTGTCCAACAGTTACCTCTGCTCTATTATAATGTGAAAGTCTCTGCCCTACAGAAGAATACAAGCTTCAGTAACATAACATAGAATACATATATCAGCATGTTTCCTAAATAAGCCTGTGCAACCTTATGCCCATCTGTACACGTGATGACAAAGCTCCCCTCTCTGAGTATTCATCTTAACCCTAAAAAAAAAGAACACACTCATCTTTGCTCAGGAGTCCTGGCTTTGGAAGTTATGCTCTATAATAACTGCAAATAAAGCTTCCTTTGTGACAACTCCACCAGACAGTACTTACTCTACCTGTAGCTAACCAAAGAGCAGACTTTCATTAGTTCCATTACAAAATCACCAGTGAGGAGCTAAGTGTGAATTATTTCCCAAATAGCTTTTAGATTTCATACAGCTACAGATGTTTGTCCTATCCACAAGCAGAATCATCACTGCATATTAACTCACAATGAAAATCTACAGAAAAAAATTCTAACTCAAAATCAGTTTAATTGTAGTAATTTATAAGAACACTAGAAAACTACTTGAAGTAAAAAAAAATTATATATATTTATATATACACACATATTTATATTTATAGTAATTATGGTATTTGTAAGGTAGCAAATTTTACCACCCCAAGATATGCCTCTTGGCATACTGATTATTTTAAAGAGGTTATTTTTTAAGAAACTGCAAACACAGGAGAAGCTCTGAAAACCAAGTAGAAGTTACCCTTTTGTAAGAAATAGTTACATTTACAAGAAAAATTTCCATTTGTAAGAGTGTTGGGGAGGAAAATGTTTTCTCTACCATTCAAAGATTTTCTAGCTGGCTCAAGAGTCAACTTGACATGAGACAGATTGACAGGAGAAAATCAAACAAAAGTTCTGTAACATGTATACCTCCTGTATACTTGAGAGAGACCCAGGAAAAGTGAGTAACTCCCTGGAAGGCCAAAGACATCACTTTAATACCATCTTCAGCCAAAGATAAAAGCAGATACTGGGGTTGGGGAGTCAGTTATGGGAGGTTACTAGGAAAAGCACAGGAAACAAGGGTAAGGTTGTTATGGATCTTTAAGTAGTTGTCTTTTCCATTGATAAGACTTTCTAGAGATTTAGATTCATCCCTTCTCTTCCTGTTATAGCAAAGTAGGCACCTTAGAAATGGAGATTTCTCTAATATGTGTAACAGTATCTTTATAAAAGGATAACTTTTACTTGGATTTCAGAGTTTCTCCTGTTTGAAGTTTCTTAAAAATGACTAGCTTAAATTAACCAATATGTCAAACAGGCATATCTGGGGGTGGCAAAATATGCCCCCCCTACATATTCTATGAATATAATAATTAACATGACATCCTAAAGTAATGTGTTTCTGGGAATTTCTCAAAGGGTCACTTTTTTTTTTTTTTTAGTAGATAATTACTACTTCCAGAATGTTTACTAAAAGAACTTTAAAGTATAAAAAAAAAAAATAGAGAAGAAATGACCCCTCTCCTCAAAAATGTGGAAATTTTCATGAATGGGTTGGGTTCATTATCAAAGGAATGAGACTGAGACAAAGTGAAAAGTTATGCAAAGCCTTATTCTATGCCAAGCATTAGAAGTTAGACTGACCAGCCAGGGCCTCCTCTGAAGAGAGCGACCTCTCCTTGGTCTTACAGGTTCGTTTTATAGGGTGCAACCGCAGACCTCTATGTATGTGGCTTTGACTGATTGGATGTCTCCTACCTGTGTGTTTTAGTAACCAGAACCGATACTAGTAACAGCTGAGGTATTTACTAAACAACAAAATGGCCTCGTTTTAGGTATTTGTTTTAGCAACGGTTTCCTGGAACCGGTATCGGTAACTGCTGAGTCATTTATTAAACAACAAAATGGCGAACTAGGCAACACGGAGTCACTATGGCTAAGTAGGCCCAGGCAGGCCCTAGTGGTTTAACAGATTTTAACGTGGAATCGGCCCCAACAAATGGATATAGAGATAGTTAAATTATTAATAAGTACTGATGTGGGAAACAAAAGAGGGAGAAAAAATTTTTAATTTCCTTACTATTTAAAGCCCATTTACAAGTCCTTGAAACCGGGAGTAACATTCCTCTAGGAACTCAGCTGTTTTGATGTTAATACTTTGCTAAGGATAGCAGGTCATCCTTGGCCCGACCCCAGGATGCTTTAAGTCTACTTTAACATATAAAATTTCCTTCAGAAACTTAATTTATCTCAACCCCCTCCCTTCCCAAGATACATGTTTGCAATCATCCTCCAAGCTTATGACCCACCAATATACGTCTGAAGGGTCTCGTGACAATAATAAATGACATTTTCCCAGCAATAGCTAGTTCCCTTAGGATCCTGGAAAACCTTGTTTCCAAATACCTAGGGGACTTATACTATCCCTAACCACCTCCCAACTTGAAAGTATATAATGGGCCACTCCTCAGGACTCCAGGGCTTCAATTTCTGCCCATGGGTCCTGCCCCCATGCTTTAATAAAACCACCTTTTTACACCAAAGATGTCTCAAGGATTCTTTCTTGGCCCTTGGTTTTGAACCCTAACATCTTTCCTACATCAAATACCACCCAAGAATTACAAGATTGAGAGCAGCATTGTTAGGTTATCACTGAAACTTCCTCATGTTGAAGGAGCAAAAGGCAAGCTGGGGACAAAGCAAAGCTGACACTCCACAACTTCTCCTCCACCAGTGGGATATATGTGATGTTCCTCAGGTACTCCTGGCTGCCCTAATGGAAAAATAATTAAATTCATAGAGACCACAATCCTGCAAGGCTTGAGTCTTCCTCAGTTGACAAATGTATACAAGAACAAAGCATTTCTATCAATAGCCTAGCTTCCAGAAGGAAATATAGATACAATTAAATGTCCTAAAAACCTGCAGCCCATTGACGGATACTTGAAGTGGGCAGAGTGTAATGTTCCTCCAGGAAGCTCCCTATTATCTTCATGTTAATATCTTGTTAGAGGGGAAAACAACAACAACAACAATAACAAAAGAACCCCTTAACTTGAAAATGGCAATGTCTCTGGTATCCTGTGAGTCTTCTTTAACATCTGAGAATCCTTTTGAAACCTCCCTTTTCCTTACCTCCTCCATCCACATAATATATAATCATCCACCCCTCCCAACCCTGGGACAGCAGCTCTTTCTGTCCATGGGTCCTGTCCCCGTGCTTTAATAAACCACCATTTTGCACCAAAAGACATCTCAAGAGTTCTTTCTTGGTCATTGGCTCAGGAGTCCACCCCACTGAACCTCATCCATAACTGCAAAACCGCATCAATGTTAGCTACTTTCTTGAAATAAATTCAGCTGTTATTTTTAATAGACTAAACTCATTAAACGGATTCAATGTACCTAAATGTCTCTTTCAGTGAAGTGGTACATGTAGTTTAGGGGGCAGATTGCAATACATTTTAAGGAACCCTAGGTTGGAAATCTTTAGCTATACTAAAAATTAGCTGTTTGGCTGTGGTCCCAGCATTTTAATCTCTAATATAATGAGTTTGGGTGATATAAAATAATAATAAATGTATTAAACTTTTTATGTGTCCCTGTGTACCTAGTCTTATATACTTAATATGTTTAATTCTTACAACAGTGTGAAATAGGTGTAAAGTTTGCATTAATCAGGATACGCTAGATTGTGCTTAGTATCAATAAAGAAGGAAGGAAGGAAGGAAAGAAGTGATGTGGGGAGCAAAGGCAGAAGGAAATGTAGATAAAATTAAATGTCCTTATAACCTGAAGCCCATGGACAAATATTCGAGGCAGGCAGAGTGTAACCTTCCTGCAGGAAACTCCCAACGGTCTTCATGTTAATGCTTTGCTAGAAGGAAGACACACAACAACCTTAGCTGGACAGGATGGGGGAGTCTTGTTTAGCATATGAAAGTCCCTTTGGAAACTTCCCTTCATCTTTCCTCCCCCAGCTGCAAAGTATACCATCAGCCCTTCCTCACAACCACAGTGCTGCTCCTTCTGCCCACAGGTTCTGTCCCTGTGCTTTAATAAAACCACGTTTTTATACAAAAGGTGTCTCAAGAATTCTTTCTTGGCTGTTGGCTTGAAGCCTTGCCACTGCAGACCATCCTTAGAGGAAGGAAGGAAGGAAGGAAGGAAGGAAGGAAGGAAGGAAGGAAGGAAGAAAGAGGAAGGCATGCGGAGGAGAGGGAGCAAGGAGAAAGGAGTGGAAAGGCAAGAATGGGAGAGAGGACTGATTTTGAAGAAGAAAATTACCCAGAGCAGGCCCAGGCCTGGAGGCCCCAGAAGGTGGAAAATCACTAACAATAAACTAGAGCTAGCCAGAAGCTCTACTGGGAGCAAGGGATAGCCAGCCGCTTCTGCTTCTTTAAACAGGCTTCCCACTACAGGCTCCCTGCACTACTGTTCCCTCCTACAGCAGCCCCCACTCCCCCTGTTTAAACCCACCTACCAGCAGTCAGCATAGCCCTTGAAACCTATTTGCAGCCCCCTATAAAAGCCCTATAACCCCATTGCTCGAGGCCCAGAACTTGAAGCATGAACTCATCCGGGTTCCCTGCATAAATAAATCCAAGTTCTCCTACTTCTCCAAGTGTTACTTGGTCTCTTGCAGGTCTGATTATTTTTCTGCAACAAAATCTTCTAACCAAACTAGAGCTTGTCTGTCCAATGAGCACCAAGCTTTAGCAGTGAAGAAATACAGATTATTTAGTTGTGTGATGCCACCCAGGAGAACAGGGAACTAATGCTCAAAATCCTAAACTCTCCGGGACTTACAAGTGAGGGTTTTTAAAGGCAAAAATTAGGGTATCTGGGTGGAGCTGATGTAGTTTTAGAATATAGGTGAAGTTTGGTGGGGTGGGGTCCGGGGCCGAAGACCAAGAAAGAATTCTTGAGACCTCTTGGGTGCAAAGAGGTGGTTTTATGAAGCACAGGGACAGGACCCATGGGCAGAAAGGCGGTTGTGAGGAGCAATTGATTATATACTATGGGGTCGGGGGAGGTAAGGAAAAAGGGAGGTTTTCTCAAGGACTTTCATATACAAAGAAGACCCAGGATCTTGGAGGCCTAGCTACTGTCAAGCTAAGATTGTTTTTTCCTGTAGTAAAGCATTAACATTAAGATAGTTGGGAGCCTCCTGAAAGATGGCCACACATATCCCACCCAGGAGTGGGGTGAGGGGACAAGGGAGGTTGCAGGGTGTCAGCTTATGCTTTGTCTTCAGCTAGCCTTCTGCTCCCTCATTAGGGTGACGTTCAATGATTGGTGGAGAATGAAATCATGTTCTTGACATCTTACTTCCTGTTCTTTGACTCCGGTGTGTCTGGTTGAAAAGGGATCTGTTCCACTCAACGATGGTAACTCCAAAAACATCTCTATTCAGTCAGTGAGTTAATAAAACAGTATAATGGGGCAATACATCCTGTGATTCCTACCAGCAGTAATTTTTTACGTTTAAGTGACTGTGTAAGTATTCTCCATTACTGACTACAATGCTCTTATACAACATGTGCCTAAAATTCTACCACGTTGATGAATAGTGGCGGACGTGCAGTTTCACATATTCTGCCTACATTCCGTTTCCCCCACTGTTGTTCCCAGAAGTCTTCAATCTCAGTGCCTTAATAAAATAACATTTACTTCGTGCTCACATCCACTCACATTCAGGTTAGCGACTCTCCTTCAGGCCTGCAGCAACCCCAGGTGGGACATATGGTTTCTAAGTCATGGCAGTGTGTCCGCTGGAGGCTTGTGTGGGAGGTTTGTGGGAGCCAGACTGAGAATGGATGGTGGTTATGTGGCCCCTGGAACCTAAGCAGCAAGGGAGGTGGGGAAAGCTATAAACGGTGATCGTGTTTCACTGTTTCTGCCAGTTCTTATCCTCATTCTATAGATAAGAAAACTGGGGCTTAGCTGTACATGTAGGATACCTAGTGCCACACAGCTCATACGCGATGACAGAATTCATAGGACCATCAGAATCTAGGGCTTACCGTACTGACACTAAACCATCAAAACCCCTAAATCGTGCACTGAAACTGAGTCGGCAACTAATATCAGCCTTCTGTGACTATTTCAAGTAACCTCAAGGAAGAATCAAAAACAGGAGGAACCAGAAAACCAGTTAAAAAGAGACATGTCAGGGTTGGGGCCGAGGGCAGGCCACCCCAAGATGGGCCACTCTGGCATGAGGATTATTTTGAGTTGAAGACAATCAAGAACCTGCAGGCTTAAAAGAAATATTTCGCGTCCCTTAACTACACAGTAGAATCTAAATTGGAGGTGTTCCCCAAAATAATAGGTATTATCAGAAATAATCTTTATCTGGGCCACCCATCTGTAGGCCAGGGCAAATATCTAATTACCAGACATTCGCTTTTCTTACTGCCCTCTGAACTGCATACCTTTCCTCTAAAGCCCCAGACCCCCAAAACCTTCAGGATGACGTAGACACCTCATTTTACCTGTCTTTAGAATTTCTGTGTCTATATGGATTCTCCATCTTTACACTAGTAATCAGTTTTCTCCTCTTAATCTGGTTCATATCAATTTGTTTCTTGATCTGGCTAGGAGGACCCTTAAAGGAGACAAGAATTTTGCCCCCTGACACAAGCAATATTATAAACAATCAGATATGATAGAAATATAATATATTAAGATGACCTAAGGGTCATTCTCATGTCTGTGTGGAAATCAGGAAATCTTAATTTTATCAATAGTAGTAGATTCAACCTTGTGACACACTGTATTTGGAGAACCACTTCCTAGTATATATATTCCTTTCCCTTTTTGTATATATAATCCCCTGTAGCAAGTAGCTTCAGAGCAGTTCTGCAGAGCAGCCTGATAGTTTCCTGAGCTATTGTCCTTAGTAAGACAATAAATAAAACATTTACAAATCTCCTCTGAGGTTGATTTTCTTTCAGTTGACAACATCTCTTGTATCTTCAGCATATTCGCTACCTCAGCTACCCCGGTAAGCACAGTACTTGCTGATGTAGGAAAGAACATTAGGGTTCAAAGCTAACGGCTAAGAAAGAATTCTTGAGACATCTTTGGTGCAAAAAGGTGTTTTTTTTAAAGCACGGGGACAGGACCCGTGGGCAGAAAGAGCTGCACTGGTCAGGTGGCATGGCCGATTATATACTTTCAAGTTGGGAGAGGGGGTTAGGAATAGCCTAAGTCTCTGAGGAATTTTGGAAACAAGGCTTCTAAGACCTTGAGGTGGCTAGCTATTGTTGGGAAAAAGTCATTTATTACCATCTTATAAAATCTGAGTCATGAGACCCTTCAGATGTGTATTGGTGGTTCATATGCTTGGAGGAGGATTGCCAACATGTATCTTTGGGATAGAGATGCAGGAAGTTTCTGAAAAAAAATTTATATCTGAAAATAGACTTACAGCGTCCTGGGGGGTGGGGTAATGTTACCTGTTGCCCTTAGCAAAGTCTTAACATAGAGACAACTGTGTCACCCTGCCTGTTTCAAGAACTTGTCAGTGGCCTATCAGTAGTAAGGACATGTAATTTTCCCACATCACTTGCTAGTGCAGATTCTTTTAATATGTTTTCTTTTCTTTTTTTCAGTTTTTCACTACAGTCTGTTTCCATGTAGCCATGTTCACTAGCACATAACAGAAACTTATAGCACAGAGTGACTTAAATAACCTTAATCCTTCCATAGTGAGATGTTTAATTTACCATAAGCACTGATGTTGGGGGGGGGAGCACTTTTTTTGTTTGTTCCTTTGTTGGTTGGTTTAAGTAGGTTCTATGCTCATTGGGGGCACAAAGTGGGGGTGGGTGGGTAGGGGTGTGGAGACCTGGGCTGAGATCAGGGATCAGATGCTTAACTGCCTGGGGCACCCAGGCCCCCTGGGGGGGAAAGCACTTTTAAATGATTGAAAACATCATCAAAGTTCCTAACATCCTTATAAGTTTTTAATCAAATGTCAATTAATGTCTCTTCTTACTGCTTAATTGTTAAAGAACTAGTTAAAGCACAATGAGCTAGGGAGGGTGTGAAATTCATACACCCACAGGATTACTGCAGAATCCTAGTGATACAGTGAAATACTTCTCTAGGAGGGAGGACATCTACTATGAGCAGTTTCTGCTCATTCAGACTGGCAACATCTGACTTGATGAAACACAATCTACTTCTCCTATAGAACTAAATACCATTTGTTACTTGGTTAGATAAAATTTCTTTCTCCTGTAAAGAGCAAACCCTTAATGGAGAGAGTGTTGCAGTCTCCCCAGCAAAAGAGAGGTGCAGAGGTTCAAGGCTGAGACCCAGAAAGATGGAAGTGATACAGGGGATCTGCCCAGGGAGTGATCCACATTCACAGTGCCTAGTGAGCCCTATAAATTGACGTGACTATTCCAAGATATAAGAAAGTTGTAATTCATGGCATCATTTATATTCACTTTTTTTTTTCAAGAGATTTTATTTATTTATTTGACAGAGAGTGAGAGCACAAGGAGGCAGAGTGGTAGGAAGAGGGAGAGGGGGAGGGAGAAGCAGTCTCCCCGCTGACCAGGGAGCCGGACATGGGGCTTGATCCAAGGACCCCGGGATCATGACCTGAGTCCAAGGCAGACGCTTAACTGACTGAGTCACCCAGTTGCCCCCATATTCACTTTTCTGATCAGGTTTTCTGCTGCACAGATTTTCAGAGGATTCCCACCCATTCTAAGAGGTAGTAAAATACTGACCAAAAGATGTTTTGTTCAGCATGTTCTGCCTTCAGAAAGACTGTTCATTGCTTCTTTTACCCCAGGTTTGAATCTACAGATCTGAGCTTTGAACCTCAGAGACTATAAATACTATCCACCTTTCCTTTTCTACTCAGCTATTATAAATTTGCCTAAATATAAAGCCTAACCCAGCAGGCAAATATGCACTCATGAAAGATTAAGTTTTCCCTGATTATCATCTTGCTGTTTACCGTTTCTATTGGCATAGGCAGGAAAAACTGAATAAAAAAAATTCGATGTTCTCTGGTTATTCTGTATGTTAAAATAATGATACAGAGCATTATGTATAAAGTACAAAGCAGTTTCACTTTGAATTGAAAGTATCTATGTTTCTCTTCTTTACAACCAACATAAATATGAGGCAAGTTTTAATTTTATCTCCAAAAATATTTATCAAAAGCTTAAGAAACACCATCTCTGTGTATTTAACATAAAATAAAAATATTTCCAAGCTGATTAAGCTACAGTCTGGAAAGATTCCTAAACCATGACTGAATATTAAAAATGAATTTCATCCCCACCGCCTGAGTTAGAGGAAAGAGGAAAATCTTTTTCACATTTTGGAAATCATAGGCTCACTTCAGATCTTGGAAAGAAAACCTGAAATTTTGGTGAATTTAATTTTTTAGCAAATACTTTGTCCTTTATATTAAAAAATGAAGTTGGGAAGGGTTATCTATGCATATACCATTGCCCTCTTTAACCATGTACCTGCTCAGAGAATTGTTGCAGGTATTTCCAGAGATGGTAAATAAAGTACCAATTGCTACTCCACTGGCCAAAGGCATAAGTGAGGTTCTTTTCTTTTTGGAGACCTTTATGTACAAATGAGTATCACAGCAGTTCACACATGTAGTAGATTTTTGCTGGGAATCAGGGGTCCGGATGGGAACCTCACCGTCTTGTGGTTTTCAACCATGCTCCTTCTGGCAGAAGTAAACCCTCATTGTTGGAAACAGACAACCAGCATCATCAGGGCCTTTCAAGCCTGAGGTTTTAAATAAAGCAGTTAATAATAATGAATGTGAAAAATACAGTGGAGTGCTTTTAAGGCAGTGTTTCTTAACCAGAGCTGCATTGTGGAAAGCCCCAGAGAGCTTACAAATAAATAAAACACATCTGGGCCTCATCTCCCAGAGTTTCTATTGTGTAGCCAGGTTTGAAAATCACTGTCTTAAGAGTATGAGTATAGACACTAAATTTAAGGGAAAAAAAAAAAAAGGGTGAGAAGCCAACCTCACAATCTGTAGAAAAATCTATTTTAAAAATATGCTCCTCCCTATAATCCTGGTTCATAAATTGTATAATAAACTAATAGCTCAGCCCTCATGGCCTAGGAAGCCCCCATAGAATCCAGCAAATAGAGGAAGAAAAGTCACATTAAATAACATTAAACAGCAACTGTTAAGGGATGAAGAAGTTTCTTGACTTCATTACTCTTCATCTTCCAACAGGAACCAGTCTGCTCCAGTAGGTGCGGGGTTTAGATTGAATACTGAACAAGGCAGTGTGGGAACAGGGTGGGAACAGAGAGGCAGATAAACAATCTGTGCTTTCAACAGCAACAACAAAATCACTGGTTTTTACGCTCTATATTTTCCTCTCCGTATAGATATGGATTCCCTTTTCTCTTAATCTGTGTTCCCTCAGACCTCCCATGGTTCTTGTATTGTCTATGAAGAATCCCATACTTGATTCACTAAGAAGCCAATTCAAAGAGAGCCAAGCATTTTGCTCTGTTCTAAGAATTCACAGGCAATTCACAAACTAGACACGTACGCAAAATGTCCAGGAACACAAGAGTGGGAGTGACCCATTCTGGTTCCCACGGCCGCCTGTGTCTGCTGCATGGTTAGCCTGCCTGGCCAGACAGAAGAGAGCTGTTTAGTAAGAGGTGCTCAGTGAGCGTATAAATGTTCTACCAAGGTTTACCTCTTCCAGAGTGCCTTGTGTGTAGTAACTGCCCAGTAAATACCCATTAATCAAACAATAGCAAACACTAAATTTCAGAGGGAGATTGTCTTCAATGGTGTCTTTCCTGCAGCCATTAATAATAAAGGAAATTTAGAGGAGATTGTCAGTTTAGATGGTATTGTGTGCTCCTGACACCCACCTGTGAGTTGTGGGATTTTCTTACAGTTTCATTTCTTTTCTTTCCTTTTCTTTTTTTTCTCTTCTCTTCTTCTTCTTTTTTTTTTTTTTTAAGATTTTATTTATTTATTTGTCAGAGAGAGAAAAAGTACAAGCAGGTGGAGGGGCAGAGGCAGAGAGAGAAACAGACTCGCTGCTGAGCAAGGAGCCTGATATGGGGCTGGATCCCAGGACCCTGAGATCATGACCTGAGACAAAGGCAGATGCTTAACCACTTAACCCACTGAACCAACTAGTCATCCCTTTCTTATAATTTTTAAGAAGAAATGCACTATGAGTGGTATGTGTGAGGGTGGAGGTGGGGTTTCTGTGTATAAAAGGTAAGACCTGTCCTAGATACTCTTGAGACTACAAAGAAGGATAAGAAGGAAGCCCATAGCAGCAGAAACTATAATAGACCTGTTCTGCAAGTGGTGTCATTTAATTTATTATTACTTAATGTATTATTATTTATTATTTAATTTGATTTTATCCTTCACAACAACCTTATGAGTTTAGGTAAGTACTTTTTCTTAGATTTGTTGCCAGATCTTCTTCAATAAGTCCATCTTTTTCTTCTAAACTAGAATTTCCTCCCCTCAAAATTTATGTATTAAAACAGAATATTAAGAGTATTTTATGTTCAAATGATTTTGTAAACTCCCAACTAAACAAAATTAAAGATGTTTCCTTATTTCAGAGCATCTTAGAGCTTTTATTTTTTTTATTTTTATTTTTCTTTGAATATTATAAACATATATTTTTATCCCCAGGGGTACAGGTCTGTGAATCGCCAGGTTTACACACTTCACAGCACTCACCAAAGCACATACCCTCCCCAATGTCCATAACCCCACCCCCTTCTCCCAAACCCCCTCCCCCCAGCAACCCTCAGTTTGTTTTGTGAGATTAAGAGTCACTTATGGTTTGTCTCCCTCCCAATCCCATCTTCTTTCATTTATTCTTCTCGTACCCACTTAAGCCCCCATGTTGCATCACCACTTCCTCATATCAGGGAGATCATATGATAGTTGTCTTTCTCCGCTTGACTTATTTTGCTAAGCATGATACGCTCTAGTTCCATCCATGTTGTCGCAAATGGCAAGATTTCATTTCTTTTGATGGCTGCATAGTATTCCATTGTGTATATATACCACATCTTCTTGATCCATTCATCTGTTGATGGACATCTAGGTTCTTTCCATAGTTTGGCTATTGTGGACATTGCTGCTATAAACATTCGAGTACACGTGCCCCTTTGGATCACTACGTTTGTATCTTTAGGGTAAATACCCAATAGTGCAATTGCTGGGTCATAGGGCAGTTCTATTTTCAACATTTTGAGGAACCTCCATGCTGTTTTCCAGAGAGGTTGCACCAGCTTGCATTCCCACCAACAGTGTAGGAGGGTTCCCCTTTCTCCGCATCCTCGCCAGCATCTGTCATTTCCTGACTTGTTGATTTTAGCCATTCTGACTGGTGTGAGGTGATATCGCATTGTGGTTTTGATTTGTATTTCCCTGATGCCGAGTGATATGGAGCACTTTTTCATGTGTCTGTTGGCCATCTGGATGTCTTCTTTGCAGAAATGTCTGTTCATGTCCTCTGCCCATTTCTTGATTGGATTTTTAAATGCAATATTCATTGGAAGTCTCTAAGAGAGTGATATGCACACAATACCGAATCTGGCAACCATCTTGCCAGTTCAGATGGAAGAATGAAAACTAGAGATCATATTGCTTTCCAGACATGCCTGGACTGGCCAAGGATCCTATAGGAATGCAAACTCACTAGCTTAAATATAATCACCAAATATACTTCATGAAACTTCTAACATAAGGAATAAAGACACTTTTCAGATTTTAAGTCTTTCTCAAGAGAGAAAAGACCTGTGGCGTCTGGGCTGCTCAGTTGGTTAAGTGGCTGCCTTTGGCTCAAGTCATGATCCAAGGGTCCTGCGATCAAGCCCTCAGTCATGCTCTCTACTCAATAAGAGTCTGTTTCTCCCTCTCCATCTGCCTCTTCCCCACTTTGCCCCTCCCTCCACTCGTGCTCCCTCTTTCTTGCTCTGCTCTTTCTTTCAAATAAATAAATAAATAAAATCTTAAAAAAAAAATGACAAACAAGAGAGAGAAAAGACCCCCAGAGGATCAGACAAAGTAGTACCAGAGCACCCGCCAACACGACTTTGTTGTCCTCCCATCAATGGTGTCTACTGTTTCAGGAGACACCTGCCCCAAGTTTTGTCCTCAAATATCTTCACTTGCCAGCCGTCTGGGAGTTCAGGACTTTGGGGTATTAGCTCCCTGTTTCCCTGGGTGGCACCACACCAATAAACTGACTATTTTTCTTTGCTGCAAAAGCTTGGTGTCAGTTGCATTTTTAAAAAAATTAACATAAAATGTATTAATTGTTTCAGGGGTACAGGTCTGTGAATCATCAATCTTACACAATTCACAGCGCTCACCATAGCACATGCCCTCCCCAGTGTCCATCACTCAGCCACCCCATCCCTCCGTACCTCCCTCTCCAGCAACCCTCAGTTTGTTTCCTGAGATTAAGAGTCTCTTATGGTTTGTCTCCCTCTCTGGTTTCATCTTGTTTCATTTTCCCCTCCCTTTCCCTAAGATCATCTCTCTTGTTTCTCAAATTCCTCACATCAGTGAGATTATATGATAATTGTTTTTCTCTGAGTGACTTATTTTGCTTAGCGAAATTTGGTGTTCATTTTTATTGGCTTGCTGCACACTGGTGGGCAAACTCTTATTGGGTTCTGCCACAATAATAATTCAACTGCTTTGGCCATGGAATCCTTTGTTAAGATGACTTCTCTTGAGGACATGTCTAGAGAAAACTTTTCATATAGTCCTTCTCCAAGAAGAGTTTAATAAAGGCACAAATGCCTAGTTTAAAGACAGAATGTGGTCAGTGTTCTCAGAGAGATTGAGATAGAAGTCAGGGAGGTTCAGAGAAAAGACAAAAATAGCTCCAGGTGCTAGAATAGGCTGCCTGGGAAATATGACATTTGTACTCTATTATCAGTGGCATAATTTTCCTCCCAGGACCCCATATTCCAAAAAAACAGTGATTAGCAATCTTTGCTGCAATTTGGAATCCCTGGGAAGCTTTACCAAATGCTAATGTAGCTAATGTATGGTTCCTACTCTAGACAGTCTGATCTATCTGGTTTGGGATGTGACCTAGGCTTTAGGATTTTTAAAGTTGGCTGCATGATATAATGAGCAGACAAAGCTGAGACCGTAGCTGTTCACCTTGGCAAAATCTGTGACTTGACCTATCCAGAATGAAGTACTGATGCTTTCTCTGCAATAATTCTCATGCTACTCCTAGTTCTTCCCATAACCAAAAGCCATGAGACAGGTTTTAGGTTTTAATCTTATTTATATTTACACTAGTATTGTAGATGCTTTCCAGATTTGCTTCCTTCTTTCAGATTTAAAAAAGTAAGGCTACAGAATCATTTCAGACAAGATCGGCCATGTTCACGGTGGTATGGCCATAGACTATAGAATCATTTCAAAGACAGTATAATAGAGTCACTAAAGAGCACAGGCTCAGTGTCAAACTCTCAGAATTCAAATATATTTATAAACTTAGGTAAGATATCTAACTTTTTAAGTCCCAGTTCCCTCATTTGTAAAACCAGGTGAATAATAATACCAACCCCTTTTAGGTTGTCCTGGGGATTTTAACAAATTAACCCTCAAAATATCCAGTACAGCATCTGGTTCATTTTTAGGGGTCCAGCACAAGTTGCCCCAAGATGTGTCACTTTGACATGCAAATTATTTCAGCTGAAAATAATCAAGACCCAAGAGACGCAGGAAGAAATGTTGACCTTGTCCCTAACCGCCTAAAAAAAATTTAGGTAGAGAGGGTGCCTGGGTGGCTCAGTGGGTTAAAGCCTCTGCCTTCCGCTCAGTTCATGATCTCAGGGTCCTAGGATGGAGCCCCGCATCAAGCCCCACATCAAGCCCCGCATCGGGCTCTCTGCTCAGCAGGGAGCCTGCTTTCCTCTCTCTCTCTGTCTGCCTCTCTGCCTACTTGTGATCTCTGTCTGTCAGATAAATAAATAAAATCTTAAAAAAAAAATTAGTGGACATGTTCCTGAAAGAGACCTATTGTCATATGTAACTACATTATGAAATGAATTAGGGTGGTAAACAAGGAGGAACTTAGCAAAGTCTGTTTATTAAAATTCCTCTCTATGTCCCATTGTTTCTGGATGGCCGAGCAAACAACTGTTCACTAAGTGTTTACTCTTCCTGTTCTTCCTGTGAATTCCTCTCATTCCCTCTGAAGCCCCAAATGCTTACTCCCTCTCTTCTTAGCTCAGGATGACATATATACCTTGTTTTGCCTGTCTTTGTTTACGTGGATTGCCTGTACATTGTAATCCAATTTGATTTTCTACTGTTAATTTGTCTCAGGTCAATCTGATTCTTAGACCAACGAGAAGAATTTTAGAGGTTAGAGAAAAAATTTCCCTCCCAACAGCATTCATTAATTGTTAGCTGTTTTCATCATCATTTTATCACTTTCTCAATTACCTCGCTAAAACTGTCTAGAAATTGGAGAAAGCTTGTTAGAAGCCTGTTAGGAGCTGGAATCTCGGGCTTTATTCCAGACCTGCATTTTCAAGGTGACCTGTATGCTCATTCAGGTTAGAGAGGCACTGCTTTGGTTCAGTGGTTCTCAGCTTTGCTACAGATTGGAATCACCTGAGGCACTTTTTAAAAATCTGCCCCAGACCAATTAAATCAGCATTTCTGAGGCTGAAACTGAGGCATCAGTATTTTTAGTGTCATGGGTGATTCCAGCATGGAGCTAAAGTTGAGAAACTATGACTTAGCTCTAGAGATTACCAATAGCACCCAAAGTCCTATTTCTCTCCCCTTCCTCACTCTCATGCTCTTTCTCCCCTTTCCTCTCTCCATTTCTCTTTCTGCTTCCTTCTCTGTCTGCTCATCTACTTTAGCCAGATTCTATTTCCCTTTCCAAATATTTATGCTTATTCTTTCCTCAACCTATGTTCAGATTTTGAACTCTAACTCTAACTCGATAGTTGATAACCCCCTTATTTGACAGAGGATAAGCTGGTTATTCCAAACTCATTAATCCTTTGCCACTTTCTAGATGAGTCCCCACACCTGTGATTACTTTAATTCAGCCTCAGCACCACCTGCTGATATGACATCCTTTACACTTTAATCTGTTAAAGGGAAGTGTCTATATGTATTTATACTTCTGGTAGGTGAACATTTCTAGTCACAAAACAAACAATAAAAACTTTATTTAAATAAATTTTCCAGAATAATTTACCAAGAGGACAAAAGGATAGATTGTAACACCTATTTTTATTTATTTATTTATTTATTTATTTGACAGAGATCACAAGTAGGCAGAGAGGCAGGCAGAGAGAGGGGGGAAGCAGGCTCCCCACTGAGCAGAGAGCCCAATGTGGGGCTCAATCGCAGGACCCTGGGATCATGACCTGAGCTGCAGGCAGAGGCTTTAACCCACTGAGCCACCCAGGCACCCAACTCCTATTATTTTTTTTTATAGCTTTCAGACTTCTTTTACTTTCATGATCCCATGTGATTCTCACAACAGGCCTTTAAAGTATTCTCAACGCATTTTGCACTCAAAGTGATGTTCAGAGGATTTAAGTGACTTGCCCATGTCTGCAGAGCTAATGAGAGACTAAGCCAGGCCTTAAACACTTACTTTCTCATATATTTGAGACTGTATCTCTTACACCATGCTCTAAGTCAGAAGTTCCAAAATGTGATTGCTCATACTCAGTGTCAGGTAGTGCCAGGTAATGAAAATAAAGTGGAACACTGTGAGCCCATGCTTGTCTCTATCTATGTCGGGATGCCTAGCAAAACCTGCTTCTGGGGCTTACACGTTCTGTATTAGACAAGAAACAGAATTCTGGGATTTTGAATCTATTTTTCTTCTGTTTATTCATTCAAAAATATACTAGTCCCTGGTCAAGCTTCTGTATAAAACCACTACATAATTTTCCTGGATAATGGGTTTGCAGCAATGTCTTCAATCTGAAATTTATCTGATTCCCACAGACTCACTCAGCCTGCTCCTCTCACTGAATATGGTTCTGGAATAGAAGGGAAAGGGGATGGAAGGAGAGCTCCAAATAATAGAAAAACAAAGCAAACAAATAATAAGTAGGAAACTGCATCACTTATTTCTCAAGAGCATTGAATTAAATGATAAAGCACCAGTAAAAAAGCAACAAGACATTCTGCTCAAAAGTAAGCTCGTTACATTTTTAATTTCATTCATCATATGTTTTAGCTCCAGAATTTGTTTCATTCTTTTTATTGTATAATTGAAATTTGCTAAGAGGGTAGATCTTAATGTTCTTACCACAAAAAAAAGGAGGGGGTAATTATGTGAGGTGATAGATATGTAATTAACTTGATTATGGTGATCATTCATTTCACAATGTATATGTATATCAAAATAAGTTGTGTCTATCAAAATTAAAGTTGTGTCTAAATACAATTATTATTTGTCAAAAAAGTTAAATGCAGAGCAGTATGTCTATAATTCATTTCAATAAAACTAAAAGGTTATGGTCATATACCCATAGGTACATACTATTTGCATAAGATAGCAGTTGTCCTGGAGAATAGAAATGAAGAGTTATTTATTTTTACCTGTCCTCTTTAAATAAAAATTGAATATCAAGAAGAGGAAGAATAGACCAGAAGTTTATTCAACAGTCTGTCAGGCTTTAAATTAAAAATATTTTTAATATTGAATATTAAAAATAATATTTTTAATATGAGCATTAAAAATGCTCATAACTTTGTGATGAATGCTCTTTTGAACACAACCCCAATTTTTTAATACATATGCATAATGTACCTATCAATACTACAAGTTACTTGTAGTATTTTATTGCCACCAAATAAGTGTTTTAATGAAATGGAAGGCCCAGAGACTTTCTTTAGAAATGATATCAGTCACTCCTTTATATCAATAATATATTGTCTGTTTCCCTATTATAGCACATGGATGTGTCTATCCCAACCACTAGACTAATAGATATCAGGAGAGCATGTGATATCGTTTAACAATTTTTTGTATCGTAACAAAGCCTTGTTCAGTACTGAATATTGTATACACATGTATTAAATGTTGGCTACTTGGGACTGTATTGAAAAACATTTAAATAATTGTTGAGATGCTGTCTCTTTTCCCAATGCCTACAACGGTGCTTTGCACTAAGTGGGCCTTTAATTGTTATTAATTAATGAATAAGCTAACAAAGTGAATGAACAAATGATTTATTATTTTTAAAAAATGAGTATAGAGGACACCTGGGTGGCTCAGTCAGTTAAGCATCCAACTCTTGATTTTGGCTCAGGTCATGATCTCTAGGTTGTGAGATCAAGCCCCACATTGGGCTCTGTGCTCAGCAAGAGATTCTTGTTCGAGATTTTCTCTCTCTACTTCTGCCCCTCCCCCCACTCTCTTTCTCTCTCTCTCTAAAATAAATAAATCTTTAAAAAAATGGGTATGCTTTAAAAAAAGGCTAATTTATTTAGCAAGTTCTAAAAATTTGAAGTAATTAAGACTTGCTAAATGAAAGTAGCCATGTATTGCTATAAATAAGTGAATAAGTTTTAGCCTGGTTATTTCTGTTATTTTCTGAGTTCATTTGTTACATCTCAACTACCCAAATTTGACATCTGTTGGGCAAGGGGCTTTCAGATTTTCGAAGTCCTCCTATGACAATTACTAGGAATGAATGCTTTTTAGCTGGTAGTGAAGCAAAGCTTGAAGGAACTTCAAGGAGAAATAGATGAATCCATTATCATAGTTGGAGACTTCAACACCCTTTCTATCAGAAATGAATAAATCCAGTAGGCATAAAATTATTAAGAACTTAGTTGAACTCAATAACACCATCAATCAACTGGATGCAACTGACATCTATAGATTATGCAGCAACACCAGAATACACATTCTTCTCAAGCTTCCATGGAACACTCACCATGAGAGACCACATTCTGAGGTACAAAACATACCTTAAACATTTTTAAACCTATAATAGTTACAAGGCCTCCTCTCAGACTACAGTGGACTTAAACTAGAAATCAGCAACAGAAGGACAACTGGAAAAGCCCAAAACATATGGAAGCTAATAGCACCCTTCTAAATAACACACAGATTAAAAAAGAAATCTCAAAAAAAAATTTTAAAATACATGAAAATGAAAACATGTGGGATAAAGTAAAAACAGTACTTAGAGAGAAATTAATGCATTAGAGAATAAGAAAGATCTAAAAACCTCACCCTAGGAAGCTAGAAAGCCAAGAGCAAATAAAACACAAAGTAAGCAAAAGGAAAAAAAAAAAAAACCAAAAAACAAGACAGAGCAGAAATCAATGACATTGAAAACAAGAAATCAATAGAGAAAATCAGCAAAACCAAACTTGTTCTTTGAAAAGATCAGTAAAATTGATAAGCCTCTAGCCAGGCTAACTAAGGAAAAAAGGAAAGAGGACACAAGTTACTGCTATAAATTAAAGAAGGAAAAAAATAAATGAAGGGATATTATTACACATCTCATGTAAATTAGAAGGAATAATAAAAGAATACTATAAACAACTCTATGTTCACAAACTTGATAAATTAAGTGAAATGAACCATTTTCTTATAAGACACAATCTACCAAAACTCACATAAGAAGGAATAGATAAGGGCTAGGCAATGGGAAAAATGGGTGAAGGGGAGATGGAGATATAGGCTTCCAGTTATAGAATAAGTAAGTCACAGATATAAAAGGCACAGGATAAGGCATACAGTCAATGATATTGTAATACTAAAGTAAAAGGACAGACAGTAGTTACACTTGTGAACAGACCATAGTGTATATGGTATAAAAATCACTCAGTTGCCCATACAATGTCAACTATACTTAAAAGAAAAAAAGAAATAGATAAAATATTTTCAATAAAATAAGAAAAGGGGAACTTTATCAACCTAATAAGAAATATCTACAAAAACCTAAAGCTGATACTAAATGATGGAAAGTTTGAAGCTTTCCCACTAAGACCAGATACAGGCAAAAATGTCACCTCTCACACTTCTTTTCAGCATGTATTAAAAATCCGTACTAATACGATAAAGCATTAAAAGGAAATAAAAGTTATACAGATTGGGAAGAATGATTTTTTTTTTTGGGGGGGGAGAATGATTTAAACTTCGTCTGCAGGTAATAGGATTGTCTATGTAGAAAACCCAAAAATCTTGACCAACCCCTCCCCCAACTGGAATTAATAAGTGATTTTGGCATAGTTGCAGGATACAAGTTTAATGTATAAAAGTCAATTCCTTTCCTATAAACCAGCAGTGAATAAGTGAATTTTGAAATTGGAAATACAATATCCTTACAATAACATCTCAAAAAGTTAAATACTAGGTATAAATCTAACACTATATGTACAAGATCTATATGAGGAAAACTACAAAACTCTGATTAATGAAATTAAAGAACTAAATAGAGATATTCCATGTTTACAGATAGTAACACTCAGTATTGTCAAGATGCGTCCATTCTTCCTAATTTGATCTATAAATTCAATGCAATCCCAAACAAAATTTGCCAATATTGACAAACTGATTCTAAAGTTTATACAAAGAGGCCAAAGACCCAGAATAACCAACATGATATTAAAGTAGAAGAACAAAGTTAGAGAACTGATGCTACCCAACTTCAAGACTTCTAGATCAAGACAATTTACAGTATTGGCAAAAGAATAGACAAATATGTTGGTGGAACAGAATAAAGAGCCCAGAAACAAGTATAAATATAATCAATGGATATTTGTCAAAGGAGCAAAAGTAATAAAATAGAGCAAAAATTGTTTTTTAACAAATAGTGTTGGAACAATTAGACATCTATTATACAAAAATGAATTTAGACACAGACTTTACAACGGTCATAAAATTAACTCAAAATGGATCATAGACCTAAATGTAAACCACCAAGTTATAAAACTCCCAGAAGATAACAGGAGAAAATCTAGATGATTTTGGGTATAGCAATAACTTTATAGATACAACACCAAAATCATGATTCATGAAATAAATAATTAATAAGCTGGACTTCATTAAAATTAAAAATGTCTGCACTGCAATGTCAAGAGAATTAGAAGACAAGCCACAGACTGGCAGAAAATATTTGGGAAAAGGCACGTCTGAAAAAGGACTGCTATCCAAAGTATATAAAGAACTTTTAAAATTCAACAATAAGAAAACAAACAATCAAATTAAAAAATACCAAAGACCTTAATAGACACTGGACCGAAAAGGAGGTACAGATGACAAATAAGCATATGACAAGATGCTCCACATTGTATGTCACCAGGTAAATGCAAATTAAAACAACAATAAAATGCTACTATACACCCTACTCTAGAATGGCTAAAATCTGGAACACTGACAACATCAAATGGTGGTGTGATATGGAAAAACAGAAATTTCATTCATTCCTGGTGGGAATGACGAATGGCACAGCCACTTTGGAAGACAGTTTCGCAGTTTCTTACAAAGCTAAGCATGCTCTTACCATACTATCTAGCCATTGGGCTCCCTGGCATTTACCCAAAGGAATTGCAAAGTATGTCCACACAAAAACCTGCACGTGGATGCTTAAAGCAACTTTCTTTATAATTGTCAAAGCTTGGAAGCAACCAAGATGCCTGCCCTTCAGTTGAATGGAATAAATAAACCATGGTACATGCAAACAATGGAGTATTATTCAGCAATAAAAAGTAATGAACAGACAAACCATAAAAAGGTATAGAGAAGCCTTAAATGCATATTGGAAGTGAAAGAAACCAATCTGACAAGGCTACACACTGTATCATTTTCAACTCCATGATATTCTGAAAAAGGCAAAACTGTGCAGACAGTGAAAAGAGCAGTGGTTTCTGGGCCGGGATTGAGGAGGAGGGGGGATAGTGGTGGAGGTGGGTGGTGTGGGATGTATAGGCAGAGAACAGAGAATAGTTGACGTAGTGAAAATACTCTTTATGATATACTAATGATAGATACATGTCATTATACATTTGTCATTATGCATGTCATAGAATGTACAGAATCAAGAGGGAACACTAAGGTAAACTATGGGATTTAGGCCATAATGACATGTTAATGTAGATTATAACAAATGTACAGTATCAATTGTAACAAATGTCTCACTTTGGTGTATGATGTTGATAATAGGAGAGGATACACATGTACGGAGGAATGGAATATATGAGAAATCTCTGTAAATTTGTCTAAATTTTGCTGTGAACCTAAAACTGCCTTAAAAAATAAATTCCTAAGGGGCGCCTGGGTGGCTCAGTTGGTTCGGCATTTGATTCTTGCTTTCGGCTCAGGATGTGATACCGGAGTCCTGAGACTGAGCCCCGTGTCGGGCTCTGTGCTTGGGATAGAGTCTTGTTGGGATTCTCTCTCTCTCTCTCCCTCTGACGCTCCTGATCTTGCACTTTCTCTCTCTCTCAAATAAAGAAAAAAAGAAAGAAAGGAGGAAAGAAAGAAAGAAAACTTTAAAAAAGTCTTAAGAAACAGTTATTGTTGGGCTCAGTGGGTTAAACCCTCTGCTTTCGGCTCAGGTCATGATCCCAGGGTCCTGGGATGGAGAGCCATGTCTGGCTTTCTGCTCAGCAGGGGTTCTGCTTCCTTCTCTGTCTTTGCCTGCCTCTCTGCTTACTTGTGATCTCTGTCTGTCAAATAAATAAAATCTTTTTTTTTTAAAAGAAAAAGTTATTGTTAATTGCGTTAGGAAATATAATAGCATTATGGATACTCAAGTAAAAAAACTATATATTTTTAGCAATATACATTGAAGTGCTTACTGATGAAATGATGTAATATATAGTACATACATTAAAAATAACTCAAAAATAAAATAGAAAAAATAAAAAAAGACACAAGTGTGGAAAATTCAGATAACTATTGAAAATTAATGATGAATAATAGGATATTATTATACGATTATCTATACTTCCATAATACATTTTATTTAACATTACATTTTAACAACAAGAAAATGGTACACACTAAAACCTGAGCCTAGAGTTATAGTTCTTCCTGAAGGTGAACAATTTTTTTCAGACCTTGTTATCCTTTAAGAATTATCCTACATATCAATGATTAGATTACTCTATATTCTACTTATGAGACCATGCCATCTACCCTGTTTGGTATTTTGCTGTTTCACTTATTTTGGGGTTTGCATAACATTACATAGAGAGCTGTATCATGTTTCTTAATATCTGCATGTAATTCCATCTCACAAACCATTTTAACGAATGTTGTTTTATCTGTTCATATTCGTGATAGAGAAAATGACTACAAGGTTAAAAAAAATCTATAGAAACATTTTTTCCCACTCTCCAATGATGCATGCCTGACCCTTAGCAGGGAAGAGGCCTTTTAGCCATAAGCCCATCACTAATGGGAAAGCTGGCACAGGTTCATCATTTCCTAGTCTTTCCTGACCCCATATGCAGCATCAAATGCCAAATGTACATGTGTATGCCTGGGTATCTGATAAAAAATGTTTTTTCTTTTCCAAAATGAATGAAATAACGTTACCCACTGGCAAGAAGAGAGAAAGAACAGAAAGTTTAAGAACAGAAAATATATTCCCCCTGCCAAAAAAGAAAATATATTTCTCTTGAGGTTAAAAGGACACAACTTTATATAAAAGATCAATCTAAAATAAAGAATATTTATTATCCAGAAAGTCGTACAAAATATCTTTCAAAGGGCACTTGGGTGGCTCTGTCGGTTAAGCATCTGCCTTCTGCTCAGGTCTTGATCCCAGGGTCCTGGGATAAGGCCATGTGGGCTCCCTGCTCAATGAGGAGCCTGTTTCTTCCTCTCCCTCTCCCTCTGCCACCCCTCCCCCACTTGTGCTCTCTTGCTTGCTCTCTCAAATAAATAAATGAATTCTTTAAAAAAAAAAATCCTTTCAGAATGAAATGTAGGTTTTTTCAGAGGTTTGAAGCCAAAATAAGAAAGATAAGACTATTATTCTAGTTTAATTCTCTCCTTCTTGTTCTTCTAAAGTAAAAATAATCATTTAAAATATTTTAAATACTAAAGGATTAAAATTAAAAGTTGTAATTGTTAAGGTTTTATTTTTAAGAAAGAAGGACAAACATTAAACTATAGAAGCAATTTGTACATTATAGTTTGAATATATTCACATTCAATTAGGAAAATGACTAAAGGATGCCCAGAAATTCAACCAGAAATAATAAGCTATGAAAAAGTTTGTTTCTTACTATCTCCTAATACACTGGTATACAGAATGATAAAACTGACTCTCACTATAAAGTAAGAAAAAAATTTTTTTTCTATTAAGGGCTGTAGACATTGCTCAATATGATCCCATACCAACCCACATAAAAATTAGGAAAAAATTCTATATATCTCCTATTTTTCTACTATTTACTCAATAATTTAATAAGAGTTATGTGAAATATAAAAGTATACATATTTAATATTTGTCTATCTCTCTCTAAATATTTTCTTTTTCCAATAATGCCCACCATTACTAAAGAATAAAATGTGGTTCTTGATCTCTATGGTGATGTTATAGTCACAACTATATCCATAATAGAGTTTCCCATTAACATTGTCCTCTTTGATAACTGTAAGCATTTCCAGACTTGCTCCTGGAAGCCTTTGCCACTCTAGGGCACACATCCTTAGGATGTTAGTTTTATCTTCATTTATTCCCTCAACTCTGATTTCATTATTCAAAACCTAAAACAGAATAATAAAATGATTTAGAAAGAAGGGACCTTGAGGTGCCCAAATGTGACTCCATCAACACTGCACTACTAATAACTATCATTCATTGAGAAATGATTGTATACCAGGCACTGTGCTAAGAACTTTTCATATATCACATCATTTAGTCATCCAAGCAATTCTATGCAATAGATACTATAATTATCTCCAACTGATGGTAAGATAAAAGTGGTTCATAAATGTTAACTATCTTGTTCAAGCTTACTGTAGAAACTAATTAATTTTGTCTACTCAGGATTCACTTGTCATTCTCCTGATACTCCAGTTTTCCTTTAAGAAACCTGACATATCTTCCTGCTCTCAGTCAATAATCGAGTTGAAGATGACCCTATCCTGGTTCCAGGAGAGGAAATCTGCTCAAGACCATGAAAACCAGAAGCCTGGTTCAAGGGTAGGTGTATGTCCTAAAGAGGAGTAATCTAAATAAATCCAAGGGTAAATGATGGTGCTTTGGGAAAAGAGGTACCCTCATTCTGGGGAGGTTGCTGAACTGATAAGGTATAAACTTGGATCTCACAATTCAGAAAAAAAGTGGAAAGGGATGAGACAGCCTCCTAATAACATAAATCAGGTCTGAAGTCTGAGCTATTCGTGGGTAGGCGTTATATAAATTCCCTTTTGTAAAGTTGGCTTGAGTTGATATTCTTCCTGTTGCACTGGAATGAATGATGAATGATCCAGTCATTAAGCTGATTCAGGACAGAGCCAGGAAGTAAACCCAGGTGTCCTGTTCTAATCCCTTTATGCCACAGTATTGGGATTTGATTTAATCCGCTGTTACGTCTAAAGAACTAGAACAATTTAGAACAAGATTTAGCCGTAGAAGGTGATCCAGAATTAGACCCTGAGTCAAAGGTCTTTATGAAGTAATTTAGTGAGGACATGCTACCAAGGGAAACTAGTAAGGAAGGGGGAAAGCAGAGGTGAAAAGGAAAAGAAACCAAGCAAAAGTGAAATTTCTGGCAGCCCCAGCCTGATGTGTGAGGGAGCTTTGAAATGTAAATTACATTGCAGAGTTTGTCCTGCCTTGAGCAGGGAACTGGGCTTCTTGATTGGATTCTAGTCAGCCACTGGCAAGTGGGCCACCCTCGGTGGAGGGAGCATACATTTCCAGGTATTTGCCCTCTTTGCACATACTGGACACAAAGCTTCAGTAACCCAAGAGCAGCCCTCTGAAGGACCACTACAGAAAGTAGGTCTGGATTAGAGGAACCTTTCCTGGTTATCTGGCATGACCAGCTTTTCTGGAGTAGAATCCTGGATATGGTTTGGCTAATAGAAACGTCTCAGTAAGTGACGTGAGAGAGATTGGCGTTCAAGTTGTTTCCTTGACTCCTTACAATGTTTCCCAATTCGTGGACAACATTTATCCAAGTCTGCAATTTTCTTTCATTTCTCTTGGTGCCAGAGAACGCTTCCCCAGCTGCACAATGTTGACCCTACCAAATATCCTTAACTTCACTTAGCATGAATTTTTTTCACATTTACAGTGGAGAAAAGAATAGAGCACATATCGATAAGTTCTTTTTAAATTAAATGACAAAATGCATTGTCATAATACCTAATACTAAGCTATTTGTAAGTTATAGCCAATATGAGTTGAATTGTGTCTCTGCCAAATTGATTGGTTGGAGATCTAACCCACAATACCTCTGAAGGTGACTTATTTGGAGAAAAGGCCTTTAAAGAGGTGATTAAGTTAAAATGAGGCTATTGTACTTTCTAATCTGCTAGTGTACTTATAAGATGAAATTTGAACAAAAAAGAGATAATGAGCATGCCCACACACGGAAAGAAGACCATGTGCAGACATAGCAAGAAGGTAGCCATCTGCAAATAGAGGCCCAAGGAGAAACCAAACTTGAGGCCACTGGCCTCCAGTATTGATCTTGGACTACCAGCCTCCAGTAAGTAAGAAAATAAATTCCTGTTGTCAAGCCACCCAGGCTGTGGTGTTTTGTTATGGTATCCTAGCAGACTCATCTCACACATATCAGAACTGCTCCTTCCTTAATTTTTCATTACAGTATCTTATCATTCCTGGGTATGTATGAGTAGACAGCTTTATGTCAGGAAAAGAAGGTGTCTCTTGAGTGTTTTGGGTCTACCAGGTTGATTATTTGAGAAACAAACCGTAAAAGAAAATGGAATAATTTTCCCAGAAGGAAATATTAAATAGACTCATATTCCATATTCTCTGATACTGTAGTGCCCGCAGGCAGGAAATTATTCTCCATGCATTAGCTCAGAGACCACAGCAATGTCAGCATGAAGACCAGGTAGAATAAAGCCAGAGTTTAACTGCATTTATTTTCAGAGCATCAGTAAAAGTTGGGTTGGAGTGAAGGTTGGTCCTTTCTTTGGCCTCTCAGGTCTAATTTGGACTCATCAGCTCTATAAATGCTACTTAGGAACACTAGTTACTTAATAGAAGCTGAACAACCTCCCCATGTCATGTCTATGATTCTGAAAAATGAATCTAGGAAATCAAAGTCATAAATCTCTGTATAACTGCCTTCCAAAGGAAATGATTTCTTAAATGATTTTTATTGGAATAGTAGGTCCAACACATAAATCCAGAGATGTAATGAAGCTTCTCAAGATGGAAACAGAAAAAAATGAGTTAATATATTAGAACAGAGAAAGAGAACTATGTGGTATTCTTTTTTGAAATCCTGGTTAATGATCCTGAAGCAAAAAGAATGGTTTGGTCTGTTCACAGAATGGCTTGGTCTGTTCACAGAGCATCTCTATGGGCATTATCCCATTTGAAACCCAGAATAATGCAAGAGATTAATCAGGGAAGGTAACATAAGGCCAAAGAATTTACCAGGTATTTTGCCTGAGAACAAAACAGTAAGTGAATAAAAATAAATCAAATTTTACAGCATTTCCTATGTAGGCATCTAATACAACATTCATAATGATAAAGGTGAATTACATTCAGGTTGATTAATGTCCTGTCAAGCAAGAAGACTTGCCTTATTGTGCTTTTCTATTAAAAATATTGTTGTTGTTTAATAAAACTTTAAAATTGTATTCTTCATAATTTATGGACAGTGATTAAATATAAGAAGCCAAATGGAAGGGATAGAAACTATTGATCACTCTGTAACATTCCAAGATGAAGAGCTAGAACCAGCACGTGAGATCCATAAGGGATCTAGTTTCGTGGTCTCGTAAGGAACTTGGAAAGATAAATTCTCCCAGCCATTCTTCTATCTTGTCATTTGTTCAGCCAGGAAAATCCAGCTCTGTACATACAGATGAGGGTCTGTATGAGTTGGGGTCTGGTGGGGAGACAAAAACTGTAATGTGGTGGTCTTTGGCTGTGTGTCTGCTTGGCCAGGCTGCAGTCCCCAGTCATTCAATCCAACACCAATCTAGGTGTTGCCATGAAGGCATTTTGCAGCTGGTGATTGAAGTCCATAATCAGTTGACTTTAAGTAAGGGTGGTTAAATCCAGGTGGTCCTGATTCGGTTTGCTGCAAGGTCTTCAGAGCACAGCTGAGGTTTGAAAAAGAAATCCTGTCCTTGGATGGCAGCTTCAGTCATGCCCAGGGGTTCCAGACATTCATGCAAGCCAATTCCTTGTTTTATACAGAAACACCCACACACATATATACATATATATAATTCCTTGTTTATTAGGAATAATTCCTTGTTTAAATTCCTCTCTCTCTCTCTCTCTCTCTCTCTATATATATATATATATATATATATGAATTGTTATATATACAAATTTTTATATATAGTTTTATTTTCTATAAATATTTATTTTATATATTATTTATATATATTTTATATATAAAAATATTTATCTAATCTCCTGCTCGTTCTACTTTGGTTGAACCTGAACTCACATACCAGTTATTTGAACAGTGAGAATTTAATACAAATAACTGCTAAGTCGGTGAAAAAAATTGTTAACTGGGTAACTGGAAGGATAAAAAAGAATGCTGAGATATCACAGAGTTAGCAAGAGAGGAGACAGATACCATCTCTAGTGCTCAGGGCACAAAGAAAAGCATGATGCTGGAATTATTACATTTGAGAAATTTAGAGGACTGAGCCCCTGGCCCTGGGAGGCAGTGCTAGCTGACTGGTGCTGGTGTCTCTGAGTAGGCATTGTAAGGCTGGTTTGGAGAAGAGGGGAAGACTGTAAATTGGCTTCTGCGGCTGCTATAGAAAGGCGCTGCCTGAGGGCAGAAGCAAGGGACAGGGTGATGCTGACAGGAACCGCCCCAGACAGGTAGGAAGCAAACAGGAAGGGGCGTGTCCACTCTTTCTCCCAGAGTCTTGCGATCTCCTTCTGGTGTTCCCTATATTTTGACAAAGCAAAAATGTGGTTGGCATTGGATTCAAACATTCAAAAAGATAAAGTTAAATTAGATCGAGTGATGAATTTCCTATCAATCAAGAAGACTTGACTTCATGCACTGTTCTGTCCAAGCAGGTAAGTTTGGCACTGAGAGAAAATGGCTTATTAAATGGAATGCGATGTATATATTGCTCAGAATATATATATGTGAAAAAAGTTATGTTTTCCCAAAGAAGAACCAAGAAAAGCATGTGAGTGGACACATCTGCAGCATTATCACTTCTTAGGTCTCTACTTTCTTAAATATAGTGAAATCAAAATTATCTACCACTACAGTTTATCCTTTAAAGATCAGCAATTTAAATCCTCTTCTGCTTAAAAACTCACTTCATATTCGAGTCCTTATAAATTGCCTCTATCGGTCCATTGAAAAGTCAGCAAGAGTCACACCAATTACCCAAACACCTGTAAAAATACTCAGCCAAACTAATTACATTCTTTGACTTGGGTCAGAAGTGGAGACAGTGTAGGAGTATACACCAGCTCCTAGGGGGTCTGTGCAATGTTTCAGCTGTGAGCAGAAAGTGCTGCAGGAATAGAAAGTGACATGATAAAGTGGTAAAAATTAGGAGGTGAGAAATGGCCAGATTTGGAGACCAACTTGGGCTAAAGAATGAAGAAAGAGGGAAATATGGATTAATCACCCTGAGGTGGTTGCAGGCAGAGGCCAATAACAACACAGCAGCCCCTCACGCGGCGTGGCTCACAGATGTTCATTGCACCCACCCTCCTGCATGCCTTCCTTTCGTGTCCTAGACATCAACCTTAAGTGTTTTGAAAATGCCTATAACTTGTTCATGTGCCTATAACTTCTCACAGGTTCTGCCTTCTGCCTGGGATGTCTTTCTTTCCTTATCTATGAATGACTTACTTCAACTTCCAGTCTCACTTCTCAGTAACACCTTCTCTGACCCAGGGCCACAGCACTGCCATGACCCAGGAGTGTAATACAACCTTCGTTTTACGTAAGTGTTTTCCCTTGGAGTTACGCAACATGGCAGCCTCCCTCTGACCTCCTCCAGGCACCAGTCATCCTGCTCCCTCTTCCTCTCTGCCTTCCTTTCCCTTCCATCCTCTTCCCCTCCCTCCCTCTTTCCTTCTTCCCTCCTTCCCTCATTCCCTTCCTCTCTCTGTCTCTATCTATCTTCATCATCATCATCATCATCTACATCATTATTAGTCACCTAGGGCTGCTGTAACAAAAAATAACAAAGCACAGACTGGGTGACTGAGACTATGGAAATTTATTTTCTCACAGTTCTGGAGGCTGGAAGACTAAGATCAAGGGGCTGTCGGGACTGGTTTCTGGTGAGGCCTCTATTCCTGCCATGTACACAGCCATCTTCTCCCTTTCTTCTTACATGACCTCTCCCTGGGTACACTCTGAAAAAGAGACATCTCTGGTGTCTCTTCCTCTTTTTTTTTTTAATTATTTTTAATCAAGTATAATTAACATACAGTGTTATGTTAGTTTCAGGTGCACAATATAATGATTCAACAATTAGATACCTTACTCACTGCTCATCACAATAAAGGTACTTTTAATCCCCTTCACCTATTTCACAACGCCCCCCCCACCCCCCGCACACCCACCTCCCCTCTGGTAACTACCAGTTCGTTCTCTATAGGTAAGATTTTGGTTTTTTTGTTTTTCTCGCCTTTCTTCATTTTGTTTTCTTAAATTCCACATCCTTTGTGATGTGAAATCATATGATATTTGTCTTTCTCTGACTGACTTATTTTGCTTAGCATTATGCCCTCTAGATCCACCCATGTTGTTGCAAATTGAAAGATTTCACTTTTTGAATGGTTGAGTAATATTCCATTATATGTTACACACCACTCCTTTACTTCATTCATCTATGGTTGAACACTTGGGTTGCTTCCATATCTTGGCTATTGTGAATAATGCTGCAATTAATGTAGGGGTGCATATATCTTTCCAAAGTAGTATTTTCATATTCTTTGGATAAATTCCCAATAGTGGAATTATATGACCATATACTATCCTATTTTTAATTTTTTGAAGAATCTATGTACTGTCTTCCACAGTGGCTTCACCAGCTTGTGTTTCCACCAACAATGCACAAGTGTTCCTTTTTATCCATATCTTCACTAACACTTATTGTTTCTTGTGTTTTTTATTTTAGTCATTCTGACAGGTGTGAGGGTATATCTCATTGTGATTTTGATTTGCATTTCCCTAATGATGAATGATGTTGAGCATCATTTCATGTCTATTGGCCATATGTATTTCTTCTTTGGAAAATATCTGTTCATGTCTTCTGCCCATTTTATTTTTTAATTTTTATTTTTTATTACATTTTTAAATTTTTTATAAACATATAATGTATTTTTATCCCCAGGGGTACAGGTCTGTGAATCGCCAGGTTTACACACTTCATAGCACTCACCATAGCATATACCCTCCCCAATGTCGATAATCCCACCCCCCTCTCTCAGCCCCCTCCGCCCAGCAACCCTCAGTTTGTTTTGTGAGATTAAGAGTCACTTATGGTTTGTCACCCTCCCAATCCCATCTTGTTTCATTTATTCTTTTCCTACCCCCCAAACCCCTCACATTGCATCTCAACTTCCTCATATCAGGGAGATCATATGATAGTTGTCTTTCTCTAATTGACTTATTTTGCTAAGTATAATACCCTCTAGTTCTATCCACGTTGTCACAAATGGCAAGATTTCATTTCTTTTGATGGCTGCATAGTATTCCATTGTGTATATATACCACATCTTCTTTATCCACTCATCTCTTGATGGACAGCTAGGTTCTTTCCATAGTTTGGCTATTGTGGACATTGCTGCTATAAACATTCGGGTGCACGTGCCCCTTCGGATCACTATGTTTGTATCTTTGGGGTAAATACCCAGTAGTGCAATTGCTGGGTCATAGGGTAGTTCTATTTTCAACATTTTGAGGAACCTCCATGCTGTTTTCCAGAGTGGTTGCACCGGCTTGCATTCCCGCCAACAGTGTATCCTAGCCAGCATCTGTCATTTCCTGACTTGTTAATTTTAGCCATTCTGAATGGTGTGAGGTGATATCTCAGTGTGGTTTTGATTTGTATTTCCCTGATGCCGAGTGATATGGAGCACTTTTTCATGTGTCTGTTCGCCATCTGGATGTCTTCTTTGCAGAAATGTCTGTTCATGTCCTCTGCCCATTTCTTGATTGGATTATTTGTTCTTTGGGTGTTGAGTTTGCTAAGCTCTTTATAGATTTTGGATACTAGCCCTTTATCTGATATGTCGTTTACAAATATCTTCTCCCATTCTGTCAGTTGTCTTTTGGTTTTGTTAACTGTTTCCTTGGCTGTGCAAAAGCTTTTGATCTTGATGAAATCCCAATAGTTCATTTTTGCCCTTGCTTCCCTTGCCTTTGGCGATGTTCCTAGGAAGAAGTTGCTGAGGCTGAGGTCGAAGAGGTTGCTGCCTGTGTTCTCCTCAAGGATTTTGATGGATTCTTTTCTCACATTGAGGTTCTTCATCCATTTTTTAGTCTATTTTCGTGTGTGCTGTGAGGAAATGGTCCAATATCATTTTTCTGCATGTGGCTGTCCAATTTTCCCAACACCATTTATTGAAGAGGCTGTCTTTTTTCCACTGGACATTCTTTCCTGCTTTATTGAAGATTAGTTGACCACCGAGTTGAGGGTCTATTTCTGGGCTCTCTATTCTGTTCCATTCATCTATGTGTCTGCTTTTGTGCCAGTACCATACTGTCTTGATGATGAAAGCTTTGTAATAGAGCTTGAAGTCCGGAATTGTGATGCCACCGACTTTGGCTTTCTTTTTTTTTCCTTCTTTCTTTCTTTCTTTTTTTTTTTAAAGATTTTATTTATGTGTTTGACAGACAGAGATCATAAGTAGGCGGAGAGAGAGGAAGGTGGAAGCAGGCTCCGCCAAAGCAGAGAGCCTGATGCAGGGCTTGATCCCAGGACCCTGAGATCATGACCTGAGCTGAAGTCAGAGGCTTTAACCCACTGAGCCACCCAGGTGCCCCGGCTTTCTTTTTCAATATTCTGTTGGCTATTTGAGGTCTTTTCTGGTTCCATATAAATTTTAGGATTATTTGTTCCATTTCTTTGAAAAAAATGGATGGGATTTTGATAGGGATTGCATTAAATGTGTAGATTGCTTTAGGTAGCATAGATATTTTCACAATGTTTATTCTTCCAATCCAGGGGCATGGAACATTTTTCCATTTCCTTGTGTCTTCCTCAATTTCTTTCATGAGTACTTCATAGTTTTCTGAGTATAGATTCTTTGCTTCTTTGGTTAGGTTTATTCCTATGTATCTTATGGTTTTGGGTGCAACTATAAATGGGCTTGACTCCTTAATTTCTCTTTTTTCTTTCTTGTTGTTGATGTAGAGAAATGCAACTATTTCTGTGCATTTATTTTATATCCTGACACTTTACTGAATTCCTGTACAAGTTCTAGCAGTTTTGGAGTGGAGCCTTTTGGGTTTTCTACATAGAGTATCATATCATCTGCAAAGAGTGATAGTTTGACCTCTTCTTTGCCAATTTGGATGCTTTTAATTTCTTTTTGTTGTCTGAGTGCTGAGGCTAGGACTTCTAGTACTATGTTGAATAGCAGTGGTGATAATGGACATCCCTGCCATGTTCCTGACCTTAGTGGAAAAGCTTTCAGTTTTTCTCCATTGAGAATGATATTTGCAGTGGGTTTTTAGCTTTGATGATATTGAGGTATGTGCTCTCTATCCCTACACTTTGAAGAGTTTTGATCAGGAAGGGATGCTGTACTTTGTCACATGCTTTTTCAGCATCTATTGAGAGTATAATATGGTTCTTGTTCCTTCTTTTATTAATGTATTGTATCATATTGATTGATTTGTGGATGTTGAACCAACCTTGCAGCCCTGGAATAAATCCCACTTGGTCGTGATGAATAATCTTTTTAATATACTGTTGGATCCTATTAGCTAGTATTTTGGTGGGAATTTTTGCATCTGTGTTCATCAAGGATGTTGGTCTGTAGTTCTCTTTTTTGATGGGATCCTTGTCTGGTTTTGGGATCAAGGTGATGCTGGCCTCATAAAATGAGTTTGGAAGTTTTCCTTCTATTTCTATTTTTTGGAACAGTTTCAGGAGAATAGGAATTAGTTCTTCTTTAAATGTTTGGTAGAATTCCCCTGGGAAGCCATCTGGCCCTGGGCTTTTGTTTGTTTGGAGATTTTTGATAACTGTTTCAGTCTCCTTACTGGTTATGGGTCTGTTCATGTTTTCTATTTCTTCCTGGTTCAGTTGTGGTAGTTTATATGTCTCCAGAAATGCATCCATTTCTTCCAGATTGTCAAATTTATTGCCATAGAGTTGTTCATAATATGTTCTTATAATTGTTTGTATTTCTTTGCTGTTGGTTATGATTTCTCCTCTTTCATTCATGATTTTATTTATTTGAGTCCTTTCTCTTTTCTTTTTGGTAAGTCTGGCCAGTGGTTTATCAATCTTATTAATTCTTTCAAAGAACCAGCTCCTAGTTTCATTGATTTGTTCTATTGATTTTTTGGTTTTGATTTCATTGATTTCTGCTCTGATCTTTATGATTTCTCTTCTCCTGCTGGGTTTAGACTTTCTTTCTTGTTCTTTCTCGAGCTCCTTTAGTTGTAGTGTTAGGTTGGTATTTGAGACCTTTCTTGTTTCTTGAGAACAGCTTGTACTGCTATATATTTTCCTCTTAGGACTGCCTTTGCTGTGTCCCACAGATTTTGAATAGTTGTGTTTTCATTATCATTTGTTTCCATGATTTTTTTCAATTCTTCCTTAATTTCTTGCTTGACCCATTCATTATTTAGAAGGATGCTGTTTAGTCTCCATGTATTTGGGTTCTTTCCAAATTTCCTCTTGTGATTGAGTTCTAGCTTCAGAGCATTGTGGTCTGAAAATATGCAGGGAATGATCATTGGGATGATCCCAATCTTTTGATACCAGTTGAGACCTGATTTGTGACCCAGGATGTGATCTATTCTGGAGAATGTTCCATGTGCACTAGAGAAGAATGTGTATTCTGTTGCTTTGGGATTAAATGTTCTGAATATATCTGTGATGTGCATCTGGTCCAGTGTGTGTCTTTTGCTTGGATGATCTGTCCATTTCAGTGAGGGGAGTGTTAAAGTCCCCTACTATTATTGTCTTATTGTCAATGTACTTCTTTGATTTTGTTATTAATTTGTTTATATAGTTGGCTGCTCCCATGTTAGGGGCATAGATATTTAAAATTGTTAGATCTTCTTGTTGTACAGACCCTTTGAATATGATATAGTGTCCTTCCTCATCTCTTGTTATAGTCTTTGGCTTAAAATCTAGTTCATCTGATATAAGGATTGCCACCCCAGCCTTCTTCTGATGCCAATTTTCCATTAGCATGGTAAATTGTTTTCCACCCCCTGACTTTAGATTTGGAGGTGTCTTTTCATCCCAAATGAGTTTCTTGTAGGCAGTATATTGATGGGTTTTGTTTTTTTATCCATTCTGATACCCTGTGTCTTTTGATTGGGGCATTTAGCCCATTAAAATTCAGGGTAACTATTGATAGATATGAGTTTAGTGCCATTGTATTGCCTGTAAGGTGACTGTTACTGTGTATTGTCTGTTCCTTTCTGATCTACTACTTTTAGGGTCTCTTTTTGCTTAGAGGACCCCTTTCAATGTTTCCTGTAGAGCTGGTTTGGTAGTTGCAAATTCTTTCAGTTTTTGTTTGTCCTGGAAGCTTTTTATCTCTCCTTCTATTTTCAATGATAGCCTAACTGGATATAGTATTCCTGGCTGCATGTTTTTCTCATTTAGTGCTCTGAATATATCATGCCAGTTCTTTCTGGCCTGCCAGGTTTCTGTGGATAAGTCTGCTGCCAATCTAATATTTTTACCATTGTATGTTACAGACTTCTTTTCCCGGGCTGCTTTCAGGATTTTCTCTTTGTTGCTAAGACTTGTAAATTTTATTATTAGGTGACATGGTGTGGACCTATTCTAATTGATTTTGAGGGGGGATATCTATACCTCCTGGATTTCGATGCTTGTTCTTTTTGCCATATTAGGGAAATTCTCTACAATAATTCTTTCCGATATACCTTCTGCTCCCCTCTCTCTTTCTTCTTCTTCTGGAATCTCAATTATTCTAATGTTGTTTCGTCTTATGGTGTCACTTATCTCTTGAATTCTCCCCTTGTGGTCCAGAATTTGTTTGTCTCTCATTTGCTCAGCTTCTTTATTCTCTGTCATTTGGTCTTCTATATCACTAATTCTTTCTTCTGCCTCATTTATCCTAGCAGTAAGAGCCTCCATTTTTTATTGCACCTCATTAATAGCTTTTTTGATTTTAACTTGGTTAGATTTTAGTTCTTTTATTTCTCCAGAAAGGGCTTTTATCTCTCCAGAAAGGGTTTCTCTAATATCTTCCATGCCTTTTTTTGAGCCTGGCTAGAATCTTGAGAATTGTTATTCTGAACACTAGATCTGACATATTACCAATGTCCATATTGACTAGGGCCCTAGCCTTTGGTATTGCCTCTTGTTCTTTTTTTTGTGGTGAGTTTTTCCACCTTGTCATTTTGTCCAGATAAGAATATATGAAGAAGCAAATAAAGTACTAAAAGGGTGGGAAAGACCCTAGGAAAATGCGCTTTAACCAAATCAGAAGAGACCCCAAATCATGGAGGGGAGAAAGGGGATAAAAAGATGTTCAGAAAAAAAAAAAGAAAAAAATAAGAAAACAAATTTAAAAAAATATAAAAAAGAAAAAATATATATATTATACTGGTGACTAGAACAGGGTCACCCACTTAATTTGGGGAGTATTTTGGTTTCTTAGAAGAAAGTGTCTCCCAAAATTTTAAAGAATGAAAAACATATATAAGGGTAAACACAATGAAGGGATGGAATATGCTTATAAAGATGAAAAAAAATTTTTGTCTTTTTAATTTCTAAAAAAGGTGTTGATAAAGTAAATTGGTTGGGAGAATAAAGAAAAAGAAAGTGGAGAGATTTTGCTTGGGCTTGTAACTAGAACAAGGCCGGAGCTAGATTTAGGGCATATTTTGATCTATTAGGAGGAGTTGTACCCCAAATTTTTTAGAAGAAAAAATCCTAAAGTTAGATACAATGAAGGATAAAATATGACTATAATAATGAAGGTTCAAAAGATTATTTTTTAATGAAATTTATTGTTAAGATAAACTAGTTAAAAAACGTTAAAAGAGGAAAGGGTAAAACTTAAAAAATTAGTAGAAAAAAATAAAATTAAAAAATATTAAATTAACTGCAAGAATAAGGAATCATGGGGATAAAGCCATGAATTCCATGCTTTGCTTTCTCCTTCTCTGGGATTCTGCTGTTCTCCTTGGTATATGAACTTAGTCTTGGCTGGACTTCTTGTTGATCTTCTGGGGGAGGGGCCTGTTGTAGTGATTCTCAAGTGTCTTTGCCCCAGGCAGAATTACATCGCCCTTAGCAGGGACCTGGCTAAGTAATCCGCTTGCATTCGCTTTTGGGAGCTTTTGTTCCCTGAATGCTTTCTGTAGAGTTTCGAAGAACAGGAATGAAAATGTCAGCTTCCCAATCTCTGGCCCAGAGGAGCTGAGAGCTTGGGGCCCGACTCCTCAGTGTGCCCTCAGAGACAAGCGCTTAATCACTCCTGTGTCCCTGGCCTCTGGCTGCGCTCTGAGCTCATCCAGCCTGCTACCGGTTCAAGGTAACCCTGAGCTCGAGAGCTCACTCCTCGGCTCTGTCTCTGTAGCTGGCTTCCCCACTCTAATACCTGCAAGCTCTGCGACCCTCAGACACTCCTGATACTTCTGTGACCCCATGGGACCTGGGGCCACACTGACCCCACGTGGGATTCACCCCAGTTTAGCCTCTGGAGCAATGTCCCTCAGTGGAGCAGACTTTTAAAAGTCCTGATTTTGTGCTCTGTTGCTCTGCCCCTTGCCAGGAGTTGGCCCCTTCCCCTGTGGTCTACCTTCCTGTCACTTGGATTCACTTCTCCGCCAGTCCTACCTTTCAGAAAGTGGTCAATTTTCTGTTTCTAGAATTGTTGCTGCTCTTCTTTTCGATCTCCTGTTGGATTTGTAGATGTCCGCGGGTGGGGGGGGGGTGGTAAGATGGCGGGGAAGTAGGAGGAGGCGCCTTTTCAACCTGTACCCTAAAGTGAGCTGATTACCTACTAAAGAACTCCGATCACCCATGAAATCAGCCTGAGATCATAATCATACACGTTTGGATCTCTACAGGGGCAGAAGATACCAGTGGGCAGGTAAAGCGGAGTGGGAACCGCGGACTGATATCGGAAGATAAACAAAAGGGGGAGGGAGCCACCAGAGGCGACTGGTTGGAAAGTAATACCCCAATATGAGCGAGAGTGCCCTGTGTCTGGGGACCAGCATTAAGTTGGAGACTGGTTGAAAGCACTCCAAAAGAGCAAAGGATCACGGGGGGAAATTGTGGGAATTGGGGCGGCTAGGGACAGGAGCTTAAGTCCTTGGCCCCAGGAGAGCCTCCCCTGGTGGTGAGCAAGAGAGAGTGTGGCGGAGAAACCAGCTCTTGGTTCCCAAGCTGCCAGCGCACCCAAGAATGTGTGGGTTCTGGCTCCTGTGAGGGGATGGGAGCCACGCCAGACGGCAGAACACGCGAACCCTGCTACAAAGCCTGAGATACACGCACACGTCCCTCATACTCCCCTGAGGGAGTTACAAAGGCCCGGCCGGCTCTCTTTGACCCGCACCATTGTTTCAGAGCCTAAGACTGCGCGTCCCAGTCTCTCCCTGACAGAGGTGCGCAAAACCCCAGCCTGGTGCTTTTGGACCTGCGCCCCATTCTCAGTGCCTGAGATGCACGCACGACCTATAGCCGCCTTTGAAAGAGATGCACGCAAGCGAGGCACTCTTAGACCCAGAAAGACCAGGCATTCCCAGCCCAGGCCAGCGGAAAAATCTCAGTGTGCGATCGCTGCTTGGAACCTCTTTGGCGGTCTGGAGCTTCCAGACTGCCGCCGCTGCCGTGGTTTTGGGTACAAGCAAAAGATCCTGCGTCCCCAGGGACCATGACTCTGAACCTGCTCTGCCAGCGGCAAAGGAGGAACTCATCTGGGCTCTGCAGCCATACTGAGGCTTCTCTCTGAGAGGAACATCAGGGTGCAGTCTGCTTTCTTCTAAGGCTACAAAAACCATCAAAATCGGTCAAGGGATTTGTAGATGTTCGCAATGGATTGATAAGCTATCTAGCTGATCCGCTACCTGATGTAGTCTCAGCCTGCTACTTCAGCATCTTGACTCTTCCTCGTCTCTTCCTGTTCTGAAGAAAGATATAAGCCCTATCAGATTAGAGCCCCATCTTTATGACCTCATTTAACCTTAATTACTTCCCTACATGCCTTATCTCCAAATACAATCAACTCAGAGGTTAGGACATGAACATATGAATTCTGAGGAACACGAAACTGTAACACTAACCATCTCTATTGGAGCCTTTGCCATTTCATGCGTGTTTACCCCTTGAGCCTGATTATACCAGGTATACTGTTTGTCCTTAATTGAAAGGTTGGCACAGCTCCCACAGAAAGCACATTTTGGAGAATTAGCTGACTGGGGTAGAAGATAATAAATTCAACCTTAGGTGTATAGATTTTATGATGATGGTAGGACAGTGTCTAAATGAGGAATTGGAAGGAGGAACTGAAGCCCAGTGTTAACAAGTGAAATTGGAGATGGGCTTGAGGAAGTTCAGAATCAGAAGTCAGCCTAACCATTGGCACACTGATGCAATCAAAACAACAGATTTGACCACCTTCTTTTATTGTAGTTCATATCATTGTTTCAGCTTTCAGGTCTCGAGCTCTACACTAAACCTAAGTCTTTCATCTAACAAGGGCGGTGTGCAGGGGAATGATGTGGGCTCAGTGGGATTCATTTTCCATTAGCAGTGTTTTTCTTCATAAAAATTCAAACTTAATTCCACACTGCTTTTCACAAGAGTACCATGTCAGTGAGTCAACATGCCTTCCCATGGGATTCTCAGCTCCCCCAACATGTCAACCTGTCTCATGAAAATGCCTCATTAATTTTATAAGATAGGATGGTTTATTAAATTGCTTTTTAAGCCTATTAGGAAAGAGTAGATTTTATTGTGGCGGGGGGGGGGATCCCTCCAGGTTTGACATTCCACACTTTCTTTCCAATTAGTGGTTAATGAAGATTTAAATTCTATTCAGTCATCCCTACCTAGTCTTGCACAATGATAAATCCTTCAAGTGGATAGGCTGCAATAGGTTAGAATGGAGAAAAAAGGAATACCATCTTACACTGTTTGTTCCATGATATTCAATTACATTCATTCATGTAAAACTGGATATAACTGTTAGGTAATAGATAGACTTGTTTTACATTAGGCATTTAGGATTTGCCTTTTTGAGAATTAGCATAAACATGTAATTTCAGAGTGTTCACAAGGGAATAGTTGTGTATTACTGAGTATTTGCAGAATGACAAATGACTTGGAAGGAAAAAGGAGAACAGCAGCATATTGAATAAATAACAGAATTTGAAAAGATATTTCCATTAAACACTAATGTGAATATTATCCCAATGCCTAAATTTCATCTCCCATTTTCACTTTTATATAGTCTTACTATATTTTATTCTTATGATAAGAAAGGACACTTGAAAAACCATGGTTCATAGAAGATGTTATCATCCCAACACATTGTCTTCTGGTGATGTTCATGAATCTCCATTTTACTTTTTAGAGAGTTTATGTTAGGTCCCATGCAAATGGCATTCTATATTATAACATTTAAGATTCATCTTTCTCTCTATAGGCATCTACCTTCTAACTGAAATTTTTTATAGGAGTTTTCATGAGTCGTTTCATAAAATTATTATTTCTGAATTCTTAATCTCATTCTGTTTGCCATTTATTGTCATAGGAAGACAGTAAAGCTTTGAATCATGGTTTGCAATATATATCATTATATAGCAAACATAACAAGAAGACTATAGCAAACAGAATGGTATCAAGAATATTAATCAAATTATGATATTTTTCACTTGGGCTTAATAGGACAGCTGTCCAAAATGTATACTGGGATTTTTAGGATTTTGTATGAGGTCTAAGCTAACCTCATGAGAACGGACTGCATCATACACAATAGATCATCTTTAAGAAAGTGACATCACTTTATTTTTTTCTTTTAAAAATTTTATTTATTTATTTGAGAGAAAGAGAAAGAGAGGAAGCATGAATGGGGAAAGGGCAGAGGGAGAGGGAGAAGCAGACTCCACACTAAGTATGGAGCCCAATGCAAGGGCTTGATCCCAGGACCCCGAGATCATGGCCTGAACTGAGGGCAGACACTTAACTGACTGAGTCACCCAGGTGTCCCAAAAGTCAAATTACTTTAGACATATTTGGTTTTAGTAAGTATTACTTTTTTAATTTTTTTATATCTCTGGACAAAACCACAAATGTGGAAGAATTTCCAGTGTTTTAGAGGGCATATATACTGGGATGCCTGGGTGGCTCAGTTGATTGGGTGTCTGCCTTTGGCTGGAGTCATGGTCCCATGGTCCTCGGAACCAGTCCCACATTGGGCTCCTTGTTCGGTGGGGAGCCCGCTCTTCTGCCTTCTCTGTGTGCTGCTCTCCCCGCTTGTGCTCTACCTCTCTCTGACAAATAAATAAAAAATAAATAAAATTTTTTTTAAAAAAGAGGATAGGCATACCACTATTGGCCACAAATACCATGCACCAATATCATATAATAACAGAAGAAAGACTTTAAAAAAATATTTAAAACCAAGCCTACAAGCTACTGATAGGGATTTCTATCAGTAAACTGCTTTTGGAGATGCCTGGGTGGCTCAGTTGGTTAAGCGACTGCCTTCAGCTCAGGTCATGATCCCAGCGTTCTGGGATCGTGCCCTACATTGGGCTCCTTGCTCAGCAGGGAGCCTGTTTCTCCCTCTGCCTCTGCCTGCCACTCTTGTCTACCTGTCCTCACTCTCTCTGACAAATAAATAAATAAAATCTTAAAAAAAAAAAAGAGTAAACTGCTTTTGATTACAAGGCTTAGATTCTTTAGAATATTGATTTCTAAATGCCCACCCACAGACCCATTTGGTTTCACAGGGCTTCCATTAGTCTGTGGTAGAATGAATCATCTATGGGCAACACAATACTTTTATCATAGAATTAAATATATCTTACTGGAAAGAAAGTTCTTCTAATTCAAATACATTTCTTTAAAAAGTTTTGATGTTAAAATGGTTTTTGTATTATAAAATGCCGATAAATATGGTATTTTTTTTTAATGATTTGTTTTTTAAAGGAAAGAAACTGGCACCCTTACCTCCATCCACCATTTTATATGAATTTGTACTTAGCTCTAGAACCTGAAAGTTTGGAAGCTGCTTAGTGCAGGGATCCCTAACGAACCTTTTGAGATCCTCTATTCCCTTTGTCCTCTACTGTGGCAGCCACTTCCCAGTATAGGTTCAGGCCACCATGATCTACAGAATCTTGCAAACAATAGGAAAGACCCTTGTCCAAGCAACAGGTTGCTTCCTTCTAGGCATTATACCTGCAATTCTGCCACTAGCGTGGGCCATCAACAACCAGCCTGTTATCCAGAGTAGTAGCCCAGTGTCAGAGATGACCTTGTCAAGAGGTTGTGAGAGAAGGAATCTACTTCTGTTTACCTCCACAGGCAAGGATAAAGTTATCTTATCTCATTGCTTCATTGAATCCTCACATCCCATTTACAGAAAAACATAACCGGATTCAGAAAGATTTGTGGTTTGTTTATGGTCTCATAGCAAGTGGCAGACTTAGAAATCACAAATCTCTGACTTTTCCGAGTATCAAGTGACAGCTTTGCAAAGAAGAATCTTTGAGGCAAGATTTGAAAATTATCTGCTGAGGCGTCCAGACTGCAAACAACTGAAGTAAATTTTATGGGGGTTGTGAGAATGAGGCACCTGAAAGTATAACAATTATTTGTGAAATATGGCTCTCATGTAATATTTCATGAAATGATCCCAGTGTTTATCCAGGCCCTGAAATGTTCTGCAATCATTGGCAACTTGTTATTCTGCTGGAGATAAAACACATTCTAGTCTCTCTACTTAGTTCCACACAGTTAAATGACTCCTTCAGTTCACAGCTATTTTTTAATTAAAGGAAATGCGGCTCCCCTCTGGCTATGCTTCTCAACACTGAGAAAAGTCATGTAACAGAACCAAGGCAAGATCACCCCCCACAACCAAAAGCTTTGTGACAGCACATCTTCCTAAGGATATTGTGTTTGGCAGTTCTGTGGCTAATGGACTTGGTCTGGTTTTTCCAAGAGAGAAGGTTTAGATGATTTGTAAGTTTTTTTCTAAATGAAAGAGCAGTTGGGGAACACAGGTGAGTAGGTAGAGTATGTTCAAGCCGTCCCTCACTCCATCCTGAAACACTGCACTGGGCAAAGAACATGGTTTGAGCCCAGTTTGTCAAAAGGTTCACACCTGAAGGCTAATTTAGAACAAGATTTTTTTTTTTTAAAGATTTTATTTATTTATTTGACAGAGAGAGAGAGATCACAAGTAGGCAGAGAGGCAGACAGAGAGGGAGGGGGAAGCGGGCTCCCCGCTGAGCAGAGATCCTGATGCAGGCCTGGATCCCAGGACCCTGAGATCATGACCTGAGCTGAAAGCAGAGGCTTTAACCCACTGAGCCACCCAGATGCCCCTTAGAACAAGATTTGGAGCTGTTCATTTACTTCCTGCTGCTTTCTTCAACACTCTTAGTTTTCTTTTCTCTTGCAAAATATTCCAGACATTATTAATTTGTGGTTGTAAAATCTAAGGACTGCTATTACACTGTTGGCCATTACACTTCAAACCCAAACAGGCCTTTATAGACATCATTGCTATTCTCAGCAAAACTAGTCTGTCTGGATTTTATCTAGGTTGCAGGTATCTGCAAAAATCAGCCTTAAGAATAAGTCCTTTTATTTAGATTTATAGCTTTTCCTGGTGCATTTCTTTTACTTCCCTTGCCCTAGGGGGACGCTTAATGAGCAACAAGCCTGGTGTTGCTGCTAAGCCCTGGTGAGTCGGCCCTTTGGGAGACCTGAAGTTTGACATTTTGTTTTGACTTTGAATCTGAAAACCAGAAAGAGGGGAACCATGTAGGTGTTGCGGGAAATAGTATGTGGGAAGTGGCTACCAGAGGGGCCAAGGTCAGTCTCCGTTTGGATTAGTCAGTTTATTTCAATGAGCAGACCTATAACACGAGATGAGTGTGTGAGACTATCTGGAGGAATGAAAAGCTGGGATGAAGAGCTTTAAATACTGCTGGCCGTGCAAACTGGTCTTTCTGGGGGAAAGGGGAAATGAGGTAGTTAAAAGGGAGTTGCTGACTGCTGCAGAACCCTAAACCGTTAAAATGCTCTACGGTGTCACTGCTGCAACCCTAGAGGGCCCTGGGAGCTAGAGAGCCACAGAAGGACGAAGAAGAAAAAGTGTTTTATACTCGAGGAAACTGGGGGTCCCCCTGCTCTCACTTGGGAAGTGAATATTGTAATAAGACCCTATAAGCCACTTTGTGAGTCAGGCTCCTCTCTCCCAGTCTTGCCTTGTGTAGCCCCTGACAGCTGGATGATCCAGAGTAGCATGACGTGTCCCTGTTCGTGGACCAGTCCTGAGAGAGTGGAGGACATGTGGCAGGAATCCCCACAGTCCCTGTGTATGGGATGTGCAATTGATTCGGACTCCTTGATGTTGCCTTCCGTACTCTGTACTCTGCCCAGCTGTACTGCCTGGTGCTCTAGTCTCTTTGGAAAAGGAGAGCCCTCTACCCCCCAACCTGTTTGACTTGTGTCTTTGTGCACTGACCTACTTCTGTTGACCAGGGGAAGGGGACAAAGAGAAGAATTTGTCTCTTTCCTACCTCCTCCCAACTAGTCGGGGTCCTAGCCCATAGGAACAATCAATCTTTCACAGTGGTATCCATCCCTGACGCCAGTCTTGCCTTCCAAAGCTGGACCTTACCTCGAAATATGAGAAACAGGATACCAAAGTGGCTAATAAGGTAGGTCACGGCAGCAGGCTGCCTGGGTTCTAATCCCCAGCTCCATCATCTACTAAAATCATGAATTAGGACAACTTATTCAACCTATCTGGATTTCAGTTTTCATATCAGGAAAATGAAAGTCATATTATACTTAGTTCTTTGAGTTGGTATGAAATTTAAATGAGAACATATTAAATTCTTGGGGACACCAAGCTACTATTATTGATGACTTACTATTCCCATACTCAGTATGTCTGATCAAGTGCCCCATTTTGAATTCTGTGATTATTTGGAGTGGCATACACCTAAAAAGCACAGCAAGTATCATATCACTATACTACCCCACTATTTTTTCAGGCCCACAGGGAAATTACTAGAGATAATAGTAATTTGGGGAAGAAATGCTTAAACTTTTTTTTTTTTTTAATTTTCAAGTGATCTTTTAGAAAGTTTGAAATAACATTAGACATGAAAAGTAAAAAGACTATTATAAAGAAATACCAACATACTCTTTATCCAGAGGTCCTTTTAAGTTTGGCCAATGGCCCAGTCATGCCTTTTATCGTAAGAGTACAATTCCAGGACCTCTTACTGTACCCAGTTGCCATGTCTCTCTAGGCTCCTTCAATCTGGGGCAAGGCTTTAGTCACTCCTTGACCTTCATGACCTTGACATTTCTGAAGTTGAGCATTCATTTTGTAGAGTTTTCCTCAATGTGGATTCGTCTAACATTTCCTGCACATTATGCATTTTTGGCAAGAATACTGCAGAAGGGAGGTGGTGGTTTCATTATATTCTATTAGGTGGCACATGATGCTAATTTGTTCCATTACTGATAGTGCTAATTTGATTACTTGATTAATATTATGTCTGCCAGGACTCTCCTCTGGAACATTACTTTGGAATTACTGACTTTTTTTGTTGTTGTTGTTGTTGTTGTTTTTTGTGGAGATACTTTGGTTTCATGCAAATATCCCATTCTTCAGCTCACGTTCACCTCTAGATGCAGCATGTATTGAATTTATTATTGCTAAATGGGTATTTCAAATTGCAACACTTTTCCTACATTTATTTTTTGATATTCTATTCTTTAGAATAGATCTACCTATTTTTATTAGTTCAGTGGTTTGTAACCCATCCATATGATTATTTTGATGCTGAAATTTTCTCATATTTGGACAGGAGGAACCCCTCCAGTTAGATATGTCTTCCAACCTGTTTTGGCATAAAAAGATGTTCCAAGCTCATTCTCTACTTTCCTTGACCCTGATTTGGATAAGCTACTTGGTTCTTTTAGTGAAGAATAGTATGTAGAAATCAGGGCCTGCTTGCAAGTTTGGTTCATTGATACTGAGGCCTCAAAGTTTGGCTTGCCTTTTATTTACATTTTCTACTAAACCTCTTATTCCATTCTACACCGCAGAGTTGATGAGCCATTGGAATCTTCTCCTGTTCCGTATTTGTATTCACTTCTTCATCAGTGAGAAACCAAGCCCCATCATCCTCAGCATATTTTCTTATTTGCTCAACCCCTTATGTAGGCAATTTCCTAGCTTATAAAGCTCCCTAACCCCAATGCTAATACTCCATCCTTGCACAGCCACCATTACAGGACCTTCCTGATGTCAAGGAAAGAAAGAAAGGGGAGAAAGAGGAAAAGAGCATTAACAGAATTGTCTGAGGTTGGTTATAGCTTCAATGGATGCTTATATTACTTAAAATATTCCTAAAATTACCATTGGGTTTTACTTTTGTTGATCCTTCTGCACCTATGAAATTGCTCTGGTTTCATTTTTTGGTTATTATTTGGTTCCTTTCACATCCTTTGTCATAAGCAGTTTCTTATCCACTGAAAGTAGTAATGGAAGGGATAGATAATCAGTATGGTCAGTAATGCACACAAACCTTGGACCTTTCATTTTGTCAGGATAATATAGTACTATGATTGACAGCACTAATAAAATCCCATGGGTGTGTGTGTGTGTGTGTGTGTGCGTGCATGTGTGTGTGTGTCTGGGGAGGGAGGCAGGGAGCAGTTTGCCATAGGAATGGGGAAGTTTATTTCCAAAAGAAGGAAGGAAAAATTGTGTATCCTCTTTTCAATCTGCATCTCTCTTCTGATTCATCGTGATGGTCCCCAAACTCATCTCTTTACCTTTGATCATCTCCAAACTTAGGTTTTTTAGTGGAGACCATGCGTTGTTCTTCATCAACCTGATGTCTCTTTATCCTCTACCACTCTGGGTCCAGTTTTTCCAGGTGGTATCTCCATTGTATTGCAATAACAATAATTTGAATTTTGTCATTATCAAGAAACTCTGAGGTTCTCTGCAGCAGGAATCATTTGATCTGTCTTTAATCCCAAGTCTGAAAGTACTGCAAATTTAGTAAGTACACAATAAACATTTGCTAAATGGATAAATTAACAGATATATGAGATCTACTTAAGGAAGCTAGTATTAGATATTGTCATCTCTTCTTTTACAAGTAAGCTTTTACAGTTGATTATTTTGGAGAATTTCAGGAGTCTGCATTTTTAACAAGAGTCCCCAAGCGATTCTATTCAGGTCACACTTTAAGAAAAATTGAGATTTGCTTTCATGTTCCTGATTTCAAGTTTAAAAGGAGAATTTCATTCTTCAGGGTCAATATTAGAGTAATTTTTTTTTTATCATTACAGACATTATGATTATGTGTTTTATAAGGAGTTGAGATGCAACCCTAATTGCCTATTGACCTTCCAGGATGCAGCTTAACATTGCTTTATTTTTTTTCTACAGTATCATGTGTGCCACTTAAATATTTATTTACATTCCTTCAAATAACTCTTTACTATCTATGCACTTAGTGGCTGAATCTAAAATGAAACTTCCTGTTTCTAAGAAATATGGACATACAGTTACTCTTGATACATCAAATGCAATAGGCAACTTTTTAAGATTATAAAATTATTAATGCATGAGCACAAATGCAGTGGGCTCAAAAGTATATTGACATCTAGAGAACATTTATAGATAACCTGCTCTGAGATACTATGCACAGGACTAGGTAAGTGGCAAACAGCTTTCGCTATCATGGCATATCTTTCTTTCCCAAGTACGCAGGCTGATATTAATAGATTTTTATCATTTTCTGAATGGCTGGATTGCTTTGTATATTTTCTCACTGAATAATCCCATAGGGAAAACAAAGAATTATTCCCACTTATATCTACTTTTGTTCAACAAAAACCAGAGAGTTGTGAAAGATATATGTGAATTGCATATTCTCTTTGCCTAATAAGATCTACAAGTGTTTGTGTTTTAGGAAAAATAATAAGAAAAAGCTAGCCTGTTCATGTCTGTTATGTCTGCAGATGTGAGCATGTCAGTTGTCTTCATACAGAGAAGAATCTGTACTTTCTCCTGTGGGAGCCTGCACTCTGGATAGAGAGTGGAAGTCTTCAGTGACAAGCTTTAACCCCAGGTCAGATCAGCAGGGCACTTGGCTTATTGCCACACTACTTAAAGAGGCTGAAGCAGGGAGGTCAGAGACATGGTCCACTACTCCAAAGCCCCAGGACCAGACTCTGGGTCTCTCACCAAATCAGTTAATATGGCCTTGGTCCTAGGACCCTGGGATCATGACCTGAGCCGAAGGCAGAGGCTTTAACCCACTGAGCCACCCAGGCGCCCCCCAAGTACTCTTTCATACTTGAATATACCTATTCAACCATGACAAACCAGCAAGGCTGGTAGTCAATGAAGGTAAGAGAAAAAGCCTAGCCTATGTTAGTCTTAACTCTGCTAACTTGTTTTCCACAGATCAGGCAGGCTATGCCACTGGCATTCCTCAGAGGAATTAGCAATATAGTTGCCACTTAATTACAGTATTCTACCATAGATCAATTTTTACTTCAGAGAATGATGTTGGGAAAAGTGCCTAAGGAGTTTTATTTCTCTCTACATATATAGAGAGTTTCTTTCTGCTATCTTAAAAAAAAAAAAAAAAACCAAAAACAAACATTTCACAGAAAAGATAGACTAAGGCTCTTTGACTGTATCAGAAAAGCCAGAGCTGTCAAAGCTTCCTTAAATTTATATCTCTAGAAATGGGAACATTCACAGTATAACAGGACTGGGAGAAATTTATAGGAAGCTGCTCCTTCCCGTGAAAGAGAGAGAGAAAAAATGCTTAATGAACCAGGAAAGGAAAGACAGGCATGAGTTCTTAAAGTAAAGGAGGCAGTGAGTTTTTTCTTCCTCTTACCTCAAATTCCAGATCATATTATTGCCCAGAATGCATCAAAATCAATTAAGAGACCACCCCTCACAGCAGATTTGGGTAAGATTTAATTAATGAAAGGAAGTATAGTTAAAGTCAGCCCCATCACTAACTTGTTCTGTAGTCTTGGGAGATTTCCTAATATCCCCATCTGTGAAAGGCAAATTTGTTATAAATATTAAAGAAAAGAATGTATATAAAGCTTAAACTCTTAGACATTTACTTTTTGGTTGATTGTTTTTTAGTAGAAATAAATATATTAACTTTTAAAAATTGAATTTGACATATAACATTATGTATGCTTAAGGTGTATGTGTTAATTTGATACATTTATATATTTAACATTTTTGCCATTGTTGCAATAGCTAGTGCCTCTATCACATCACATAATTATCATTTTTTTTTAAAGATTTTATTTATTTATTTGACAGAGAGAGATCACAAGTAGGCAGAGAGGCAGGCAGAGAGAGAGAGGAGGAAGCAGGCTCCCTGCTGAGCAGAGAGCCCGATGTGGGACTCGATCCCGGGACCCCGAGATCATGACCTGAGCCGAAGGCAGCGGCTTAACCCACTGAGCCACCCAGGCGCCCCAATCATTTCTCATTTTAATGACCTCTTTTAATGTTTAGGCTTAGTGATTATTAGGCTTAGTGATTATTAGGCTTAGTGATTATTAAACTATATAATAATAACTATATTATTAAACTAAATATAGTTTAATAATCACTTAGTTTTACAAAGCAAAGCTATGCTTTCGGTACATGTTGGTAAAGACATGTAAAGAAATTAATATTTATGGGGCACCTGGATGGCTCAGTTGTTAAATGTCTGCCTTCTGCTCAGGTCATGATCTCAGTCCTGGGATGGAGCCCCACATTGGGCTCTATGCTCGGCAGGAAGCCTGCTTGCTTCTCATTCTCTCACTCCCCCTTCTTGTGTTCCCACTCTCTCTTTCCATCAAATATATAAATAAAAGCTTAAAAAATTTAAAAAATTTAAAAAGAAATTAATATTTACTAAATGTCCTCAATATCTACTACATTTCCATATGGTAGATGGTAAAATTTTCATCCAAAGTGAAAAAAAAAAAATAGGCCCAGGGAAGTTAAATAGTGTTTTTAATATATCAATAATTTTCTAAGCTTTTCAATTATAAGAACCTTTTTGAAGATATAAGAATATCACAGACCATTTCATAATAGTGATAAGCATTGTAATTGTTGAATAAGAAAATACACAGTGATAATAATTGAGTATAAATGTATAGCATATCAATCATGATTCTAAAAAAATTAAAACTTAAAAAGTAGGTTGATATTTTTATATTACCTATAAATTATGATGTATACATTAGTTCATATCAAGACTTCTTGCAGTAACTCTGTATGGAACCAGAGGGCTTTTTAATCAACAGTCTTAAGAACCTCACACTACATTATTATATATATTATAATGATTAATTATTATACTCATTGATTATATAATTATGTTATTAATTATGTAGTGATTATGGGTTACATATTACTGGTTATTATATCACTGGTTTATGATCATTGAGTATGTAACACATTTCACAGCAGTTTTTTTTTTCTTTTTAATTTCTTTTCAGCATAACAAAATTCATTGTTTACGCACCACACCCAGTACTCCATGCAATACCTGCCTTCCATAATAGCCACCACCTGGCTCCCCCAAACTCCCACCCCCTGCCCCTTCAAAACCCTCAGATTGTTTTTCAGAGTCCATAGTCTCTCATGGTTCATCTCCCCTTCCAGTTTACCTCAGATCCCTTCTCCTCTCCATCTCCCTATGCCCTCCATGTTGTTATGCTCCACAAGTAAGTGAAACCATATGATAATTCACTCTCTCTGCTTGACTTATTTCACTCAGCATCATCTCTTCCAGTCCCGTCCATGTTGCTACAAAACTTGGGTATTCATCCTTTCTGATGGAGGCATAATACTCCATAGTGTATATGGACCACATCTTCCTATCCATTCGTCCATTGAAGAGCATCTTGGTTCTTTCCACAGTTTGGAGACCGTGGCCATTGCTGCTATAAACATTGGGGTACAGATGGCCCTTATTTTCACAACATCTGTATCTTTGGGGTAAATAGTGCAATTGCAGGGTAATAGGGAAGCTCTATTTTTAATTTCTTTTCTTTTGGAATTTTTAAGAAATTTTTATTTTTTATAAACATATAAAAAACAGGGTACAGGTCTGTGAATCGCCAGGTTTACACATTTCACAGCACTCACCATAACACATACCCTCCCCAATGTCCATAACCCCATCCCCCCTCCTAAACTCCCTCCCCCCAGCAACCCTCAGTTTGTTTTGTGAAATTAAGAGTCACTTATGGTTTGTCTCCCTCCCGATCCCATCTTGTTTCATTTATTCTTCTCCTACCCTCTTAACCCCCCATATTGCATCTCAACTTCCTCATATCAGGGAGATCATATGATAGTTGTCTTTCTCCAATTGACTTATTTCGCTAAGCATGATACCCTCTAGTTCCATCCACGTTGTTGCAAATGGCAAGATTTCATTTCTTTTGATGGCTGCATAGTATTCCATTGTGTATATATATCACATCTTCTTTATCCACTCATCTGTTGATGGACATCTAGGTTCTTTCCATAGTTTGGCTATCGTGGACATTGCTGCTATAAACATTCGGGTGCACGTGCCCCTTCGGATCACTACGTTTGTATCTTTAGGGTAAATACCCTATTTTCAACATTTTGAGGAACCTCCATACTATTTTCCAGAGTGGTTGCACCAGCTTGCATTCCCACCAACAGTGTAGGAGGGTTCCCCTTTCTCGGCATCCTCGCCAGCATCTGTCATTTTTTGACTTGTTGATTTTAGCCATTCTGACTGGTGTGAGGTGGTATCTCATTGTTGTTTTGATTTGTATTTGATTTGTATTTCCTTGATGCTGAGTGATATGGAGCACTTTTTCGTGTGTCTGTTGGCCATCTGGACGTCTTCGTTGTAATATCTGTTCATGTCCTCTGCCCATTTCTTGATTGGATTATTTGTTCTTTGGGTGTTGCGTTTGCTAAGCTTTTTATAGATTTTGGACTCTAGCCCTTTATCTGATATGTCATTTGCAAGTATCTTCTCCCATTCTGTCAGTTGTCTTTTGGTTTTGTTAACTGTTCCGTTGGCTGTGCAAAAGCTTTTGATCTTGATGAAGTCCCAATAGTTCATTTTTGCCCTTGCTTCCCTTGCCTTTGGTGATGTTCCTAGGAAGATGCTGCTGAGGCTGAGGTCGAAGAGGTTGCTGCCTGTGTTCTCCTCAAGGATTTTGATGGATTCCTTTCTCACATTGAGGTCCTTCATCCATTTTGAGTCTATTTTCATTTGTGGTGTAAGGAAATGGTCCAATTTCATTTTTCCTGCATGTGGCTGTCCAATTTTCCCAACACCATTTATTGAAGAGGATGGACATTTTTCCATTGGACATTCTTTCCTGCTTTGTTGAAGATTAGTTGACTATAGAGTTGAGGGTCTATTTCTGGGCTTTCTATTCTGTTCCATTGATCTATGTGTCTATTTTTGTGCCAGTACCATGCTATCTTGATGACGACAGCTTGGTAATAGAGCTTGAAGTCTGGAATTGTGATGCCACCAACTTTGGCTTTCTTTTTCAATATTCTTTTGGCTATTTGAGGTCTTTTCTGGTTCCATATAAATTTTAGGATTATTTGTTCCATTTCTTTGAAAAAAATGGGTGGGATATTGATAGGGATTGCATTAAATGTGTAGATTGCTTTAGGTAGAATAGACATTTTCACAATATTTTTTCTTCCAATCCAGGAGCATGGAACATTTTTCCATTTCTTTGTGTCTTCCTCAATTTCTTTCATGAGTACTTTATAGTTTTCTGAGTATAGATTCTTAGCCTCTTTGGTTAGGTTATTCCTAGGTGTCTTATAGTTTAGGGTGCAATTGTAAATGGGATTGACTCCTTAATTTCTCTTTCTTCTGTCTTGTTGTTGGTGTAGAGAAATGCAACTGATTTCTTCACAGCAGTTTTGAAACATTTTTAGGTAGTTGGTTTTTCTCACTGTTTCACTTATATTAAGTTTACTAAAAATATAATATTTATATAAATAAGTTTTAATAAACATAAACTTTAATGGATATCTTTTATTGCAATTAAAATAAACACTCATGTAGAGTTTATGTAGTTTAGGCAATATTTTTGTGGGACTTCACATTAATAAGAAAAACTCACTTTGATAATGCAGTGAGTGACAATTTCAGAACCAACATTAGAAAGTTTTTTGTATACAAATCTGCTTTATATTCTAGTCACAGTAACATTAGGAAATGAGTAGTTATCATCAAAATTGATTTAAAACTCACCAGCTGATGAGTTCTCTTTGTTTGATCTGCTTTGAAGTTCTGAGAACTGGAAATCTCATCCCCTCTGACTCTATTTTAGAAATCCCCTTTAATACAACACTTGAGGAGGACTGCCTCTGGCTATGTTACCTAAAATGACCTACAGTGATGACTTTCAGATACCACTTTTTTTTTTTTTTGAGGTGAGAAGACAAAAACACAATTATGGTAAAATACATAAAGACTGTAAAATTTCCCTTACTTTTGTTTGTTCTTTCCATTTGTACAATTTGTGTAAATAGAATATAAGAAACAGAATATGGTAAGACTACTATTGTGCCATACTTTCTTAAAGGCAGTTGACAAAATCCATATATTTAGAGAATGAAGCAATACTGTCTCTTGAAAAGTGGCTATTCTGACATGCATAAAGGAGAGTAGGCTACTAAAACATTATAAAATTTACTTAGTTAAAAACAAATTTCTTTGTTGCTGTTGTTACGAGTTTGCCATGAGAACACAGGTCTTATAAAAAACATCACTAAATTTAAGACAAAATGGAAAAGGAAAAGATTCCCATCATACTGCTGTCATTGGACATGTAAATTCAAGCAAGTCTATTACTACCAGCCATCTGTTCTACACATATGGCTGGAATCAACAGAATAACCATCAATGTTTTTGAGAATGAATCTGCTGAAATGGGAAAGTTTCCTTTAGATATGCCTAGATCTTGGAAAAACTTAAACTTGAATGTGAATAAGGTATGGCCCTGGGTATCTCCTTGTGGAAATTTGAGACCAGTAAATATGTGGCCTTCACTAATATTTCAGGACACAGAGACTTTATAAAAAATATGATCACAGATACACCTCAGGCTGACAGTGTTGTTCTGATCTTTGCTGCTGATATTTGTAAATTTAAAGCTAGTGTCTCCAAGATTGTGTGGACCTATCAGCATGCCCTACTGGTTTACATGTTGGGTTTGAACCAAATAACTTTTGGTGTTAATACAGTGGATTCTACCAAGCCATTCTATAATTAAAAGAGATTTGAGGAAGTCAGCCTCTACATTAAGAAAAATTTCCATAAACTTAACACAGTAACATTTGTGCCAACTTCTGATTTGAGTGGTGGAATGTGTTGGAACCAAGTGCTAAAATACCTTGGTTCAAGAGCTGGAAATTCACTAGAAGGATGGAAGTGCCAGTGGAATTACACTGCTTGAAGCTCTGGATTATATCCTGCCACCAAGTCATACAATTGACAAGTCCTTCATCTCTCCCTCCAGATTGTTTATAAAATTGGTGGTAGTAGTATAGCTGCTGTGAGCTGAGTGGAGACTAGTGTTCTAAACCAGACGTAATGGAGCACCTGGCTGGCTCAGTTGATGGAGGATACAATTCTTGATCTCAGCATTGTGAGTTTGAGACCCAGCATAGAGTATGCTTAATAAAAAATGAACCAGGCAAAACAACCATCTTTGCTTCATTCAGCATGACAACTGAAATAAAGTCTGTTGGAATGCATTTTGAAAATTTGTGTGAAGCCTGGGAACAGCATGGGCTTCAGTGTCAAGGACATGTCTGTCAAAAATGCTTGTGACAGTGCGGCTGGTGACAGCAAAAATGACTTACTAATGAAAGAAACTGGCTTCACTGTTCAAGTGATTATCCCAAACCATTTGGGCCAGATTAATGCTGTTACCCATGTGAGCTGGAGTGTTCCACTCCTCACGTTGCTTGTAAGTTTGCCAAGCAGTGGAAGGAGAGATTGTAGCTGCTCTATTAAGAAGATGCCAGTTGGCCCAAATTGTTGAAATCTAGGGGTGCTGCTATCATTTAAATGATTGCTAACAAAATTATGTGTGTTGAACATTTTTATTGTCCTCTGGGTCACTTTGCTGTTCATGGTATGATGCAGACAGTTGTTACAAGTGCCATCATGGCAGCGGACAGCACACGCTGCTGGGGCTGGCAAAGTCACCAACTAGGATCAGAAAACCCAGACTGGCTACATGAATATTCTCTAGAACATTGCACTGTCCTGACTGTGGAAGAATGTCTATGAGCTCTTTGTCTCACTTGCTATTTAAGTTTAATAGTGAAAGACTGATGAATGATATAAATGCTATGTAAAACCTTCAAAAGGAAAGGAATATTTTCCAGACCATTTTTGAGGTGGTTTTAAACTGTGAGATTTTAAAATCAGTTCTTCTAAAGTAGGAACATCTTGACCAAAATCTGTCAGAGAATTTTGAGACCCATTAAAGTGAAGTTTGATAAACTTGTCTTCTTTTTGTCAATACCAAAAGCTTCCAACAGAATTTCTTAGGCAAAAAGACTTAAGGAAAAAAAGTTGACCATGATCTATTTCGGGTGCTCCATTTGCCAAAATTTGGTGAATTTGATATTTCAGAATTAATTCATTTTTCTCAGGACAGTGATTAAAGTGTTTTTTTCTAAGAAAAAAAAAGGTTGTTTTTTTTTTTTCCCCCCTTCATGTACCTCTCTTAAGTTGATTTAGATATTAGGTAAAAAAGTTATGGGAAGCATTTTTCATTTTGAATATTTCTTATTTCTTGGAATAAGTAAGCTAAGAATAACTTGTAGTATTGTATGTTACCTTATAAGGGGACCAAAATTCTGCAATATTAAAAGCCCTGTGTATTACATAGAGAATTTAATTTTATGTATTCTATCAATATTTAGATAACTTGTTGGCACAAACTCTTACATTTCATTTCCCAGTTTTTAAATGTATTTTTACATTTACAAATAATGCAGTAGAGTTTGTTAAAATAGAAGAATCTGACTTATGAGGTTAAGTATTTTTGGAGTGACCTGCTTTTAAGAGTTAATGGTGTCTTGAGGTGCCTGGGTGGCTCAGTGGGTTAAAGCCTCTGCCTTCAGCTCAGGTCATGATCCCAGGATCCTGGGATGGAACCTCTGCTCAGCAGGGAGCTTGCTTCCCCTCTCTCTCTGCCTGCCACTCTGCCTACTTGTGCTGTCTATCAAATAAATTTTAAAAAATTAATAAAAAAGTGTTAATGGTGTCTAGTTTCTATGGAAAATAAAGATACTGAAAGTTAAAAAATAAAAGCTGTTTCAGAGTTCTTTTTCTTATAAGGATGAAATAGTTTGTTGACTTTCAATACCTTCACCAAAAACAAACAGAAAAGCATATGTGATAAGCAAAAAAAAAAAAAGTTTGATATCATCAAACATATTTTGTTATCAAAAAGCAGATAAGCAAAAAAATATGTTTGATATCATTGAAGAGATATCAAGGTAACCAAGGCATCAACAGTTAGGATCCTGAAATAAAGAAACAAAAATTGGGCTAAACCCCACATTACAACTATTCTAAAAATTTTACTACTTTTAGGAGTGCCTGGGTGGCTCAGTGGTCTAAAGCCTCTGTCTTTGGCTCAGGTCATGATCCCCAGGATCCTGGGATTGAGCCCCACATCGGGCTCTCTGCTCAGCAGGGAGCCTGCTTCCCTTCCTCTCTCTCTACCTGCCTCTCTGTCTACTTGTAATCTCTGTCAAATAAATAAATAAAATCTTTTTAAAAATTTACTACTTTTAAAATACTTTTAGGGCATTTTTAAGCACTTCAACATGAAAAGGCTAAAAAGATAAGCAGAATGTGGTGGTAATAAGAAATTAGCAAGTTGAAGAGAAATTCCAGCAATTTTGTGGAAACATGAAAACAAAAATTATAGTTTAGGTCCACTGAAGGGCATTCTGACTTCCAGTTTGAGTCCAAAACTTATACACTCTAAGGATAAAATCCAATCAAAAATAGACTAACCTGCATAAAAGAGTGAAATCCAGCTTTTAATTCTATGAAATCTTCCCTATTTTAATAGCTTCCCTGAAAGCAAAATTACATCCTCTATGAAAAAAGATAATGATAATAAGGGCCTTGAATTATATTTGTGATTTTATATACTCATTATCTGGAATTCAATAAAAAATGATTAAGTATGCCACAGGAATAATTAACCAAAAAACAAAAACAAAAGAAGAACCCAAAACACAAGAGAGAGAGAAAAAAAGAGCAAATCCATAAATGATTACAGGTGTTAGAGTTACCAGTTGTGAACATTAATATAATTGATTCATATATTCAATAAAGTAGATTACAAGATTAAGAAATTCAATAAAAAACTGGAATATATGAAAATATTCTGAAGGAAAAGCAAAATTAAAAGATGTAGCAAATGACATAATAATTTTTTTAAAAGAATAAGCACATAACAGTAAATTAGATACAGCAGATTTAAGAAATATGAACCAAAAACCAAGTCACTAGAAAATATACAGATTAAAACATTGCAAAATTAAAAAGAGATGAAAGTATCTTAAGCCATCTATAAGCAAGAAAGAAAAAAAGCCTGTTATATGTAAATTTGTAATCTTAGGAGGGAAGAGTGTGAAAAGACAGAAATTACTGATGAGATCATAGCTAAGAATTTTTTCAAAACTTAGAAACAATAATAATCCACAGATTAGAGAAGTTCTGTGAATCTCCAGAAGAGTAAATCAAAGAAAACTATACCTGGAACTCTGGGAATGTTATATTAAAATGGATGAAAACCAAAGGCACAAAGAAAAATCCTAAAAGTAGGCAGAGGGCAGCAAATCACATAATACTTTTACTCTGATACCTGACTTTTCCACAGAAACTACGGAGGCAGAAGACTATGTTTAAAATGCAGAAAGGAATTAATTGCCAACTTAGTAAAAATTTCCTTCAAAAACAAAAGAAGGGGGTGGGATTATGGACATTGGGGAGGGTATGTGCTTTGGTGAGTGCTGTGAAGTGTGTAAACCTGGTGATTCACAGACCTGTACCCCTGGGGATAAAAATATATGTTTATAAAAAAAAAGTACATCAAAGACACTTTTACACAAGAAAAATTGGGGAGAACCATAACCAATAATATCTCACACTAAAAACAAAATGAAATAAAAGAACAAACACAGGGAATTCTTCAGGTAGAAGAAAAGTTATTACAGTTGGAAAAACAGAAATACACAACATAGTGATGAGAAATGGGACTAAATAAATATTAGAAGTATAAAGTCATGGCATTTAAAATATATGTAGAATTAAAATGCATTAAAATAATAACACCAATTTGGGAAGGAAAAAAATGGAATTAACTAATCTAAGATTCATGTATTGACTGGATTTAGTATGTGTAATTTTTAAATATTATGTTCTATAAATTAAGGAGGTGTGTTATACTTCCTATACAGTAATTCCAAAAGGTAAAACAATTAACTAATAAGCTAAATAAAGCAAAACTAAAATGAAAAGAAAATGATACAAAGAAAGTAAGAAAATAGAGAAATACATCCATAATGGAGAAGCTGGTATTGGCTTATACTCCTACAGTCAACAGTTATAAAACTGGGCCAAAAATAAAAACTATTAAATTACATAAAAATCAAGAAGATGTGGTATATATACACAATGGAATACTATGCAGCCATCAAAAGAAATGAAATCTTGCCATTTGCAACAACGTGGATGGAACTAGAGCGTATCATGCTTAGCGAAATAAGTCAAGCAGAGAAAGACAACTATCATATGATCTCCCTGATATGAGGAAGTGGTGATACAACATGGAGGCTTAAGTGGGTAGAAGAAGAATAAATGAAACAAGATGGGATTGGGAGGGAGACAAACCATAAGTGACTCTTAATCTCACAAAACAAACTGAGGGTTGCCGGGGGGAGGGGGTTTGGGAGAAGGGGGTGGGATTATGGACATTGGGGAGGGTATGTGATTTGGTGAGTGCTGTGAAGTGTGTAAACCTGGTGATTCACAGACCTGTACCCCTGGGGATAAAAATATATGTTTATCAAAAATAAAAAATTTAAAAAAAAATTACATAAAAATTATAAAATCATTAAACAATCTAAAAATTATTAGTGGCTTCTGAATAATAATTAGCAAAAAGATATATTTGATAGAAGGAAAACCTATGAAAAGGACTTCATATCAATCCAGGCTTTCAAACTGAGGAAGTTTCCAAAGTGTAATTTAAGGACAAAAGACCAAATAGAAAGTGATTATATAGGTGGGCAGAAGAAAAGAGAAGCTGAAATTTGGGGATGATAAGGCAATTGGGATTTGTGGGTCATAATATTGGACAGGTCAAAACTTCATAGACATAGCCACAAAAGTCTAAATTAAATTTCTTCTTGGGGCATCTTACTCTTGATTTTGTCTCAGGTCATGATCTCAGGGTTATGGGATCAAGCCCCATGTTGGGAATCTCAGCAGGGAGTCTGCTTGAGATTCTCAATCTTTCTCCCCCTCCATTCCTCCTTCATCTTTCTAAAATAAATAAATAAATAAATCTTTAAAAATAATTTCCTCTTAGGTCCCTGGATAATTCATAAGCTGGGCATATACATATGGTAAGACTCAAAGGCATGGCAGACAAAGGGAAAACTGGGAAACTAAATAGCTGAGTGAAGACTTCAGATATCATTAAGTGTGGAGAAGAGGTTGGTGTTCAGCATAACCAAAATAGAGACCATGGAAAACACTATGGGCTTTTAACCCACTGAGCCACCCAGGCGCCCAACACTATGGGCTTTTAAATGAGACTCCAGAAATTGCGTGTATATAGAGTACAATTCAGATCCTAGAAGTAGAGCCATAATTAAAATAGACGTGTTCTAACAAAGTTTAAAATCAGGCATCAACAGATGTGTAAAAGATGACTTATCAATAGTTAAACTGTCTGAGCAACAAAACCTAACCTTCTTTGGAAGAATACAACACAATCCATAAACTCTACACTATATCTTTCCAAATCTTTAGCATATAATTATTAGTTATTGAGTTGCCAGAAAACTGACAGTAAAGAAAGAAAAAAAAGTCAGTAGAAGCAGACTCAGAGGTTGATCATAATATTGGAAATAACAGATAAAAATTCCAAAATAACTATGATTAATATGTTAGGAAAATAAAGGAAATGGAGAATTTCAGCACAAATTTAGAAGCTATAGAAAATCATTGGGTACTTTAGAAACAAGAATATTATATCTATAGTTCAGAGTCACATGGAGAGTTTTAAATTCAAAAAGGGTACAGCACAAAACAGGATTAGCTGAGTCAAGAAAAATTAATAGAAAATATGCAAACAGAGAAAAAAAGGAAAAAATAAACAGGAAACATAAAACCACATATGTAACTAGAGTCACATAAGGAGAGGAGAGGACAAAACAGAACTGTATTTGAGAAAGTAAAAGAAAGTAAAAAAAAAAAGTAAAAGGCAAAATTTTTTCAGCTCTGACGAATGACATGGACCCATTAATCAAAGAAAATCAGTATTCTCCAAGTAGGATAGAAACAAAGAAAAATACAGCCAGGTGTATTATTAGGTCATCGTTAAAGGAAAAAAAAATAAGAGATAGAATACATAATAAGTATTAAGGTAGTAGATTTAATCTCAACTCTATCAGTATTTAAATTACAAGGAAATTGTTTAAATACTGTAATTAAAAGATGATATAAACATAAGGCCATATAAAACTTAAAAATAAAGAACAGTAAAATATAAGACATGAAAACAGTAACCAAATTAAAGCTCATTGATATTATCAGATAAAGTACCTTTGAGGTAATATATACAACTAAGGAAGGATCTTTGTATTTAAACAACAGCAAAAAGCACACAATTTGGGAGGAAAATAATGGCAAGAAATTTGGACAGATATTGCACAAAAGTAGCTATCCATTTGGCCGTTAAACATAGAAAAAAGTATTCAACTTTATTAGTCATCATGGAAATGCAAATTAAAACCACAAAGAACTGTCTCTACACGCCTACCAGAATGCCTAAAACAAAAATGTCTGATGATACTGAGAAATTGGAACTCTCATAAACATATAAGATGATGAAAAAGAAAAATTGAAAAGGATCTAGAAAGAAGACAGATTTATTCTAGCTAAGCCTGGTAAAGTCTCTTGGAGGTTATTATTCTATACTAACTTTATCCTAGAGCATTTCTTTTTTTAAAAAATCTGAAATTATTTGAGAAAAAAAATACACATACTTATGCACTATATTTGAATATATTCAAACACATAATCCAAATATTTATTGATATATATTGAATGAATATTGATTCACATTTATAAACACAAATACATATTTAAGATAACTATTTAGTGAACATTATTTAGTTTTGTCATCTTGTGATATGTTCATTACTGAATAATGATTTCCTGGTCATCATACCCCCTCAATAGTGCTAATTAGTAAGTATACTCATTAGAGATTCAGGTGTCCTGAATACGTAGACTAGAAAACCCTTCCATATTATAGTGAATGCTTGAGTAAGGCTTGTTCCTTTCTATATACTGAGGGCTATTTTGGAGATGTCAACCTCCAAAAAATGGAAGTAACCTCTTATTTCATAAACAAAGAGAAAAATTGCAGCTTGCAAAGCATATTTTGGCATCATAAAAATTGAATTGAATTTAATATTTTCTAATTTTAGTGCTAAATTTGTTTAAACTTTGTATAATGAGAATCTTCCCCAAATCCTCCAGCATTTTCAGTCTTTTCCTTTAGTGCTCCATAAAATTATTTGATACTTCATCTCAACTGTTGTGAGAACTCCAGCATGGTCCTTAAAATTCCCAGAGACTTTCAGGAATCTTCACATTCCCCTGGACACTTCATACACACTTTTTACTGTCCATGGTATATTTTCAGTAAGCCTCTCAGCATGTTACTGCATCTCTCCTCTTTTCTATTTGCAGAGATTTACTCCAAATCAATCTAGGCTTTTCCTTTTTTCCTAAGGCACCATCAACATAAGTTACACTGAAGAATTTTAGTCGCATTACACAGAAAAAATATTTAAAAATAAGTATTAGACACCATTGTTCAGAAAAACAGTGTGACCTCTCTAGTCATTCTCCCTGGACCTGATTTCCTACTATGCTCCAGTTGCTTTCCTTCTCCCAAAACCACTCTAAGATCATGCAAACATTTTCTCTAACAACCTGGAGAATAATCCCCTGATACTTGTTACTCTATTATACAGAGAAATGGATCTCTTTTGTCTTCTTATTCCTACTCATTTTGCCCAGTCCTAGCCAGCAAGCATTTTGAACACATCAACCTCTCAACACACACACACATTCATACTCCTACATGCATGCTCCCACACACACATTTGCCAATCTACCATGGCAGTCTATTCACAGGCAAATAAGTCAGGGCTTCTACTTTCCAGGATTTCACATGCCTTGGGAGAGGTATGTACAAAAGTAATTAGGATGTCAGAATAGGGAGATAAAGAAAGGTTCACCAGAACTAAATCTTAAAGGAGGATGAAAGTCTATTATCAATAAGTGAGTGGGATTCTAATCAGGAAACTTAGAGAGAGACAATGATGTGAGAAAGTCACCTCATTGTCAAAGACCATGACATGTGCTGAAAATAGTCATCTGAAGTTACTAGAGAAGAGATTGTGTGTGTATGTGTGTGTGTGTGTTTGTCTGTGTGACGTTTACAATCAGACAGCCAAGTAAACATATCTAATCAGGCACCCCAAGGGCTAGAGCTTAGAAGACAGAAGCAGACTGAAAAACACATTTTTTTTTCCATTGTCTGGAAAAAAAAAAAAAAAGCTTCTTAAATACAAAATCTCAGAAGTACCATAGCAGTGTACCACATAAATGCCTAATCTATGTAATTTCTTAGGTGATGAGAAGACAAATAGACTTATTTTAAAAGCACAAATTTGCCAGTAGTTAGGTTCATCTGGTTGGGTTGATTCTGCAAATAGGTGAAAATCATTTCTGCCATTATCAATATTGTTGAGGCAACGAGCCTTGCAAGTATAAAACCAAAGTCTTTGAGGAATATCTAGAGAACTACTTCATCCGTCTCTTCTTTAACAAGAGATCTTGAATTATGTCTTACATAAAATACGGCTTTATTTAAATGAATCATCAACTGATTCATTATAATATAAATATGTGTAATAAAATAATCAGCATTTATAAAGCGTTCTAAGAGCATGTGCATTATTTAACCCTCCAAAGTATTAGATTTTTAAGTTTCAGATATAATTTTTTAAAGGGATTTTATTTATTCATTTGACACAGAGAGAGAGCACAAGCAAGGAGAGAAGCAGGCTCCCAGCTGAACAGGGAGCCTGGTGAGGGGCTGGATCCCAGGCCCCTGGCATCATGCCCTGAGTCAAAGTTAGACACTTACCTGACTGAGCCACCCAGACGTCCCTCAAGATAATTTTTAACAGTACAATAGCATTTCCTTTTATCATACATTCTAGAATTCATCCAAATGTATTTTGGTGGGGCAAGGGAAGGTGAATATCAAAGTGCTGTTTCGTTTTTGTTTTTGTTTTTCCTTTCCAGCAGTGGCTTAAGCGTTAAGGCTAAATCATGCAACTTGAACTTTTCAGGGATGAAGAGTGTAGGGAGAGTTTAAAATCAAGTGGTCATTCTTATAAATACAGAGAACAAACTGATGGTTTTCAGAGGGGAGGGGAGAGGGCAGATGGGCAAAATGGGTGAAGTGAAGTGGGAGATACAAGCTTCTATTATGGAATGAGTAAGTTGTGGTAATAAAGGCACAGCGTAAGAAATATAGTCAATGATATTGTAATACTGGTGTGTGGTGACAGATGGTAGCTACACTTGTGGAGAATGTAGCATAATGTTTAGAAAAGTTGAATAACCATGTTGCACACCTGAAATCCATGTAACATTGTCAATTATACTCTAACTTTTTTCAAATAAAAACAAAAATGAACTAAAATCAAGTGGTCAATGTGTATACTACGGCATTTGAATCCTTACGATGACAATAGTCTTTAAAACCAAAATTCATCAGAAAAAGAAGTAAAAGGATTTTGTATCTTTTAATAGGTTCCCTTACACAATAGGAAGAAATAGTTTTGCTCCCAACATAGAATACAAAAAATAAAATGTAATAGAATTCACACTCCATTTGTGTTAGGAAGGAGGGGAGTTTGGAAGGGGTGAGACAGGGTTTGGATGCTCATAGATTAGTTTCTCCCTAGCTTCCCCACACTCCACTCCACTGCCACCACCAGCAGGGCTGCTGTCAGAACAAATGGATTCAGTGTGAATTTTAAAAAGAAGAAGAAACATGCACTAAGGAAAAAGCCAAAACAAAGAAAGGGACCTGATGTCTTATCCATGTCCAATATTCTGGGAGAATCAAGAGCCTATCTAGGGATGGCCTCTGCGGAGCAGAATTGATAGCACAAACAAACATGTTGTGTTTAGAGCTCCTTTAAAAATGAGCCACACAATCTTCAGTCAGACACCTTTAACTTTAGGAGGAGCACTGAAAGAGAGCAGGATGAAAGATTGAATTACTCTGGCTTCCCAGGAGGTTCAAGTACCAGCGGAGAAAGCAGCATGAGGATCCGTCCTTCCTCTAACACTATAAAGAAAATAGAACCTGTTTTTCCCAGTCCCTCTGGGAGTGGGGCCGGGGGACATAAAGAAGAAGGGGAGAGTAGGAAATGTGAATTTTTAAAATTTATTCATCATTTTAAAAACCTCATAAAAATGAACTTTTCTTTAGAATGGTTTTGGATTTTTTAAAAGATTTCATTTATTTATTTGACAGAGAGAGACACAGAGAGAGGGAACACAAGCAGGGGAAGCTGGAGAGGAGAGACAGGCTTCCCGCTGAGCAGGGAGCCTGATGTGGACCTCAACCCCAGGACCCTGGGATCATGACCCGAGCCAAAGGCAGCTGCTTAACAACTGAGCCATGCAGGTGCCCTGGTTTCAGACATTTTTTTAAAAAGGGAGATCATACATAAAGTTCTCATGTACCCATACCCAGTTTCCCTTACTGCTAACATCTTTCACAAGTATGATACATTTGTTATAATTGTGAAACAATATTGATACATAATTATAAAATTATAAAATCACTAAAGTATATAACTGTAGTCCATACTGTATTCAGATTATCTTAGTTTTTACCTAATGTCCTTTTCTGTCTCAGAATATTTATGCTTCATTTAGTCATCTTGTCTCTACTTAACATTTTGAATACTAAAAATATATTTGTTTTAATGTCCTTGTCTACCAATTCTATTGTATGTTTCAATTCTTGGTAAATTCATGCCTTACAATCCTTACAAAAACCTTGTCCAGCTTACTATTATTATTCCTATTTCACAAATAAGGAAACTGAGGCATAGAGAAATCAAGTAACTTGCCCAAAGTCACACAACAATAAATAATGGAACCAGGACATGAACCAGGTAGTCTGGCTCCATGGGAGTGAATGGAGACCAAAAATCTGTTACTTCAAATTGTCTCAAATTTTTTAATTAGACTCTGAAATTTTAGGTTCTCATAGTTCCCAGAGTTTCTGGGCTCTCATAAAGAAATAGAGAGACATGAGCATCTTTGCCACGGTATTGGTCATAAAAACGAATCTGGGTTCTTGACATTCTTCTGCCTCCAGTCTTGTCTGTCAAGTGAGGGGAATGGACTAGTGTGTCAAAAAAGTCACATCAATATGCAACATTTTATAAGTCAATGAGAAGATAAAATCCAATTCTATTGATTTGAGCATTTCAAGCGAGATCAGCTTAGGCTATGGCAACTCAGAGGCTTGTGTTGGTTTTGTCTTTAAAGAATTTTGAGCAACTTACTTTATTTCTCGAAACTCACTTTGTCTATAAAATGAGGTATCATAGAATCTACCTCATGTGGTTATTGTAGGGACTAGAGGAAATACATATAAAATATCTAACATGTAGTTTCTTTTCCTCCCTTGTCATAATACATGGAGTAGTCAGAAGACAGAAATAGTACCTTTTTTTTAAAGATTTTATTTTATTTATTTGACACAGAGAGAGAGAGAGGACACAAACAGGGGGAGCAGCAGGCAAAAGGGGAGGGAAAATAGGCTCCCTGCGGAGCAGGGAATCCGATGAGGACCTCGATCCTAGGACCATGGGATCATGACCAGAGCTAAAGGCTTAACTGACTGAGCCACCTAGGCACCCTAAAATGACTCCTTCTAATACTCTGAAATGGTAGTTATTTCTCTAAGAAGTTTGTAATAATCAAATCATAGCAAGTACAGTACTATAATCTCCAGAAACTTCAGGTTTACAAGTGACTCATTTGTTTACAGGCCAAGGACTTTTTTTTTTTTTTTTTTTAAGATCAAAAGAAAGCACCAACAGTTGTGCCCTACTTAGAAATATTACACTTCTTGCCTTTTATTCTGTTCATTGAAAGTCCTTTATATGGATATGGTAATTGCCATGACATGAATGGTCAGTAGATTGAAAGTGAACATAAGTTTCATTTCAGGGCTATCCTTGAAAATTTCTTTAAGTGATAGGAACTCCTTTTCTATGATGCAAACAAACCTAGGTTAGGTTAAATCTTCTGATTCATGACATATTAGTACAGCTAGGTTAGTATAATACTGTCCATCCTAGGGAAGTGGTTTTGACCGATATGGGGAAGTAAGGAGAAGACAGAAAAAGCCATGCACCAGCAGACATCAGGTTCCACAGTTTCAAGTGATCTCTGACATTAACATTCCAAATGACCTCCTCATGTCTTTACTACAGGTATTAAAGGATTCACTGGCTTTGGAAACTTTGAGAAGTTCCCATCTATGAATTCTGAACATTGCTGGCATTGCTATATCTGCTTCATATGGCAAACATGGATTCAGTTATCACTTTTCTTATATTCATCATTTGAAATAAAACTGCTTCTATGTTAATAGCTGGATGATAGATGTGAGATTTTCTATCGCCCTCGCCCCGCAAGGATGACAAGAACCCTGGTTCGGATGCATCTTCTCTCTATTTCCGCAAGTCTACACACTTATATACGCTTACATGACCAATCAGTGAGCAGGGTACAGGAGGGAGCAAACCAGGCTGTGCACCTAAACTAACAACTTCGCTAGCAACCAATGCTGTTTACTTCCTCTTGGGTGTTCTGCTTAGTCTCACGAGGCAATCCTAACCTGGCAACTAGCCAGGCACCATCTTTTAATGGCGGAGGCCGCCCTGGCCAGAGTTAACTGAGTGTTATAAGAAGAAGGGTCCTATCTGATACATTTCTTTTCATCTGTGATGTCAGCAGGAGACATTTCAGAAGATGACTCAGTTGTAAACAGAATTACTCTTCAAAAACTTGAAAGAAGGAAAACCTTGCTTTTTACTATCAAAGAATGCTGATGTCATGTCAAGATTAATGTTATCTTACTATGCCAAGGTAGTGGTTGTTTTTTGTAGCACGCAAATTATCTAATTCTGACCAATAATCGGGATAAGGAGAAGAGTGGAAGATTCTGGGGCTCTAGGGAAAGTGTATACAATGAAGCTAGGTACTCCCATTCAGAATCAAAACTTGTTAAAATTACTTTGCTGTTTCTTGACCCTTCATGAAGCAGCAACAGAATAGCCCAACTGATTGAAATAATCAAGCTTTGAATGTATTAGTACACACAGATTTCAAATAGTAATCAGATTTATTGAAATTACAATTATGCTCCAGAAGAGATTGCATTTGAAGATATCCAGAAGATAACATTTGAAGATCTACTGGTTTAAATAGCAAGTGATATGTGGAAGGGGAAGGACCAGTCTAATGCTGGGATTTTGCACCTGCTTTATCAGATATAATCTCTTCATAAGACAAGGTAATGAAGATTGTAGCACAAGAAATGTGTAGCACGAAACACTATCATTTCAAAGTCTTTCCACAGTTATGCATAGAACAAGATATGCATAGAAAAAGAAAAAGGAAAATAAAAGCCCTGGGCAGAGCAGATGGCTTGATGCACACTACCAGTGATTTGTGTACACACAGTTTAAAATGACAGTCTTTATTGTTCCCTGAACATGACTTCTGATGACAGAAGCAAAGTCAACAGGCTTAAAAATATGCAGACGTGTTAATGTAATTTTATAAATGGAGACTGTACTTCATCTATTTAAAAAACTCAAGGTCATTCCTTACCATATGTCATAAAGATATTGGCTTTGGGGAAGCTGAGTGGCTTGGTGGGTTAAGCCTCTGCCTTCAGCTCAGGTCATGATCTCAGGGTCCTGGGATTGAGCTCCTGCATTGGGCTATCTGCTCAGAAGGGAGTCTGCTTTTCCCTCTCTCTCTGCCTGCTTCTCTGCCTACTTGTGATCTCTCTTCCTGTCAAATAAATAAATTAAATCTAAAAAAAGAATTTAAAAAAGATATTGGCTTTACTGATAGATGAAAAATACAATCTGGAAAGAGCTATGAGACAGCAGCCACAAACTTCTAAAATAGAGTCATAAGAGAAGGAAATACTGAGGGACATTTGTCTTTGAAAAATACTGTGGCTACCATTAGAAAGAATCAGCCCCGGCAAATTCATTTAAATTTGGAATGTCAAGACCAATAACATAAAATAAAATATAATTTTAAAAATTAGAAAACAAAAAACACACAGAACAAGATAGCGTGCAGAGTAAGCATCTGTTCTTAAAGAGATTATTCAGTAGAAGATTTTAAGAGTATTTAAGGGAAAATTCAGGGTTATAAATCTGAAACAAGAACTTTTTTATTAATTAGTAAGACTTTCACTATGGGGGGAAAACTTAATTCAAGTCTGCCTTTAAGTTGGACTTACTTCGTTTTAGTGGGGGAAGAAGGAGTCTAAGTGAGAGCTAAAAAGGTGTGACTACTTAAAACTCCAGATAGGGAATATAAAATGTATTCAATAAAGATACAGAGAACCCAAACTACATTTCTCTTCCATATGGTGTTCAGCTCAAGGAAAGAACCAAAAAATTCTGGAATAAAAGGGAAAAGGATAAAAGATAGCTGGGGAAGGAAAGAAAAGCAAGGGAGAGAAAAGCCAGTAGACTCACTCATGGATGAATAGTGGATTGCTGCTATTGAAGCCCAAGAGGTTGAAGTCACATCATAGATGGTGCTAGAAGATCAAAAGGCAATTTGTCCTTTGTCTGGTTACCAGATGAGGTGGTTGGAAAATAAATGGTAGAAAGTGTTTATGCCTTGACTATTCTCACTCTGAATATGTCCACAGAGAAAAGAGTACCTACATCTGTCTTAAATGTAAGAACTCCTGGGCTCTGCTACCGTCTGCAAAACTGGGATGAATTTAAGCTTGAGGTCCCAGAACCAAGGGAATAATACTGTACACGCTTTCTGGATGTCTCACTCCTTCAGATAAGGCTACAGGGATGGAGTTTTGGATGGGTTCTGGGGATCCACTAGCCCCTTGAAATTGCATGCCGATATTTGATTTGCATTTTTCGTATGCATTTTTCTGGAAGGAAAGAGGACACTTGCATCAGGTTTTCATAAGGGCTCAATTAAAACAAAATGTTAAGAACCACTGTAAAACAAACTGAACTTTGTACATGACACAGGTAAGCAGGTAAGATAATAGCTATGCACATATCTATAATGCTAACTTCATTTACTACCTACCTGTGTCAATTACTGTGTTATGATAATGATATAAATGTATATCCAGTATATAAATGATAAAACCGAGGCCAAGGATAGATTAAAAAAAACAACAAGAAAAAACCCAACACATGAACTGTCACACAAGTGATTAACATTTCAGGCTCTCAGTTTAGTCTCTGCTGTAATTGTTGATGTCCCACGGGGTTTTGCCCTAAAACCTCTCTTCTGCCAACTTCTTTGGGTGTTCTCTTCCTCTAACTTCAATTGCTATCTCCATGTTTCTAGTTACCAAATCTGTGTCTCTTTTTTTTTTTTTTTAAGATTTTTATTTATTTATTTGACAGAGAGAGATCACAAGTAGGTAGAGAGGCAGGCAGAGAGAGAGAGAGAGAGAGGAAAGCAGGCTCCCCGCTGAGCAGAGAGCCTGATGCTGCATTCGATCCCAGGACCCTGAGATCATAACCTGAGCTGAAGGCAGAGGCTTTAACCCACTGAGCCACCAGGTGCCCCCAAATCTGTGTCTTGAAGATACAGCTTCCTGCTAAGCTCCAGGACAGTAAATACAATTGCATATGAGACCGTTGTAGTTATAGGACCTCAAAGTCTGTGGGCTTTTCATTCAAAATGAGATCATTTTCTGTTAGTATTTCCTTTTAAAGCCTCTGGAATTACCATTATCAACTATCTGGTGACACAGAGAGGAAAATTAAAAATAGAGTAAAAAATAAAATTACAGTTGATTCCTTATTGTCTCTTCACACACACACCCAGACACTTACCCTGTATACTCAGCTTCCTAAATATTTCTAGAACTTGTGATTTCTGTGTTGTTCCACTGCTTATATCTCTTTTTTCCATTTTATTGAGATATCATTAACATATAACATTATATAAGTTTAAGATGCACAACAGATGATTTGATATATGTATATATTATGAAATGATAGTCACGATAATTTAGGTAACATATCCATCACCTTACATAGTTATATATTTTTTCTTGTGGTGAGAACTTTTAAGATCTATTTTCGTAGTAATTTTCAAATATATAATACAATAGTAATAACTATAGTCATCATACTGTACCTTGCATTCTCAAAATTTATTTATCTTAAAACTGGAAGTTTGTACCTTTTTTACCCCCTTCACCCAATTCCCCTCCCCCCACACAACCCACCACTTATGGCAACTGACAATCTGTTTTCTATATCTATTAGTTCAGTTTTTTAATATTTTATATATTTGAGAGAAGGACAGAGAGAGCATGAGAGATACAGAGACAGCATGAGAGAGACAGACAGAGCATGAGCTGGGGGAGGGGTAGAGGGAGAGGGAAAAGCAGATTCTCCACAGAGCAGGGAGTCAAACTCAGGGCTTAATCCCAGGACCCTGAGATCAAGACCTGAGCTGAAGGCAGGTATTTAACCAGACTGAGCCACCCAAGCACCCCTGAATTCAGTTTTTAGATTACATATATAAGTAGGATCACATATTTGTTTTTCTTTGCCTGACATTTCATTTAGCACAATGTCCTCCAGATGCATCTCTGTTGTTGAAAATGACAGGAATATATATATATATATATATATATATAAAATATTTTCCACATTTTCTTGATCCATTTGTCCATCAATGGACACTTAAGTTATTTCCATGTCTTGGCTATTGTGAATAACGGTGCAATGAACATAGGAGTGTAGGTTCATCTTCAAGATAGTGATTCCCTTTCTTTCAGATGTATACCCAGAAGTGGAATTGTAGGATCATACAGTAGTACCATTTCATGGTTGTCATAAGGCCAACTCCACTTCTCCATCCCAATTTAACCTCCAGTAACTAAGCCCTATTTATTCTCCTGAAATCCCTTTGATGCAAGACCCCAGTGGACGTTCCATGTAGTGTCCCTCTATGCTGGAGGAACTGGATGTCTACCCTGGACTTTCTGTTTCCCACTGGAGAAACCACAGGTCCAAAGGGGTCCTCTTGGTGCCATTCTGTGACAGCCAGATGAAGTGGCTATCTGGTCAGGGTGTAGCCACGCCTCTTACTCTTCTAATATGGTCCTTCCAGGTCCCTGTGGTCCAGGGAGAGGTGCTTCAGCCCTGAGTTCTGAGATATTCGCAATGGTACTTGTTTATGATAGTTGCTAGTTGGTCTTGTGAGAAGTTACTGAAATGGAGAATGTTCTACGTCACCATCCTGATGACCTACTAATATTTCTTATGCAAATTTGATCACATGATCTTCTCCATATCTATCCTTGGCCTGTTGAGCTTTCTATTTCCCTTAGGATAGCCTCCAGATTTCCTGCTTCTAAGGCCTTTCATAATCTAGCTCTTGCTTCAGACACATGTTTTGTAACTCCACACTCCAGTCTCAGTGAACCATTTGCATCTTCTTGAACGATCCCAGCCCAGTCTCTTACATTTGCTATTTCCTCTACCAGCAACACTTACCCTGCTCCTTCTTCTGACCATCAACTACAAATGTTTCAGATTTGGATTTAGTCATATGTTTGGGGAAGATGTTCTGACCCTTCTGGAAAGAGTTGATCTTCCTAGTGTGTGTGTGCATAACACCCTGTGCTTCCTCCCCCACAGCACATAGATACAATAGTCTTATTCTTGTACTTATTCTTGTACTCCCAATGTTAAGCAGAGTGTCTGACAAATGTTAGGTATCTCATTAATCCTGTTGAGTGAATAAATCTAACTCAATCCTATGAGTGGATCCTCTTTATACAGTCCTGGCTGATGCTGACTTGGTTAAAGTTGCCAGATAAAATACATTTTGCCCAGTTAACTTTGAATTTCAGATAAACAATGAAAAAAATGGTAGTATAAGTAAATCCCAGATATTGCATGGGACATACTTATACATATATATATATATATATATATATATATATATATATAATCTGAAATTCAAACTTAACTGGGAAACCAGTATTTTATTTGTTAAATTTGACTACCTTATTAACTTTGGCATTTGCATGGCCCTTTTTCAGTGACTGTGCAGATTGTTTTTCTTTTCTTCACACTAAAACTACATCTCCTAGAGGCTTCAAAGGTGCTCATGCTTGGCAGTAACTTTCATCATGCACTCTTTGAACTGCTAGGGCTCTACCTTTGACTCATCACCAGCTCTATTGCTCACTCAGCTTCTGAATTTCTCCTTACATAGGTCCCAATAAATGCCCACTTGCTTTCCCACTACTGACAATGGCCTAATGACTACATCTTAATGATGTTTTTTCACTCACTAATGTCTAGCATTATGGCTACTAAGTCCATTGCCTTGGACTCTGCCTCTGCTATCACCATCCTTGGAGGATCACAGTTAAAATTAATGATGAGAGGTCTTAGACTCTCTGTTACATTTGTGGATAGTTCTAATTGTTAGGGAATTTTTGTGGTAAGTAGGAATTGTCTTCCCTGAAGCTTTTACCTATTCGACCTTCCATAGAGAGTTTGCTTCTTGAAAGTAGAGAAATATTTGCTTTGGTATCTCCAACATCTTTGACAGTGACTGGCACATGAAGTTTCTCATAAATGTCTACTAAATAAAAATGAATATTATTGTCTTTGGAGCTACACTGTGTAAACCAAATCTCTTCCTGCAGTCTTTCAAATATTTTCTCTATAACTAAGTTATAGAGAGAGGTCTGCATCAATCTTGTCTGTTATAGGCTAGGCATTCCCAGTTCCTTAAATCATTTTTTATTTGAGAAGTGGTATATTTGGCACAGAAGCAGCACTTGATAAATGTTTGTCTATGAAGAATTTATCCATATTTAATTTAAAGTGGCAAATGTTGATATGAAAATTTAATGCTAGATACAGCTTCAAAAAATAGACATTACTATAGATAGTGAAGGTAAAAAAACATTAATGGTCAAAATAATCATTATATCCCCTAAAAATGTATACCAGGCTAACTGTTCAATGAAGAGTAGACTAACTGAATATATATTGCCTAGATCGTTTGAAAATACAGCTGTGTGTACACATACCCAAATATGCCCACAATTTGAAATATTTTAATTTTAAATACATTACTCTTAATTTTTATGCTATGTTTTGTAAAAACTTTAACAATTCTCCAGTGTTGCTACTTGCCCACATGAAGTATTTAGTTATTATTGGCCTCAACATTTAACATGTTCCAGGAGAGTATCCAGTATTCTTTTTTTATGAAACACATTTATTTCCATTTTCTTCTGAAATAATTAGCAAGAGGAATGATTATACCATCCATTGTTGTTTTCCAAAGAAATCTATAGAGGAATAAATAAAGGAGGAGGAGAAACCAATGATTCAATGTAATAATTAGAAGAAAACATCATGCTGGAAAATGGTAAGGTGAACATCTAGGTGTTAGACTAGCTTTAATTAGTTACTAAAAAGGGAAGTAATTATCAACATATCTTCAAAATTGCATCCTATCCTTCAGCTCACTTCCTAATCTGAATAGCTCTATTTGATCATTTGTAGTAAGTAGAAAAACTAAGAGATATTTTTCTTATTAAATTATTTGGGGGGGGCGCCTGGGTGGCTCAGTGAGTTAAAGCCTCTGCCTTTGGCTCACGTAATAATCTCAGGGTCCTGGGATTGAGCCCCACATTGGGCTTTCTGCTCAGCGGGGAGCCTGCTTCCCTCCCCTCCCCCACCTTTTTCCTACTTGTGATCTCTGTCAACTAAATAAATAAAATCTTTTAAATAAATAAATAAATAATTTTTTCAACCAGAAACATCTGAAGTGGAATGAGGAAGTTAACACTTTCCTGCCTTTTCTTAGAACCTATGCTAGTTGTTCAGATGGCATATTGACATATTCTTTATTTAAATCTGACTTGAGGTTGTGGTCATTTCTGTGGTCTAACCAATATGATTGAGGTATGAGGAGAAACAATCTTACTCTGCATTCAAGTTTTCATGTGACCACACTACAGAACCATGGCTAGTTTGGCTGTTAGAGAAAGTTCAGGCATAATTAAATGGCTGGGAAATAAAGAGGATTCCTCTCAGCAAGATTCCCTAAAGGAAGCATGTCTTAATCACACACATAGGGGAAAATGTTGAAGAAATTTGGTTGTTTGCCTATAATCAAAGGGTTCATCTTAAAGACAAGAGTTTCTGAATAGAAAGCCCTGTTTTAGAGTGTGGGTGGGTGGGTGTATTTACACAGAGAAGGAGAGGGAAAGGAAGAAGGGGATTTTACCCACTGTCATCTGGTATCAAAATGCACAGTAGCTCTGGGAATAATCCTGAGACTCTGCAGTACTTGAAATAATTTCTACTTTAGTCTGTTCAGTTTGCTGCAACAAAGTGCCAAAGACTGTGCGGCTTTCAAACAAAAGAAATTTATTTCTCATGCTTCTGCAGCCTGGTAAGTTCAAGATCAAGGTGTCAGAAGATTTGGTACCTGGTGAGAGCCCACTTCCTCATTCACAGATAAATGTCTTCTCTGTATGTCCTCACCTGGTGCGAATAGGTGAGAGAGCTCTCTGGGTCCTCTTCCATAAGGGCACTAATCACCTCCCAAGGGCCAAGCCTCCTAACTCATGACATTGGGGGTTAGGTTTCAATACATGAATTACTGGGGAGACATAAACACTCTGTTCATAACAGTCTTTTCCCCAGAAAATGCAACAGCCAACATGTATCAAATTGTGGAGAGCCTCTATGTTCTAGCTGCAGATCACCTGTTTATCCTCCCTCCCTAAAGGACTAGCAGTGGTCTCCTTGCCCATCCCCCTCCCCCTGCCATTGCCTCTGCTCCAATTGCTATCTTTTTTCTTAAATTGGAGATTTGAAGGGAATCCCTGCAATAGATTATAATAGGTCGCCAGAGAAAGTGCTTCTATTTTAAAAGAAAAAGCAAGAAAAAGAAGGTTCTGCTGACTCTGTGATACTCCCTTTGACAAAAGGCTGCTTAGAAGGCAAAAATCCATTGCTGCTATACCTGCCAGAGTACTTGGAAGACAGTTGTGGGAGAAAACCCCTATATTACAAATCTTTCTCTTCTGAGGGTACAGTGTGGGAGGCGTGATCAACCTTCCCTAAGAAAAAGGGGATGAGGGGTTCTGTGCTGGAACACTCTTAGGAAGAGATACATTCGAGGTCTGGTAAAATGATACAGAAGCTCTTCATGCCATATGTTGCAAATGACGGTGAGACTGAATTGACTTCCTGCTCACTCGTCTCTCTGCTGCTGTGTCAGAGTCAGGAACCTGAGAGCTTTGGGGTTTTCTTTATTTGAATTATAGCATTTGTTCAAACTATATACCTAAACCCCTGACTGAGCTACTAAAAATAGTATGACTCCCAAGACAAATAATGAGTAATACTCTTCAGGAGCCATAGGAGAGGGAGGAGAATGCTTTCAGCTGAGATTTGAAGAAGAATCAGTGAGAGAGAGAGGGAAAGAAAGCCTGCAAGAGCTGGTATTAGAAACACTCAGGTCCCGTCCAGTTGTCTCTCGTTTTGTCTTCTCCAACAGACAAAATGGAGGAGTTTCAGAAACATTCACCGATATTGAAGACATTCTCTGAGAGTTGTTCTTGGATAATTTAAGAGCAATGTGAAATGACTTTTAAAATTAAAAAAAAAATGATATCCAGGGGAATTGTACATGACCCTACTGATTAAACCACATTTGACTCCTGTAAATAGGACAAATATATTAATTGTAAAAGGTTTCATTCCAATTTGAATAATTTGATGACATCAGTGCCTTAAAACACATTGCCACCTTCTGAGAAGCAGGAACAATCTAGACAAACCCCGGTTTTGGTTCTTTTTAGCACAGACCCATGAAACAAAGCCCTGGGCTTTTCATCACACTGGGAAAGTTGAAAAACTCTAGTATGTCCCTTATGTTCCTTGTGGCTAATTATAAATTAAATAAAGAGGACTAACCATCATTAATCACTTAAAATAGATGGGATTAGTTTGGCAAATGGCATGAGATGTTAGATCCTCAAGGTAAGGGTGAATTGGTGTCGATCCCTAAATCCTGCCAAAGCAACTAATTTAGATGATACTACAGGAAATGATTTTTTAAAAAAGATTTTATTTATTTATTTGACAAAGAGAGAAACTTTAAGAGACGGAATGCAAGCACAGGGAGCAGGAGAGGGAGAAAAAGGCTCCCCACTGAGCAGGGAGCCTGACAATGGGCTCCATCCCAGGACCCTGGGATCATGATCCCAGCCCAGGGCAGATACTTAACAACTGAGCCACCCAGGCATCCCTATGAAAGGATTTTTGAAGTTAATGTAACTCAGATGATTTTGAAAATTAATCTCCATAAAAAGTTAATTTAATTTTTATAGTTCAGATAAAGTACAGGGGAAAAAAACCAAAACAGTTCTTTCCACCTAAGTGAACAACATTGACTTTGAGGGCAGTTGTCTTCAGACTTTAAAACAGAAAAATAAGTATCTCCCATACCTACTCCATAAATCAATTGTTATCTTATGCTTTATAGGTTTCTATCCAAAACTCTGCTGTGGTTATTAAGGCAGCTGTCCCAGAAAATCCTACAAGAATTTATTAATTCATTTTTATATTATATTAAGACTCAAATTTGATATAACTGTAGGAACTCTGCCTTTAACTTCAAATGATACTCATGAATCACCTGTCCAACATTGTTATCATCATTATTATTATTTATAGAGAGGGAGAGATCCACATTTCCCCAAACACTGAAGATTGATTTTTAAATCAATGATCCACTGGTAATAAAGTGACAAATAGGATGTTCTTCTCTCAAAGCATCAAGTGAGAGTTTCAAAGAACATCACAGAGCAATAAGTCACTGACAGATTTTGGTGGCCTCATCCAAATGAGGCCTCTCTACAGTCTCATTTCAGCAGTAGAATTAGGGGTACAGACATGTTGAAAGCACTGTTGAGAGTTAAGTTTGGGGGAAATGACTCTTTCCTATACAGTCAAAGAAGACTTTCTCATGAATTCTGGTAACAAGAGTAAAGGCTAACTCTGACCTAATCTGGAGCACCTGTCTAAAGCAACGATATTAAATTCTTTCAGTGGTGAGTCCAGTGAGACTTTTTCATTTAAAAATAACCTAGCTCACCCTAAAATTATGGCCCATGAGATAAGAATTGTCTTATTTCACCTAACCTCTAGACTGAAGATTTGGAGTCTGGCTCCAAACAATTATATCTTCTCTGGACATAAGGACAAAATAAAAAGGCCAAAAGTTCATCAAAATGTATCCTGATAGTCTGGCAAAAAAAAAAAAAAAAAAAAAAAAAAGTCTCTAGAGGAGGATTCTCAGTGTCCCTGAGACATATCATTGGCTTCTAGGGCAAATGATCTTCAAGGGAAGGAATGGGGTATTTTTTGCTTAGACTGAAATACAAATACAAATTAAGTCATACTTAAGTGATCTATTATGCTTAAATGGATTGAAGAAGGAAGGAAGGAAGGAAGGAAGGGAGGGAAGAAGGCAGGCAGGCAGGCAGATGCAGCAAATGTAAATTCTAGTATTAATTTCCACAGCTCTTTTCAAGAGGCTAAACCAATTTTATGCTACAAACATGTTTAAGCATCTGAACTATACAGTGTGGTAAGCTGAGAAGCAGAGAGAGTGAGGGTATGAAGAGAACAATAATTCAATTCTATCAATATTTAACAAGTGTACTAGCAGGAAGGTACTGTGGGAAACACCCTCCATGGGACCCAAGACCCCAACAGGCCCTACAATGATTTCCCTTCCACAGGAACACAGGAGGTTAACAGGTACTGTCCACGCGCCCCCTTGGAGGGCTGGACTACTCATCTGCAGTGAGGGAAGCAAAAGGAATGTCGCAAAGCCTCGTAAAGATCCTTTGTGGAGAAAATATGCCTGCTGGTCTTCTATATTTTTATAAATATTAAAAAGCTTGTTTCTTTGTAGCTCAAATAGGGCAAGCAGAAATTATAATTGCATGCTACCACGGACGCCCAGCTTCTACCCAGGGTAGCATAAATAGAAGTGAGGAGAACACCCTATCTTTGCCGGAACGCTTAGTGGGCTTCCCTGTGGGCTTAAACTACAGAATGAAGAAAAAAAAACTCCGTGTTTTCCAAAGCAGCATCACACACCCTGAGGCCCGGAAGCGGAAGCAGAAGAGGAAGCCGAAGCAGAGGAGGCGGAAGAATGTCACCTGCCGCAGGGGGGTGCAAACATTGCAAGGACCGGCTATGTGGGGTTTAGCATGGTGGTTACAGGGGAATAAAGGGAGAGTGTAAGCCTTCTAGAATACTGCAATTGCTGTCTCATCAAGATTCAAAAGAATTCAAGATTGGGCTCACCCACAGGCAGCAGTTATGCGACAAAGCATCTTCTAGGATCAGGCCTTGCCCTTAAGCCACTTTTCTTTCAGGAACAAAGTCAATAAACAGCTAACAAAAAGGTATACACAAGAGTTGAAAATCTAGTAATTAATAATAGCAATAATAATATAAATCAGGATTTGGTCCTTGTTAAAAAAAGGAAAAAAGAAAAAAAAACATATCATGCTGTTAGAAGAAAAAGAAGAGAAATTATTTCTAAGACATTCGAAGGATAATCAGTGATAACTGAGAATTGCAATTGAAACTTTTTTGGTCAATACTTAGATATTACTGAGAGAAGAACAAAAACTAGGAATGAAATGCTAAAGGGGAAATAAAACCAAAATGAACTAGTTATTTTCTAGCTCCGTCTTACAGAATAGTTGAGTAGGCTGGTTCCATGAGTTCGTACTTTACTTTGCTCATCCTAAACCCAACGTAAGATAGAAAACAAGTTGGAAATAATCAATTTTCTTCCTGTTTAATGGAGAATCCTAGGAGGATGGCTGAATTGCTCCCAATATGATCTTTGGAGCTTTTCAGCAGAGAAAGAGGTGAATTGTATTACTATGAACAAGGTACTAAAGGATGCACTAGCACACAAAAAAGGTTGTATTATAGTAGTCTGTGCATCTGAGATAGGAAAAGAGATTACTCTGATGTATCCTGTTTTGTATGAACAAGTTTGCATTATCTAAGATTCTAGGATTTAAAAAAAAAAGATTCTAGGATTTTTTAAGAATTCATAATACTTATGGCTATTTTTAAAATTTCAGCCAAGTTATGAGAAGATAATCCACTATTAGAAGACATTAGGTAAGATGCTGGCGGTAAAACAATAATGAAGATATTTCTGACCCTCAAGAAGCCAACAGAAATGAGGTAAAGTCACAAGAACGTTAGTGCAGTCAGATTCTATGGCAGACAGATGTACAACAGATATAACAGAGAAGAAAAAGCAACTAAGTCTACAAAGAACTCAGAAAAGAGTTCACCAAGAAGGCGATATTGGAACTGGATCATACAGCCAGAATTGGCAAGACCTAGGTGATAGGGCAAAGGTAGACCAAGCATAGGAGGCAGACCAAGTTCATGTAAATGTTCAAATTTATCAAAGAAGACACAGAATGATAAAAGATTCCATGTGGCTGGAGTGGAGGTGAGGTCAAGTCAGGTAGTGCAAGCTGAATAAACAACCAGTGCTCGTATGGCATGGATACCTTTTCTTAAATTTCAATTATTATTTTTTTCAGGCCTGCCAAGTAATTTTTTTTTTCTGAGAGTATCTACACATGGACTCCCTTATTTTTTTTAAGATTTATTTATCTATTTGACAGAGATCAAAAGCAGGTGGGGCGTTGGGGGGGGGGGGCAGGCTTAATCCCAGGACCCTGAGATCATGACCTAGGCTGAAGGCAGAGGCTTTAACCCATTGAGCCACCCATGTGCCCCACATGGATTCCTTTAAACAATGATTTCTCAACTGTTGTAGCCTTCTCCTGGATTGAAATGGTGTCCTACAAAGTTCACTATCTAAGGATCAAAGTGCATGCATTTATTTCCTTCTTCATAGTTCACCTGGCTTCAGAGTTTATCCACACGGGTAATTTTGAGGTGATTAATTTGACACGGAGAGCCATAAACCACTGAATGCTAATGACTTGTACCACCTCCCAGGGGCTTTGTAACCACCTATTTACAACAGGCTTCCTATTTAACACTTTAGTAAATATGGAAAACAAGTCACAACAAAAAGACGGGATACTTAATTTTTAGACTTGAAAGTTTTCACTTAATTTGGATAGAACAGAATGTTAATGTGGTCACAGGGAAGCTCAAGTTCCTTGCTCCCGAGAATAACTGGCACATGGATCTAGTATAAGCTGACTCACAAATATAGACCCTTTATCTAAAGGACTATCAACATACTTATAAATTAACAGATTATACAATGTCAGGATTGAAGATAATTCAATAAATATTTATTGGGTGCATGATCTTTTCCAGGCACTGCTGCAGGAAATGGGAGTTATAGCAGTGAGCCAAACAAAGTGCTAACCTTCCAAGATGGAGGGGACTGACAAGATGTACATACAGACATGCATATCTAAAACACGGAATGGGAAGAGAGAGTGATGGAGATAACTATGCTGTAGTATACTGAAGATCAGGGAAGGCCTCTGCAGTTACATGATATTTTAGAGATCTCAAGTGTGGGACTATGCCAAGCCCCAAGAACGAAGGTCCTGTGTTGTGAGCTGCTTAAGGTGTTCAAGGGGGGAAAGTAAGAGGTTGATGTGGCTACAGCAAAGTCAGAGAGAACAGGATGCTAGTGGGTATTGGAGCAATAGCAGGGCCAAGATCATAGAGAGCCTTGTGGGTTTTGTTATGGACTCTGGATTTTGTTCATGGTGGGCTTTGGTTCCCAAGGGAGCCATTGGTTATGTGCAGAGAAAAAAACATGGTCTGAGTTGTATCTTCAAATGATATGAGAAGAGATGGTGGGGACATGGAGTGGAAGCCTGAGGCTCCTGCCATAATTTGGTGACAGGTGGGTGGTGGTGTCTCAAGTGGTAACAGTGGTCATATGTAGGAGGTGAAAGGTGGCTTGATTGTCAATCTGTTTTAAAGGGCACCTGGGTGGCTCAGTTGGTTAAGTGTCTGCCTTCCGCTCAGGTTGTGGCCCTGGGGTCCTGGGATGGAGCCCCGCGTTGGACTCCTGCCTCAATGGGAGCCTACTTTTCCCTGTGCCCCTCCCTGCTGCTCATGCTTTCATGCTCTCTCTTAAATAAATAAAATCTTAAAAAAAAAAAGTTCACTGCAACCTGAGGGCAGAGATCTTGTCTGCTTTATTCTCTCTGTATCTATAGCTTTTAGATCAGTAGCAGACACACAGCGTTCAATTTTAAATATTTTTATAATATGGAGTGAAGAGAATGGCTGGATTAGATGGGGAGTGAGAGAAAGAACAGATTCAAGGATGGCTCCAGGACTTGGGGTCTAAATAACAAGAAAGTGGAGATGACACTTGTTGAGATGGTGAAAACATCGGGACAACAAGTTCTGGGGTGGTGATTGAGAGTCTGGTTTAAGCTGTGGTAAGTAGGTGGTGGGTGTAACAGTCTAAAGTTCAGAGCACAAGTCAGGGGTGGGCATTTGGAAATCAACAAAATACACACAATATATAGAAGCATAAGATGGGGTGATTTTAACCATCAAAAAATATAAGAAGAAAACTGGGATCTTTGGGCATAGGACCATCTCATTGTATTGAGGATAATGGAGAATCACAAAGGAAGTCTGAGAAAGAATGCTGAAGAGGAAGGAGAAGTAGAGAGTGGCTCCTGGGGCTGGGGCAGGGTGGGGGGAGGGCGCGGAGGAGATCATGTGTCGATGTTGGGAGTCCTCCCCTGCACAGAAGCAACCAGGGGCCCAGGAAGCAAAGCTCAGGGCTGACACTGCACTAGTCCTAGGGAGATTACTGCTATCCCTACAATGGAGAATGAAAAGAACTGAGTGAGTAGAGGTAACTTCTGTACATTTTTTTCTGTAAATGGGAAGAGGGGGAGAAGGAGAAGGAGCAAGGTGGCTGTAGCTGGAGGAGAGTGTGGGGTTGAGGGAAGGTCCTGTAGGGAGGAAAAACCCAGTGGTGTAAGATCGAGCTAGATAAAGTATTTAGTATACTAGATACAGTATTTCATGAGCAGTACAAACATTAAAATAATCATCCTTTGAATCTCAGAATCCTGCTTTACCTATGTTCTTACGGGAACAGAATGGACTTCAAACACCTTTGTGGACTCGATCCCTCCACTAATACATCTGATTCTGGAGTGTTTTTGCCTCTGCAATACCTTCTCTCCTTCCTCCTTCTTTCTCTTCACTAATATGAAGGTCAGAAGTGGCTAGAACAGCGGAGTGCATTTGATGACCACATTGCTCACCAGTCTTCTGCTCATCCCTCTTTAGCACTGGTGTGTCTTCGGGCCAGCTGCCTCCTTTCCTGGGGAAACGACCCATTCTCTGGACCTCCACCTCCGTGTCCTTTCACTCAACGAGGCAGAGGAGGGCTTTTCTTTGTTGCTACTACTTGACAGAAAGGAACCTCATAATTATCAGCCAGAATCAAAAACTGGTGGTGGCTAAATTGCTACATAGTTTTACAGAATCTTGTATGAAGGATGAATTATTTAAAGCCATGAAAATTGCTATGAAAATTTTAAGAGTCATGCTATTATTATTTCTGAAATACTGTCAGCAGAGACACCTAAGCATATTAATTGGACTGGCTCTACAAAATAAACTTATCATGCAAAAAAAAGCAATAAACCTTGGGATATTCAGGAAATTAGAATCTAATGAGAAAGCATCTTCAATTTAACTTATTTCACTGAAGCTTACCTTGTGCAAGGCACTATGAGGGCCTGTTGAATAAGGAATAGTTCCATCATTAAAAAAGGAAAAACCAAAATTCAGTATCAAGTTATAATTATTTATAGCAACCCACACCACACAGACCCCAAATTACTCTCCAAATGCATCAAGCATTTTCATATTTAGTTTTTCTGCACAGTTATTCCAACTCCCTAAGGCATCCTTCTTCCAATTCTCTGCCTTTGAAATCCTAATCCTTCAAGATCAGCTTCCTGGGGACTCTGGATCTTTACAATAAGAATTAACTCCTTCCTCCCCACTTGACAACTGGACCATTTTCCTGCTAATACGTATATGTCTGCTCAGGCCATCAGACTGTGACCACTTTAAAGACAGGTGTTAGATTTTATTATTTCTAAATAAGTGCCTTGTCCTTAGTGTCTACCCCAGGGTCTTGACTATTGTAAGAATGTAATAAATTTTTGTGGAAATAAAACATTTCATAGATCATCACCATGGGAATGCTCAGTCAAAAATGAAAAACCAACGTAATTGCTGGAGTCCTGATAACATTGATTAGAATTTATGGGACTTAGTCTATGCCAGAAACTATGTAATGTATGTCTATACTATGTCTAATCCTCACTTTAATCCTTAGAAAGTGCCTCTTTGCCATCTGTACCCCAATGTTTATAGCAGCAATGGCCATGGTCGCCAAACTGTGGAAAGAACCAAGATGCCCTTCAATGGATGAATGGATAAGGAAGATGTGGTGCATATACACTATGGAGTATTATGCCTCCATCAGAAAGGATGAATACCCAACTTTTGTATTAACATGGACGGGACTGGAAGAGATTATGCTGAGTGAAATAAGTCAAGCAGAGAGAGTCAATTATCATATGGTGAAACATATTTACAGAGCATAACAAATAACATGGAGGACAAGGGGAGATGGAGAGGAGAAGGGAGTTGAGGGAAATTGGAAGGGGAGGTGAACCATGAGAGACTATGGACTCTAAAAAATAACCTGAGGGTTTTGAAGGGGTGGGGGGTGGGAGGTTGGGGGAACCAGGTGGTGGGTATTAGGGAGGGCACATATTGCATGAAGCACTGGGTGTGGTGCAAAAATAGTGAATTCTGTTATGCTGAAAAGAAATTTTTAAAAAAATTAAAAAAAAAAGAAAGTGCCTCTTTGAGATATGTTTTATTAAGCTTCATTTAAAGATGAGAAAGCCGAGGGTCAAAAAGATTACCTAGAGTGATCAAGATAGCACGCTTGCAAGGTGCAGGTCTGAATCTAAGTCTAGGTCTAAATCAATATAGATTGGAATCTAGTTTTGTCTGACTCAGAATCTGTGCTTTTATTTACTATTCAAGCCTCCCCAGCTCCACCCAACAGTCATCTGCCCAGCTCCTTCATTTTGACAGACAGGAGGAGCTCTTCAATTACTGAGTACCACCCCCAAAACCACCCTGGTGCCGGGCCTCCACAATGGCACGCATGTCATCTCAGTAGATGTTCAGGAAACTTCTACAGGAACGACTTAAAGAGGCTTGGAGAATGTAAGTCAATTTTTGAAGCTAGCTTGGCTAGAAGTGGCCAAGTTGAGACGTCTGCCCTGGGCTCTGCTCCTAACCAGGATACTGATACTGTAAAAAACCTTTTGGACACTAACAGAGCTATGCCAGAGACGCCGCTGCTCACTGAGCCCCCTTTGCCTTCCCAGGTTATTTTTACTGCTCCTGATGCCACTTCCCCTGCCCTCTTCCCACTTCCCTCTTCTTAGAGAAGCATGCTTTTCCAATCCTGTGTCCATAAGCTGCACCCCTTCATTGCCACCTCCCTTCCCGGAGCTCCCTTCTCTGGATGAAGAGGGAACCTCTCCCCCAGGACTTTCAGGCACCCATGGGCAAACCTCCAGGGGATTCAGCCCAGAGAGACTGTCCCTCCCGCACTACATATTTGTACCCCCTCCCTACCCAAGTAACAAAGACACTGAAACTTCCTCCCCTCCCCCAGCTCTTTCCCCTAATTCTCCACCTCTTTAAACTGCTCTTCCTGCCCATAGATCTCTCCAGTTTTACTCTTGCAAGATTTGCCCTGTTTATCTCTGCACGGGGCACAAAGGGAAACTGAGTGGGGATGAGTCTCAGTGAGGAGTTTTTGACCTCGGACAACACAAGGACTGCTATAACTGCCAGCAGTGACCCATGCAGAAGATGCCAAATGCAGAAAGAAGGGACCCACTTCAATGCCTCAGATCAGGAAAAGAAGTGGGATTTCACACAGGGGCAGGCAGACCTGCCCAGAGGGTAACAGTGAGGCTGACCTAGTGAGGTAACAGCAGGGCAGGGAAAGGGGTGAGTCACAATTTGCTAGTTGTGCAGGTGGATGACCAAAGGACAAGCACAATATAGGTCAAGGCTAAGCGAGAGGTGAACTGATTCAGACTGAAGAGAAAAGAGCACTGAAGGGCTTGGATGCTTCCATGTGAGAAAATCACCTTTGTACCTTCTCTGATTTCCAAACAAGGAATTTAAAACATCATCAGTAACAATCCCCAGTATCATAGGCAGGAGACAAATGCACCAAGGCCGTCTGGTACACTTTATGTAGTGTGTTGTCATTTAATTGGCCACACTGTTAAATTATACGTTGATAGACAATCACACGTATGCTAGTGAATCTCCACATTTTTAAAAATCTTTCTTAAACTGAAAACTTAAGTACTAAGACATAGTCAGCACAAGAGGCAAAACAAGTTTGCTCCAAGTTGACCATAGTTCAACCCTTGGGTGAATGAACTGTCCAGTGAGCCTCCAGCAGACCACACTTTCAGAAATTATATTGTCTGTTGTTATATGAATGATTCCTTCTTTATTTTTTATTTTAAAGATTTTATTTATTTACTTGAGAGAGAGTGAGTCTCGAGTGCATGATCTAGGAGAGGGTCAGAGGGAGAAGGGAGTCCAATGCAGGACTCGATCCTTGGGTCTCCAGGATCATGACCTGAGGCTGAAGGCAGTTGCCTGAGCCCCCCAGGCACCTGCATCCCTTCTTTAAATTTTACTTTATTTTAGGGACACCTGGGTGGCTCAGTTGGTTAAGCCTCTGCCTTCCGCTCAGTTCATGTCCCTGGGTCCTGAGATTGAAACCCGCATCGGGCTCCCTGCTTAGTGGGGAGCCTGCTTCTCTCTCTGCCTCTGCCCCTCCCTGCTGTTTATGCTCACTCTCCTTCATGTTCTCTCTCAAATAAATAAAATTTTCATTAAGAAAAGGTGGATTTTTTGTTTTGTTTTGTTTTGTTTTTTGAGAGTGAGAGAGTGGGGGGAGGGGCAGAGGGAAAGGGAGAGAGAATCTTAAGTAGGTTTCATGCCGAGTACAGAGCCCAATATGGGGCTGCATCTCACAATCGTGACCCTGAGATCATCATCTGAGCTGAATCAAGAGCCGTTGCTTAACCTACTGAGCCACCGAGGTGCCCCGAAAGATCCCTTCTCTAAACCTAATCATACTCATTCACTTTTTTTCTGCTTCAGGGACATAGAGGTCCAGGGTTTTTTTCTTTGTTTGCTTGTGTTTTGTTTTGTTTTAATTTTTAATGCTTTCCTGTAGTGCTCAGTAGGATTCGTTTGAATCAACATTGGAGAACACTGTGAAGAGAAGGGCATCAGTGTCAGGCAACTCTTCAGACAACACCTGCCTGCAGGTTTGGGGCTTAGCAGCATTTTTCACAATTCTCCCCTCTCACAGCTCAGACTACGGCGCTTTCCTCTCTTCTTGATGCGCTGAGCATCAAGAAATGAATTTCATTTCTGACTACCCACAGAGAAAAGGCACTGAAATATAGAAACGAAATTCAACATTCTCTTTGTTCCGTTGCCTCCTATCATTTCTTCCTTTCTCTTGCAAGGTCTCTACTGCTTCTCTGATGGTCCTGTGGGTGAAGAGCTACCCCTGGAAGCACTGGGAACCTTTCTTGAAGCACTTAATTACCACCAGTACAATTTTACATTAATTTGCCTCTTTTATCCACTCGACTGTGAGTCTCCTGAGAGCAGGAACTGGACCTTTTATCTCTTTATCCTCTGTGGCGATAATAGTGCCTGTCCAACAGGAGGGACTCAATAAACACTTATGCATATTTATGAGTCTGGAGTGAAAGGATTTAGAAAGAGTCATCTCCCTGCCATTTATTCACCTTGGGATATGGACAAAGTATTTCACCTTTTTCAGCTTGTGTCCTTGTGTTAAATATAATACACCATTCTCTTCTAATTATGTTACTAATTGAGATGAGGTCATGTAGTGTTTTATAGAGTGTAAAGCATATATGCGTGCAGATGTTACTGTGTTAACTCGAAGGTTTGGTGCTGAAGGAGGATGTTTCAAACCAGTGGTTCTCAGAGACATGTATGTGGCATGTCTGGAGGCGTATTTGTTTGTCACATCTGGGTGTAGAGGGGGTGTTGGCTATTGGCATCCAGTGGGGAGGGACCAGAGATGCAGCTAAGTATCGTACAGAGCCCTGAAGAGCCCCCTACAACAAAAATCATCAGTAACACCAAGGATCAACCATGGTTCAAGCTTAAAAACATATGATGGGTAAAAACACTTCCTTTAATATATTTGCCACTGGACAGTTGTCTGAGTTTTAGCTTTTCATACATCCATAGGGACCCTCATGTGAATGCACTTCAACTACTGGAATAACTCCTTATCTCTCACAATCGAAATGTGTTTGCTTTCTCTCTGTCTAGCCTTTCAGTAACTGTAATGTACATATGTGAGAAACTTCTGGTGTCCTCTCCTTCTGGACACATGGTAGACTTCTATTTTTCTGTTTTTCTAATCCCTGTATATACAGACAGGCTTTCATGACCAGCACTCACCAATGCCTTTTAAACAGAAGCAAAGTGTGTCACATCAGGGCCAAAGCATTCACCAGCTGGTTCAAGACTGTTTCGTTCTCTCTTGCCCTGGTTTAGTCATTATAGAGGCAGCCGCTGAGAGGGCGGCACCACGATATGGGAGCAGCCTGGATCCCAAGCATCATGGAGCGCAGAGCTGCCCAGAGCCTGGCCCAGATCTACATCAGATTCTCCATGAGCAAAAAATAAAAGTGTTCTCGATTAAGCCACTGAGGTTTGAGGGTGCTTTTTTAATGAAGTTTAACTTAGACTTACTTGACCACCACCTATGAAAGTGAAAGCAATATTGGTTGCATCGAAATTCTTTACTCAACTTGAACAGTTCCTAGAATAGAACAGGCCTCAACAAATATGTTAATGTAGAATTGATGGGAGAGAGGAAAAGGAAATTATTGACCTGTATCTTACTTTTCAGAGTATTTCTATCCAACTATGACAACTATGCTGATTCTGGCCTCATGGTTTTGTTTTCAAAGAGCCAGAGTCTGGAAACTTTGACAAAGTCATTTGTTATATATCATTCTTTAACCCCTAGTACGTATTTAATTAGTATGTAGCAAAGCTTGAAACCCTCTTGATAGTCTTTCTGACTCAAAAGGCTCTAACCATATACATTGGACAAGCCACTGCTCGATGGTCTTTCCTACAAGGAATCTCCTAGGTAAAATAGTTCAGCACTTTTTCTATCACTGTTAGCAGGATTGAATTTGCAAAGCTTGCCCCCTTGCGGCCAAAAGTTCCAATCCACAGATTGTTTTACCTGAATGACAGAGAATGGTCTACTTGGCCTTGAACCTACTGCCTGGTTCAAGGTACCAGGTATGAGTGCTATTACCTGGTTCAAGGTACCAGGTATGAGTACCAGAATCAGCAGCACTGTGGCGTGAAGAACAGGAACTCTGGAAACAGATGTCTGGGATTGTGCCTGGGACTACCACCTCCTATCTGTGTTATCTAGGGTCCATTCCCTCATCTATAAACTATGAGTAGGAAAAGTACCCATATTATAGGGCTGTTCCATTAAAGGTAATACAGGTATAGGACTTAAAATACTATCTGCCACAGAGCAAGGGTTCAAATAAGGTAGATTTACATTGCCTACAGTGACTCTGAACTAGTATCCGCACACAATTTCCTCAAAGTGTTACATACATTAACTAGACAAGCAGTCACATTCTTCAAGAGGCTATATGCTTTACCAACTGAACATTTCAAAATATATCCGAAACAGATTAAAAGTATGATATAATCTATGTTGATGCGTGCTTTTCAATTCCTCTCTTAAAAAAAATCCCTATCCAAAAAAAAAAGCCCTACCAAACTGTGAAAACATTCCCATTAAGACATTTGAACTTTTTTAAACGTTAAGATTTATAATAAATCTTCACAAATGATGTTTTTAAATGGTTCAGAGAAAAGAGGCCTTTGTTAAATGTTCTTCGTCCTACCTTTTTCATTTCCTTTTAAAATTTCCAGGCAATCAAATAAACATTGTAATGACTAGTTAAGACATGAAAGTCACATTGCAAATTTAAAAAGTAGATAAATTTATTTTAAAATGGCCTTTGGTTGATTCAAAAAGGATTTTCAATTCAATAGAGAAATCAGTCATAAAATTGATTACTGTGCATTTTCTGGAAGATGGTATCAATTAGCTCTGTAAAGAAATAGTTAAAAGTATATCCTGCCCCCACATAATAGTGGGGTCTCCACACTCAGTATGCAACACAAAATACAATCTCCTACAAAATGAGATGTTATAATTGTATTTGGCTCTTTGATCTCATGAATATCAGATTATCCTGCACAATGTAGAAACAGAAGGCAATAAAGAGAATTGTCCAAATTGGCTAGAATTTCATTTATATTTTGCCAAGCTGTTCTACATTAACTGTTGAAAATTATATAAAAATGAACATGGAATTAAAACTATAATGCCTAAACAAGAAATACTTAACCTATGGGAAAATACTGCAAAATTTAATTGTCTGGTACTTTAAAAGTACTTTATAATTTATAATTAGTTAAAGTTATGTTAATAATAGGGCACTTTGTACTTTTGCTCTTAATCACATTATAGGATATTATTATAGACACGTACAAAAAATGAGGGGCTGATAATTTAAACATAAGGACACACAGGAAAGCCACTTAAACATACACAGCAAAGAACGTGTCTGGGAACACAGTACTAGGTATTCAATAACTTCTTAAAGCATGACTGATTTTTAGCATATTTTATGCTTTTATAAAGTGAACTTCATATTTATCAATATTATCTATGTATCACTTCGTACAGTCAGCAGTTCATGTATTTGAACTCCATTTAAAGCTGAGAAAATGGGGATTGGAGAGGTGATGATCTCCTGAGATTATAGAAGAAATGGCCAAGCCAGAAACTGACCTCACTATATTCTCTAAACAGTATGCTCTTTATCTATTCAAAGATCACAGAGTTGGTCAATGGAGGAAACTGGATGTGAACTCAGGCCTTTGATTAGAGTCTAGTGCTCATTTGGTATTCATTCATCAAATTTTTAATGAGTACCTGCTACATAGATACTCAACGTTGATTTTCCTATAGTGAGAAGACCAAGTCCCTGATTAGACTTCATAAGGCAGAGTGGGACATACAGTAGTAAACTTACATTGTAACTCAGGGCCCAAGTGACTAGCGTAACACTGGATGCTATTGTGAAGAAATAACGAACACCCATCCCAGCTTGGGGGAAGGGAAAAGGGCAGATGATGTTTGAGCTGAAACATGAAGGCTGTGAGGAGCTAAACAAAGGAAGGGAGAGGAAGAGGAATTCAGAGAAAATGCCCTAAGATAAAAGAGAACATGGTATCTTAGGAAAACAGATGAATTTTAGTAAGAAGCTACAGAGATAGTATGAGTAGAAGTGGAAATGTTGAGAAGCAACAAATGTCATCTTACAAGATTTAGACTGCCAATTGAATTTTGTGTGGAACCACTGATGATTTTTAAACAGGGTTAAGGCACGATTTGGTTTGAATTCTGGTTAAACAAGGCATATTGAAGGCCTGTGTTTATCTCCGTTTGCTCCCCAAAGTCCAGTAACATGACAACAGATGAATTTTAGAAGTTTAGAAAACCCCCAAATCAAACAGATTGAGAAAGGAGACAACAGGGAATGAGAAACAGCTACGGATATTTTGAAAATGGAAAGCTTACAGAGCATGGTAACTGACAAAACACAGCTGAGAATGCAGAGAGATCCAGGTATTTGCAAGAGAGGTGCTTATGTGAGACAACGTAATCCATAGGGCGGACCTGGAAAAATTTAGGAACTGGAGAGAAAGATTCTTTGGAGGGCAATGATAGAATTGTAAGGTAGACTCTGAGCAGTTTAAAGTTGGTTTAATATCACTTCAAAGTTCAATTACTTGATGAGATCCTCTCTGCAGTTTTGTAGGGCAGCTAACCCTTTACATGTCTATAGAATACCTAAGGTTCATTCTAAGGAGGGATTACGCTGAAGAGGATGCTCTGCATGGTATAACGAAGGGCAAAGTGCCATCCTGGAAAGAGGGGAGTGAGTGAACATGTGTGGGCTGAGCACTGAGACTTCTATGCTCTCTAATTAGCAATGAGGCTTATATCTCTCAGAAAAGAGACTGAAAATTATTTTCTGGAAAACTTGAGTAGCCAAACAGAAAAGTTCGGCAGACACTGATATGGAGGGGAGCAACAAAACAGTTCCTTCCCCCATCCAATTATCCTACAGTGAAACTCACCAGTCAATAATCCGTCTTCATGCTCAAAGAATTCCATTTAATGATAATGTCTCATTCTTGAATCAATGAAGTACCACTAGATATGTAAGTATAGCCTCCAATATGTACAACAGAGACATAATAAAAATAAAAAAAAAAAAACTCCAAAAGAAATTTAGAAAGCAAGACAAAAAAAATTTGAGAAATAGAAGGAAAAAATTTAATTCTTCAGATAAATATGAGAAAATTTTTTTTCATTCAAATTAAAATGGTGCTGTTAGAAAGAATAAAGAGCAAAAAGAATTCTTAGAAATAAAATATATAATGGCAAAAATTGAACAGGAAATCACTGAGAAAGAAAAACCTCACTAAAAATGAAATCTATGTGAGATAAATTATTTTTCAGAAAATATTTCCTCCTTTCCCTCACAGAGTCGATGATATTTTCCTCCTCCATTGATGTTGAGTTAGAACTACAAGGCCAAAAGGATGTGTGTAGAAGTAACAGTGTGTTATTTCCAAACCAAAGTCTTCAGTGGCACATGAATTTCTATTTACCTTCTTGAACATCTGCCATTTGAGAAGCCACTGGCCCAAGGAAGATGAGAAACGCATGGAGCAGAAAACCCTGATTTGCCAGGACCATGTGACTCCAGCCAAACCTTTCAGAGCCCCAGCCAACTATAGACCAGTGAGGACAAAAAGAAACAAACAAATAAACAAAAAAAAAACCTTGCTTTTGTGTGACACTGAGCTCTAGAGAGGTTTGTTATAGACATTATTGCAGTACTGACTAATATAAGACAAAAATATAAAAGTGAAGACAAAGAAAAATGACTCAATCTAAGATTTTTAACAGCTACATAACAGAAATTTCATGAAAAGAGAACCAAAAAAATTTTAGGGGAAAATGTAGAAAAAAAATATATGAGAAATTCCTCAGATTGAGTGACATAAATTTCCATATCGAAAGGGCCCAATATACAAATAGATCTACACCAAGACAGATTGGAAGAAATTTCAGAATATCACTGATAAAGTAAATTAAAATTTCCAGTCAAAATAAAGAGGTTACATATAAAAAAAAATATTAACCACAATGGCATTGATCTTAACAGAACAATACAGAAAGCAAGAATTCAGTAAACAAATGCCTTTGAAATTAAAATTGAGAAGGCTGGGACACCTGGGTGGCTCAGTTGTTTAAGGAGCTGCCTTCAGCTCAGGTTAGGATCCCAGTGTCCTGGAATCAAGTCCCCTCACCCACTCACCGGCAATCGGGCTCCCTGCTCAGCAGGGAACCTGCTCTTCCTGCATCTCTCTCTGCCTCTGTCCTTCCCCCTCCCCTGCCTGTGCTCTCTCTGAAATAAATAAATAAAACCTTTAAAAAAATAAAATTAAGAAAGTAAAGATTCTAGTCTAAAGTCATGTAATGATTCAAACATTGAATCAAGTAGGAGGGTAAAGTAATAGTATTTTCAGGCATGTAGGCACTCAAAATTATTTACTTTCAAAACATTTTTTTTTCAGAACGTTATTAAGGAATATCAGTAAGATGAGGTAGTCTTGAGATCAACGCAGTGAGAGCTCCAACATATGAGAAGTGAAGAAAGAATTCAGAATAATGGCAAAGGAAAGTTCCAAAACAGCTGTGTAGCCAACCAAATCAGTCCAAACTAGAGAAAGGCAATGAAAGCCTTCAGGAGGAATATCTTCATGGAAAATAATGAACCTAGCAGCCTAATAGTTTACCTGATATACTTGACTATCTTGAGGGAGATTTTACAGGTCTTTTTGAGAGCCTGAGGACATAAACAGAAAGCAGAAACAAAAAGCAGAAAAGGTGAAAAGAAACATTACTATTTTCAGGAAAAATCAAGACCCCTTGAAGGTCTGAGGTTTCCATAAAGGACCTTTGCATGCATATAGTATTTTTTCCTGCACATTTGAATTACATGTACTGCATGCCTTAGTTTGGATTTCCTCAGAAGCTGCCTCAAAGGAAATGTTTCAAAAGTAAGTAGTTCATTTGGGAAGTAAAGGAAACAATGGAAGGAGAAACAATGAGAGGAAGGAAAAGAAACCCACAGAGCAAGTGAGAAACTAAAAGGCAACAGCAAATTGTTCTCCATGCCGATACCATAAGATTTTGTACCATAAAAATAATTTTAAAACCTACTTTTTTCACTCAACATTATATTTTTGAGATGTCTTTATATATCCATGTAGAATTCCCTTTGTTATCTCCTGTATCTTATCTCACTATCTAAATAAATCATAGCTTATTTATTCATTCTTCTTGTTTTTGCTTTTCCCTATCACACTCAGTGATGCAATACCTATTTTTGTACATGCTTCTAGTGAATATTTGTAGAAGATTGGATTTTGGTTTTTGCTTTTTGCTTTTAGCACTGATATTGGATTATTAGGTGTGATGGTTAATTTTTTTGAGTCAACTTGCCCAAGATACAATATCCAGATATCAGTCAAACATGTCTTGGATGTTGCTGTGAAGGTATTTTTTTGGATGAGATGAATGTTAAAATCAGACTTTGAGTAAAGCGGATTACTCTCCATAAAGTAGGTGAACCTCATCCAAGCAGTTGAAAGTCTTAAGAAAAAGCCTGAATTCCCTGAGAAGGGAATTCCCCCGGCAGGGCCCTCAGACTTGAGCAGAAGCCTTCTTTCCCAGTCTCCACCCTGCCAGCCTACCCTGCGTATTTCAGACTTGCCAGCATCTGTAATCATGGTGCAAATTATTTCCTTAAATTAAGGAAATTCCTCTCTAGATCTAGAGATCAGAAATGAGAAATATGTGTGTGTTTATATCTACATAAACAGGAAGCAAGAACTCCTGTCCCCTTCAAGGTCCTTTTAGCCAGACTAAGAATCAAATTGATAGGAGACAGTAGAAAATCAGTAGAAAATAAAATTCAATCTTGTATGGATGGGGAATCCATGAAGACATGGAAATTCCAAAGATAGACAAAATGAGGTATACATGTCATTTGGAACTAATGAAGAGGGCTCAGGGGTCTGGGGCTTCACAGGGAAGGACTGCAATTCATAGTAAGATGAAAAAGAGTACATGTTTGGTAAACAGATGTTTGCTGGGCCATTCAGAAACAATGGGCACAGAGGTCTTGAACAAAATAGACCTTTCTAGGTCTCTCCCTGGCTGTTATACCTAGTTCATAGGATAATGTAGTTATCTCTGGTGATAGCTCTCTTCTGGAGCAGGTTCTGTATCTAAATTCCTTTTAGGCTGTTGTGAGAAAGGTAAAGAACTTTCCCTGCATCTGCTAGGTTCCTTCCCCCAAGATTTACTTATATTTTTGAGAGACAGTGTGAGTGTGGGGAGGGATTGAGGGAGAGGGAGAAGCAGACTCCTCATTAATTGCAGAGCCCATGTAGGGCTGGACCCTAGGATCCTGAAATCATGACCTGAGCCAAAGCAAAGGGTTAGCCACTTATCTGACTGAGCCACTCAGGGGCCCCCAAATCGCTGGGTTTTGACTGTATTTTAACTTAAAATAATTGTAATGCCAAAGTGGTCTACATTGGGGCAGACTACCCTTGGCCTCTTACAACACTTACACGTCCTACTAAGTCTATTTCTTCGGACAACCCTTCTAAATCATTGGATGCATACACATAGCACTTTACTGGATATTGCCATAATGTTCTATACATATTCTAGGATTTTTACATTCTCAACAGCAGTTAGGAGAATGGTCATTTCTTACATTACTACCAGCATTTCATACTATAATATTTTTGACTATAATATAATGTGATGATTGTGAAATATTATCATTTTTTCATTTGTATTTTTCCCACTGCTATTACTTCTTGATTTAAAAATTTTCAAATATCCATTTGTTCCTTCATATATATACTTCTTTTAAAAAAGCACATTAAAAGTGATTTTAATAAACTTCCATTAGGGTGTAATCCACAAAGAGAAAGTTCAAAAGTTGAAAGTGTAGGATTTGATGAATTATCACTAAACACTTCTACTATAAGCACTATTTAGTATTTAGAATCTAGATTGAAAAAAAAAAATGACCACCACCCAAACCTAGAATGTACCTTCTAAGTACTGTACTTTTTCTTATTCCCAAAGAATAAACACTATCCTGAAAGCTAATATTATTGATTAGTCTTATCATTTTATAGAAGTGGAACTAAACCACATGAACGACATTGCATCTGGTTTTCCTCAATATATCTGTGACATTAGTCCATGCTATAGAATAGAGCTACTGCTGATAATTGTAACTGCTGCATAATTTATTGTGTTACTGCACAAAAATTTATTTCTCTAGGGGCACCAGGGTTGCTCAGTGGATTAAGCACCTGCCTTCAGCTCAGGCCATGATCCCTGCGTCCTGGAATTGAGCCCTGTGTCAGGCTCCCTGCTCAGCGGGGAGTCAGCTGGTCCCTCTTCCTCTGTCGCGCACCCCCCACTCACACTCTCTCTTGCACATGTGCTCTCTCTCAAATAAAATATTTTTAAAAAAATTTTTAATAAAGATTTTATTTATTCATCTGGGACAGAGAGAGAGCATGAGCAGGGGGAGAGGGAGAGGGAGAAGCAGACTCCCTGTTTATGTGAGACTTGATCCCAGGACCCTGGGATCATAACCTGAACAGAAGGCATATACTTAACCATCTGAGCCACCCAGGCACCCCAAATAAAATCTTTAAAAAATTTTATTTCTCTAATCTGTTGTTGATTAAATGTGATGCTATTATATAACATTTTAATGCATGTTTTTCAGTACACACAAGTATATAACTTTGAGTAGAAATGTTAACCTTCATCTTCAGTGGATAAAAGTTCTCCAAATGGTTGTACAAGTTTACACTCTCAACTATAATTCATGTGAACTCTGGATTCTCTGCCCTAGCCAACAATTGGTATTGTCAGCACTTTTTAATTTTAGCCAATCTAGGAGGTGTGAAAAGATATTGATTCATGGTTTAAATTATTGTTTTCCTGATGACTGATGAGGTGGATCACATTTGCATATGTTTGTTGGTTATTTGGATCCTCTGAAGTATCTTTTCAACTCTTTTTCTCCCATTCTTCTATTTTGTCATATGTGTTTTCTTACTGAATTTTATAAATTATTACATATTTGAAATTGGAGCACTTTGTTTTTATTGTGTCGCAAATGGATTTCCCTACTCTGTTAACATATCTTTGCTCTCTTACTGGCTTATTTAAGGGCAAATTTTTAAAGGTTTATGTAATTTAACTCAGCATAATTTCCTTTATAATTATCACTATTTTTGTGACTGTTTAAAAAATCCCAAGTTATCCTAAAATCATAAAGATATCCTCTTTTGTCATGTTCTATAACAGTGCTGTCTGAAATAGAACTACCATATGATCTAGCAATTCCATTTCAGTGTGTATTTCTGAAGGAAATGAAAACAAGATAGCAAAGAAATGTCTGCATTCCCATGCTTATTGCAGTACTATCCACAACAGCCAAGATGTGGAAACAACCTAAGTGTTGTTTCCAACATTGGACAACATTGTCCAATGGATGAACGGACAAAAACAATATGACACGTGCATGAGCACGTGCGCATGCACACACACATGAATATTACACAGCCACAAGAAAGAAGGAAATCATGCCGTTTGAAACAGTATGGATGGATCTTCAGGGCATTATGTTATGTGAAATTAGACAGAAAAAGATAAACATTTCAGGGTATCATTTATATGTGAAATCTAAAAAAGCCAAACTCAGAAACATAGTAGATGATAGTTATGAGGGGCTAGTGAGGGGTCTGGGGACATATTGGTTAAAGGGTATACACTTGCAATGATAAGATGAAGAAGTTCTGGGGATCTAGTACACAGCATGATAACTATAATTAACAATACTGTATTATATACTTGCAAGTTGCTAAGAGAGTGAATCTTACATGTCCTCACCACAAAAAAGAAATAGTAATTATGAGGTGTGATGGAGATGTTAATTAATACCACAGTGGTAATCCTTTTTCAATATATAAGTTTATCAACTCAGCACGTTGTACATCTTAAACTTGCACAATGTTATATGTTACCTTTATCTCCATAAAGATGGGAGAAGAAAACCTACAATGATAGAAATGTTTTTTATCTGTTTCAAAACAGTACAGTAGCCACTGAATGCAAGTGGCTATTGAGCACTTAAAATATAGCTCCTGGGACTGAGAGAATCCTTTTAAACTTTAATTTTAATTAACTGAAATGGAAATTGCAACATGTGGCCAGTGGCTGCCATATTGGACAGAAATCATTCAATTATATGTCCCTTCGTAGGATTAAACTAGAAACCAGTAATATAAACAGCCAGGGAATCCCAAACTATTTGGAAATTAACATAACTCCTAATAATACATGGGCCAAAGAAGAAGTATCAAGATAAATTTTAAAATACTGTGAACTAAATAAAAGAAACTACAATTTATCAAATTGTGGAATGCATGAAAAGAGCACTTAGAAGTAAATATATAGCATAAAATTCATGTTTGAAAAGAAGAAAGATCTAAAACCTAATCTTCTGGGGCACCTGGGTAGCTCAGTGGGTTAAGCCCCTGCCTTTGGCTCAGGTAATGATCCTGGGATCAAGCCTACATTGGGCTCTCTACTCAGCGGGGAGCCTGCTTCCCTTTCTCTCTCTCTCTCTCTCTGCCTGCCTCTCTGCCTACTTGTGATCTGTGTGTGTCAAATAAATAAATAAAATCTTAAAAAAAAAACAAGAACAAAAACAAACCTAATCTTCTACTTTAGCCAACTAGGTAAAGTAGCCTAAAATAAACAGAAAAAAAAAATAATAAAAATTATAGTGGAAAACAATTAAATCAATGGAGAAGACTTAATAAATCCAAAGCTGCTTTTTTAAAACAAAAAAAAATCCATACATTGAGTCTTGCTAAACCAGGAAAAAACAGGCAAATGACTGATACAATAAATGAAAAAAAGAAGTCATGACTATCACTACAGAGCCCATGAAAAGCATAACAAAGAAATATTACAAACAACTTTAGGGACGCAAATTTGATAACTTAGATGAAATGGACCACTTCCTTATACCAACTCTCACACTGGGAGAATTGGATAACCTGAATATCTATCTATTAAAGAAACTGAATCAATAGTTTATAAACTGCCCCAAACTAGAGCACAGACATATAACTTCTGTGAAGTTATACGAATAGTAGAATAGTAGAATTCTCTGAATTCTACTAAATGTCTACGGAAAAATAAGACCAAGTCTTCACAATCTCTGACAGAAAATAGAAGCATAGGGAATACTTCCTATCCCATTCTATAAGTTTAGAATTATCCCAATATCAATCCAGGTAAACTGATATAAAGAAGTGATAGAATGAATAAATGAGAGAAAGGAGACAAATCTACCACGTGGAAGAATTCCGAAGTATTTATGTAACAACTGTACCCTCAGGGATGTGGCGCATACTCCCCACACTCCTTAAGCGCTGGCTGTTCACAGTGATTTCATTCCAGAAAAACCATATGGAAAGGGATGGGGGTGGGGAACAAACAGCTTTACGGTGGAGAAATCTGACAAAGATTACCTCAGCCAAGTGTTCAGGACGAACGTCAATCATAGTGACAGCATATGCCTTTGAGGTGACATGAGAGTGGAATGTGCTCCCTGAGAGGTCTTCCTCCCCGAAACCTATAACTGTAATCATGAGGAACACATCAGACAAACCCAATTAAGGCACATTCTACAAAATACCTAACCAGTACTCCTCAAAATTGTTAAGGTCATAAGAAACATGGAAAGTCTGAGAAACCTGCATAGTCAAAAGGAGCCTAAGGGGGTATATTAATTAAATGTAATAGGGTACCCTGGATGGGATCCTGGAATATAAAGAAGGCATTAGGTCAATGCCCTTAGGTCAAAGGACAGACATCTGTATTAGATCAAACAAGGACATCTGAATAAAGCAGGGACTTTATTACTTGTATAAATGTTGGTTCACTAATTGTGAAAAATGTATCATAACTAATATATTTGCAACAAGGGAAACAAGGTATGAGGTATATAGGAACTCTCTGTACTCTTTTAACTTTTCTGTAAATCTAATACTGTTTTAAAACAAAAAGGCCATTAAAAGAAATTAATGGGACTGTGTTGAAAATTGGGTTGCCTACTATCTTCAATTTTATTCAAAATTATGTTGGAAGTCTTAGCCAGTGAAATGAAATAGGAACAATGAATTAAAAAGAAAGAAAAAAAAGGAATAGAATAAAATGTATCAGGATTGGGAAAAAAATACATTTCTATACATAAATGCACTTCCATAAATTAACTTTTAGACTCATCATAGTCACTGAAACTAAATTCTTTCTACACAAATCAATTTTATTTTTATTCTTATATATCAATTACAAAAAAATTCAAGATCTGTTCATGTTCTTGAAAGATATTAAGATCTACATAAATGATAGATACATCACATCAATATTTTTGAAGACTCAGTGCTTTCAATTCTCCTCAAATTATTCTTTGAATAAAATGTAATTCCAATAAAAATCACAGCAGGTACATTTTTGGAAAATTGATATGTCAATACTAAGATTTATATGGAAATGCAAAGGAACAAGAATGGCTATAACAAACTTGAAAAAGAATTACACAGTGAGAGGATCTGATTTGCCCGAAAAGAAAATTTATAGAAAGCTACTATATTTAGGGCAGGTAAGAATTGGTACAAGTGCAGACACACAGACCAGTGGGAGGAAAGAAAGAGTGAAATACAGACCATTTTCATATGAGCCCCTGAATTAAGACCAAGAAGGTAAATATTTCTGGGTCAACGGGTTACTCAAGTGGGGAACAATTGGCACTTGATACCTACTCTCACTATTTTCTATAGGATAGGCCTGCTGATTAGTGTAGCTTTTATTATTCACTCAGAGTTCATCAACTAGTGGCATTTTCCCATTTAATTTTCTTCGTAAAATCTATATCTATCAGAAACTATCCCATTTACTTGATTGCTTTTTAATATTCTGCCTTGCTTCTACTACACTATAAAGTCTTTGAGAGCAAGAATTTTGTTTATTCTCATCACTGTACTTGGAATATCTAAGTACTTGTATAAATGTTGGCACAATCATAATCTTTCTAATAAATGAATGGGTAAATCTGCCAGGGAAATTCAGAGTGAAAAGGACAGGTAATTTCTTGATCCAGCACTTGAATGCTGAGGAGGGGTTTACAGGGAAGAGCCTTGGGATTTTTATAGGAATTACATTTAATTCAAAGGTAATGGTCTGGGGCGCCTGGGTGGCTCAGTAGGTTAAAGCCTCTGCCTTCAGCTCGGGTCTCAGGGTCCTGAAATCGAGCCCCACATTGGACTCTGCTCCGCAGGGAGCCTGCTTCCCTCTCTCTCTCTGCCGGCCTCTGCCTACTTGTGATCTCTGTCTGTCAAATAAATAAAATCTTTAAAACAAAACAAAACAAACAAAACAAAGGTAATGGTCTGAGACCTATTCCAGGTAGAGAGCACAGCAAGGATGCAAGGTGATGAGGTGGTGCTGGGGAGCATCACAAGGGGGTTTTCTGAGCAGACCATTCCTATATGCGGCAAATGGAAATGTTAAAGCATCAATTAGTCAGTCACATGTCTCAGATTATTTGTATTATTTTCTCTTCATTTTATATACAGATAAACACTCGCTTCCCCACCGAAATATAAGCCGATGATTTTGAAGACTTGTGCACTCACCAGACCCAGCTCCCAACTGGGAGTTTTCCAACTGGGGCTGCATAAGCAGACGTTACTCAGCGCTTACTTACATTACGTGGCATTATTTAAGTCAGTGGTTCTGTATGTCAAGTGTGGGTCATGCTCACCTTTTTGCCTTTGTTTGTTTGTTTGTTTTAAAATATACCTTCTTGGGCTTTCCTTCAGGAAGATTAAAATGGAACGCCTGAGTAAGGTTGAGAGCTGGCTCCCCAGAGGTCCTAGTTTGGGCTGATATAACAAATTACTGTAATAATTACTATAACAAATTACCCTAGACTGAGTAGCTTAAACAACAGACATTTATTTCTCACAGTTCTGGAATCCAAGAAGTCCAAGTTCAAAGTGTCAGCAGATTCGGTTTCTGTTGAGACCCACTTCCTGGTTTACAGACTTCTGTTTTCTTGCTGTGTCCTTGCAGGGTGGAGGGGAGAGCTTTTAGGAGTCTCTTTTAAAAAGGCACTAATCTCATTCATGAGAGCTCTACTTTCATGCTCCGATCACTTCTGGCCCACGTCCCAATACCATCATATTGGTAGTTAGGATTTCAACACTCAAAAGAGTTTTGGGGATTACATTCAGTCCATAACTTCGGGTGAGCCAAATACAGAGCAAATATGGAAACTCCTAAATTCTAATCTAAACCCTTCCTAACCGAAGTGTGGTCCACTAACACCATTTGCATCACATGGGAACTTATTTCAAATCCTGTATCTCGGGCCCCACCCTGCATATACTCAGTCAGAACCTGCTTTCCTAAGATCCTAGATGGTTCATATGAACTTTTAAGTTTGAGAAGCAAGCATTGATGTAAATCACTGTGCCCCTAGACCTGAGGCATCAGCATCAACTGGGAACTTGTCCCTTATGCAACTTATCTGGCTTCATTTCCCCCCCTCACCCCCAGTTCTGGGGGATCAGAACCCCTCTGGGGGTAGGCCTGGTGATGTTTTAACACTCAAGTTTGAGAAGAACTGGATTCAAGCCATTATCCTTTTAGCTGTGACCATTTTTAACTTTAAACCATTTGTTGCCTATGATTTTTAGCACCACGACTCTATTTCTAATGTCAGTGGAAACCTAGGAGAGCCGGAAAAGGAGGAACCTGGAAAAATCCATGGTAATAATGTATCTATGGGACAATATGCTACACTTACGGCAATAAATAGAGGATTTCCTCTCTCCCCAAGCTGGAGACATATTGAAAGGACTCTCTAGATGGGCGAACATAAAAGCCATATGCTGGTAGGCCATAATACTTGTTTAAAGACATATCCATGCTTTTTCAATAGCTATTTTAGTAAAGGTTTTTTACTCCCACCTTGACGTCTAAATTTTAAAACGCCTCCACCTCTGAAAAACATTTTTCAAAGATTGTCAGATGATAGCAGAGCGAACAGCCTCTTAGTTGATTTAAGGACGCTACCAGAGTCTATCAGCTCCAGGTGTTCCTAATTATGGGGGAGGTTATCCTCGATGTTAAAAACACGGCAAGCGAGGCGAGGCTTCCTATCTTTGTTCTTTAAAATTAAACCCCTCAAAACTACCTCCTACTTTTCAGTCAATTCCTGGGATTTATCTCAGAGCCTCTACTAGGTGGAAGACTTCGAGAAGATTGTTCTAACGATTCGACGTCTTTTTCCTCAGACCCAGTCCTTCCCTTAATACTGAAGCCTTATCAGTCCTTTGTCAAGTTCAGGGTCAATCTGCCATCCCCTTTCTCCTCAAAAGTGGGCCGCGAGAAAGAAATCACAGGCAGACATCTCCAGGGGTTAAGCCCTCTCTGGGCAGAAGCAGGACTGAGGTTGCGCCCCAGGCCAGCGCCGCGCGCCGGGACCACCCAGCCCGCCCTTCCGCGCTCGGCCTCCGCACTTTTTCAGGCCCACCTGGCGCGGCCGGGGTCCCCGCGGCTCCGGGCCCGCTCCCCGGGGCCAGCAGGGGGCGGCCGGGCTCCGCGTCCCCCGACGAGGAGGGGACGGCCCGGCGGAGGAAGTGCCGAACTCCAGCCGGCCCGCCCGGAGCGCAGGCGGCGACGGCGGGAAGCGGCCTCCTCGCCGGGTCCTCCCCCGCAGGCCAGCCCCCCTCACCCCCCGCCCCCCCGGCCTCTCCCCGCCCCGCGCGGCTGCCGCGGCGGCCGGTTCCGGGTCCTGTGACCCGTCGGGCGGCGGCCCGGGCGCAGGGCGGCCGGCCTCGGGGACGTTGCGACGGCCGGCGGGGGCTCCGAGGGCGCGCGCGGGGACGGCGCGGCAGGGCGGGGGCCCCGGCGCGGAGCCCGAGCTGGCGGGGGGCGGCCGGCCGGCTCGAGCGGGGCCGGGGGTGCTCATGGCGGGCGGGGGACCCGGGGACCCGGGCCAGGGGGCGGAGGGGGCGGCCGCGCCCGAGACCCGCGAGCACCTCTTCAAGGTGCTGGTCATCGGCGAGCTCGGCGTGGGCAAGACCAGCATTATCAAGCGCTACGTCCATCAGCTCTTCTCCCAGCACTACCGGGCCACCATTGGGGTGGACTTCGCCCTCAAGGTCCTCAACTGGGACAACCGGACGCTGGTGCGCCTGCAGCTCTGGGACATCGCGGGTAAGCGGCGGGCGGCGGCCTCCGTCGGGAGCGGGCGGCCACTGGGCTCCGCTCAGTCTCCTGCGCTCTTTCTCTGTCCGCAGCCTGCACTGGCCCGCCCCGGAGGTATGGAAGAGACTAACGCCGCCAGGGACAAGGAAAGGGCCGTGGCCGGGTGAACTACTGGACCATGGAACGGGCAGTAGTGGTAGTTGAGGGATTTAAAAGCAGGATAAGATAGATAAATGCATACATAACTAACCCTGGTGAGATGCCTCTACTACGTCTGTAGAAAGCATCTCGTTTTTAAGAGGTCTCAGAGAGGAGGCCTCCACTCCAGCCACCTGACCGGCGGTGGGACAAGCCATGGAGGCTTTTCCAGAAGTTGAACTCTGAAGGTTGACAAGCTTATAATACATCAGGAAGAGTTAAGGGGAGGCGTGGGCTCCTCCCAACTGGCTTTAACATCTCAGAGATGAGCGCTGGAGATGAGATGAGCGTTGCTAGATAATCTAGCAACTAGATTCCTTTTTAGAATGTTTTTCATCACGACCTTGGATCCGAGACCCTTCGTTGTGAGTGAAACTCCATCCTTGAGACAGGGTGCTCTGCTAGGTCATGCCTGTCCTCTGCCTGTGAAGATCTGGGGAGGCTGCTCTTGCATCCTTCCTGCCTCCCTAAACCAACTTCTCTCCCCACTCCTGGCCCCCTCTCAACCCTACACTCCAGTAGATTGTTTCTCTGTCATTTGCTTTCGGTTGTCATTTAGGAGCATAATATCCGTCTTGGAGAGGATACTTACTCTCCTTGCTTTAATTTATGAAAACTTGAACTCTGTCCGGTGGGGTGGGTGGGGGGGTGGGCATTTAAGAAGATGTTAACTTTGGAAAGCTTAAATATGGAAATGATACCGAATGTTACCCTGTTCAGTCATTGCTGGTAGGAAGCTCAGTGTGCAGTAGAGAATTTTTATGGGAGAAGGTTCAGAGCTGGAGAGACCATCCTTCATCCTATAGATGCATCAACCCTAGAAGTTTGGGTCACCCTTCGGGTAGCGGGGTGGGGGTGGGGCACAGCGACATAGGTCTGTCTGCTAGGTAGTGAGTGCTCTTTTCATCAACAGTTTATCCCATATGAGAAAGTATTGAAGAATTATAACTCATATACGCACTAATTTAAGAACAGACTTCTCTGCCTCAGATATGAGAATAAATTTAAATAAATAAATTTTTGTATGTCAGTTCCTCAGAGAAAGGGGGATGATCAGCTCTGGGCTCAGCTTTTTTTGTCTTTTGGTTAGAGAAAACCAAAAGTTCGTTTGAAAAGTCATCTTTTGAAGCCAGAGGCTTCTTTCGAAATACTTCCTGTGTTTCACAGAACACTTATGAATACTAGTATTGCTTTTTGACAAGGTCGTAAATTCTAAAGGTTGCCTTGCCATGTGATAGTCATTCTCCAGGAATCTTCAGTGTAGCTGTAGATTTCCATGAAGATGATTTTAAACCCCCATCTAGGAGCATTATTGACTTTGCTTTATTCTTCTTGTAAAACAGTATCATGTTTAGCTATTAAATTATCCCTGGGCCTCACTGCAGGTAAATAAAAGATTTTATTGGCACATTTGTGTTTTTAAGCTTCATGCAAAAATGCATATATTTAAAGAATTGGGAAAGCAAAATCATGAGTAATTTTCTCCCTGGGTATCACCTCTTCCCTTTTTTTGTCCTCCTTGAACAGACCTATGCAGCCAGGAAGGGAACATAGTCAGTCTTGTCAGACTCTGGTACATATTGAAATAGATGAAAAGTGCTTGTGCTTTTGCCTAAGTCCAAAGGTTGAGCTTTGCTAGGAAGGAAAGCAAGATTTTAAGATCTTTAAAAGGGATTCCTGGATGCGAGATACCATTCAGCAGGTACACACCAGATGTTAATAAGATTTGAAGTAAACTAATGAGGTAATTAGAAATTACTAGGCTCACCTTACAAATAAGATTTTCAGAGATGGGGTCTTAATATATAAGGAAGCTACCACAAAAATAATTTGGCTTTCACTTGAGGTTTAGGGAGCTATATCATTAAGTACTTTGCTTTGAATATTTGACCTGTTAGTGAATCCTAGCTGATAACATTTGAATTAAGTCATAATGATGTAATGAAGGCAAATTGAAGGCCACTCCAGAAAGTTCCCCAGGGCTAAACAACAATGAATCATATTGAATTCTCAAAGGATAGAAATACTCCTTGATTACAAAACAGTAGGTAGAACTGGCCAGTTGATACGACTAACTTAAGCTGTGGTGCTATTACTAGTTTTTTTGGTGCTATTACTAGTTTTTTCGTCGCGGCTTTGGAGATGAGAAAGCTGGCAAAAGATTACATTGAGTCTCTCTATACTTGGAAATTTTGGCAGGTATTTGGCAGGTATTTGGCAGGTGGGAGTTGTCCAGACATTTCCCATAAACGTGGCCAAGCAGTTTCAGCTCAACTCTTCAAATCAGGAACCACAGTGTCTCTTGGGTGCAGGCCTTTGGAATGCTTGCTTATTGCGAGAAATGAGTGTAGCTTTAAAATCCAGATGCAATCCAATTTTTGTGTTAGGCCACTGTCTCTTCCTTCATATGTGTTTTGAGATTGCTCTTAACACATTAACTGAAATACACTAAGTTACTGAAGTCGTCAAAAAAATTTTAGGAAGTTTAATAAATACTACTAAAATTTAAGATGTAGCAAGAGATGTCTCTGAGCTTCCTTTTGTTATTGTTACATAAATTAACCCATTTTTCAAAGGTCAGCAATGTATTAAATGGTGGAGCTACTACCATTTCAATTATCCTCATGATATTCCTGACGGGGCCCCGTATTTACTGGTGATTTCAACCTTTTTGGTGCATTTTGCCATGTCACAGCACACTAGGGTATTTCCTAGAGTGGGATCTGATCTGCACTTTCATATATAGTGCATATGAAATGGTATTTGATTACAACTTATGATAACTTTATTAGCAGCTATAGGATTTTCCAGGTAGGTTGAATGGCTGGTCTAGACTAAATCTTTAAAAGAAAGAAACTGGTGTGTCCATTTGGATCTGTATTTGCTGAAGTAATTTACTTTTGCAGGGAAGACATAATTTTATCTGTGCCTTTTTAAAGTTCTCAGCAAGGCCTGAAAATCAAATCGATGCTAGACAAATTAGCAGCAGAAATTTGTTTCATGTAAGTTTTCTGTGACACAGGAGCCCTCATAGGAAAGTGAACACCCAAAGAAGTGGCAAAACCTAAATGGTTTTATACCAGGTTGAACAAAGAGAGGAAATTGTGGAAAAATAATTAATATGGGCAAGCTAAGGGAAAATAAGAGTTATTTTATAAGGTCTGTTTGTAGAGACTTCTCTCAGCTTTGACTCCCATCCCCGGTGATAAGAATATTTCTTTCCTCCTAGAAAAGAGAGGATATTTCTCGCATGGGAATATTCTCATCTACTTTCAGGGAGAAAAAGGGGAAGATTAGAGCACTCTTCTTACACCTGATCTTTTTCAAGTGCCTTTCGTTCAAAATGATCCTTATGCCAAAGTGGCATTTTTTAATTATTATTATTTTTTGGCCACATTTCACTTTTTAGAATCAGTATTTCTCTATAAAAATCTGAATGGATAACCCTCCTTCGGGCTCAAGAACAGATCAGGAACATTTTACTCAGAAGTTCCTGTAAATGTTATTTACCTAGAGCATAAAGTGCGTGGTTGGAAGACATAAGTTCTATAAACCATACTTAGATTCACTTTTTATTTTTTTGATTCCCATCCTAAATTAGAACACGGATCCATCTTCCACATTGACAGTCCCTGTCCCTCATGGCCTCCTGTTATCTGCTTTCATAACTCTCCTTTAACCCTCATGAACAAGAATCTGGAATAGTATCTCAGATGCTTTCTTGACCTTCAAAGTATCTATTAGTCAAGAATTACTAATGTTCAGATTTCTTCTAAATATGAAGAGCAGTGCTCTGAGGAATTAGTCTATAGTTATTTGTAGTCTCTGTCTTAAACACTGACTATTACAATGACTTTCCAATTACTTAACTCATTTAAAGGAATTTTTTAAAAAAAATCTATATTATATCTGACTTTTGCCATCCTGAGCATTACACAGACTCAACTGCTGTGCTGCATTACAAGCGAAGTCTAGTATCTCATTTTACATTTTTAAATCTTCCTCAATTCATGACTCTGGAGACCTCTTTGGGTGCCCCAGTCTGAACTTTGAACCCACAATTGCCCAGGCAGGCTTAGCATAACAGCATATTTCTGTTACTGCACGTGGAAATTCTCCTGAAAATTATACGCTTACTGCCTTTCTTTCTTTTTTTTTTTTTTTTAAATTATTATGTTACCATTCTCAGTTGCCTTAGTTTCCCACATAGGCTGAAAGTGCCCAGGTTAGCGATAGAGAGAGAGGGAGACATTGATAAAAACCACTAAAATTTGACCTTTTTTCCCTGTTTTCCTAATCATTCTGTTGTTTGAATTGAAGCTGTTGGAGGCTTTTATAGATCCCATAGTCTAAATACAGAGAAGTGTAGTAAGTTGACCAAGAAAACACAGATAATCAGTGGCACTGTACAGAGATACATCTCATGACTCTGAAATATGAAATATGAAAACTAGCTTTTAATAGTGTAGCAGATTTTTGGTTCACTGGTGTCAAAACAGTCTGAAGATTGTTGTCCAACAGTCTAACAGACTCTTGTCTAAATTTGCAAATGTTCTGGTCATTCTTACAGTAGCTCATATGACTCTTCTCATATACCCATTCTAATAATTCCATCTCTTTATGTTATCAGTCCAGAATTTCCAGTTATACTCTTCTTAACACAGAATGTCCAGTGTGTATATTTTTTGATTGGCTCCATCATTTGGGGGGGCATTTTGAAAGACTGTTTCCACAGTGTGGACTGTCTGACGATAACAAAGCCTTTTTATTGATAAATATGTGTAGAGCGCACGTATTTATCAAGGTGATAATTATAGATGTTTGCATAGTCTACTCTGTGATCTCACTGATCAAACCTGTCAGCCATGCATTATCCTAGAGAGGCGGTGTTACTTTCCAATGTATTCTAGGAGAAATTTTATCTGTTATGTATATGTTTTCTTGACCTTCTGACTTTCTTAAGCTTCTGATGTGGAAATTTCAGTGATTCTTATTCTTATTCTTATTAAAGCATACCCAGGATTTTGTTTTTATCAGGTGTGGTAAGGCCACATCAGAAGATCATCACTATTGAAAAGATGGTTTGTTATTCATAGTTCCAGGAAAAGGAAGCACGCTGCCCTATGCCGGAGACCACATGGGGAAGCACCAGGGTTGGTCCAGAGGTAGAAGGAGCCAGGGAAGAATGTGGGCTAGAGACTTTATTGTAGTTTTTGCAGGAAGAAATGGCCAAGGCAACATAGGCAACTGAGCAAGTTTAGGATTGGTTAGTTTGGTATATTTGAGTGGAGTTGGACTATAGGGGTGATCCCTGATTGTTTTAGTACCTGGCCATGGGTGGTTTAGGGCAGGAGGATAGTGTCCTAGTCTGCAGGAGCCTGAAAAAGGAGGCAGATGGGTGGTGAGGACTCTGGATTGGTTTGCTTATCAAAGATGTGCTTTCAGCAAGTCCTTCATTGTCTGTAACAACTAGCTAGCTGGAAGGGGCAGTCCCTCCCCTGGTCCCAAGGCCCCAAGATGTCAACGCATTATAAAATATAGAAAATTTAAAAACACGATTGATACGTATTTCTAGGCATTTGTTAGAAAAGATTGAGAGATGAAAGAAAGTGCTCGTCCAAAGAAGAAAACTTTGAAGGCCTTAGAAATGTGTAGCCCAAGGATAGCATATCCTTAAACTGGTGATGATTTCACACTTAATCAACACTTAAATAGTAGCAAGTGGGCTTAGTGGACAAGTTTGGGTTGTGTTGTGGTTGCAGAGATCTTCTAGGGGGAGAACAGGGCAGACATATAAATGGAGGGGGATGGTGGAATTCTGCAGGGTAAGGTAAAAGATCAAGATAAAAGTACATTTGGTAAACAAGCCCATAGCTGCTATGGTAAAGCCCTAGGAGACTTAGAAAAAGGGATTACCTTGTGTATCAGGGCTATGCTGTGCTTGAGGAGAGTCACCCTCAGCCCATGGGACTGCCTTGGGTCTGTTTGAAAACATGGGACATAAGGAGCAACGTGTACTCCAGAAAGTCTTTGGCTAACAAATTGGACAGCACATTAGATAGCAAATAATTTGGGAATTGGAGTAGTTTTCCCTCCCTGGGATTTTATTTTCTCATCTATAAAACAAGAGAGGTTGGACTAGATGATATGGGACGTCACCTTTCAGTTACAGTGTTGTCCATCTAAGTGATGGTCAGGAAGGCATGGAAGTGGTTCCTCCTCCAGTCAGAAATGACTATGGCACTGGTTAAAGAGATGGTGTTGCTTGGCATCTTCCCACTGTCTGAGCTACTTGCTGTTTAGAGGAAGATCTCCCAGGTCCTGCTGGATTTTTATATTGCCATAAGCTTTAACTCTACACACACACACTCACTAGCACTCATGTGTTTCACACTCATGTGAACAAAACCCATGGATCTGACTTTGTGTTTAATAACTGCAGACTTCTCTACCCCATCTTCTCCTGTAGGGGAGCATAACCCAGGAGCATTCAACATGGTAGGAATTCCCTGCATTTTATTTGCATGTTTGTAGAAAGTAGAATCCAAGAATAATAAAGTTCTTTTGGACTGAACTTAGAATGGTTGATTGACTACTTCCCAGAGAGTATTCTTTGTATTTTTTGTCTAAAATTAAGAAAAAAAAATTCTGAACCTACAGAATTCCTGTGCAATTCTAATGTGAATGTGAAAGTCTTTTCCATTAGTTTTGTCTTTAGCCCTTTTTTAAACTTAGGGCTAACTCCCAAAGCATTGTGAAAGGGAAGTAGTAGAATGCATCATTCTCTCTCTCTCTCTCTCTCTCTCTATTTTAAAGATTATTTACTTATCAGAGAGCATGTGTGCATGAGCGGGGGTGGGGGGGAGGCAGAGGGACAGGGAGTGGTTTAAAATAATCATCCCTCACTCTTTCTATATGTCCATAGTGAGGGTGGAGGTTGGGGTGTGGCGGAGCGAGGGATGTGAGGGCAGTTTTGCATTGGAGCTACCTGGACTCAGGCTAACAGAGGCTCTACTACCTCTTGATAGTGTCTTTTCAAAATTAGGGTTCCAGCCTGCTGCAGCAGGACAAGGACACTGTCACCCAAGTGATTCTGCTTAGAAATGACACTTCTGTTTACATTTCATGGTCCAAGACTAGTTCATAGCCACTCCTAATTTAGTGGGGCCAGGAGAATGTGATCCTTCATGCATCTAGAAGTGGAAGAGAATGGAATATTTGTGAACAGTATTTTTGTTTTCCACTATAGTTCTTTCTTTTAGGCAATAATAAGGGAATATATAAAATTACCCAGAGAGTAATAATAACAAAGTTATGGGATGCAACTGTTACTCTAGTAGCAAAGTTTTCTTTATTTTTCAGTTTAACAGTTGGAAGAGCTTGACATATCTATGCATTCCAACCTTTGAAACCAACGTAGTTAAATCTAGGTTTTACCTTGTTAGGGCTTTTTGTTGTTGGTGGTGGTGGTTTTGTTTTTGTTTTTGTTTTTTAGAACAGCTCTTAATTTTATGTTAAGGTTATTATCTTAAATAAGTTCATTGTATCTTTCTCTATTCTATAATTATACTTAATGCATTTTAGAAATGTGTGTGTGTGTGTGTGTGTTTACTTGTTTTGACCAGTTCAGGAATATCTCTGAAGTGGTAATGGATTACTTTAGAATTTTTTAAAAAGGAGATAATGAACTCAGTAAAATAAGAAGTATACTGTACTGTTTTGTTGGAAAGTATGCTGTGTATGGCTTGGCCTTTCGATGCTGGACTATTTACATTCAATCCCCACTGCTGTCTGGATTCAGTGATTGCAGAATCTGTAGAAAATCATTACAACATTAAAATTATGACAGAGAAATTTAAAACATCAGAAGGGAGAGCTGGGAGGGCTTAGAAGATCCCTAAAGATCTGTAAAGACACTTCACTTATTTAGGCGGAGAAAGTTACTTGCCTGGGGTTTCTTGATCTTTCGTGCTTGATATTTTGATTCTCTAGTATACTTGTATTTTCCTCAAGTTCATTTTCCTTTGCCAACTGTTTTCACCACTATAGTTTACGACATATAACTAGTTTAAGGCTTTGCCATGTTTAATTGCACCATTTTAAAGAGGATGCTCAGGCTTTTATCATGTAATACCTTTATTGAGCACTTTATAATAATACTAGCTAACATTTACACTTTGCTTACTAGGCCCTGATGTTTTACTTTTTGAACTTCAGGTCTGTGCATGTAAATTATAGTTTAAGTACATGCTGTCATGAATTTTTATTTAGCACTTCCAGTTCAAGATAGACCATCCCTGACCCCCTAGAACAGAAGTAGCAAATATTTTAGATTTTGTGGGCCATTCACTCCTTGTTGCAACTACTCAACTCTGCTATGGTAGAATGAAAACAGATGTAGAAGCCCATAAACAGATATAGGTGGCAAGATTCCGATAATTTGATTCCGATAATAGCTGAATTTGACCATGAATTATAGTTTATTGCACTCTGCCCTAAAAGACTCCCAGGCATTTACATTAAACCTTCCCAGTGAGCCTCTGAGGTAGGTATTATTTTTTATTATTTTATTGATATATAACTGACATGCAACAAACTGTACAATTTGATGTTTTGCCATATGTAAACATAGTGAAACAGTATAATCAAGATTGCCGACATTTCCATCACACCAAAAATATTTCCTCTTGCCACCCCCCCCTTTTTAAAGATTTTATTTATTTGACAGAGAAAGAGGTAACAAGAGAGGGAACACAAGCAGGGGAGTGGGGCTCGGCATGGGGCTTGATCCCAAGGCAGACACTTAACAAAGACAGGTGCCCCTCCACTTTCCCTCACCCAGGTGCCCCTCCTCTTTCCCCTTGTAACTCCTCTCTCTGCCTTGCTGAGGACAATCATTGATGTGCTTCCTCTTACTAAGTTTTTATTTTATTTTATTTTTTTATTTTACTACAGTTTTTATTTTTAAGGATTTGATATAAGTGTATTCATGGAGTACTACCCATTCCCTCTGAGTTCTGGCTGCTTCTACTCAGCATCATTGCTTTGAGAGTCATCTGTTTTGTTACTTATATCCATAGTCTGTTCCTTTCCTTTCTATTGTTATATTCATTGTATGGATATACCATACTTTATTCATTACTATTTTGGCTGTAAAAATAAAACACTGATGAGCATTCATGAAGATGACTTTGTGTAGACATGGGCTTTCATTTTGTTTGGGCAGATACCTAGGAGTAAAATGTGTTGGTTGTATGGTAGATTCATGTCTAAATTTTTATTTTTTTAAATTTATTTAAAAAAAATTTTTTTTAAGATTTTATTTATTTGACAGAGAGAGAGAGAGGTCACAAGTAGGTAGAGAGGCACCAGAGAAAGAAGGGAAAGCAGGCTCCCCACTGAGCAGAGAGCCCAAAGTGGGCTCGATCCCAGGACCCTGAGATCATGACCTGAGCCAAAGGCAGAGGCTTAACCCACTGAGCCACCCAGGCACCCCCCATGTCCAAATTTTTAAAAACTATCAAATTGTTTACCAAATTGGATGTACTATTTTAAATTCTTATTCCTACCAGCAGTGCACAAGAACTGATTGCTCCACATCTTCGCCAGTACTGGGTATAATCAGACTTTTTATTTTCGCCAGTACTGGGTATAATCAGACTTTTTATTTTAGCCATTCTTGTGAGCATGAAGCTGCAGCTCATTGTGATTTAAATTTGCATTTCTCTAATAATTAATGATGCTGGGCATCTTTACCTCTACTTGGTTGTCATTGTATACGTTCTTTGATAAAGTGTCTATTCCAGTCTTTTGCTTACTTTATTAATTAGATTTTTTTTAATCTTCTTACTTGGGAGTTTTGAGAGTTCTTTATATATTCTGGGTATAAGTCCTTTACTAGATACAGAATTTGTATCTTTTTTCTCCCAAGTTATACCTTTCCTTTTCATTTGCTCAATAGTGTAATTGACACTATTTTGAGCTGCCCTATGGTGTGGTTGTTACAGAGCAGTCTGAGACCATCCGAGGGTTTTGAGTCTTAACCTCGGAACCCAGGGAAAATAACTTGAGGTTTCTAAGCCACAGGGTCTGCCTCAAAAATTCTTGTGATACATGTTTCTGATTTTCTTATGTTTTACCAAGAAGTTTATATGAGGACAAATTTGAATATGATTTAGTATGATTGGTTGAAAGTAGTATTTTTAGGGATTTAGAAATGATTCAGGAAAAAAATAGCAGTCATTAACCTTAATTGTTCTTCATAACTTCTGGATTTCTATACTTTTACTAGTTTGGCACCCTACCCTCTTTTCTAAATTGAAGGAGTATTCCAAAAGAGTACTTTCTTATAGCTGTGAAATAATCTTATAATCTGGACTATCTTGTTGCCATAGTCATTTTATACTTAGTAATTAAGATTTATAAAAATAAAAGTCAGTAGTATGTGCTCTCTATTTAAAATTGAAGTTGGAACAAATTTAATGCAATCTACCTAGTCTTTCTGAAGAATAGTGATACTGACTTTGACCAGTTGGTACATCCTCTGTGACTTTGCCATGTGTGATTATTGTGTATGTTTAAGGAAAGTGTTACAAGGTTAACTTTGTGTAAATGTCAGCATTGTGATCAAATAAGTTATACAATTGTCTGGTCAGATTTAACTTACCAATAAAACATGAACATGATAGTGGGGTTTCATATGTGGCCATTTGTTACCTTGAAGTTCAGACATCTGGGCCATCATTGTATGGCTTCAGATAAGCCCATATGATGGGTTGTCACAAACCAAATCAACTTTCTATTTTTTATTTTTTAAAAGATTTTATTTATTTATTTGACAGAGAGAGACACAGTGAGTGAGGGAACACAAGCAGGGGACGTGGGAGAGGGAGAAGCAGCTTCTTGCTGAGCAGGGAGCCCAACACCAGACTCCATCTCAGGACCCTGAGATCATGACCTTAGTGGAAAGTAGACGCTTAATGACTGAGCCACCAAGGCACCCCCAAGATGAACTTAAAGCGTATCCATTTACATTTGCCTTTTGTTTTCTTCTTCCATTATCTCACTAAGCGATATCTAAAATTGTATGATGCTATAGTAAAATTTGGAGAAGAAGGAATTTTTTTTGGTGGGTAGCTTTGCATTTGTTACTATCAATAACATGTAGATAAAGTGTGTTTTTCATCATGTGTTTTAACAGGAAAGGGTCCTGTCAGTTTTTGTTTTTATCATTGGTCAATTACCCATGTTAGATTTGCACTGATTGCCATTTTTCCTGACCACTGTAGTCTGTAACTTGACAGAATGAAAAGTGAACATCTTAGAACTCAAGGCGACTGCAGGATAGTTCAGAATGCCCAGCATCATATTAACGTGGGTGCATGGCAGCCAGGAGACCTGGGTTCTGGTCCCACAGTATGTCGTCAGGGCCACTGTCATCCTGCCCAAGCAGCTCTCAGCATGGTTTTTCTTCTGTCAGCTGAAGATTAGGGTCCCTCCTGCGTCAAAGAGCGATACCATACGGAAAGGAGATACATGAAGCAGTAGAATGTTCCCCAAAGTATTTAACATGTTAAATATTTTTAAAAGCATGATAGTTGAAGAGCTCTACAGTTGTTCCTTCTTTTAGTCACACGGCCACATGGGCCATTTTTTGTAAGCAGGTTTGCATGTATCTGCCTTCTTAGAGGAGAGCAATCTTGCATGCAGAGGCAAAAGTGGGTGCGGGCTAGAGATGGGGAGGAAGGATAAGCTCCTTTATCTCGTAGCCAGTCCTAGTCTTTTGACTACATTTTGCCCACCATGCTTATCTTCTTCCTGCAAGCTTCATTTTCTTCTATTCTCGTCTCTTCTCCCCCTCCACTACCAACTGTCTTTTTTCCTCTCGTACCTCTTCTCTTAGACCAGAGGGAGGGCGACAAGGGGATCAGGGGAAGGATGGCTCTGTAGCTTTAAGCACTGTCATCTATCTGGATGGTTATGGAGCATGTGTCAGACACGCGCAGAGCATTAAGCTAGTTGACTGTGTACTCAGACCCCATGATCAGCCATGTGCTTCTGTACATCCTTTATCCCACCAATTTTCTTTGCTTTGTAATGGGAGACATGTGTTTATAGCACTATTCTTAGGGTCAGAGGGGTTATATCTAAATATAGACTCTGCTGAATGATGAGCTCTTAACCTCTTATTATATTTATTTTTAGGGCAGGAGCGATTTGGCAACATGACCCGGGTATACTACAAAGAAGCTGTTGGTGCTTTTGTAGTCTTTGATATATCAAGAGGTTCCACGTTTGAGGCCGTCTTAAAATGGAAAAGTGATCTGGATAGTAAAGTCCACCTTCCAAATGGCAGTCCTATTCCTGCTGTCCTCTTAGCTAATAAATGTGACCAAAAAAAGGATGGTGGCCAGAATCCTCCCCAGATGGACCAATTCTGCAAAGAACATGGTTTCACTGGATGGTTCGAAACTTCTGCAAAGGTGAGGTCTGCTTTGTGTTTGTATCTGCTCTGCTCTTCATTCTTAAATCTGAGCTGTAACTATAAAATATTTAGATGAGTTTATGTGTACAGTTTTGGGGAGCCTAGAAAAAAGCAAAGTATAGCATGGATTTGTTATAGCTTCTTTGAGAGGGCAGCAGGAATGCTTTCAAAATTGGCTGATATGGAAGTGAATAGAATAGAATAGAAGGTTTTCCATCAAAATAAAAATTAGCTATTATTTAGAGTGAAGAACAATGATGTTCTCTGAGTTTGAGCCTTTAAATAAAGCACTTCTGCAACTGGAGTTCATGGGGAGAATAAAATGTCTTGTCAAGCACAAGCATTTTTTATTTTTACTGAAGGCTTCACAAAATCTAGGGACATAGATGACACTGGTCAATATGTAGGTCATGTGCAGTACTAACAAAAATGGACTCTGAAAATGTCAGAGATGTATTCAGTTGGTGTTTGAAGAGTTTTAGATTGTGTATAGAAATTTGAAAGAAATGTGAAAGAATCTGAACAAGAGGCAAGTATCAGCATTTGTGGCATGCGGCATGAAGAGTGGAGGGGGAATTTTTTCTTTCATCTATTATGGGATTCGGTGTTTTATGAAGAAAAACAAAAATACTAAGCTTGTTAAAAATCTTGCCAGCCTAGATATACAAGAAAGTAAAAGTGAAAATCGCAAGCACAAAATATAAAGTGGGGACGGAGTTTGTTTACATGCATTGGAAATTTCACATTAGAGGTCAATAATTATCGGACTGATGTCAGAATGATGATATGTTGGAGAAATTCTGTAATGACAGAGTCAAAACCATAAGACTGTATATCTTAACACAGTCTCAGCATTTGGGATACCCTCTGTGGATTTCTTGTATGAAATTTTAAAAAGCCTTTAAAAAGCCTTTTAAAAAGCCTTTTCCTCTCAGTTAACAAATGTGACCAGATTTACCTACTGGTCAGATTACCTACTTACCACTAGGTCCCTTTTAGTTTTACCAGAAACCCACCCCAAAAGTAGAAGATCATTTGATGCCACCAATGATCAGAATAAGGAAAGTAAAGCTATGAGAGCCTGCACAGAAAAGCTGTTCTGGAGATAACTGAGTGATGTTGTCATCCGAAAAACTAGTGTCTGCTAAAACCAGAAGTTTCTACTCTTAAGCTAAAGGCTATTTGTTTAAATAAATACATTCTAGAATCTTCAGTTTTAGTTTAATGCATAAAAAGTGGTGTCAGAAGAAAGTTGCTACGTGAGCACTTACACAGGCAGGAAGGAAGCAATGGCAGAAGGGGAGGCTTTTTTCATGGAGGCACATGTCCTAGAAGCTACATGTTTGGTCTCTTGTCTTTGGCAGGTCTGTCAGGTGATTTGCTTGACTTCCCAGCTTTGTTAGGCAATAATCAGTGGTATGTGCAATGTTTATTAGAACATGGGATTTATAGGAAGAGATGCATGTATTACAGATAAAATTTCTTCTCCAAGTTTTATTTGAATTAATTATTCAGGTAATAAATCCAAATTCGTCCCCAGAAACAATAGTGTTATATGGCGTGTATCTTGGGACTGTAAGTCATCAGCGTTGTTACATTTATAGACAGTTACCTGTGGAGTGGAGAAGGAAAACATTGATTAATAGATGTTTCAGGTCTGTTCTGTGCTTTCCTACAAATACATTAGCAACACCTTTTGCAGAATGTCCTTAGTAGTAAACCAGGGATTTCCAAGAGGATAATAGTAATATGAAATTTAGGTTAAAATTGTAGTTAAGACTTAAAGTACTGCCCTAGTGTCACTAATGCCTGTGTTTCAGAGCCGGCCGGCAGCTGACTTTGACAGCTGATTTCTGCTTGAAATGCAGTGATCTGAATTTTAATGGGAACACAGCCAAAAGACAGTCTTGAATTCATGAACTTCATCTTTCACCTTTATGGCAAATAATGGATTTCCTATACGAAAATGTGTTACTAATTACAATATGGGAATTTCAGTTCCTTATCAATTGCTGCTAAATGCAGTTAGAGAGCATTATAATTCTTTGAGATAATGGGAATGGTGGGGGCTAAATGACATTTGGACATTCTAAGATCAATACTTTAATTAAAGTTAATACTTATCTTGGTAGTGGAGGTTAAAAAAAAAAGTGCTGGAACAGATACCTGAATGAATAGTCCGAGTGTAGGTTTCTCACTGTCTGAGAAGGTAAACAGATAAGGGAGACAGCTAGAATAAACCTAATGTTCTTGGACTGAAATTGGGGAGATCGGTATGAACTTAATGATTTATATGCATGTAGAAATATATATGTTTCTGTGTTTGTATGTGTTTATAGACACGTGTATATATGTGTATACATACATGTCTATATACACACATGTATAAACAGATAAATGTAGAAATTGATGTCTATGTATCTGTGGAGGCGTATGTGTATTTACTAGTTCTCCTTGCTTAGGAGCAATGATACCACAGATCCAATGAGCTTCCTAGTCCCCAGAATTTGTTCTTTATTTTTTTACAAGACTTTATTTATTTTAGATAGCATGAGCTGGGGAAGGGGCAGAGGGAGAGACTCTCCAGCAGACTCCCCACTGAGCACAGAACCGGATGTGGGGCTCAATCTCACCACCCTGAGTTTGTGACCTTGAGCCAAAATAAGAGACAGTTAACCAACTGAGCCTCCCAGGCACCCCCAGAACTTGTTTTTTTAAATACTGTTCTCCTATAAAAAGAACGGGGTCTCATGGAGAAATTATTGCTTCCAGGATTGGTGGGACAAGGAAAGTAAAGATATGACAGAGATATTTTGTGGTGCTGGAAACTAAGGAAACACAAAATGATGGAGACCGGTCAAAAAGAAACAAGACCCTACTTAATAGGAGCTCCAAAAATCCAAGACAATTGGAGCAGCAAAGTAAATGACTATTGCGGTGGATCTAATCCATAGAATAAAAGAATAAAGTAATAATCCATGATAAGAGTAAACCAATGAAAAACTCTTCCTAACAGTAGAATTCCAACTAATAATTAAAAAAGCAATGATGGATACAGTCAGTCACCTTTAATCACCATGGAAATAGCTGTTTTAGGAAAGAATAAATTGATGTTGAAGTTAATGGGAAAAACTCTGATGAAAAATAGGGTATTTCCATATTTGAGCTTACTAAGTACAAATGAGAAATAGTGACTATTCAGTGGAGAAGACTGACAGACATGACTTTAAGCAAGTGTGCCTCTCGGATGCTGAGAGAGACACATCACTTACTCCTGTCAAAAATGTGTAACTTGAGTTTAATGATATGGAAACATCAAACAAGCCCAAATTGAGGGATATTCTCTGGCCAGTATGCTCCAAGAGTGTCAAGGTCATGAAAGGCAAGGTGACTGAAGAACTGTCCCAGGTTAAAGGAGATCAAGAAGACATGAGCATGAAATATAGCTGGTCACCTGGATCACACATAGGATGCTGAGACAATGGGGACATTTGAATAAGGTTCATAATCAGTTCTGACACTATTATTGAATTTCCGGATTTTATCTGGAAATCTGGTTATCCAAGATGTTAATACTTTAGGAATATGAGTGAAAGGTATGTAGGAATTTTTGCTATTTTTGCAATGTTTTTGTCAACCCCAAATTATTTGGAAATGAAAAGTTAAATATTAAAAAAATAAAGCCCAGATTTTGCTATGTGTTAGTCGTGTATTTAATGACAGCTAAATCTGTCACACAAATGTTGTGATAGCTAGTGACTCCTTAGGGTATTTTTTAATGGACATCACACCTACAACATTGTTTCAGAAACTAAGGAAATTAATTTACACATGACAACTAGAAGTAATAACCTGTACTCAGAGAGGGGAAATGACATGATGCATTTATCATATTTTAATGTGTGAGCCCATTGATGTTCCTCTTCCTAATGTATCCTGAATGCTTGACCTTAAATGTTTAAAGGCAGGAACTTTTTTGTCCTCGTGCTTTCATTTATGGGAGTGGCAACTCAGCAGGGATGACAATTCCTTTTCAACCGTTAGGATAGTTCACTGAACCTCAGGGACAAAAGTTTGAAACGGGAACATCAGGAAGGAGAATCCTTTGTGAAAAGAGGAAAGTTCTATATCCACGTTACTGAATGGCAGTAAACTCTGAGGGTGTGTGTACCCTGGAGTGAGGGCGAAGATGGTAGCCTGTGTATTCTGATGTCCCCTCTGACAAACTGCACTCGTACCATTACTTCTCTTTGTGCTTTTTTCTAAGCATGAATCCTTGGAATTCATCCTGGTCATCATTTCTGCATTATAGGATAACATAAACATCGATGAAGCAGCCCGGTTCCTCGTGGAGAATATTCTTGCAAACCACCAAAGCTTTCCTAATGAAGAAAACGACAGGGACAGAGTTAAACTGGATCAGGACACCTTGACCGCAGAGAGCAAGTCCCAGTGTTGCTGACATGGCTTCTGCTTCTGTCCCACGAGCAGATGCAGCCTGCCTGGGCTGGAGCCAGGCCTGAGTATGGATAAGGTGGCAGATGTGCTGTCCTGTGAGTCTTCCCAGGGCTGCACTTTAAAGGAATGCTCTGGTTTTTCCTCAGGTTGGATATATCTTTCTCCCTGTTCTGAATGACAGTGACAGCACCCCCGGGAGCCTGGCCCACACAGGGCTTCTCTGGTGGTTGCCATAAGTTCAGGAGAATGTTTACATCCTCCGTAACATCTTTTTAAATGATGTCTCTCCCCCAGCCCCCGCCCCACCCCTTTACCAACTTCCAAGTTGTGCCTTGTGGCGGGAGTGCTGAGGTGAGAAACTGGACCTACAGTCTTTGAGCAGGGCTGTGGGGCTCTGTCTTGTCTCCATATCCTGGTCTCACTCTCCAGGCTCTGGAGGCTGCAGGCTCTGGTTGTCACAGAAGGCTTGAAGTTCCTGTTTTGCAGCCTTTCTTTCTTTTTCCTTCCTTCCTTCCTTCCTTCCTTCCTTCCTCTCTCTCTTTCTGTCTCTATCTCTCTCTTTCTTTTCCTACTTAAAACTTTGGTACTTCATGTAAAATTGTTATCCTTAAGTATTATAATTTCATGAGCCCTAGCCAGGGTAGCGTGCCCTTGCTAAGGACTCAGCATGGCCGGCATTCTGGCTCTGGTTGCTGCCAGTTGGAAACGATATAAATAGACATTCCTTCTCTCTCTCCAGTCTTTTGTTCTGTTTTTTGTTTTTTGGGGTTTTTTTTTTTTTCCCTCTTCCTTCTGGTTGTTTATTTTTTACCTAGAGCCTGGCTGGTATTACTGTTGCAATTATCTCCAACTGGAGCTAGTCTTTTTAAATCTGTATTAGTAATGGTCATAGAGAGGAGTCACTTCGAAACATGTACCATGAAAGCTGAGGTTCTATATTATGAATTATGAAAGAGAGTAGGTCATGTGTGGTTTTCTGTAGAGTTTGGGACATTTTAAGTATAACACATGAGAAGCTTAAGGCAGCCTCATAATATTTGTATTACCATTTAACCCAGTTAAGGAAAAGAATAAATTTTTTGACTGAAACCTTGTTTTTGTGAATTAATGTGATTATGTGAAGGTAAATGGGGTGTACTTTTCTGCCCTACAAAACTTGGTGTCTCTTCACTTTTTCCTTTTGTTTTTAAGGGACTTGCTATCATCTGAAAGATCCAGCGTATTTCTTTCAGAGGAATTTTCAAAGTGTTTGTGACATAACCCAGAGCTAATGCAAAATGAGGCATTGATTAAATTGTCTTACACAGTATTATGAATGTGGGTAGGGAAAATCCATGCATTTATTGAGAGCAGGAAGAAAAGAACTAGCAAGAATTGTGTTTGCTCTGACAGGAACATTCTGGGAGTAAATAGTTATCGTGGGCCATAAAATATAGCTTGCTTTTCTGGTTAAATGTAAGCTTTGCCTAGGGCTTGCAAATGTATTTATATGTTCTTCATTTAAGTAAATAAACCCTTTGATCTTTTGGGACATGTATTCTATATAGAATCAGATTTTCTGAAGTTAAGGAAAATAAAGAAGCCCCTTATTTAAATATTACTTACCATTTAGTTAATATAGCCCCTCTTAATTTAAAAAAAAATTGCATTTAATCCTTCTTTCTAAGAAACATATATGTCATACTATAAAATTTTTTCTGGTTTAGGTACAAAGCACTTTTTTTTTTTAAGATTTTATTTATTTAAGAAGGAAAGACAGGAATAGCAATAGAGATGGAGAGGAGTCTGAGGAGCAGGGAGTACAACGTGGGGCTCCATCCCAGGACCCTGAGATCATGACCTGACCTGAAGGCAGATGCTTAACCCAGTGCCCCAAACTACAACTTCTTAATCTATATTGATTCCAAAGTCCAATTGTGTAAGTAGTATGAAAAGTTGGTGCCAAAACCTAAATGTTAGAAACCTAAAGCTTAACTCTGGGTGGTCACTGAAAGCAGCAATTCTTCTTGGAATTTTCTTTTTGTACATATTGGCTTTCATTTTTACAAGAAATTAATTGTGTTTAAATTGAGCAAAATCAGGGGTATTGCACTCTCTGTGCCCACCTTTACCACATTTGTTCCCCTCTCTGAGGATAATTTTAAGGATTGAGAGTCCCTTAGATAATGGTTTTTCTATAAACCCTGAGTGTTCTGTTTGTCAGTATGAGATAATTTATTCTATTTATCATTTCTTACACTTTAGAAATAAAACTCAGTATTTTGCTTTACTCTTAAATTCTCACCACAATTTGTTTTTGTAACATAAAATTGAATTTAGGGTAAGTTACATAAATGGCTAAAGGAGAGAAGAGAATACCTTGACTTCCTTATTCACTTAATTGCTTATTAAAATTCCTGAGCCTCACTTCAGACTTACTTAAATATTTTTCTGGGGATGGGGGCTTAGAAATTTCCTTTTTAAAAAAATCTGGTGAGGGGTGCCTGAGTGGCTCAGTTGGTTAAGCATCTGACGGACTCTTGGTTTTGGCTCAGGTCATGGTCTCAGGGTGATGAGATTGAGCCCCACATCAGGCTCTGTGCTCAGTGGGGAGTGTACTTGAGATTCCCTCTCTCCCTCTCCTGTTCCTTCACTCTCTCTCTACAGTAAATAAATAAATCTTTTTTTAAAAAGCTGGTGATATTCCTTCAGAAATCCCTTATAGTAAACAGCAACAGTTAAAGTGTTACTGAGTTTGAAATCTATGACACTGCCTAAAACATGAACATTTTTAATATATAGCACTTTTATTTCCATTTATATATCAGTGTTATTAAAAAGTCTGAATGGCTTAAGCAGTGAACAAGCAGTATAAATCTGCTTTCATCCCACTGGAAAAAAAAAATAGAGGCTTAAGGATTCTGACAGGCTGGACTAATTTCTAAGTAACTTTGTACAGTTAGCCATCTGGAAAAAAAACAAGTCCTATCTCTATTGTGCTATTCCTCAAAATGATAAGTCTGGAAATTAATAACCTAAATGTAAAAACAAGAAATACAACTAACAAAACTTTGCCATGTGTGGTAAAAATTTTGACATCAGACTGAGAAATTCCTTTTTAAATCCCCAAATGCTTAAAGCCAAAGAGGAAAAAAATAGATACATAGGGTACATCAATATCATATCTAAGAAGAGGATATAAGTAAAATTATAACAAGCAACAGACAAAAGAAAATGTATGTAATCCATTTAATTGGGTGAAGGTCAATGAAGCAGGATAATAAAAAACTCTAAGGCAGTAAAAATTGGTAAAAAATATAAAACCAGCATTTTTGGAAGAAGCAATTCCTGTGTTAAATCTTGGTAACCAGAAAACGTAAAAAATAAGATGTTATCAGATTCCACAAGAAATGTGTAAATTTGATTGTTATCCCTGACGTTGGTGAACACAGGAAAATCGGTGTTCACAATCTGCCATTCCACCAGGTTTGGTAGATATCTCCCCGTTTCCCTCCAGTGTTGCTGTGCACTTGACACTCTGCCCACATCTTGCTGAGAAGCCAAACTGCTATTGTTGGGGAAATAACAAACTATCCTCCCACTCAGAAGACGGCTCCACAGAAGTAGAAGGGAGAGAAAGCAATGTTTATTGAATAAGCACGAAGCCAGAATGATTGCCTCAGGGGCAGTAGCTAAGGGATTATAAAGGCCCTTTTGCATAGCTCAGCAGATACAACTCCCCCCCACCCCTACCATGCTTGTTCTCAAGGTAAATGAGGTATACCAGAAGTCAAGAGGACTTGGTATCACCTTTTGTCACAGAGGGTACATCCTAAATGCACTTAATAGTTGGAGTATTAGCTAATTGGCTTTTTCCAAAGGAGAAATCACTTTTTATATCTTCATGGCAAGAGGTGGTTGTGCAAGTTGGTGTGAGATTTCTCCCCTTCCAAAGAAATTGGGAGATAGGGACTCTCTCTGCTCAAAATATTTCAAAGAGATGGCTCCCAAAGATGTCCTTGAGAAAGCCTGGAGAGAGTCTTGTTTAGCTTTAAAACAGATTTACATACATATCAAAGAGACAGAGAAAGACCTTACAAGATGAATGTATAGAAAAGATATGGTCCACATATACAATGGAGTATTATGCCTCCATTAGAAAGGATGAATACCCAACTTTTCTATCAACATGGACGGGACTGGGGGAGATTATGCTGAGTGAAGTAAGTCTAGCAGAGACAGTCAATTATCATATGGTTTCTCTTGTGGAGCATAAGGAATAACATGGAAGACATTGGGAGATGGAGAGGAGAAGTAAGTTGGGGGAAATCAGAGGGGGAGACAAACCATAAGAGACTGTGAGAAACAAACTGAGGGTTTTGGAGGGGACGGGAGGGCAGGGGTGAGCCTGGCAGTGGGCATGAAGGAGGGCACGTATTGCATGGAGCACTGGGTGTGGTGCGTAAACAATGAATCTTGGAACATGAAAAAAATAAAATTAAGATCTTAAAAAAAAACAAACAAGTTTTCAAACGTAAACACTGAGAAAACGGAAGGGGCATGGATGGAGGAGTTTCTTCCCTTAACTTCAATGAAGAGACTTAAGCTTCTTCTTTTTAATTTGTATTTGCCTTTACTGTCCAGCCTGGGTAAACATTTGCTTGTGTATAAGGAATACAGAGAAATCTGTTCACCGCAGCATTGTTGGGATATGTATGGAGGTATGTGTGCAAATGATAATAATAATAATCGACATGCTCATCTACAGGGGAAAAATAGAAAATTGTATACCCATACAAGGAGATACTGTGAAGCAGTTTAGTAATATTTTTAAGAAAGTATTAAGAATTTAAAGGCTGTGTGAGCCATGTAAAAAGTTTAATACCAAATTCCTGATTGTAAGGGCCAGAACTGTGGGTGTCAGTTAAGGCTCACTTGAGGTTTTTAGTTAATGTTTACAATTTTATGGTGCAATTTATTTTACTCTGGTCAGTAAGTTTCCTACACTGTCACTGAAATCAAGCAACGTTCCTGTTTGGAGCATAATACTTGGAAAAATAATAAATACTTTGAATTATCTTTACTTTTTACTGCACTTAATAGCATTACCTATAATTTTGCCATTCTGGGATCTTAGGTGTATTATGAATATGTCATATGAATATATGAAGCTTCTGTTCTTATTTCTGGTTCTCCAAATCGCACGTGCACACGTGTGTGTGTGTGTGTGTGTGTGTGTTGGGAGGGGAGGTAGGAATGTAGATGATAAGGTACGAGTTGCATATAAAATACTGCTGGGACTGTGTACATTTCAGTAATTGAATCTACTGCGTCCCTGAAATCCCCTGAATACCATGTGGTATTGCCCCGCCCATCTGTTAGCATTTCTCAAACCAAACCCATTATCTTTCAATCTTACTGCCAAGCCCACTCTAGAGGTTTAAACGTTTATATATCATAATTTAAATAAGTTTTATGTGCATTCTAAGTTCACCGGTAATGCTATCTTTGAGGGGTATGATTATTTTGCCGATTTGTTTGAAGCCCACTAAATGTATAGCTGCCATTTTCCTCCCTTTACGAAAACTCTGCTTTTGAGTCTCTAGTATCGCTTTAGTCATGTTGCTAAATTGTGATTTGAGAGCTTTAAAGCAATACGGTAATTGCTCTAAGGGAAGTCTTATAATAACCTGGCTCCAATTTCAAATCAACATACTACTTCATCTGTGATTTAAAGATGAAATTTTGTGGATTTCTTTTCTTTTATTGATAACAAAACTGAAGTACCCTCCAAAAACTTTTCTTTTTTGGAAATTTTAGCAAAGTACTAATACTAGTACTTTCATTCTGGTTTGATTCGGAACCATTTTAATAGCTGGGAGTGGAATCTAATTTTTCATAACATAATACCTTTGAAAAATCAGATATATACTTTTTCTCTTGACTGTTTTTGTGGTACTAGTTGAGCATGTTTCTATCCAATCCTATTTAACAAGAAGATGATTTCATTATAAATTCCATGCATGTTGCTAATCATGTGTAGTTTGTATAGTGGACACTAAACCGAAATGAATTATGCTTAAAACAGGAACTGATGACAGGGTAGAAATGTAAGCCATTCCTTGGGTATACTCAATATTAAGTACATTGTGTTTTAAAATCATAGTCATCGTTAACTGGAAATCAGCTTGTGTTCCAACATTTAAAGACGTGTGACAGTTTAATATGAAGACAGAATGTTAAATTGATGTTCTGTTGAAAGTACTATGCTCTGATATTTTAAATGTGTGTGTGAGAATATTCCATTATTGTCTTACCATACATTTCTCTTTAACTGTCAAGGAAACATAAAGCAAATACTTCACTCTGTAGCAAGCTTTTTTTTTTTCTTTTTTAATATTTTATTTATTTATTTGACAGAGAGAGATCACAAGTAGGCAGAGAGGCAGGCAGAGAGAGGGGGAAGCAGGCTCCCTGCTGAGCAGAGAGCCCGATGCAGGACTCGATCCCAGGATCCTGAGATCATCACCTGAGCCGAAAGAAGAAGCTTAATCACTGAGCCACCCAGGAACCCCTGTAGCAGGTTTTTAAGATATTTCACAACTCAGACCCTAAAGAAGAATTTTCTTCATGTAAATTTTACGATCACTGTAGGCTGAATCAAACTCAGCTGAATTGTTAGTACATGAAATCCACTCCTGTACCCTATTTCTTGGACTCATTATGATTTAAGACCATTCTGAATCGTGGACACAAGGTTCTGATTTGATAACTGACCTTTTACTCAAAGTGGTGGATGTGTGTAGGCATGAACCACCATTGAAATGTCAGCACCAAAATCCTGTGCTTAGGATTCAAGGGCGACAAGTAAAGATGTTCTCCTTTCTTTAATGCCAGATACAGAAGGGAAGGGGAGACTTTTTATTTCCCCCGAAACAGTTGGAGACGCCTCCAAATGGCTCTTCAGTTATTTTTGGAACTGCACATTATAAAAGAGTGAGTCTGTCTTTTAACCTTTACTAAATGACATATTTGTAAGTATACTTTTGAGGCCTTTTTGTTCTTTTCAAACCAAGGCTAATGGCAAACTTGGTAAGAAAATGAAGCAGGTCTGTCTAATGGAATTACCTATGAGCTTCTCTGCCCACTCAGTCTGCTTAGAGTAGAGAAGTTTTATCCAACTCCTACCAGGTCCTTACATGTGATTTTCATTCTTTTATCAGTCCCAAGTTTTAAATAAAATGTCCAGTATATCCTGGTTGGCTAATTGTTCTAACATTGGCTTTGGAAGTCACTTGAAAATGCTGGAGTTTATTATTTCCAGGGCAGCATTAGTATATGTCCTAGATATTAGAAAATTAACATTATCTCTTTTAAAAAATGAGTTTGAAGTAAAGATGAGGTTTTATACACTAAATTCATAATCATTGTCCTATTTAACAAAAATGATTATTAGCTTTTTAAAAATCATTTTGTTGTATAATAACACACTTGCATTTTAAAAGAAATGACATTGTTAGCTAGCTATTTTTCAACTTTATAGCCAGGTCAGAATTTATACAAAGATACCAGGGGAAAAAAAAAATAGGTACAGGAACCAAAAGTGACAAACCCTTAGCTAAAAAAATTTTACCAAGGAGCAGCTGTATAAACAACATTTCCAAGACTTTTCTTCAATGAAACAATTATTAAATATAAGAGATAGGTCAGAATCAGGAACTCAGGACAGATACACCTGTTAAGGGTCAAATTGTGTCTCCCTTAATGGTATGTTGAAGTACTACCCTCCAGCACCTCAAAACATGACCTTATTTAGAAATAGGATGGTAGCAGATGCAGTGAGTTAAGATGAGGTCACATTGGAGTAAGAGGGGCTCCTAAAACAATGTGACTCTGTCCTCATGGGAGGATTGTCTTGTGAAGTCACACAAAGGGAGAATGCCATGTGAAGACAAGGGATTGGAGTGATGGGTCTGTAAGTCAAGGAACAGCACAGCAAACCACCAGAAGGGAAGAAGAGTCCAGGAAGGATTCTTCTACAGGCTTCGAGGGAGAATGGCCCTCTCTGCTGACACCTTGATTGCAGACTTCTGGCCTCCAGAACTATGGAACAATTCATTCCTGCTATTTTAAGCCACTCAGTTTGGGGCACTTTGTTAGGTAACTGTAAGAAAGGAATACACACCCAACATCAGCTCTGTTTCCAGGTCAGGGAAAAACACTGTAGTACAAGATTTCGGTTGGGGTTTCCTCAATCAAGTGTGAGATAATATAAGGTAGATTCTCTGCAAACACACACACACACACACACACACACACACACACACACTTCTCCTGCCCCCACCGCCCAAGGAAATAACTTGTTTTTCAGTAATGGTAGAAAAATCAATCACAAGTCACCTGGACTAGCTATAACAAAACCTCAAATTCCTTAAAAATAAGGTTGACAACATTCATCACAAAGCAATAAAATCAGAAAATAGCAGAAGGTACCCAACCAAGACAACTAAAGACAAACTAACTTGGACATGTATTTTAGGCCAAGGAGAAACTCTAATCTAAAATTATAGAATGTCTGGAAAATCAATATGACAAAGATACCATTGATAGAAACCACTGAACTGCAGATAGCAATGCCAAAACCAAAATGCTTACTTCTAAATAATTAAGAAATACAAGTGAATGGAGTAAACTGCCAATGCAAGAATTTAGAAGACCAGTGAAGGGAGGAATTAATGCTAGCAGCAGAAGTTTGTTTACTAGAAAACATATTATGAGGTTTTTTGGCAGGAGAAGATGAAATAGGTAAATTTGAAAATTATGGTGAAAAAATAATCACATTTACGTGAGGAGGTTAAAAAATCCTAATTGAAACTTTTGTTCAATACCACGCAAATGAATTCAAAGGAAAGCATACATTTCCTAAACTGCCTCAGGTAGAAAGATAATCTAATTTTTATATTTGAGAAATAAGTGGCCAAATATCTAACCTTTACTGAGCTCACCCTCTTTGTAACCACTGTCACCAAAAATGCACCAGATCTAGACGGGATTACAGGGAACTCAATAAAAACATCTAAGGAACTGATCTTCTCAGTATCATGTAAATGGTTTCAAATGTGAAGCCCAGGAAAGTCTCCATTTTAAGGAAGTTAGCTTGAAGTGTAAGAGGTATCTCATTGCTCGACAAGTTGCACTGCTGATAATGGTCACTTCCCAGACAGTTCATGGATAGCGTCTGTCATCCTATAATCAGAACAAGACTAGTTATTAGCAAACAGGGATCTGAGAGGTGCTGTGAGATGAGTAATTTGGGGGATGAAAAGCAAGTGAGTCCCAAGGGCTCCAAAAACATTGACCGCCTGCACACCCACGCTTGTATTATTATGTCGAAGGCAGAGGAAGGCAGTGAGGGGAAAGAGAAGCAAACTCTAAATTCTATGACTTCAGCCTAGCTGGTGTCTCATTACCATCCTAGGCTTCCTATCAAGGATGAAACATCTCACTGTTGCAGAGTTGATGATTACCCAAATATTGAAATTCTTAACCAGAAACGAAAAGTTATTTGCTGGGGGAAAAAAAGAACCCTTTATAGTGAAAAAAAACGATCAAACCATAAAGTTTTTCTAGGATTTAAAAGCATAATAAAGAACGTCAGCATGATATGTATACTGAAACCTGACAAAACTGCATAAAAATAGCGAACTAGCCCCAACCTTGTAACGATGCAAAAAGCCCACATAAATAATCAGCAAATGAAACCAAGAGCACAATAAAGATCCAGGTAGGATGCTCAATAGGGGTTTTATAAAGTTGTTCACTATTAAGACTGTTAGGAAAGCTATTAATGAAATTTGCTATGAAAACAAACAATGTAATTCTTCTGTAAATGCTGTAAAGGAATTTTATAAAAGCTGATGGTGACTTGTAAACATTGGGGTAAGTGGTTATTTCCTGAATGTGATTTTTTTTTTTAAGTTTATCCATTGTGCCCAGAAGCTTACATCCAAGGAAAATGCTAACATTGGTGAGGATCCAAAATACCTGAGATGCAGATAAAAATTGAGACAATTTTATTATTTTGAAAAACAGTATTTTCCCTGAAGTCAAATATTAAATGATTGGTAAATATCATGTATGAAATACACTCTCTAGCATATTAGTTCTGCTACTTCTTCCACAGTTTCCAGCAAACTAATTATATTCTCTGCAAGCAGCCATTGGTTATTAGTAAAACTTAAGATACTTAACAATTTAGGATTTTTCTGTGGTTTTTATTGAGCTTCCCTTTTTAGCATGTACTAACTTCCATTTTATCATGCTTAAACATTTCATAATTAGTGATTGTGAAAATAATTTTATATGGAAAAACAATTAGTAATAAATGTCTTTAAATATAGAAGGAGATTGACAGTTAATACCAATATTCAGAGTATATTTAGAACACAAGGTCGTGTCCTTTTTGAAGTAATGAGTATTTGGAGAAATGTAATATAAGGCAAAATTTATTCATGTTTATACAAATTTAGTATAAGAATCAGCAGGTTATTGGAAGCTGCTTTGGTAGCTTTTTGTCCAGGCTCGGTGACCCCTGATCATTTTACTCTTGATCAAATCCTCCTTGAAACACTAACTTAGAGTGTTTACCTCCACTGGATCCAAGATAAATCAGAATCAAACTGAGGATCATCTAGGAGATCAAGCAACTAGACTTCATTGTCAGTATTCTTCATAAAGAGTAACCAGGATTAAGCAGCCACAGGGAAGGATGAGGTCTAGTAAAATAATTCCAGAGAGGACTATATAACTACACAGGGATCAAGGCTGAAGGGCTTTCTGAGGTAAGATAGAGCAGGTTCACCTAACCTCCTCTCTTACGACCCTGCTGAGTGACTGGATAGTGAAAACTTCCTGGGAGTTCTAAGATAGATGTTGGGAGTTGGTTATGACTTTGGAAGCACTCTGTGTGGTTACCTGTCTTGTGTCCTTTCTCAAAGCTACAGAAACTTAATGCTAGTAGAACCCTACTTTGTCTCACAATTTCACATTTGGACCCTAGACATTGCTGTTAGTAATAGAAGAGAATTCTAACCTATAGGCTTCTGATCATTGCAGAATTGTTTAACCAGATGGTTACATTTGTAACATTAATTAACTATCCTTTAAGAACTGCATTTCAGTTTGGTTGATTCCCTTTCAAACAAGGGTCCTTCAAGAAAAAGTTCCTCGTGAGAAATCTTTAAATCTAGTTAAGATAAATTAAAACCAGACTGTTAATTTTTCTTCTTGTGTAATTGACGTGACAAGAACCTCAAAATCATGTACAACATCTGTGTTAGATTATCCTTAAGCCAGACATTATGATGAATCTAAGTAAAAATAAGAAAAAATAAGTCTTAGAGAAAAACAAAATATTCGAAACACATTTGCTTCCACCATTCAGACTTCGAAAGACTTGTTTAGGGTGTTCAAATGAAACAATTACCTGGTTTGGGGTCTTTGGCAACTAAGAATTTAACGAACAATATCACTGAGAAGATTGCTGTGAGTTTCCAACAATTTTCAATACATGAAGGGAAGAATTTTTTAGGTTTTCTCAAGTTATGAATTGTAGTAAAAATTCATTTTAGAAGTCATTCCTAAAAGACATTTTTTTTCCTGTATTACATTTTGCTGTTCAAAAAAACTATTTTTATGTCAACGTTGTTAAGTGTACTCTTCTGACACTTACATTTCAGGCATTTGGACATGGGGGTAGTAAGTTTGACAGCATGACAGATTAATAATATATTCAATAATGCTTTTTTACTTAATTGTAGAGAGATTTCTACGTCTCACTCTGAAATCAGCACAGTGAAAGGGAATGAAAATATGTTTAGAGAGTAGAAAAGAATAAAGAAAAGTGACAAAATTGACAACAGAACAGGTATGTTGTAGACTAAGATTTAGTTAGCACTCTTCATTTTGGAACTGTCTGTTCTGAACATAGATGTTTCAACATGTAGAACAGAATCCATTACATGTAAAAGGGAATCTGAATAAAAACTACAAAAAGATCTTTTAATTATTAAGTGATCTAAGTTCTGTTGATCATCTATGGTTGCTTGCACAAAATATAATTAGTTTGCTGGAAACTGTTAATGAAGTAACCAATGAGTACGTCAAAGAGTACATCTATTTCTTATGAATATTTGCTATGAGAGCATTTTATCATTCAACCCCAGGGAAAATACTGGCCTTGACAAGGAACCTATCTAAACTTTTATGTTTAACTTCTAAATTTGGCTGCTAAAATGTTTTTTTAAATAACTGTTATCATTAAATTTTTGATGCAATTTCTATTTGCTCTTGTATGCCAAAAAGTTCCTTCTGTGATGATTATGTTAAGTTTGGGTCATTCGATATCCTGCTGAAATAAGTGTTCTGTATACCTCTAAATTGTAAAACAATTTGGTATTAGCTTAAGAATAGCCAGACTGATCAAAGAATCAAAAAAGTCAAAAATGAATGTAAGAGCATTTGGAAGTGTCAAATATGAAAGCGGTGTTATTTGAAACCAGCAAACAAAATCTGATTATTTTATTAAGATATGTTGAGAAAAGAGAGTGGTCACACAGGGAAAAATGTTGACTCCTTACTTCTCATTATTTATTCAAACAAATTTCACACATGTGAATCATTTCAATTTAATAATCACTAAGGTAAAACATGGGATTTTTAAAATATCTTGAAATTAGAGAAACCTTTCTAAGGATGACACAAAGACCATAAACTCTGATATATTCAACCACAGAAGATAAATAAATACATTGCCAAAACTCACCATAAGTAAACTCAAATGATCATCCTGGAAAATTAACCCAAGTTATAGTTACACTGCTATTGCCCTTGATTTCTAAAGAACTCTTACAGGTCAAAACAAACAATCAAACAAACAAACAAACTCAGCAGCCAAATAGAAAAATAACCAAAGAGTAAGCAGAAACAGTTCACCAAAAAGGAAATACAAATGACTATTAAGCAGATGAAAAGATGATCAAACACACTCACAGAAATGCAAATTCAGAACTACCCTGAGATACCATTTTTCATCTATTAGGTTGGCCAAAAATGTATTTGCTAAAATGATTCAAGTGTAGTAAAACAGCGTCTCATATTGCTGAAGGGGGTGGAACTTGACAAAATTTGTATGAAGGTCAAATGGACAAGAACTGTGAAAATTATAAATGTTGTGTTGCATCATGTTTGCCAGTAGACATTTATTCTACAGATATACCTGAACATTTGTAAATGTAATTCATGTTGTGAGGATGTTCATTGCAGTAATTTTAATGAAAGCAAAACTAGTGGAAAGAACAGATTAGAAGCAGAGCGGCATTGTGGTATTCCTTTCATAATCAGATAAAACATGGGTACAGAAAATGTACAAAGGCTTTGCATAGGAACATAGCAATTTCATAAGTTACCCGGAGTCCTTTGAAAATCAAGTGCTAAAGCAACGATAGTCCATTTGGCGTTGTAGAAGTAAAAGCTTTCTTATGCAACGTGTGGTATGTCCTTGATTTAACAATGAGAGCTCAGCTGTGACTGTGGTTGTGGTTGTCCTTGTGACTATATGCCATAAACTCTGCTGAGCACTTGAAAAGGTTATTTAACCTGCTTTTAATAAGATGTTCCCCTACGACGGCTTTTCTATTGCCAGTGACTCTGCATACTTTTTTCCAAGAAATCTGTTATGACACACGGGCACTCTAATAACTGTTTTCTAGATTATGATCCTGTTATTCAAATGTTAACTTACTGCTCTAGGAAGTAAAAATAGTTTCTTCTGCTCCGAGAAGATGCTTGGCGTCTTCTCTGTCAGTTCTCATGCAGGGAGAACAAGCAATGCTGAGCCCCATCCCCATGTTGGAAAAACAACAAGTACCAGCTGTCAGGTAATGCCATGTCCCGGTCAGGACTCAATCCAAACCGTGCTGGAAAGATGAAAGAACTTTTCTGCTTTCCTGCTTTCTTTCCTGCTTCTGAAGAGCTTATAAGACAAACAGTATCAAATGACGAAAAAGTAATCTGTTGTCCTCCCCTTTTATTGGTGTGATACAGCTCTGAATGATTTAGAAATTCTCTCAGATATCAGCTAAATTTTACTTAATTCAAAAACTGTATAGCTAGGTGGGGCGCCTGGGTGGCTCAGTCGTTAAGCGTCTGCCTTCGGCTCAGGTCATGATCCCAGGGTCCTGAGATTGAGCCCCACAATGAGCCCCACATGGGGCTCGCGGCTCAGCAGGGAGGCTGCTTCTCCCTCTCCCTTTGCCTCCTACTCCCCCTGTTTGTGTTCCTTCTCTCTCTGTCTCTCTCTGGGTTAAATAAATAAATAAACAAATACCTTAAAAAAACCAACCTGTATAGCTATGTACATAAATCAATAATAACTCACCACTGGTGAATAAATGGGTGGGTGTCACCCAGGCGTGATTTCACTGCAGAGGCTTACTACATTATCAGAAGGAAGGAAACAAACACTCAGCACTTCCTACACGGCAGGCACTATTTTTATTTTAAATGTGTGTGTTCCTGTGTTTAATCATTATGGATTAGTAAGATACATAACATCAAACATCCTTACAGGTGAGAAGGCAAAGACTCAAATAGATTAAGACATTTGTCAAAGACAACTCAGTATGCCGCCGTCAATTCTGAGTAACTCACTCATTGACAAATCTGGTAAATGATTACAACTATTGTTGTTGTTGTGAAACAATTGTAGCTATTGTAGTATCTCATCAAAGGTGAGATGCAAAACACATCACTATTCAATGTTCCACTGAAAAAATAAAACTGCAAATCATAGGATAATATACACACTATGCCGTATTATCCTCTACTAAATTGCACGTGAATAAAAATTTAGGATAACAATGTGTCTGACAAATTGATGTTTGATGTCTTAAAGATAATCCTTCAAAAATTGATCACCTCGGCTTCTTACTATCTTGGAATTTCTACTGTTCTGAGGCTTCAGTTATATAGGCAATCTTTTAAAATGTATTTTAGTAACAAGATACAACAGTTTTAGCTCTTTATAAGAGTCTTCCTTTCTTAGGTACAATAATAAAAAGAAAAAAGAAAAAAATTTGTTATTTCTCAAATGACAAATATTGTTTGATCAATATCAATCTTATGCCCTGTTGTTTTTGCAGTACATTTTTTGCACACACATTAACCTTTTATTTCAAAGCAAGATATGCTATAACCTTTTTGAAGACGTATTTATTTATTTATTTATTTATTTATTTTTTTTTTTTAAGGATTTTATTTATTTATTTGTCAGAGAGCAAGCGAGAGCGAGCGAGCGCGAGCACAGGCAGACAGAATGGCAGGCAGAGTCAGAGGGAGAAGCAGGCTCCCTGCGGAGCAAGGAGCCCGATGTGGGACTCGATCCCAGGACGCTGGGATCATGACCTGAGCTGAAGGCAGCTGCTTAACCAACTGAGCCACCCAGGCGTCCCTTGAAGACGTATTTAAATAGAACTTAAATTCAGCACACTTAGTAGCAACAACCCATGGAACTTGGATATGAATGAGGAACCGAGATATTAACATATTCTCTTATGTTAAGGAAATGGCAATCACTTTATGTCTCCCATGTAGCTGACAATAATTATAAGACTTCATCAATTATAAGGTACATCTTGATTTCAAGGATCTTAAAATGTGAGAAGAAAAGTTAAAATATATGGAAAAAAGTTCAGTGTTAAGAACTGGAATACCAAGAAGTAGTAGAGTCTTGTCCCTCATGCTGCTAACTGCCTAGTGTGGGTAGACAAGTAAGCCAACAATTAGTGTACAGTGTGATGAGAAAAATGATATATATTTACACAATTCTTTATATACACCCCTTTATGTGCTAATGTATTTAATCTTTATAGTTATCCCATGAGGCAGGTACATGATAGGGGTAAAAACCTGTCTGGATATCCAGGAAGGGTATCTAAACTATCCTGTGTGAGTAGAAAGCCTTTTGTGGGAGACATCTCATAGGTGTGAGTACTGGAGGAAAAGGGAAGAATTAAAATTCCAGGCAATAGCACTCCATTAGCACAGTTGGAGAGGCAGAGAAAGTGGGACACCTGAGGACTACCCAGGGTGGAATAATAAAGGGCTCATGGGGGTGACAGGGAGGAATCAGGAGCAAGTGGTAGGCCACCACCACCCCCGCCCCCACCATACTAAGGAATTATGCTATTATCCTACAGATTGAGGAGTGCTATGGCTGGATCAGAGGGAGTTGTAATTGGGACCAGAGAGGTCCCTTCGGAACTGTTTCAAAAATCTAAGTAAAAACAGTAAGAACTTACATTTAGGTCAATGGTAATTCATAAAATACTAAACACTAATATTAAAAAGGTGTAGTCAGCAAAAACAGCCCAGTAAGGAACTCCCAAGTTCTGCCCCTCCATAAAAGGAACAAAGAACTGCTAAAACTATGAGAATTTACTTTTTTTTTTTTTTTTTTTTGGAACCATGAAAATTAACGAAAGGCTTCTAGCGAAATGAGAATCTTGAAAACAGTGAAAGAGAAGTGATTTCACAAGGGACCGTCCATAAGATTCACAGTGGTTTCTTACTAGAAGCCATGGATGCCAGAAGGCAATGGGATGGGATAAAGTACTAAAAGAAAAAACTTTCACCCAAGAATGCTACATCTGACAGGATTACCCTTCAACGATGAAGGAGAAATTTACACGTTCCGGAAATAAATAAAACTGTGAGTTTGTCATTAGCAGACCTATCCCATAACAAATGCTGGTCATTTGTTTGCTAGAGCCATTAAGCAGGAAACAAAAAGGCAATACACAGTAATGCAAATCCATGTGAAGAAATAGAGAATACTAACTTCCTAGGTAAGTGTAAAAGTATATAAATACGTTTCTTGTTTGTGATTCTATTTTTTTCTGATTTTAAAGACAACTACATAAGTCAATAATTAGAAATCTGTATCAACTGACATATAATGTATAAAGTTGTAATTTCTGACAATATCAGCATTGAAGGTGAAGGGTGGAGAAATACAGGAGCAAAATTTTTGCATATTATTGATATCAAGTTAGCATTAATCTAAACTAAAGGAGAAATATAAAATCTGAGTAGACTTACAAGTAGAGAGATTGAGTAATCAACTTCCAAAAAGAAAATCATAGGACCGGATGGCTTTACTGGTGAATTCAAACCTTTAAGAATAAATGCCAAATTTTCACCAACTCTTCTGAAAAACAGAGGAAAGGGAACACTTCCCAACTTACTCGAGGCAGCTAGTATTACATCAATATTAAAGGCAGAAAAAGGCATCACAAGAAGTGAAAACCACAGACCCTAAACCCTATGAATAGTGATCAAAAATTCTCAAAAAAAAATATTAGCAAACCAAAGCTAGCAGTATATAAAAGTAATTATACACCAGAAAAAGTGGGATTTTCCCCAGGAATACAAGATTGGTTCAACCTAGAAAAATAAATATAAAACATCATATTAATAAAATAAAGGAACAAAGATACATGATCATCTAAATATATGGAGAAAAAGCATTTGACAAAATCCAACACCATTTCTTAATAAGTACACCCAACAAATTCAGAATAGAAGGGAACTTTCTCAATCTGATGAAGGCCATCTATTGAAAATCCACAGTAAACATCATGCTTTTTTTTCTTCTTGTACTATGTGATACTTTGTTGCATTTATAGATTATAGTGTGGTTACCAATTTGACCACATAATATAACAATATTGACCACATAATATTTTTTACTATATTCCATATACTATACAATAGATCTGTATAGCTTATTGGTACTTATTACAAGTTTGTACCCTTAAATATCATCAATCTTATCCACCATCCTATCCCCAGGTAACCATGATTTTACTGTCTGTATTTTTTTTTTACAAGTTTGACAGATTTAAATTCTACATATAGGTGATATCACGCAGTAGTTAACTTTCTCCATCTGACTTGCTTGACTTAGCATAATGTGCTCAAGATCCATCCTGCAAATGCTTGGATATCCTCCTTTTTCATGGCTGAATAATAGTCCATTACATGTATGTATCACATCTTTTTCATCCTTTAATCTGTTGTTGGCTTTTGGGTTGTTTCCATACCTTTGCTATTGTGAATAATGCTGTGATAAACACGGGGGTGCATATATCTTGTCAAGAGCCTGTTTTCATTTCCCTGGGGTAAATACCCAGAAGTGGAATTGCTGAATCATATGATATTTTTAGGTTTGTTTTTTTTTTTTGAGGGCTCCATATTGTTTTCTATAGAGTTTGGAGGAGACATAGTATTTCATGGGGAAAACTAAAAGCTTTCAGATACAAGACAAAGATGACTGCTCTTGCCACTTCTATTCAATACTGTACTGGAGGGTATAGCCAGGGCAATTAGTGAAGAAAAAGAATTAAAAGGCATCCATATTGGAAAAAAAGAGGTAAAATTATTTCTATTTGTAAAAGAAACTATTATCTTATACATAGAAAACCCTAAAGAACCCATTAAAAAATTTAAACTAGTAAGTTTAGTTTTTAATAAGCTAGTACAGCAAAGTGGCAATCTACAAGATTGATGTACAATATATAAAAATTAGTTGTATTTCTATGCAGGAGTGATGAGCAATCTGAAATTAAAAAGTAATTCCATTTATGGTACTATTAATAAAATACCTAAATAAATTTAATCAAGGAAGTATAAGATTTATACACTGAAACCAGGAAACAGTATTGAAAGAAATGAAAGATCTAAATAAATGGAAAGACACCCTGATTAGAAGACCTAACAATGTTGGGGCGCCTGGGTGGCTCAGTGGGTTAAAGCCTATGCCTTCAGCTCGGGTTGTGATCCCAGTGTCCTGGGATAGAGCCCCACATCAGGCTCTCTGCTCAGCGGGGAGCCTGATTTCTCCTCTCTCTCTGCCTGCCTCTCTGCCTATTTGTGATCTCTATCTGTCAAATAAATAAATAAAATCTTAAAAAAAAAAATGAAGACAACCTAACAATGTTAAAAAGACAATAGTCCTCAAAATGACTTACAGATTAAATGCAATCCTTATCAGAGCCCAGTTACTTTTTCACAGCAAAGGATAAACTGATCCTAAAATTATATGGAAATGCATGGGGCACCAAATAGTCAACATAATCTCAAAGAAGGATTTGCACCTCCTGATTTAAAAACTCACTACATTACATAAAGTCATATAATATAATAATATTGGGTAATATAATAAGTAAATTCTTATGTGCTAAACAAATAAACATGTCAAACAAATTTTCCAACAAGAGCTTATGTTAATGAAAGGGAAAACACTAAATCTCAAATTAAATTTGCAACTTACAGCTGTATGTTGAATTTGCTTGTATAGGAATATACCTGTTCTGACACTTATAAGAAAGAAAAAAGAATCTGGGTCATTTGCAGAGTTTAGTATTAAATTGCAAGTATGACACTGTGGCTTCTTTCTGTTGCTATGGGCAAGTTTCTTGAATGATTTCAACAGATCCTTGAACTGAACAGAAATTGCTTCCCACTCAGTTATAATTTTACCATGCAGAGGGTAGAAATTGGGAATAAATAATGAAAGAGGTCATGCAAGTTCACATGTAATGCTCTGTGTGGGATGTAGCTGATGATTGGAGAGGGGAACCGTGACCTGGTGATAGAAAGATACTGCTTCATGATCTGAAAGACATTCTGGCAGCTCTGACTTTAATTTCACGTAAGAAAATGGGGAGAAAGTACCTACATGAAGGAACAAATATGGTTGCTGAAGTTGTGCCTTTAAAGTTGTACCAGAAAGAAGTAGACAACCCCTGATTAAGAAAAGTGCAGAATGCAGACAGCAATCTGATTATCATTGTGGCATTATTTGCCACATAGCTACCATATCACTGAGACAAACATGCAGAGATGAAAGACATATAAAATGTTTTCCAAAAAAAAAAAAAACCACCAAACTTTTATGTGATCCATAGATTTCTTTCTTTCTTTTTTTTTGAAGAAAAGAGAGAGAGAGAGAGAACAAGCAGGAGGAGCAGCAGAGGGAGAAGAAGAAGCAGGCTCCGTGATAAGCAGGGAGCCCAAAGTGGGGTTTGATCCCGAAACCCTGAGGTCATGACCTGAGCCCAAGGCAGACACTTAACTGACCTCTGGGAATACTGACTCCTGAAATTCTCCCTCTCAGAACCTAACTGCCATCCTGTGAAAGGCCCAACCCCATGAAGGGTCATGTGAGATGTTGTGGTCAAGCTCCAGTTTCTGGCAAGTGTCAACTGAGAGCCATATGAGTGAGCCATTTGGATGTTTCAGCTCAAGAGAGCCACCCAACAACTGTGGCCCCAAGTGACATCCCAGAACCAGAACCGCCAGGGTGATCTCAATCAATACAGAGAACTGTGAGGAGTAATAATATGGCTGCTTTAAAGTATTACCTTTTGGCTGGTTTGTCACACACCAACAGATAATCGGAGCAATCATGTACATAAAGATGTATGTTAAGTTGCGTTAAAACTTAGGTTTACAGAGGGCATGGTAAAAAAATGAGTAAATTTGATCTATGTCAACAACTCTGTTTATAATCCAATGGTCTCCTCAGAACTTCCTCAAGGGAATTTTAGCAACTCAGTAGCCTGCCTTCAGACCTGATCTCTTTTCTAAAACCAAGCTTTATATTCCACTGGGTCCTAGACAAAGAGTCTGTGAAAGACCTCTTAGTACCTCCACCTTAACACGTCAAAAGTTCTCCCTCTTCTCTAAAGTTGAAGCCTGCAGACAAAGCTTTTATTCAGAACTTTACCTTAGTTAAGATTGTTCACTTGTTTTATTTTAATAAGATGAGATGAGAGCAGAAGGATGTTAACAAATTTTAGATGGAACTTTGATGTTGATATGATATGTTTTAAAAGAGATTAAAATAAAACAAAACAAAAGCAGACCACCTCAAGAGATAATCAACCTAGTTATCCTGAAAGAAAACTTCAGATTCAGTACATGGTACATTGAAATCTATGTGTTGAGCTTATTTTTGAGTTTGGTTTCTGAGTCTGTCATCTGAATTTTCTCAGAATGAATCAGTGGTATAAAATTGAGTTATTTTGTCCCTTTTAGGTTTTAGATTTTGCCTTGGATACCCAACTTGAGTTAAATGTCAGTACATGCTTTTGTGGATTGACAAGACACCTTTACTACTATATAGTCCACTAAGAAAGAAAGTACACGTGGAATGAGACCTGTCTTCTGGGATGGTTTGAGGAAAAACTAGCCATCTGTATAATTTTGAGAAAGTGGCTAACACACTTTCCCCTCAATACCTAAATCAGGAAAAAAATAACTGTCTTCGCCCTGTTTATCTGGAAGAACTGTTCTTCAAAATCAAGTGATCTTACACGTATGTGAGTCTATTTAAGGAGTGAAAAGTTTTTTTTAAAACTAAAATTCTTTCATTGTTAGTCATGATAATTCTGCTTCTAGTAATTGCATAATTTTTTTCTGTCATTTCCAGAAACTATTTTATTATACTTTTCTGAGTTCCAAAGTTGAACTTTTTTTCAGATTGTGGTAACTTTGCCTGCTTTGCTCACAAAGGCCTCTGAAGTTAACTGATAATTAGTTGAAACATAAACCACGGTAGAAATATTGGGGAGAGAAGAGAAAAAAATTGTAGACAGAAAATGATAATTTCAAGCATTTAAACCTCTACCCAAACTTTCTTTCTTTTTATCTCATTTTAACCTATCCGGGACCTATACATTATAATCCTGAGATTTACTGACCACCAGGTCCTGTGTCCTCAGTTTCTCTGCACATCCAGCTTCGATACCATGACTTGACATTATAATCACACCTTCGCAAATATTATTACTCCCTTCCTCTTCTTACATATTATGTATTTCTCCTAGAATTTTATGTACACGGAATTACATAGTAAACACTGTTGTGCTTTGCTTAACTCTTAAACCTAATTTTTAAAATGATTTATTCCCTGTATGTACCTGTAGTTCAATCTTTAAATCCTGAATGGTATTAGTCGCATTTTGTTTATTCTCCTATTGATGGACTTTTAGGTTATTTCCAACTGCTGCGGTCATGAATAAAGCCGCTATAAATTTCTTGTACAAATCTTTGTGTGAAGATGTGTTTTCATTTCTCTTAGGTAAATACCTAAAACTGGAATTGCTGGATATTGAGGTAGGTGTGTGTTTACCTTTATAAAAGAAACTGCCAAATAGTTTTCCAGAGTCATATCCCAGCATCAGTGAAATTGGTCATTGCTTTGTCATCCTCTCAACATTTTATATGCAAATTACTTAGTTTTTGCTTCATAACAAATGTCCCACATAACTTAGAACCGTTAAACAACACTGATTTGAGCCAGCTCATTGGAACTTGATGGCCTCGGATAACCTCATATGCGTATTTGATGGTTGCTTCACTGTCACCTGGGATAACAGGCATGACTTGCCCATGGGTGTTAGAAACTAGCCAGGACTCAGCCACATGGCAACAGGGTTACACAATCAGTAAGAGAAGATACGCTCCGATACACTTTCATTTCCCAATCCTCTGCCTGGTTGATGTTTGCTAATATCCCAGTAGCCACAGAAAGTCATGAAATAAGGGTTTTGTTATAGGAATTAGATCTTATGCAAAGATGAAGTAAATGGAAGGGAAGGATGCTGGAGGATAAGAAGGAGTTACTAACGAGACTGCCTACCGTACTGCTCCAGGTAGACCAGTTAGAGCTTGCAGGCAAATCTGAGAAACTCAGCATATCTGGCCACTGTAGAAGGATTAAGAAGAGGAAGTTCATGGTGAGATTTATGGGAAGTTGTTGCCTTTGTGTAGCTACCATCTTTGTAGGTCCACAGCCAAGCAACTCCCCCCCACCCCCTCCGCTACAAGCATCTGATGGTTGACTGGGGCTGCTTTTGTTCTGCCTGGAAGGAGAGTTAAACAGCTTGGCAAAATGAGATCATACTGTGACCCGGGGACACATTTGTACCTGTTTGACACTAAATCTGACACCGATAGAGAGTAATGAGAATAATGGTCACTGCTTCCTTATAGGCTTTAAATAGTACACAAGTTCCTCTTTTGGCCAAATCTAAAAAAGAAAATGAAATTCTGGGAAATGTAGTCCTCAGTTTAACTAGGTTTGCATGGAATAATCCGGTGAGTTTTTAATAGTCATATTTTTTAAATCTCAGCAGTACTGTAGGTCTGTATCTACTCCATTGCATTGAGGTTTGATTTTTAATTTTCTTAACAGTAACTATTTTGAACAGACATTTTAATGAAGTTCAGTTCATCAAACTTTTTATTATGGTTTTGTGTGTTCTAGGAAATTTTTGAATACCTTCCAAGTTTGCAAAGATACTCTCCAATATTTTTTAATGATTTAAATTATTTTTAATGATTTAAAATATTTTTAATAATTTATTTTTTAATGATTTTTAAATTTTTAATTCCAGTATAGTTAAAATAGTATGCTATACTACTTTTAGGTATACAATATAGTGATTCAACAATTCCATGCATTACTCAGTGCTCACCATGATCCTCCTCACCTATTTTGTCCAATTCCTCCCCCGATCTCTCCTCCGGTAACCATCAGTTTGTTTTCTTTAGTTGAGTCTGATTTTTTGTTTGTTTGTCTCTTTCTTCTTTGTTAGTTTTCTTTTTTATTAAATTCCTCATAGGAGTGAAATCATATGGTATTTGTCTTTCTCTGACTGACTTATTCACTTAGCATCAGACCCTCAAGATCCATTGATGTTGTTGCATGCAAATGGCAAGTTTTCTCTACAATGAGATCTTCATGCTATCATGAGTTAATTCTTGTATATGGAGTGAGGTACTGTTCAAACTGCATTTTTTTTTTCCATGAAGACATCCAGTTCTTCTGGTACTACATGCTGAAAAACACATATAATCTTTTCCATATTAAATTTCACTGGTGTCTTTATAAAAATAAATTTACTACATTTCATTGTACAAGTCTCTATTTCAGGGCTTCCTATTTTAATTTATTATCTTTTCTTATTCCATATCAATAATTATCATGGATTTATGGTAATTCTTCAAATAACACAACTCTTTCAAATTTGTTCTATTTAAACATTTTAAAAAATTATTCTAAGTCATTGATAGCTCTATATTAATATCAGTACAAAAAATAAACTGCATTTTCTTTTTTTTAAGATTTTATTTATTTATTTGTCAGAGAGAGAGGGAGAGAGTGAGCGAGCTCAGGCAGACAGAGTGGCCGGCAGAGGCAGAGGGAGAAGCAGGCTCCCTGCCGAGCAAGGAGCCCGATGTGGGACTCAATCCCAGGCCTCTGGGATCATGACCTGAGCCGAAGGCAGCCGCTTAACTGACTGAGCCACCCAGGCATCCCACCTGCATGAGTTTTGATTGGAAATGCATCAAATCTAGAGAATTTTGGAAAATTGACATTATTACAATTTAAACCTTCTAATCTAGGAATATGATGTATTTCTCTACTTATTTAGGTCTTCTTTAATTTTAGCAATAAAATATTTGGGTAAAGCCTTGTATGGATCTTCTTAAATTTATTACTAAGTGATTTTTCGTGCTAGCATTATAAATGGTATTATTTTTAATCTTCTGTCACCACTTCAATCTATTGTCGATAGAACAGCCAATTATTTTTATTAAAATGGAAATTGAGTATTACTCCCCATTTCATAACCAACAAATCAGTAACTATTTTGAACAGACATTTTAATGAAGTTCAGTTCATCAAACTTTTTATTATGTTTCTTTTTCATAGAAGAAACATAATAAACACTAGAATTATTTTAAGAACCAGAAATCTCTACATCATCCTGCCTCAACATCTACCATTGTTTTCCATGTTCCCTCTCCAACAACTGCATTGACCCCTTTGCTCTTTCTCGAGATGCCTCTCTCCTCCAGAGACTTTTCATTGTTGTTCCTTTGCCTGCAGTTGTCTACTCCAGATACATCCATGTCTTTCTCCTTCATGGTTTTCAGGTCTCTCCTTAGATGTCACCATATCACCTGACCCCTGATTACTGTATTTGAAATAAACCCGACTCACTCGTTCCGCACCCCCAAACCAATTTATCTGGGTGACTCACAGTTTCATTTGCCCATGCTGGGCACTCCAGCTTATGTCTGCCGTCCTGGCATCCCACTTAGTTTTCAACTGTTTTTAATTATAAAATGTGTCCCAATTTGGACATTAAACTACTTATCACCCTACCTTTATCATGATTCATTTTTCTTCATGGCCCTTTTCATTTGTGTGTCATATTATAGATTTGCAGGTTTGTTTTCCAGCTCCCCCAAAGAGACTATAAATGTCATGTGACGAGCATTTTTATTGTTGAGTGTTTTACCTCAGCCCCTAGAGCATCACCGGCACCTCACACTAAGTAAATATTTGTTGTATTAATAAATAATTAGTAAGTATACAAGCTGAATGACTTTGCTTTTGAACTCCCCCCAACCCTTCCTGTAAAATGAAGTCCTACAAGGAATGAGGTGATTAAGACCATTCTGGCTATACATGTCATGATTGCTTGTGAAACCTGATCCAAATTTCATTTAAGTCAACAGCTGCTTTGTGTAGAGGGAGAACAGGAGAGCAATGTTCTTCATAAGTTAGAATAGTCAGCTAAAGCAATAAAAGACATTGTTCTAAAGTGGAATTTTGTCTAAGTAGAATGGATTGATTTAAAAATAATAACCAGAATGACTTTACTTGCAGAAGGACTCAAGTGGAAAATCATATTAATCCTTTTCTGACCTAACTGAATTTTTCCATACATTGTTATAATGCTAAAACATATTTTACAGTACAGGTGACGTTATTTAGGGATTTCATTTTATGATTATGACCCCCAAATTTCTATCTAGAGCCTACATCTGTCCCCTAAACTCCAGACTCATATTCAGCTTTCTGTGAATTCTTTGCTTATGCTTCTAGTAGAAATCTAAAAATGAACTCGTTCAAACCCGAACTCCAAGTTTTCTCCCCCAACCTTCTGTTCCCACAATTTTTCTCTTCTCAGTGGACAGCTGCTTTTAGTTACTCAGGCCAAAATCCTTGCTGCCTGCCTTAATTTCCCTTCTATCTCATACACTGTAGACCTTTTTGGTTATCCATTGAAATGTACCCAGAATCAGACCAGTCTCACTCTCCTACACTTCTTCCCTAATATGGACAATATTGTATCTCTCTGAATCCCAGCCATAGCATTTTAACTGGTTTTCCCCAGCTTTTTTGCCCCCCACCCCCACTTCCATACTCACCATGCCTACTTTCAGCAAAGCATCCCAAAAGATCACTTTAAAACCTAAATTGCCAGATCCTGTAACCTCTCTGTCCCAAATCCTCAAATTGTTTTCATGTGACTCAGAATGACGGCCATGTTCCTGATAGGGGTCTATAGGATCTGCCATTCTAAGGTCTGATTTTTTCTTTTATGTCAAAATATGATATATTATTTGTTTCAGAAGTACAGGTCTGTGAATCATCAGTCTTACACAATTCATAGCACTCACCATAGCGCATACCTTCCCCAATGTCCATCACCCAGCCACCACCAACCCTCCTACCCCCCTCCTCTCCAGCAACCCTCAGTTTGTTTCCTAAGATTGAGAGTCTCTTATGGTTTGTCTCCCTCTCTGGTTTCATCTTGTTTCATATTTCTAAAGTGTAAATTTGATGAAGTGTTTTTATTGTTGAAGTACGATCGCCATGAAACATTTTCTTAGTTTCAGTTGTGCAACTGAAACTGAAACTGCAATTGATTCAACAGTTCCCTATGTGACTCACTGAGCACCTCCATTGAGTGTGGTCACTGTCTGACTTCCATCTTTTACTACTTTTCTCCTTGTTCTGTTTGTTCTACTGATCGGTGGCAATAGAACACACTGCATACCCTCCTACCTCAAAAGATAACCCACTATTGACTTTCCTGGAATCAGCTTTCCCTAGGAGGAAGGAATGGTTCTATCTTTTACACACTTCAGGTCTCTCTCTTCAGACAGAGTGGTCATTGCTCCACCCTTGATCCGAAATAACAACTTCCTCCTCATTCCCACATTTCCTATTTTCTGTACCCTAATTCCTTTTCCTGCTTAGTAATTAGCCTCATCTGATGCACTGGAACAACATACAGTATTTTGTGTGTGTGTCATCTGTCTCTCTCTCCTAGAATGTAAGCTCAAGAGGTCTGGAGCATTGTCTGTTTTGTATCCTCCCTATAGCTGGGACTGGAACATAGTAGATGTTCAATAAGTATTTGTGGAATGAGAGAATGAATGAATCTCTTTGCTTGACAAAGTTTTTCTTATCCAGTGCTCTTCTTTCTCTTCCAGTCTTCAGCTCCATTCAACGACAAAAAGAAAACACTCCTTGATAAAGCAAACTTATTTCAAATGCGTTCTCTTTAATGTGTATTTGTAGACCGTGTTTTTCAGAAACTTGTTTATGAGGCTGAAAATAGGCACAAATGCCAACAGGGTAAAATGCCAAGCACACCTTTAAGCATCACCCTCCAAAAGACCCATGCATATTTGGAGTCTCAAAGAGATGGCAAGGTTGGCTGTCAGTCCTCTTTCGTTCTCAGAGGAAACAGCTGGTAGAAGCAGAGGTATTTTGATGCTTTCCCACTTTTCCCAGGGCCACTACTCACTCCTTGCTGTTTTAGTTCTGCCAACAACCCACAAACTATATGTCCTTATGCTACCTTCCCATTGTTGAGCGTTCCCCACCTCGGACCCTCCCCACCAAAGTGTTCTCGCATCCTGGAAGTGCTGGCATCTAGGTTCAACCTGAAAATTTTCTAAGTGAGAAAACTGGGAACTCTGAGAGGGGAAATGACTTACCCAAAACCACTCAGAACTGGCCCTGGAGGTCAGGCCTCAGTCCTCTCTCCTGTCAGTCTTGACTGCATTGAGTTTCATCAGCCTGGTAGTCTCATCATTAAATAAATAGAAGAAATAACCTGAATTCCAACAATAAGATGATGGTTAAGTATACTCATATGATGGTTTACGACAGAGCTATGAAACATCATGATGTAGAAAAGTCTTAAATAACAATGGTAAATGTAGGCAACATAGAGAACTGAAAAACCCAAGTAGTATAATCACCATTTCATGTTTATGATTTGTGTATATATGGGAAGGCTCTATACATCAAATCTGTGGTCATTTCTGGAAGATGAGATTGTGAGGTATATTTTCTTGTCTTTATATTTTATGATTCCAACGTTGTACTTTTATTTTTACCTTTATTTAAACATTTATTTATTTATTTGACAGAGAGAGAGACAGCAAGAGTAGGAACACAAATAGGGGGAGTGGGAGAGGCAGGCTCCCCGCAGAGCAGGGAACCTGACATAGGGCTCGATCCTGGGACCCCAGGATCATGACCCAAGCCAAAGGCAGATGCTTGACTGAGCCACCCATGCATTCCCCAAATCAGTACTTTTAGAATAAAAGGGTATTTTATCCCTGCACCACACTTCTGATTAGTTCAAAGGTGTGTATATTTATTTATTTATTTAAATTTAAAAAAATTTTAATTTTTTATAAACATATATTTTTATCCCCAGGGGTACAGGTCTGTGAATCACCAGGTTTACACACTTCACAGCACTCACCAAAGCACATACCCTCCCCAATGTCCATAATCCCACCCCCCTTCTCCCAACCCCCCTCCCCCCAGCAACCCTCAGTTTGTTTTGAGAGATTAAGAGTCACTTATGTTTTGTCTCCCTCCCAATCCCATCTTGTTTCATTTACTCTTCTCCTACCCACTTAAGCCCCCATATTTTTAAACACTATGATATATTTATAAACATTAACTTTTCTTATATAAATAGCATTCATACAATACGCATGAGACATAAATGTGTGGAAAACTGAATGAGCTTCATGAATGTAAGGAATTACTTGGGGGGTGGGGTGTGCCTGTGGGGCTCAGTTTGTTAAGCGTCTGCCTTCAGCTGAGGTCATGATCCCAGGTCCTAGGTCCTAGGATTGAGCCACATGGGGCTCCCTGCTTGGCGGGGAGCCTGCTTCTCCCTCTCTCTCTGCCTGCCTCTTTGCCTACTTGTGCTCTCTCTACCTCTGTCAGATAAATAAATAAAATCTTAAAAAAAGGAAAACAGAATTACTAGAGGGGTGCCTGCATGGCCCAGTCAGGTTAGCATCTGGTTCTTGATTTTGGCTCAGGTCATGATCTCAGGGCCCTGGGATGGAGCCCCACATTGGGCTCTACACTCAGCAGGGAAGTCTGCTTGAGGATTCTCTCTCTCCCTCTCTTTCTGCCTTTCCCCCAGCTTGTGCTCTCTCTCCTCTCTCTTTCTCTCTCAAATAAAAAACAAATCTTTAAAAAAATTACTAAAATTAAATTGAAAGAGAGAAGGACTTTTAACTCTCTTCCTCAGGTATATAATGTGGAGGTTTTTTATGCAAATACATTATTATAATCAGGAAGCCTTGCTTTTTCACTTGAAACTCTCATACTCTAAAATTATACTTCAATCTAATTTATTTTTTACCCTCCCCTAAATTTTTGAAGTTGTTTAAAGTTCTCATAGGTCACCCTAACACAAAATTCTGTCAGTCCCTTCTTTGCAATTGTAGTTTGGGGCACTACTTTAGAACTGCACAGAGATAAATAATAGTGCTTCATAGGAGAATGGCGATGCTAAACTTTGTTTTGTTGTTTCTAACATATGAATCTCAATCAATCATCCCAATAATCTATTTATAACCTTTGGTGGGGGCGGGAGGACAAATACAATGAGGTTCAAAGAGTCTTAAATAGCACGCTTTCTAGTATGTGATGGAGTTTGGTTGAAGATCAGCTCTACCCACTAATAAACTCACGCTCTGCTGTCTGTCCACAGTCCTTTAACTTAACTTGGTGGCCTTTCTCTGCACAAGTGTCCTTTCATCACGTTGTTCGCTCTTCCCAGGCTCTCAAAGCGCCACCTCTCACCATCCACAACTTAGGGCTGCGGCAAGTTGCCCAGGGCTGCTCCATGACCCAGATCTGAATTGTCACTCTCACTGTCACCATTTATCTCTTCTGTGCCTATGCCCATGTGTCAGCGACTTTCCCTAGATGCTTGTCACTGGTCACCCGTCCTGTGGACACCCCCTTGGATAGCTGTACTTGAGAGGCTTCCTTTGTGTCTGACTCACTCTTTCCCATTGAACTCATTGCATCATTTTGTAAGTATTTGTTCTGGTTTCTGTTTTTTCCATAAGATCAATTCCTTCAGGAACAGAAACCAAATCTTATTGATCTACTTAGAAATTCCCAAGGCATAAAGTTAAATCTCCAAGTAAACTAAACTTCCAGATAAACACAAGTTAAAGTTACAAAAGAAACAAATATTATAGTATATGCTGCCAGCATCCTACATGGTAAAATTCACAATGTCTTGTAACTAATAAAAAATGTAGCAAATAAGGAGAACAATATACCCCATTAAGAGGGGAAAAATTAAATTAACTGAAATTGACCTAGAAGTGTCATAGGTGACAATTTAATAGATGGATATATTAAAATATTTATATTATACTATAATTATATTTCATATTGTAAAATGGTAACAGCCTTCCAGTTTTTCAGTTCTTCCAATAACTATTTACTGAACCTCTCATCGGCCTGAGAAATACCTGTTGATGCATTTTCTTCCACAAACTCGCTGTTCTAGTTTACCACAGCTGCGGTCAAACTTATGTCGTGCTGTTGATGTTCCATCTGTACCTGTGATGGGCTCCTCCTTACCAGCTGATCAGATCCCAGTTTCCAAATTAAAATCTTCCCTTTAACTGTGTTTCTAATCAATCCGATCATGATTTCATTTTTCTAGGTATAGATGTTTTCATTTTTATTGGGTTTGGGGTTTATTGAGTTCCTAGAATTTATGGACTTGACAAAATTTGGAAAATTTTCAATCATTATTTTTCCATTTGAGGTTTCTGTATTTCTTTACCCACCGGCCTACCCTCCCTGCCCATTCAGGGACTTTAACTGCACATGTATTAGTCTCTTTGAGGTTGTTTCATAGCTCCCTATGCTTTTCTCCTCCTCCTCCTCCTCCTCCTCTTCTTCCTCCTCTTCTTCCTCCTTCTTCTTGTCTTTTTCCTCTGTGTTTCATTTTGGATTGGTTGTATTGCTGTCTTCAAATTCACTAATTCATAATTCACTAATTCACTGTTCTGCAGTGTCTAATTTGCCCTCAACCCCATCCCATATACAGTTTTTCAACATGAACATTGTATTTGAAGTTTTAGATGCTATTCAGCTGAACTTCACATATTCAATTTTCCTGCTAACTTCTTGAACACAGTTAAAAATAACCATTTTAATATCCTGCTTAATTCCATCATCCATTCTTTCTTTCTCATTCCTTTTCAATTGGTTGGTCTTTTCCTCCTTTTAGTAGGAATATTTTCATGCTTCTTTTCAAGCCTGGTAATCTTTATTGGGTACCAGTAATTTTGAATTCTACCTGTTGGGTGTTGGCTATTTTACTACTACCTCTGAACATTCTTAAGATCTGTTCAGGGAATCTGTTAACTTACATTGAAACAGTGTGATCATTTCAGGTTCTGCTTCTAAGGTTTGTTAGATGCGACAATGAAGTATCAGTACAGAGTGAAATTTTCATCCCTACTGAGGTGAACTCAAAGAAGGTTGCTCCTTGTAATCGTCTCCTATGGTTTTACTGTGGCCTCAGGACATTTTTTCACGTGCTTGTGCAGACTGGCACTCAGACAGACACTGAGGGCCTGCCCTCAAGTTTCTCCTCTCTGTATAGCTCACTCCTCCACATACTCTGAGTTAGAAACTTTAGCCACAAAGCTTCCCTGGATTCAAGCTCTGTCTCCCCAAATCAGGGGCACCATCAGCCTCTGCCAGTGTTCCCCGCCCTATGTCAGAGCCTTACAGTAAGCTAGGACCATTATAAAGCCTGTCTTTTGTTTCTACCTCTTGGGGGAACATTGCCTTTCATTGCCAATGTCCTCATCTATTTCATTCGGTGTGTTAGTTATTTTGCACAAGAAGGTAAATGCAGTTCCTGTTACTTCCTTTTGTTTGGGAGCAGAAACTTTTCCAACTCTCCTTTGAGAGTCCACTTCCTAGAATCAAGCCTGAGATCAACAGCGCTGCGTCAGTTTTCAGGAAACGAACTCCAGCACTCAGAGAGTTGAATGGTTGATGTTTACTAGTAACATCTCTAAATGGAAGGCAAGCAGGATGAGACAGAGGATAGAGTGCAGTGTCGTTGTGACCAAAGTCTCCACCAGTAGCAAGGGAGCTCTGGAAAGAGAAGAAACTTTCAGGATTGTGGAGGTTTTATCCCCTCCCTTTATGCACTAATGAGATGCAGGCAGCTGTCCAGGAGAAGTCATGACCTTGGGCTGAGTGACATAACCGCCTCTCATAGGAGAGGTGACTGCATCATTGTTCAACTTCAGGTTCCTATGCAACCCCATGAAGTGTTTTATTACTCCCTGGAAAACTATTGCTTCAGATTTAAACAACTAATTCAAATGGAAATTATTTTTCGGCCACTATCCTGAAAATATCTTAATTCCTTAGTCTCCCATTTTTGTTAAGAATCCCCACTCTCAAAGATAATTAAAACCGTAAGTTAATATCTACCCAGACTAATGAGACTATCTTGAGCAGGGACATTTGGCTTCATATTTGCAAGGTTCAAATCCTTCATAACTAGTGGGGTCTGGAGAGGCAGAACATCTGGGGACAAGACTGAATCTAAGTTGCAATTTTTAATATTTTCCATGACCTGGAGTAACCATTCCTCTATACTCCCTCTGAATGGGGCATGGTAGCAGAGGGCTGACGAGCAGCCACAAGTATAAAGTTTTAGTTTCGCAAGATGAATAAATTCTAGGGATCTGTTGTACAGCATTGTGTCTACAATGAACAACACCGTATTGTACATTCAGAAATATGTTAATATCATCTATTAAGTGTTGTTACCACAGTAAAGAAATACAATACGTTACAACACAACATGACGTAATAGTGTGCACTCCAAAACCAGACTGCTCACATTTACACTGTGCCTCCACTCCCTCTGTGCTTTGGACTTTGGCCAAAAGCTCACTTTTCTTCTCTATAAAATGGGCTGATTGTACACCTCATAGGGCTGCGATACTGAGTTCAAGGCAGATTAATGGAATTGTAAAGAGCATTGGTCGGCGCTAGACCGCGTGGTGAGAATCCTGCCTGACACTTACTAATTTAACTTAACCTTTCTGCCTGTTTCCTTGTTTACACAAAAAAGGGATTGTAATATTAACAAATTCCTAGGTTGTTTCTATGAATTATGTGAGTTAATGCAGGAAAAGAGCTTTGTAGAGAGCCAAGCAGACAGCGAATTCTCAGTAGGTGTGAGCTCGGATGATGAGATGTTGAGGGAGTTTGCAACTTTGAACCAAATTTGGTGAGCACTCAAACAGATCCTGCTCTCGTGCCCTTGGAGGCTAGCACGTGAGAAGGGCCAGGGCATAAGGCCATAAGGGCATAAGAAAGCAGAATATTGTAAGAATTTTAGGATGCATAAAGCTCTGTGGCAAATAAAGGAAAATGAGGTCAACCGTACAGAAGAATGGCACTCTAACGACAAAATTTGAAAGGTCAAGTCGCCAAAACCAGAAGCAGAACGCGTAGAATTTACACCTTCTCATCTGATTGCTTAAATTCTAGGGGACTTATACCTGACCTGACTGCAAAGACAGGTTGAAAAGCACCATGGATGTTAAGTATTTCTAGGCATGGGACCGAGTGTCTAAAGGCACCCAGAACTAAGGCTTAAGAAACAGGAATGCTGCCCCTCTCTTTGCCGGACCCTGCCTAGTTCCAGTCATCTGGAGCTCCCAATGGTGGGTGGAGAAGTGATTACCAAAGTTCACTTCCCCATTTCAGCAGATCCCCAACTAGTCCAAAGAGAAAGCGCTGCCTGTTCTGTTTCTCCAGGCATGGGGAAGTGAGTGTTTCTAACGACTTCCCTGTGGAGCCTGGGAGTGTTCCTGTTGCCTGAAGTCAAAAAACTCTTCCTCAAAAAGTAAGTACAGATCGGAGAGAAACTGCACTGTGGGTAGTAAGCTCTAAGCACAGGTAAGCCCTGTTTCTCAGCCTTTGAAAGTTATTCAACAGCCAGAGAACTTAGAAATCCTGGCTGGAGCTGAGTTGCAGGGGAATCGTCTGGATTTGTGACTCTGAAAGATTGCAACAAGGTTGGTTAGCCTGGGATATTGCCAAGAACAAAGGCTGTGGAGTTTGGCTCAGCCTGCTCTGCCCACTTCCCCATGCACCCGCAAACCTCTTAACCTCTCTGCACTATAGCTTCTTTACTTGTGAAATATGATATTAGCTATCATTATTTAAGTGTTTATGATGTCCCCAAACACAACATTTGAGCTAAGTATTATCTTTCCCTTTTCACAAAGAGAATGGAATCCAGAGGGTATGAATATCTTACCCAAGGTAACTCAGCTAATGAGTCAGCATTAAAATTCATGTTTTCCCTCTAAAGCCTGTGCGTGCCCTAAGGAGCTAGCACCCCTCCCTAAGTCAGGCATGTAGAAGGAATGCAATAAATCACAATTATTACTGGTATTTCAAAACGGCATTGGCCATGATTACCATCTGTATAGAACACAAATGTTTTTCTTAAAAGATACATGTAGGGCCAATTGTCTTTTTTTTGCACTGACACATACGAATACCATTTTATGGCTTATAGGGGAGCATGTTTGCCGCTTAGAATAATGGCCTGCCCAGTGTTTAGTTCCAGAAAGAAGAGAAATTCTGTTTATGGGTGCTGCATATATAGCATAATAAAGGAGGAAGAACATTGGACTAAGAATCAATTAAGGACTTTATATTTTCAAAAAAATTTTTTATTATCTCTTTTCATTATTATGTCATTCTTAAGTCTTATATCCCTTATTTTTGTGCTAATTTAATAGAAGAGAAAACAGTTTCTGAGTGGGAGTACTGATATATTTGGCTTAGACCAGTGTTCCTCCCTTTTAGTGCCTCTAATCCGGACTATACCAGTAGCTGTGAAACTTTCGGCAAGACACTTTCCTTGGTCTGGAGGTTTTCATCTATAACATATGGGTGGGCCGAGGAGGATTTGATTTCTAAAACTTTTCTTTTCTAAGGTTCTTTAACAATGAGTTCAGGGATGACCTTGGCTCAAGGTGAAACTCACCTGTTTTGTGGGTTGGTTTCTTAAAATTTTGCTGTTTATACTCAATAGTCTTTGTATTTGCTTCTGGGTATGCATTTGATTACTTTGATAAGAGCTGGTATTCAACAATATTTTCTCAAAGTTTGGTCCTGTATTTTCATTCAGGAGTTCTCTGGAAATTTCAATCCTGGGATAAATGAGGTGGAGCCCTCAAGATGCCTTTTTTTTTGTCTTCACATATATAGGAGATGTTTGTAGGGTACTTCTTCAGTCACAACATTAACACTACAGACTCTGAAGTTATTTATCTTCCATATAGAAATACAATGATGTTGCTGTCCAATTGATTGTCATTTGTGTAACGCCCCAAAACAATAAGATTGGGACAGTATGTCAGGCAAAGGCTATGCTGAGTTCAGAGGGCTGGGCATTCATTTGTCAAAAGAGCAGAAAGATTTGCTTTATAGGAGGCTGGTTTTCCCCTGTGGAATTGGGCCTCTGAGCAATGCTCAGTCCCAAGATTATTTGAAGGGGATTATTTAAAGATAGTTAATTATTTCTAGGCTCACGGGAGCCGCCAAGGAACTTCATAGGGGTTCTAAACCTCAGGCCTGTGCATGGCCAGACTTCACTATAGTGAGGTTGTTTTTGGCCCACACAATATTTTGCTTTGTTATAATAAGTTTTAAAGCATTTCCAGTCTAAACATGGCTGGATTTCATTCATTCATGGCATCTGCCCACTCCTTGAAGCAGGGGCCCCCTATTTGCCGTGCGTTCATCGTGTGCCAAGCATTTTACATACTTTTTTTTTTTTTCAAGAGAAAATCGTGAGTTAGATATTAGCATCTCCTGTTTACAAACGAGTAAATGAGGCTCAAAAGAAAAACTTGCCAAAGGCAACCAGTAAATACCACTATGGACCGGCAGAGCATTAGGTTTGAGCCTTAATGGGTCTTGGTTTGCTTGGATCTGTTTCTTCTTCTCCAGTGCCTTCCCAAGTATATCAGTGTATCAATATATATGATACACATATATGAGTGTATCAAGGGCCACTTGACTCTATGACTAGGATTTATTCTTCAATATGAAAAATGGAGACCCTGGGCTTTTCCATCACAGACTTCATTCATTATTAGCTAAACTTGGGCAACTAAGGGTGTCACGATCTCGTCTTCCCTTCGGGGACACCCCTGCACCCACCCTATTCTCCTGGACAGCCCTTTTCAAGCCATTAGCAATTCGGAGCGTCCGTAATGTGTCCTTAGTTGCAAATGAAAGAGCTTGCTCAGCGGAGACAAGACCAGAGGAGAGGCGACATCGCATAAAAAACCGTCTTTAAATAATTGAAAATCCAAAAGAGAAGAGTATGTCCATGGTTCCAAAGAGCAAAGCCAGGTAGAGCGGACCTGATAGAGCTGCGGTTTATGAGAGCTGCCCATCACCCCTAACGTCAAATCCATGCCAAGGCCCCCCGGATTCCTCCCCAGTCACCCCACCCCTAGGCCACCTGGAGGTGGAGACCTGAGCTCGCCGCGCCAGCGTCCCCGGTCGCCGCCCCCAGAGCCGCTGCACAGGAGCCTAGGGGGACCCGCCCTTCTGCTGCGGCTGCGAAGCCGCCGTCTCCTTGGCAACCGCAGACGCGGAGCGGCCCGGGTGCCACTCCTCGCTCAGAGCTAGGTCGCCACTTGGTTCCCGGGTCCGAGTCTGCCTCTACCATGGCCTCCAAACAAACCAAAAAGAAAGAGGTGCATCGTATCAACTCGGCGCACGGATCGGATAAATCTAAAGAGTAAGGGACCTCTGCCTGCCGGTACCAACCTGGCCTAGCCTGGTCCTGGGGCTGCTCTCGGGCAGCACGTTCTGCCAGGGCGGGAGTGGGGCCGGCCTACTCGCAGCTGCTCTGTCTTCTCTGGGAGATTCATGCTCCCATTCCTTCCTCACGCCTACCTCCACCCTCCCCCTTCCCAGAGCGCCTGGTTTCTCTGCCTCAGGTGCCCCGTGGCACTGTTGGATTCCCGCCGTGAACCTCCCACTCTTCCCGCCCCTCCCCTCCTTCATAGCCTACCCAGGTACATCCCGGGGCGCAGCTGCCTGAGGAAAGAGGCGTAACTCAAAGGATGTCCCGTTAGGGTCACATCTTCCTGGCCCCAATAATGACAGACACGCACACACACACACACACAAACACACACACACACATTTGAACTCAGTGCTTAATGGCGATTCCCTGGCTTCTATGGGCCCCATCCAACAACTAAAGAACTTGTATCAGATGACATCAGAAGTAAAATGGTTTTAAAACGTTAAACCTAGGGACGCTGGGAGGCTCAGTTGGGTCTGGGTTGGGTCTCTGCCTTTGGCTCAGGTCATGATTTCCGTGCTAGGATCAGCCCCCTGTCAGGCTCTCTGCTCAGAGGGGAGCCTGCTTCCCCATCTTGCTGCCTGCCTCTCTACCTACTTGTGATCTCTCTCTCTGTCAAATAAATAAATAAAATCTTTTTTTTTTAAAGTTAAAACTATATAAATATATGGTTCATGTTACTAATGTAACTCCTTTCCTACACACATCCTGATTCCTGATTCTCTAGTTCCCAGGTCTGTCTTCCCTCCTAAGCAGGCTTCCAGCTATCTGGCAGATAATCCATTCATTTTATCAACTTAAATTTTAGATACTATATTACATATATAGGTGATTTTAACAAGATCTTATAAATCAGGTCATTTTAACATTTACCAAGGATTTCCATTCTTCTAGGTCCAAGTCTTACAAGGCCCTGTAGGATCAGACCCCTATTACTTTTCTAACTTTATCACTCCTTTGTTTACATACTAGTCTCCTCTCCACTCCCTGGAACACCTGTGTTGTTCCTACCTCAGGATCTTTGCACTTGCTATTTCTACTGTGGAAAAACTCTTCTCCCCAGATTTTTATGTGGTCTTCTCCCTCACCACCTTTAGGTGTGTACTTAAATGTCCTTTTCTTGTGTCAGCTTCTTGGGCCAACTGGTTTAAAATCATAGCCTCCATTTTCTTGCCCTCCCTATTTTGCTGCTTTATCTTTCTTGAAATTTTTATTCATTTAACATACCTTTATATTTTGCTTTTTAAAAATTATGTTTATTTATGTATCTTCCTCATAGAATGTAAGTTCCGCAAGGGCAGAGATTCTTTTTTTTTTTTTTTAATTTTATATACTATTGACTCCTTAGTATTTCAAGTGATTCTTGCCTTGTACATAGCAGACACTCAGAAATGCTTATTTAATGAGAGAATGACTAATTTAATAAGAGATTATAAAAGGGTTGCAATGGAATTTTTGAATATTTTTAAAAAACCCTTAGTCAATGATGGTTATAATTAATGAACTTTGACGGCTGACAACTCTCAAGGAGTTTTGGGGAAAAATTTTGACTTTAAAGAGTTTATGTCCTGAAAGAGATGAGATTGTTAACTCTCATGGGGGAGAGATACCATAAATCATAGTACATGGCCTGGGCCGGTGATGGTTGTCACATGAGAGAGACAAGGTGCTTGCTGGTAAGATTCTAACTTTCCTTGCAAGCAGTTCCCATTTCTTTTTGAGATGATAATGTTATTTCTAACATGTTTATTTCTTCCAGAAAATATTCGAGTTGAATTGCATCAATAAAACTGTATATGTCAATGTATGAAGATACAAGCGTAAAGGCCAATAGTTACACAAAAGCTAGGCATTGCTAGAAACTATTGAGCATTAAACATCAAATCATTAGATTTTGCTGTACATAATATAATAAAATGTGAAGTTTATTATAAATCAAGTCTCCCTTTAAAATTTTTCTGGAAATTCAAGCATAGATATCAGGCTAAGTCATCAACAAAAGATAAGTTGTCACCCTGCCTGGGACCTAGAGAACAAAGTCTATCAAGGCTTCAGTGTCATTGTCATTTGAAATAGTCTGGGGATATTTACAGTAAGCTTCCCTACATCATTTTACTGTACCTTATGGTTACACATCCAATAAATGCAACCAACTCTAACATGGTCCTAGACATGGAAAGGAGAGGAAGGGTCTTCAGAGCTTTGAAAATAGCAATCTCTAGCATACCTCTTTTATTCCCTCAAATTATTTGTCCTAATGGGGACAAATACCATGTTTGGCTCTCACCTAGCGTGGTGGCTAATAGTGACCATTTCCACTTGTTGATTGAATGAGCTCATAGTTTAGTGACCCAGCTTGGTTTCCATTCCTTCTGAATTAGATTAAAGCCTGGTTCTCCTTCTCTTTTAATCTGTTTTGCTGAGATGACAAAGTACAAAAACTGAGAACTTAAAACTGAGAAAGCAGGGTCATCTATGTCCAGCTCTGACCAAATTCACATGTCAGTATGACTTTGAATCATCAAGCAATGTTATGCCAGGGAACTGTGTTGTCAGTCCTCACATTAGACTCACTTACTATCATTTGGTCTATTTTCCTGACTCAGGAAGGATGGAATTTCTGTTATAGGGTTCATTCTGGCACAAATTTTCTGTGACATTGGACATGTCATTTTTCTATTCTGACATTCAGTGTTTTTCTTCTTTAAATGAAGAACCACCTAATTAAAATTGCCCCAGATCCAACATCTTCTGTCCTCCCTTTTCTGCTGTAAACTTTCAGCTCTAAACTTCCATGACTTAATCAGATTAAACAAACAAACAAACAAAAAAACAAAAAATCTACTGTGTCCACAATGGGTGAGAGAATTTTGTTATAGTTAAGTATTTAACACTTTGATTTAATTCATTTTTCCAGTAGAAGTTATCTTTTAAAAATTCTATGTTCAGGAGCAGTAACTGTCATAACAACTGTCACAAATTATAACTTTCAGTATCAAATATATAATGATAATTAAAAATTATAAACCAGTCTAACTTAATCAATTTGAAAACTGATAGACATGGCAAATACACCTTCATTAGGTAGATGCTATTAGAAGAGTTTGTAGTGACACTTTAAGTCAAAACTTTGATTTTCTTGGAAGTACTGAATATAAGCCTTTGTGTTACCATGGCTAACTTAAAAGAAAGAAAAGAAAGTATGTTTTTTAAATATTAGCAGTTATTAGAAGTGTTAAAGCTTTCATTTGTAAACACCAAACTCTTTGGAACTGTAATGGGCATTTGAGGTGGAGACAGGATTTGGTGTTTATACTAAACAAAGTTTTGTTTCACTTCCAATATCACCTTCAAACCAAGCTCATACAAATAGATAATCTGTTAAACTAGCAAGGATTATGCAACCTTCCAGATTCTTAATGATGATGAAATATCATTAACCCTCTTTCCAAAACAGAATGAAATTTCATAATGCTCAGTAATCTATCCTTACTGATTGAAAAGCACATCTAAATATTTTGTAGGCTTTTCAAAAAAGAACAACGTATCAGTCCATATGAAAATTTGAAAACAGGACTAATTGTGATCAATGTTATAAAAGCAACACAAAATAGAAGAATAATTATCTTACTGAGGATTAAATTAAGTGGGTTCTTGGTCATCAGAGGTTCAAGAGGGAGAGCACATTAAATGAAAACATGCCATAGTGGTTGGTAGGTAATATGTTCCTCCACCTTCAGGGATCAGGAAAGAAATTCCCCATGAGAGAGTGGGAAGGTGCCTATGGCACCATGTCCAGTCCTCATAGCTCCACAGAGGAAGGCAAAGGTAAGAGAGCCAGTGGAGGACAAAACAACCCAGGGCTCACAATGAGTTTTGTGATTTTCCCAGATGACCTCTATTGACCCCAACAACTAAGGTCAATTAACAAATTTAAAAAGTTACTTCCTGTGACAGAAGCTTCCTTAGAGCAAAGCTTTTTCTTTGTGTCAATTACTCAAGCATTCAGTGAGTACTTCTCATGCCCAACTCACTTGTAGGTCTGAGAGAACAAGGAATTGTGAAACATGGTACCTTTTCTCTAGGGATATGTGATCTAGGAAGAAAAAATATCCCCTAAAATTCACACCGAAGTAACTAGGAGGTATACGGTGATTCCATGTTGGTCAGGGGTACTTGTTGGAAATAATGCAAGAGGCCGTATGTTCGCATGGAATTAGATGAGAGACATCATGAGAGTCCTACAATGAGGGCTCTATAGGGAAGAGGAGAGGAAGATCACGTCCAAACAGAGGTGGTCTGTCCTCACTCCTCTACCAGCCAATCCCCAATTCAGAAGGCACCAGTTAGCAAGACAGTCAGTGCAGGCTATGGGCCTGTAAATGGCATAGAAAGCCAACCAGATGGCTGGCGTAGAGTGTCTGTGTCTGAATGGACTGGCCCCTAAAGCATCTAAAATGAATATGCAGCAGAATGAGAGGGACGGATTCAGGGATTTAAACTTAATTAAGGGATTTGAAGTATAAGGGAAAAACACGGATGTTTTTCTATATTAAAATAATGATTTATGAGGAATAATTCGACACTTGTCTGCATAGACTATATGTTGGATTAAGAATCATAATAGCAAGAAATGAGTGGTGGGCTGAGATAATGGGGAATGCCTGATTTGGAGAGCTCTCCATGGCAATGAGGGACATTATGAAAGGGGAACTCTCGAGGATAGTGGGGGACATTTTTAAAAAATTAGTTTCAGAGGTAGAATTTAGTGATTTATCAGTTGCATCTAACACTCAGTGCTCATTACATCACATGCCCTCCTTAGTACCCATTACCCAGTGATCCCCTTCACCCACCCGCCCTCTGACCAGCAACTAGCGAGGGATATTTTTATTTATTTATTTATTATTTTTAAAGACTTTTAAAAAATTTATTTGCAAGAGAGAGAGAGAAAGAGAGCATGAGCAGGGGGGAAAGGCAGAGGGAGATGCAGATTCCTGGCCAAGGAGGGAGTTCATATGGCGCTCCATCCCAGGATCCTGAGATCATGATCTGAGCCCAAAGCAGACACGTAACTGACCAAGGCACCCAGGTGTCCCAGTGAGCGATATTTTTAAAGGGGAACTGTCAATGGTAATGAAAGACATTTATAAAGATGGGTGCAGAGCTGATCTGTAAGATAATTTTGTTGTCGAAGTCTACAAAAGCCAAATTTTTGATCTTCAGTTGCGGTGGTAATACTTGTTGTGATGTCCAGGAAATGATGCCACCCTGTCTGAAAGAGAAAAGTGGAAATAAAGTTCAAAATGGCAAATTTCTGAAGGCCTTGCCTGGTTTATCTGGCTTATCTGCATTCTCTCAGGGCCTGGTACAGTGTGTGTTTAACAAATGTGTCTAATTTAATTGAGTTGAACTGGAACCCTGGTGGGGTTGCTTGGCCATAAAACCCCTCTGGGTCAGAACCAGAATGAGACTGCAAGAGTAAGGAAGACGGCCTGTTGGACATACCCCAGAATGCAGGGTAACTCTTGGCACACACTAGGGCATTATGTAAATGTCTGTTGCGTATCTTTAAATATAAAATCTCAGCCCCAAAATTCTGCTTAATGAGGAAAGAAGTACCACATTTGTCTTGGGGAATGCCATTTGTTCTCTTTTTAAAATAAACCTAATCTGGGATGCTTGGGTGGCTCAGTTGGTTAAGCTGCTGCCTTTAGCTCGGGTCATGATCCCAGGGTCCTGGGGTCGAGTCCTGCCTGGGGCTCCTTGCTCAGCAGGGAGCCCGCTTCTCTGGCTGCCTCTCTGCCTGCTTGTGTGTACTCTCTCTCTCTCTGGCAAATAAATAAAATCTTAAAAAAAAAAATAAACCTAATCTGTACATTTTAAAAAATTTATTAAGATTTTTTTGTGGTTTAAGAATCATTGCTGGCAGTGAAATCTATTTTTTTTTTTTTTTAGCATCACCCAATTTTTAATTTGTTTAGTTTGGAGAAGAAATGGTTCCCTCTAAAGTTGATTTGGTAACATTATTAGAGAAGTAGATGCTACCTTAAAAATATGTAAGTTTATAAACTCATGAATTTGTATTTCATTGTTCCCTAAAAACATAATCAGATGTGTACGTTGAAACTAGTAGCGTTGTTGCTAACGCCTCTAGATGTGCAAGCTAATGTTGCCTTTATCAAAGGTGAGTATTTTAAAATATTTTCATTGACTTTAATATTTCTTTGACATTTCTAGGTCACAGGTTATTTAATTCAAGGGATTAAATAATCTATAAACTGATTATACTACTTGGTGTGAAATGAAATGGCTAAAAAGTGTATTTAAGACAGATTAAAAATAAATCTTTGATATGAGCTATATAATTTGATATGTTTTGTGTAATGTGAAAAATTGAATAGAAATATTACTATCGGGGCACCTGGGTGGCTCAATGGGTTAAAGCCTCTGCCTTCAGTTCAGGTCATGATCTCAGGGTCCTGGAATCGAGCCCCACATAGGACTTTCTGATTGGCGGGGAGCCTGCTTCCTCCTCTCTCTCTCTGCCTGCCTCTTTGCCTACTTGTGATCTTTGTCTGTCCAATAAATAAATAAAATCTTAAAAAAAAAAAAAAGAAATATTACTACCACTTTTACTCTCAACAATGAAGATGCACATATATTGTCATAAGAAGTATAGGTTCGGGCTAACTAATTCTAAATTCTGGGGCTACACCTCTGCTAATTTGTAGGGCTGAATTCACATATGCGATCTGTTTAAAGCGAACATTTACTTCTAATTTGTATGGGTTTTTTTGCTTGTCTGTTTTTTGTTTTTGCTGGTGTCAAAACAAATGCTGTGGTCCAAATACTTTATATTTATTTTTTTTGCCATAGGATGAATATCAGAATTACATATATTACTCCAGTTGTAGTTCTTAAAAAAAAAAAAAAAAATCACTGTGCCCTTTCTACCCTCGAGGTTAGTTATAAATTAGTGTGAAAGTCTCCAGCTTGTAAAACCTCATAGATCCAGAGGCAAAAGGAGAGGAAGCAGGAAGAATGAGCTGTTTTGCTTGCTTTGGTCCCAGGTATGAGTCAGAAACACAGTGAGAGTTTAAGCAGGTAAGGTCAAGGTCAAAGGTGAAGGCTGTACTGCACACACTGCCAACAAGGCCCTTTCTACATACAATTATAATGAATGAATTAGCTCCATGTTTGCTACACCTTGGGTCAAAGTCTAGGAGAAATTAAGGACTGGTTTGCACTACCAACAAAGAATGAGGTCATGAGGAAACTAGCTGGAGTTAGAGTAAAAGAAAAACACCATGTGCTCTTTATAAATATCAGCTTTGCTGGTGGAAGGTGTCAGATCCTGGGAAGCGGGAGAAGCATAAGGTCCTCATGTACTTTGACTCGGGACTGGAAAAGCAGATGCAGCTGCCTCTTCTTCAGCTCTCATTACTCCTCCTGTCTTTCCAGAGGGTTTAGCTGCCTCCCAGGGGAGCATGGGTCACTCCAGCTGAATCTCACCTCTCTTGCCCTTTCCCTGAGGTCTCTCTTCTCTCGGGCCTGCCCCTGCCTTGCTTGCTTGCTTCTGCCCCCCTGCATGAAGTTATTCTGCAGTGGTCTCACTCACCTGTCCTCTCACCGATTTGTCTCCTTTTTGATCATCTAAAACAGTCATTCCTGATTAAAGTGGACTAAATTAGCATCTGTGGTCCTTTTCATGTAATTGAGCTCAGGTTCAAGTGGACAAATCCACTCGGAGGTGGTCTATTGCTCTAGGTTAAATATGTCGAAAATGGAGTTCCTATTTTTTCTCTCCAATGTACGTATTTCCCGTGTGGTTCATTTTGAAGAATCTTATTACCATCCGCGCTGACCCTCTCGGACTCCAAAGTTCAGTCATGGTTGACTTTCCCCTGCCCAGCATCTGGTTCGTCCCTTTGTTCTTTTGATTTTACGTTCAAATTGCTTCTCTAGCCTGGCTCAACCTTCCTTTTCTTCCCTGTCATTTTCTAGTTTGGGTCTTTTGATAACTCCAGGTGGAACCGTTGAGAAAGCATTCCAACTTGTTGTTTTCTTCAGTCTAGTCCCAATCTTCTTTCTATGCCGTACTGTTGGTCACCTTCTCAACACACTATTCCACTAGCAGGATGTTCCTGCTTTACAAAAGAAAGACGGAAGGGAGGAAGGAAAAGAAGGAGGAAGAAGGCCTGGAACTAGCTGGCAGGGCCATAGCCCACTCCGACTCCTTCCTAGTCTCTGTTACCAGCCAAACACTAACACACGATGGACATCCTCCCACTTTTCTACCTCTGTGCCTTTCCCCATCCTCTCTTCTCTGCTTATGGTTGCTTTGGCCTTACCCCTGCTATTGTATGAATATCTTAAGACCTGCTTTTCCTTGCAGCCATCACGGATTGGCTAAATTAGAAATCATCTTCCTCCTCTTCTGTGCAGATAAAGCACTTAGTTTTTAACTTTTTTCAAGCCCTTTCAACTTTTGCCTTTGCGGTTTTCTTACTGGGTGTATTGATGCTCACTAATTTTAAGTTATTTGAGAACAGAAACTGAGTCTTAAGCCATCTTCATATTTACTCAAGCACAATGTATTGGAAAAAAATGATGAACTTTAAAAATTTAGTGTCCAATTAAATAATTTTAATAAAACCAAGAGGATAAAAGGTCAGCACGACAACCTGGCTTTAACTATTTTTAATTGAAATTTTTTTAAGATTGCAATTTGTTTCCTTACATATGTGAGGTTTCTAAAGAGTATGGCTCAGAATGTCCCAACCCAAATTAAGTCAGTTGTGTAATTGTGTTCATATTCTAATTCTTTCAGGGTATTAGCTGACACTACTTAAGAAGGCCTGCTGATTGCACAGTGGACAAATAAACAGCCTCCCACTATGACTAATATTGTGTCTTAACTCTGAACAGCATGCTTGAAGAAAAAAAATGTCAAAATTCCAGACCCTCATTTTATTGAAGTTTTAATCCCCACAGTGAAAATAATCTAATTAAAGCACATATAGGACTGTGTATATGTAAATCAGCTTCTGATTTTCTTTCTTTCTTTCTTTTTTGCTTAGAAGTTTCTAATAACTTTGTACCAGCTAAAGTTTTCTTTGAAGATTTTCAACTCTTAGACATTTTCTATTGTATTAATTATTCTTCTTAATTGATTTAAGAATTTTTAAAAAATCATTTTGTCATCTTTGCAAGGAATGTGATTAATGTGTTTTTAAGTTTTAAAAAATTATTTATTCATGTTTTATGAATAATTGGATTATAAAATACATTTTAATACAATTATGGATTACTTTCATTATATATAAAGATAGTTTTGACTTCTTCCCAATTCCAGATTATTCAGGATATTTAATTTATCAGGAATAGGTATACATGAAAAACAAAATATATAGACAAAATATATTTTATTGCATATAACTCAGTAATCAAATATATCATACAATATGGATTTAATTTTACTATGTATTATGACTCTAGGAACGGATAATATTGCTATCACGGTATGGTGTTCGGAATTTCCTTAATTTGCCTTTTATAATTCCCAGGCTTGTTTTCTTTTTATTTCTGAGATCAAGACCTGAGCCAAGATCAAGATTTGGATGTTTAACACACTGAGCCACCCAGACACCCCTTTTTCTCTTTCTTTTTTAAAAACAGGTTTATTTTTTAAAATTCTTTTTTTTTTTTAAAGATTTTATTTATTTATTTGACAGACAGAGATCACAAGCAGGCAGAGAGGCAGGCAGAGAGAGAGAGAGAGGAGGAAGCAGGCTCCCTGCTGAGCAGAGAGCCCAATGCGGGACTCGATTCTGGGACCCCGAGATCATGACCTGAGCCGAAGGCAGCGGCTCAACCCACTGAGCCACCCAGGTGCCCCTATGTTTTAAAATTCTTAAAAAAGGATTTTATTTATTTATTTATTTGGCAGAGGGAGAGAGCACAAGTGGGGGGAGGGGCAGAGAAAGAGGCAGAAACAGACTCCCCACTGAGCTGGAAGACTGACAAGAGGTTGATCCCAGGAGCCTGGGATCATGACCTGAGCCAAAGGCAGACACCTAACTGACTGAGCCAGCCAGGCAACCCTAAAAACAGGTTTATTCATGTAAATCTGACATACAGAAAATTCCATGTATTTAAAGGATATATTTTGATAAGTTTTGAAGTACATCTACACACATGAAAATCCACATGATTAAGACAACAAAGACATTTACCTTTCAAAAAGATTTTCATGATTTCTTGGTGATCCCTACCTTCTGTCCCTTCCTCACCCCAGTCTCCAGGAAACCACTCTTTTGTGTTCTGTTACTATAGATTAGTTTTAATTTTCCTAGAGTTTTATATAAATAGAATCATGTATACTCTCTGTGTGGTTTCTTTCATTCATTATATTTATTTTACTTTCATATTCTTTCATGTTGTTTCTAGCTGGTAGGGTAGAATTGGTATTATTTCTTCATTGAATATTTAGTAGACTTCACCAATGAAGTCATTTGGACCTGGACTTTTCTTTGTAGGGAAGTTTTTAATGACAAATTCACTTTCTTTAATAGACACAGGGATACTCAGTATCTCCAATCCAACCTCTGAGTTATTCTTAATTTATGTCCTTCAAGAAATTGTTCCATTTCATCTAAGTTATTGAATATATGGACTTAAGAGTTGTTTGTAGTATTTCTTTATTCTCCTTTTAATGTCTAGAATCATTAGTGATGGCCCACCTTGGCTTCTGATATTGGTAGTTTGTGTCTTTTGTCTTATATTCTGATCAATCTGACCAGAGTTTGATTAATTTTGATGATCTCAAAGAACTGGACTTTGGATTCATTGATTTTTCTCTATCATTTTTCTATTTCTATTGATTTGATATAATCTTAATTTTCTTGCTTTATTTAGTTTAGATTTTACCAGTTTAAGGTAGAAACTGAGTATATTGAAACTTTGACTCTTTCCTCATATAGGTTTTTTTGGCTATTATTTCTCCCTTATGTACTGCTTCAGTAGGATCCTGTAGATTTTAATGTTTTCTCCATCTTTATTCAGTTCAAATACTTTCTAACTCCCTTTTTGATTTCTCCTTTAACATATTGGTCAATCATAAGTGTTTTATTCCTGTTATATTTCTAGCTTAGAATTTTCCATATTTCTTCTGTGATTTCTAATGTAATTCCATTGGTCAGAGAAGATACTTTTTATAATTTGAATTCTTTTAAATTTGTTGAGACGTTCTATGTCTTAGATTGTGGTCCATCTTTATAAATATAATGTGTGTTCTTGAAAAGAATATGCATCTTATTGTGATAAATGTTCTATAAATGTCAATTAGGTCAATTTTAATGGATATTGTTCTATATTGGATAGTGTTCTATATACTGTATCTTCTGCAGCCTTATTGATTTTCCATCTGGTATTTTTTTTTTCTTCTACTTAAAGGCCTTCTTTTATCTTTTTATTGTGCTAAGGATTTTCTGCTGATGAATGCTTTCAGCTATTTATGTCAGGAAAAAAGTGTTTATGTCATTTTCACTTTTTAGAAATATTTTTGCTAGGTGTATAATTCTAGCTTGACAGATTTTTTTCCTTTTAATTTTTAAAAGATATTCCCCATTTATTTGAATTGTTTTTAAGAGAAATTGATTGTTTTCCTTTTTCTTTGTTCCTCTGCATGTAATATGTGTCTTTTTTTCCCTCCAGTTATTAGCACTTTTTTTTCAACAGAACTTTTGAGTCATTTGCTTATGTTGTACTTAAGCATGATATTCTTAATGTTTCTTGAGTTTCAGGCTTATTGAAATTCCTGAACTCGTGGATTTGTAGTTTGCATTTAATTTTTAAAAGTTTGACCATAAATTCTTCCAATTTTTTTTCTTCCTCCGAGCCCTCCTTTGAGGACATAATCCCCAGATTGTTTGAAATTGTCCTAGAATTCACTGATGCTCTGTTTACTTTCAATTCATCTTCATGTTTCATTTTGGGTTATTTCTATTGCTATTGTTTTAAGTTCCTTAGTCTTCAGTATTTTTTTCTCAAACACTTTAGTTTCCATTTCAGGTATTTCAATCATTAAAAAAAAAAATCTCATGTGTGTGAGAAACTACCCAAGGTCAAAGAAAAAAGTACTCAAAAGGATTGGAGGACTCACACAGAGCTAATTCTATTGTTATCATCCACAAAACCCAAAGTAAGTAGAAAGAAAGGAATAATAAAGATTAGAGAATAAATAAATGAAATAGAAAATAGCAAAACAATAAATAAAATCAATAAACCCCAAATTGGTTCTTTGAAAAAATCAACAAAATTGACAAATGTTTAGCTAGGTTGAATAAGAAAAAAAAGAGGAAAAACTCAAATTACTAAAATCAGAAATGAAAGTGGGGACATCACTACCAGTTCTATACAAATAAAAAGGATAACAAGAGTTCTACGGACAATTGCATGCCAACAAATTAGATAACCCAGAAGAAGTGGACAAATTCCTAAAACTGCAAAATCTACCAGAATAACTCATGAAAAAACAGAAAATCTAAATAAGCTTGTAACTACTAAGGAAACTTAATCAGTAATCAAATATCAATATCTCTCAAAATGAAAGGCTTTGGACCTGATGGCTGCACTGATGAATTCCACCAAACACTGAAAGAAAATTTAATACCAATTTTTCCCAAACTTTCATGAAAAATTGAAGAGGAAGGAATATTTTCCAATTCATGCCATGAGGCCAGCATTACCCTGATAACAAAGCCAGCCAGAGACCAAAAACTTTTTTTTAAAATTTTTATTTATTTATTTGACAGAGAGAGATCACAAGTAGGCTTAGAGGCAGGCAGAGAGAGAGGAAGGCAGAGAGAGAGGAAGGGAAGCAGACTCCCTGCTGAGCAGAGAGCCTGATGTGGGGCTCCATCCCAGGACCCTGGGATCACGACCTGAGCCGAAGGCAGAGGCTTAACCCACTGAGCCATCCAGGTGCCCCGAGACCAAAAACTTTTAAAGACATTGAGGCAAAGATCATCAACAAAATCATTGCAAACAGAATTCAGAGAGGTAGTGAAAAGAATATACACCCAGCCACGTGGGATTTATTCTTGGAATGCAAGAATGGTTTAACGTATGACAATAAATCAATATGATACACCATATAAACAGAATAAAGATAAAACCCACACAATTATCTCAATTAATTCAGAAAAAGCATTTGATGAAATTCAGTGCCCTTTCATAATAAAAACACTCAACAAGCCAGGAATAGAAGGAAAGTACCTCAACATAATAAAACCATACATGAAAAGTCCATGGAGGATATCATACTCAATTATGAAAAGCTAAAAGCTAAAAGTGTGCTCACCTTCACCATTTCTGTTCAACATAGGACTAGAAGTACTAGCCAGAACAATTAGACAAGAAAAGAAAATAATTTAAATTGTAAAGGAGGAAGAAGAATTCTCTTTGCAGATGATATGATCTTACATGTAGGAAATGCTAAAGATTCCAGAAAAAACCTGTTAGTACAATAAATTTATCAAAGTGGCAGGCTACAAAGTTCACAGCACATGAAAATCTGTTGCATTTCTATACATGGACAATGAACAATCTGAGAAGAAAATGACAAAAACAATATTTACAATAGCACCAAGAAGAATAAAATACTTAGGAACTAAACCAACAAAGGAGGTGAAAGACCTATACAATAAAAACTAAGCAACATTGCTGAAAGAAATTAAAGGCATAAAAAAAATGGAAACACTTCCCATGTTCATGGATTGAAAGTCTTAATGACATTTTAATGTCATTACCATCCAAAGCAATCTACAGATTAAATGCAATTCCTATTAAAATATCAGTGATTTTTGTTTTTGCAGAAATGGAAAAACTCACACTATAATATATATGGAATGGGTGACCCTCTGAAGATCTCAGCAGTTCTTTCTGTGAAGCTCTCTGTTTTAGTCTCTGTTGCAAACTCTAGCAGATCTGGTCTCCTCCAGACTCTCACCTCCTGTTCCTCTACTCAAGGAATCTGCTATGATATGCCTGGATGACCTCTTCTTGTACTGCAGCCCCAAATTCTCTCACAGACATAAACTGAGGGAGTTATAAGGCTCACCTCATTTGGTTCCTATTTTTTGAGAAGCACCATCCTTCATCACTTGATGTCTGCCTTGAAAACCAGTTTCATGTGTTTTGCTCAGGTTTTGGTTGCCTTAGGTGGGAAGATAAATTCAGTCCTCATTATTGCAACTGAAATGAATATGACATCTCTTAGGTTTGTTACCTAAATTTTACATTTTATTTCTAAATATTAAGATGGGAGGGTTTGAAGCAGTATTTAAAAATATATATTCACAAATAATATATTGCGGGTATGGGTACAATTCTTTCCCCAAAAGTTAAATCCTAAATTATATGTAATTGACAGTATATATTATCTCCTAAAATACTGGTTTTTGATATAGTAGAGACATCTTGTTATAAGAATTTTAATTAAAAGAACGCAACTTACAGATGTAATGGGGATCATCTTTAATCACATTTTCATAATAATTATCTTTGTGCTCATTTTTGAGTTGTATTGAAACTTCAGAGTTCCTCAAGCATTCTGTTTTAAAACTGATGGTCCATTATGGGTAAACATTACATACCATATATCTAAGAATAAAATGTTCATTTTTATACAATGGGTAAAGTGTTTATCTTTTTTTTTTAAGATTTTATTTATTTATTTGACAGAGAGAGATCACAAGTAGGCAGAGAGGCAGGCAGAGAGAGAGAGAGAGGAGGAAGCAGGCTTCCTGCTGAGCAGAGAGCCCGATGTGGGACTTGATCCCAGGACCCTGAGATCGTGACCTGAGCTGAAGGCAGCAGCTTAACCCACTGAGCTACCCAGGCGCCCCTAGCCTGTTTATTTTGTATTGCTTCCCAACCTAATTTACCCGCTATTTTATACTATATGCTCATGCAGTGCTGAAAAGCTCATAGTTCCCTGCACCCACTCTGCTATTTCTTGCCTCTTACTGTCTCTTATGGTCTTCTCTTTTCTTACTGATGCCCTTTCTGTTTTTACAACCTGGAAGATTTCTTGTTATCTTTCAAAACAGCTTAGATGCTATTTATCTCCGGGAGTTTTGTCTAATTGCCTTACATTGGGCACAATGCCATCTGTGAATGTTTCCATCTCTGTGTATACCACATTATATTGACATCATCTGTTTACCTGTTTGAATTCTAAAATAAACTCAAGATTAGAGACATGTATTTATGAGTCTGTAACCCTATCATCAAGCACAGAGCTTGTCACAGAGCAGGTGTTCAATAAATGTTAGTTAAAAATAAGTGAACTGTTGGGTGAGTGAGATGCCTTTCTCATTCTGAAACAGCATTTTTCTTTAAAATCGTTTAGGCTCCAGACAGATTGGTTGATTTGATCTTTATGAAAAGAATTCTGCATTCTCAATTTCCCATCTACCTAAGGCAGAGTTTATACTGAGTTGTCTTCTAATATCAGGTCCACTCTTTGGCTCTTTCTCAGTTTGGAAGTTTTAAATTTTATCTCTTGAAGTGTCTTTGCAATGGCTTGAATATTTGTTAACCCTAAAATTTGTATATTGAAATCCTAATCCAAATGCAATGATGTTGGATATGGGCATCTGAGAGGCAATGAGGTCATGAGTGTGATGCTCTCATGAATAGGATTAGCATCTTTTTAAGAAGAGGACAGAGAGAGGGGCAGCTGGGTGGCTCAGTTGGTTAAGCATCTGACTCTTGGTTCTGGCTCAGGTCATGATCTCCTGGGTTGTGGGATGGAGTCCTGTGTGGGAGTGGGGAGTCTGCAAGATTCTCTCTGTCCCTCTGCCTATCCCCCAACTCGTGCATGCTCTCTCTCTCTCAAATAAATAAATAGATCTTAAAAGGAGAGGAAGAAGAAGAAGAAGGAGGAGGAGGAGGAGAAGGAGAAGAAGAAGAAGGGGAGGACAGAGAGCTATCTAGCTCTCTTTCTACCATGTGAGGACACAATGAGGATTTGGCCGTCTACAACCCAGAGGATGTCTCTCATTAGAACTTGATCATACTAGCATCTTGATGTCAGACTTCTGGCCTCCAGAACTGTGAGGAATAAATTTCTGTTGTTTCTAAGTCATGCAATCCATGGTATTATGTTAGAGCAGCCCAAACTGACTAAGACAATCCTTATTTTAAAAACAGATTTATCTTCAAATACTTTCCTAAGTAGTCTACAGTTACCATTATTCCTAAAGAAAAAACAGGCACACTGTGTCCATCAGAATTCCCTTTCCCACCTCACTTATATTTGATAGTTTTTAAAAACCCAGAGTTATTGTAATCATTATTTGTTAGTAGGAAATATTTTTTAGAATTTTGCCAAAATATATTGACTAATTTGTTTGCCATTGCTATTTATAGCCTACACTTTCAATCTAGGTTCATTTCCTGTTTTCCTTAGATAAATCCTTCAGTAAATATTTTTATAGGAATCTATTATGGTAAATTCACAATTTTAAATATTTTTAGATAATTTAAGATAAATGTTTCTACCTCACTTTTAAATAAGAGCTTAATTGGATCTTAATTTCAAGATTGACAGTTTTTTTAACCTCAGCTTTGATGATACTGCTTCCTTATATTACTGTGACTGTGATTGCTGTCAGTTTGATAGTTTTTACATTTATTTCTTTGTGTAGATAGATACTTATTTATGTAGATAGATTTTCATCTTCATCATTTATCTACAATGTTAGTTGATATATCTAGAGGCAGATTTGAACCACCTGACCTCCCATTTATCTTATGTTATTGCTTGATGTATTTTTTTCCATCTGAAGACATATCTTCCATCAATTCTGAAGATTTTTCAGCAGTCCCATTTCCAGATATTTCTCCCTACCCCCATCCTAACTATTTTATCTGTCTGCACCTTCTTTTAGGCATGCCCTGGAGTTCTTCAATCTATCCACATCCTTAGTTCACATTTTCTATCTATGCAAACATTTTATTTTATTTTATTTGTTTTATTTTATTTTTCAAGCTTTTATTTGTATTCCATTTAGTTAACATACAGTGTAATATTCATTTCAGGTGTACAGTATAGTGATTCCACACTTCCATAGAGCACCCCTTGCTCTTCAAAACAAGTGCCCTCCTTGGGCCCTGTCACCTATGTCACCCATCCCTCCACCCACCTACCTCCCCTCTGGTAACCATCACTTTGCTCTCTATAGTTAACAGTCTGTTTCAAACACTCGATTTAAAAAATTCTACCTTTTAAATCCCTAGTCCTCTCCTTTCTTTGGCTTTTTCTAGTCTATTCTTTCCACAGCTGATGTTGTCATTGCTGCAATTTTCCAATCAATATGTCTTTGTTTATATTGATCTCGTTTTTTGTTTGTTTGCTTAATATCTTCCTGTGCTTGTTGCAAAGCAGAACATTCCCTCCTTTATCTTTTCAGTAATTCTAAACATTTAAATATCTCTTAAATTTGCTACATTATTCTCTTTTCTTGGGTGTGATTTTTTAAAAATTTATTTACTGACTGTCCTTTGTAATTTTAAATTTCTTTTTTACCTTTTTAGTGTTAGTTTTTCGGTTTACATTTTTTAAAATTTATTTTATTTTATTTTATTTTTATTTATTTATTTGACAGAGAGAGATCACAAGTAGGCAGAGAGGCAGGCAGAGAGAGAGAGAGGAGGAAGCAGGCTCCCCGCTGAGCAGAGAGCCCGATGTGGGACTCGATCCCAGGACCCTGAGATCATGACATGAGCTGAAGGCAGCGGCTTAACCCACTGAGCCACCCAGGCGCCCCTAAAGCATAACAGTATTCATTATTTTTGCACCACACCCAGTGCCCCATGCAGTCCGTGCCCTCTATAATACCCACCACCTGGTACTCCAACCTCCCAGCCCCCGCCCCTTGAAAAACCCTCAGATTGTTTTTCAGAGTCCATAGTCTCTCATGGTTCACCTCCCCTTCCAATTTCCCCCAACTCCCTTCTCCTAACTCCCCATGTCCTCCATGCTATTTGTTATGCTCCACAAATAAGTGAAACCATATGATTTATTTCACTCAGCATAATCTCTTCTAATCCCGTCCATGTTGCTACAAAATTTGGGTGTTCGTCCTTTCTGATGGAGGCATAATACTCCATAGTGTATATGGACCACATCTTCCTTATCCATTCGTCCATTGAAGGGCATCTTGGTTCTTTCCACAGTCTGGCGACCGTGGCCATTGTTGCTATAAACATTGGGGTACAGATGGCCCTTCTTTTCACTACATCTGTATCTTTGGGGTAAATACCCAGTAGTGCAATGGCAGGGTCATAGGGAAGTTCTGTTTTTAATTTCTTGAGGAATCTCCACACTGTTCTCCAAAGAGGCTGTACCAACTTGCATTCCCACCAACAGTGTAAGAGGCTTCCCCTTTCTCCACATCATCTCCAACACATGTTGTTTCTTGTCTTGCTAATTTTGGCCATTCTAACTGGTGTAAGGTGATATCTCAATGTAGGTTTAATTTGAATCTCCCTGATGGTTAGTGATGATGAACATTTTTTCATGTGTCTGATGGCCATTTGTATGTCTTTATTGGAGAAGTGTCTGTCCATATCTTCTGCCCATTTTTTGATATGCTTGTCTGTTTTGTGTGTGTTGAGTTTGAGGAGTTCATTATAGATCCTGGATATCAACCTTTTGTCTGTACTGTCATTTGCAAATATCTTCTCCCATTCCGTGGGTTGCCTCTTTGTTTTCTTGACTGTTTCCTTTGCTGTGCAGAAGCTTTTGATTTTGATGAAGTCCCAAAAGTTCATTTTTGCTTTTGTTTCCTTTGCCTTGGAGACATATCTTGAAAGAAGTTGCTGTGGCTGATATCAAAGAGATTACTGCCTGTGTTCTCCTCTAGGATTCTGATGGATTCCTGTCTCACGTTGAGGTCTTTTGTAGGTATTTTAAACTCATGTATACTGTTCTTTGCCATGTGATTGGGATGGTTTTCCAGAATAAGTCAGTCCCTACCCATTGCAACATCCTGTTGTGATAGACTACTGAAAAGGATAGGGCAGTTGTTACAATATTGAAATACTTCCTTATCAGTTGACAAATAGCCGCTTTTTTGAGGTTTCCAAAGAATCTTTTGGACTCTGACCTCTCTGAAAACCTCATGACCTATTCATAATTTAGTTACTAATTGATTAAGGGACCAGTAGAGGGTCTCTAGCACACTGTTCTAGCACACACACAGTATAAAATTTTTCTGATTAGAGGTGCATTTTTGTATTACCCTGCTCCCACTCAAGTCTTAGCATTGGGAGGTTGAAGGCTTTTCTCCCATGTGGAAAGTGCTATCCCTGATACCACCCGCCCATATCCATTTTTTTTTCTATAGCCAACCTATTTCCTCTTAGAATCATAAGAAAGTGGCACATTGCCTGTTATGCCATAAACTATAGGAGGAGTTATACCAGCCCAAGTTCAAAGTTAGAAGCTCATGAGTAGCTCTAGCTACGTGATTATTCATGAATCGTATTTCTGATCTCTTGACACTTACAGGGTAAACTTTGCTTTTTTTTCAAAATGAACTTAGAGACTTTTAAGCTTGGACTACCACTGTTCGAATCGAATTCCAGTACCTACTTGCAGATTGCACTATCTCAACTCCCTATGCACCCCTACAGGTTCTTTCTAATTAGTGCATTGACTTCTTTTTTAAACTGAGATATAATTTGCATATAATATTATATTAGCTCAGGTGTACCACATAATGATTTGATATTTGTAGATACTGAGAAGTGATCACCACAGTTAAGTCTGGTTAACATCTATCACCACACATAGTTAACAATTTTTTTTTCTTCTGATGAGAATTTTTGATCTGCTCTCTTACCAACTTTCAAATATTCAATACAATATTATTAACTATAATCATCATGCTGTACATTACATTCTGCATGACTTAGTTATTTTATAATTGGAAGTTTTTACATCTTGACACCTGCACCCATTTTGCCCCTCTCCTTCCTACCTCTGCAAACACTCATTCACATTTTTCAATGTCTTTTAATCATGATCAGTTCATTTCAGTCACAAATATATATATGGAATTAATAGGTATATTAGTTCCATATATATAAGATATATATATATGTATTTTATATATAATCATATTAACAACTCTAAACCTATTGCTTATTTAATATATCATTTTTGTGTCAGACTATTCTGTCCAACCTGACCTGCTGTTATAAATTTGCTTCCTTTCTACTGTTGCTTCTCTTTTCCCCAGGAGCATCTTTATATTTTATGTATCTACTCTGGAAATCAGCCCGTTGTCTGGCTCTGTGGAATTTTTTTCTCCCTCCAAGCATCAGTTTCCTTTAAAATATCATTTGGCATTTTGAATGTACAGGCTTGATGTTATAAACATTCCTCATTGACATTGTTTTTTAAAAATAATAAATTTCCATAAATATGCTTTGTCTACAGATTTCTAGCCTCTCCTAAAAGTGTGGGTGAGACTTCCTCTATCTCAATAGCATATTTAGACTCACTGTGTAGAAAGGAGTATTTAGTCATATATTCTGAGGATATGTTTATCTTTCAAATCTCTTATACAGCTTATAATTTTAATGGATTGCTAGTACTTGGGTATGTTGCTATGCGAATAAAATAACTCCGGGTACCCCTGATACTTTAGCGTGTCAGGTGTGATTTCTCTGCACCTATGAGTTTTCCTAGAATTTGGCACTTTTTATCTCCCAGTATTACTAGTTCACAAATCTTCAAAAGTCCTGAGCTACTTCTGCGTTTAAAGATTAGCTTGTTCTCAGAATTGATGAGACCAGGAATAGTGTACTTTGAGTGTCTGAGGGTCTCAGCTATCCCATAGCAGCACGTACATTCTGGCAATGAGTGTCAAAGGCACACTGGGCTGACTGTTTCAAAAATAACACATTTGAATCAAATCTACTGTATATTTGACATTGGGCCATATTTTACTATTGTTTATATTATGTGAGTAACACTGTAAGTGAGCTATGGAGCTGGTATGAAATGCCTCAAATGAGAGTATTTTTTAAGTGATCTTCAACACAGACAGAATCAAATTTGATATGTTTACAAGAGAAGTAGGCCAATTAGTGATAAAGCTTAATAGTTTAAGGGAGGAAGCCAGAACATTCATTTACACTTGACAGAAAGAAGAGGAGAGCAAAACATAATCTCAGCAGAGCCTTTATTTCTTTTAAGAAATTAGATCCTCCCCTTACAAAAACAGCTTTTAAGGAGACTGAGCTTCCTGAATGAGTTAAATTTTATCATGATTTTGTTGGCTACATAGTCATGGATTTCTTTTTATCTCTACAGTTGTACCAAAACTGAATAAAGCAAAGGTACTCTTAGTTTACTATTTTATGCCTTTGTTTTCCTATTAATATTTTGAAAAATTTTCCTTTCTTCCTGAAAACTATTCTAATCATCTTTCTGTCACCTTTTCTTAGATGCTTCTTAGAAATACTCCTTTACAATGGATATATTCTTAGACTTTCTTTTCCAGCAACATAGTGGATTAAGACAAAAAACAAAACAAAACAAAACAAAACAAAGAACAAAAACAAAAACCTAATCCTTACAAATGCCTACCTAAAGAAATAAAAAATCTTCAGGATCCAGAAATGAGGAGGGAACTGAAAGTCAGGATATTTTAACTCTAAGCTGAGACTACAGTTTCCCTGGGGAAGGCTTAGCAGCCTTAGGAAAGTAGACTCTTTTGTTTTAACATATATAGGACAAATGATGAAAGGGAGTGCTCCAACCTTGGATGAAGGCATGACTTTCCAAAAGTTTAATTCTTTTTAAAAGGTGAATAAGAAAAATCTGCCTTATAATCTTAGATTATAAGCTTTTCTACGCTTAGTGTCTGGCTGGAAAATAAAAAAAATCTTCCTTGAGAAATGGAAATCTTGGGATTGAGACTCTGGTAGGTTTGAGATCTGATTTTAAAGTACTTATGGGTTCCTGGATGCCTTCTTTATTTGGGATTTCTGAAAGAAGAAAATTCCATATTAACATTGAAAAAGCATTCTTTCAATACAGGATTGCCTTGGGGAAAGGGGATTGGAGAAAAAGAACACCCTGATAAGGATGGGCTCATAATAGAAGTGTCCTAAAACATGAGAATATAGCAAAAACCATTAAAAAAAAATCCCAAAACAAGAAACAAACAAAAACAATAAAAATCACAAGAAAAAAGAATCAAGTGTCAAAGACTCAAGATAGTAAAAAGTAATGTATAAGTAAATTACCACGTGTAATGATATGATGATTTATAATGCTAAAAGTCATAAAAGAAGAAATCCAAACCCTAAAAAAATAATTATACCCTTTATATTTGTCAATGTTAACAATCAATGCTAGCTACACTATCAAAGAAGCAAGTAGGAAGTAATCAATGTTAGCTACAATACCAGATAAACCCCAGATCACACAGCAAAGGATATTTCTCATTTATATTAGAGTTTGATTGGGAATTTAGGAGTGGCCTTCCATGTGCTAAATAAGGATTTTTGGCTCTTTCCATCTTGTGGCATTACTGATGAGGGAACAGAAGGCAAGCTGAGGACAAAGCAGAAGCTGACACCCCACAACACCCCCCAAGCCCCAGATGGTATCTGTGTGACATTTCTCATGCACTCTTGGCTCCCTAAAGCTATAGAAAGGAAAAACAAATAGTTAACTTATAGAGATCACATTCCTGCAAGTCTCCCTCGGTTTACAAATGTCTTAGCAATCTATAAGAACAAAGCACTTCCATCAATAACCTAGCTTTGAAGGAAGAAGGAAATGTAGATACAGTTAAACGTTCTTATAACCTGCAGCCCATTGACAGATACTTGAAGCAGGCAGAGTGTAATGTTCCTCCAGGAAGCTTCCAACTATCCTAACATTAATGCCTTGCTGGTGTGGGGGGCGGGGGAGACAACTTTAACTTGACAACAGCAAGGCCTCAGGTATCCTGTGAGTCTTCTTTAACATATGAAAATTCTTTTGAAACCCCCATGTTCCCTACCTCCCCCAACTCCCAAGTATATAAGCAGCCACACCTCACAACCCTGGTGCAACAGCTCTTTCTGCCCACGGGTCCTGTCCCAGTGCTTTCATAAAACCACCGTTTTACACCTAAGATGTCTCAAGAATTCTTTCTTGGTCATCAGCTCCAGACTTCACCCCACTGAACCTCACCTATATTCCAAAACCCCACGAATTACCATTTCCCAAGATCTTCTCTGAAGGATTGAGCATGCAGACAAGTATATCATAGGATGTTTTGTGAGCCTAGAGGTAGGATACAAATATCTTCCTATACATGCTATTGTCTAAAACACCACCACAAAGTACCAGCCAAACTGCAAAGGACTGGGAAATATAAGAAATGAGGAACAGGACTAGTGAGCCACCTGATCAACCTTTACCTATTCATAAAACCTTGAAACAGTCCTAATTAGAAATGTTAGAGGTAGTATGTCAAGACATTCGTTCTTTTATTTCATGTAAATAGATGGCAGAGAGGGAGACAGATTTCTTATGTTATCCAGGCATTGTTTTAATTGCTGGAGATAGAAGGAGTGAACAAAAAACCCATGGATCCTACCCCTGTGAAGCTTCCAAAGCCTACCTGTGGAAACACACAAGCACCAAAGGACTAGTGAGAGAACCATCAAGTGCTATCAAAATGAAGCAATATGAAAGGAGGCAGAGGGGTTGCTATTCTAGATAGGATGTTCGAGAAAGTTCCTCCCACCCCCTGCCCCAGAAGGTGAAATTTGAGAAAGACCTTTCACCTTCTTGTTGCTACATTCGACATTTATTTGTTCATATTTCATTCTGTTGATCTATTAGCAGCATTTGGATCTGCTGAACATTCTCTTACTTAAAAAAAAATGTTTTACTTGACTTTTAAGGCATAACCCTCTACTGTTTTATTTCTGTTTCTTTTTCTTAATACTGCTATAATAAAATACCACAAACTTAGTGGCTTAAACAGTACAAAACTATTATTGTGCAATTCTCGAGGTCTGAAGTCCAAAATGGGAACCAACAGGGCTGCCTTCCTCTCTAGAGGCTCACAGAGAGAATCCATTTCCTTGCCTTTTTCAGCTTCAAGAAGCTGCTCACTCTCTTGGGCATGTGGCCTCCTCCTTCTGTCTTCAGAACCCAACAGTTTTGCATTTTTCTATTCATTCTTCTGGAGTAAAATCTCCCTCTGACGACTTCTGTCTCCCTCCACTTTTGAGAACACATGTGACTGCACTGAATCCATGCAGACACCAGGATAACCTCCCATCTCAAATACTTAAAGTTGTCTACAAACCATCTCTTGCCAGGAAAGGTAACCTATCCCCCAGTTCAGAAATTCGGGTGTGGACATGGGTGGCTGGAGGAGCGAGAGGTGGGGGAGGGGGGGGATGCATTATTCTGTCCCCCACACTCACAGACTGCTTTTCTCAGTTTTCTTCCTACTATTTCTGACTTTCCACTTGGAGTATCAGAGCAGGCATACAGCTGTACTGATAGTCAGAATACTGAAATATTTTAATATTGATTGTGGAATAACCTTAACAATAACATTACCAATAACCCTGAGCCCTAGACATTTCTGTCTTCTGCTTGCCCTGAGCCCATGACCCATCCTGAAGACCTCATACTCCTGACCCCGCGACTCAAATAAATAATGTCTAACATAACGAGGCTTTAAGGTTTGGTCAATTGCTCACCGGTTGTTAGGTGTCTTGAATAGCTTTAAGTCTTAATAGCTTGAAGTCTTAATACTTCAGATACCATCTAAACGCCGATGACTCCAATTTTCATTTTAGACTGATTCTTTCTCCCAAAGCCTTAGAATCCTATGTCTAACTAACTATTCAACATCACCACAAACATGTGATAAACACAGCTCATTTACAAGTGAAATGCTGCTTTACTCTTTACCTCTGTTTTGCCCCAACCCATAGTCTTCTGTCTTGCAGGAAACATCAGTTCAATCTATGGGCTTTCTCTTCAAAACGGGGGCCTCTCTCTCGCTGCCTCACCATCAGCAACCTGGTCCACATCACCATCCGCTCTCACCTGTTAGTTCAGCGCCTTCTAAATTCTCTCTCTTGTTCCCTTTGCTCTTTTCTCAACATAGCCGCAGGCACGAATGCTTATAAACTTCCCTGCTCAAAACTCTCCTCCGGCTTCCTTTCTCACCTAGGGAAATCGATGTCTTTCCTTTGGCGTACCTCACCTTTATAATCTCTGCATCTCCTGTTCCCTCTCTGAAATTATCTCCTTTTACTTTCCTTCAGCCCCACTGATCTCTTTATTCTTCAGATAAGCCAGGATGCGCTCCGCATCTGGAAGACTCTGCCCTGCGGCTTGTACTTGCCAGTTCCGGTCTCCAGAGCAGCCTTCCCCGGATCCACACCGCTCGATCCTTCATGTTCTTTCCCCGTTGAGTGAACGATTACCCTATGATGGAGTGCTTTCCTTAACCACTGTATTAAAATTGTGTACCTTAACTCTTCAGTTCCCCCTTCCTATTTTATGATTCCCCCTAATTTTTCACTTTCTAATGCATTCTATATTTTAGTTAATTTATCCTGTGATTTTATGTTTCTACCCAGTAGAATATGAACTCTATAAAGGTAGAGATTCTTGTCCGGTTTGTTCACTGCCTATCCAAGGGTCTAGAGCAGGGTTGTAGTCATTCATAGTTAAAACTCAAAAAGTTAAATGAGACACGTATTTTAGACTTTAAAGGTTACAATAATAAAAAAAAGGTGAAAGTCAAGGTTTAGAGATATAGAATTGCAACACGATAATGAGTGCATAAAACAAGTCCAACTTCTCTGTAGATAATTAGTGAAAATATATCACAAACTTTAAATATGCATATATTTGGGTACTTTACGTTCTCTTATTAAAATCTATCCTAAGAAAAGAATTAATAAGGAATGCAAAGATTTGGGAATAAGGAAAGCCTCTAAACTCTTGTTTATAATAGTGGAAAAAGGGGTACCTTGGTGGCTCAGTTAGTTAAGAGTATGTCTTTAGCTCAGATTATGATCCCGGGGTCCTGGGATCGAGCCCCGTGTTGGACTTACTGCTCAGGTGGGGAGCCTGCTTCTCCCTGTCCCTCTGCCTCTCCTCCTGCTTGTGCTTTCTCTCCCTCCCCCTCTGTGTCAAATAAATAAATAAAATGTTTAAAAAATATGAAATAGTGAAAAAAATTTTAAATCAAAACCTTCATGTTTTTAAATACAGAAACTTAGACAAAAAGAAGTATATTTATACAATGGAACAGTATGCAATCATTAAATTTGTATTTAGATAAATTCTCATCGATGTAGGAACTATTTATGATATGCTGGTAAATGGAAATAAACAGTCTATAAAGAGAATGTGCTAAATGATGCTATTTTTGAAGAAGAAATGTATATCTTTGGACACTTGTTAACAATGTGGTTTATAGAATGGAGTGGGAATGTCTTTCCTACTTACCTAATCTTTAAAAAAAATTTATTTCAAAATAACGATCACATAGCACACTTATACTGGGAAAAATCAAAATTACATTCATCGTGATCTTCAGAAAGCCATTAATATTATACGTGCAAAGGATTTTAAATGTGAATTGTATATAAATATGCCCCTTCATGGCATTTTATGTGTTTATGATGAATGTCCTACATTAGTAAGTAGGGCCTAAGGCTCAAAATTTGTTTACAGAATAATCTCTTCAGGTATTTTAGTTTCTTTGAACCCTAACCTGTGGAAGCTGTCTGGCTACAGGTAACAACGATTGAAAAATGTCTTTAACATGACTGCTGACAAGACCATCGAAGTCAAACCATGCAATGAACCCAATATTTTACCTCAGAGATTTGACTTAAAACTAACCCATCTCCCTGCTCTGTTTCTAGTCAGTACTACTTGGGCAGTAGCGCGCAGCCTAGTTCCGTGGAGCAGAAGAAGGGGAAGTTCCCAATCTGGCCAGAATGGAGCGAGGCTGACGTCAATGCAGAGAAGTGGGACGCAGGCAAAGGTGGAAAAGAAAAGGACAAAGCAGGAAAAAGCCCTCTATTCGTGAGTCCGCTGGGATGCGGCTAGCGGTCATTTTAGTCCTGATGTAATAGTAGCATAAGATGTGTTAGCATGGGAGAGTGCTCATTCTCCTCCAGAGGCTCCCTTCAAGCGAGAAATTTGGTCTTTGTCCACCTGTCTCCCTCCATCCTAGCCTGTCTTTCCAAGCCTTAGACCTGGGCTTTGCTAATTCCATCTGAGTAAGAAAAGGGGAGAGGTGATCAGAGGGCCATAATGAAATAAAGGGGAAATTGATAGAACAAGTCAGATAGTAGATTTTGGACAGGGTTGGGAACAAGGCATTTCGAGTAGTTTAGAAAATGAAAGCCCCAGCAGACCTGTGAACTGTTACCTAGTGATGATAGGAGATTTTTTTTTTTTTTAAAGTTGTTACTGTTACTGAGATAAAGATTGAATCTCTTCATATTGCCCCCCTGAAGATATTTGGGGAAGGATTTCAGGTACTCTTTGTTTATCTATGGCCATTGAAACATGATGGGATTGGAGCTGAGAACAGTGTGCCTACATTTTCCAAGCATATTATCTTAGGTTCTTTTGCCTTTTTAAAAATGTTTACTCTATTTCTAAAGACTTCTTTTTGAGGGTATGAGTCTGGGTTGCATTTTAAATATGACCCTTTGGGGCATCTGGGTGGCTCAGTCAGTGAAGTGTCTTCCTTTGGCTCAGGTCATGATCCCGGGGTCCTCCCATGGAGCCCAGCATCAGGCAACCTGCTCACTGCTCAGCTCACTGTCTGCCGCTCCCCCTGCTGGTGCACGTGCTCTCTCTCTCTCTCTCTCTCAAATAAATAAAGAAAATCTTTAAAAAAAAATTAAAAAAAATATGACCCATTTATTTGGTGCAACAATTCATTTAACCAAAATGTTTATGAAACACAATGCAGTTTCAAAACACAAACAAAATTGCCAGAATGACCATGATGAACTCTGGGGTGTTTATTTGCATCGAGAACTCTGGAAGGGTTCTTATTAGCAATTATATTTTGTTCACAAAATGCAGAAGTATAAACTGCATAATTCATTACAGTAATTTGTTTACAAAAGATAACAAATGTAACTAATTGCTGATTCTGTTAGTACCTGAACAATTTCAGATTAGGAACGTATGAGGGAATACATTCTTTTCACCATACCTAGGGTGACTGTGGAACTTTTAGACGGACAGGGCTTTTGAACTCTGTGGGTTCAAATGACAATGGTCATAGCCTACATATTTTTAACAGAAATTTACAACTAATGGGGGTTGAGTGTGAATGTACATCAGGAAGATAGACTGTGCAAATCCTCAGGTAAGCACTGAGCTCTAGAAAAGACCTAAAGACAAGGCACTGTAGAGTGTGAAGGATAACAGGGTGAAGAGCAGCGTGTCTGAAAACTGAAATAGGAAATAAGCTATAAACTGTAACATGTTAGGGCCCTTGAAGTGTAAGTAAGCCTTTACCAGGTGACGACGGAGAAATCCTGCAGATCTCTGGGAGGTTAGGCATCAAATTCTAGAACTTACCAATGTTATTGAAACAAGGGCACATCTGTTGAAAGAATATTTATTGGAGAAAAACCACTGAGACTGGAAGAGTAACATGTGTGCTGGATACTTGATGCCCATTTCATTTGGGGGCAACATATAGGAATGTTGCTAAGTGAACATCAGACTCCAACCTTGGTTCTGTGATCGTCAGACCATGTATAAAACTGCACAATCAGGGCAGCACCAGCCCTTCTCCTGTGGTGAATTGGGACTATTCCAATGGCATGTGACACTTCAGAACCTGAGCCAACATTCCATTCTGCCTCTGCCATCTTCACAAGATGGAAGAGTATCAGGTCAAACCCTGGTTCTTACAACAGCCCAGATACCATATGGGATACAATCTTGCTTCCCACTCCCAGTTCTGTTCTACAGTCTCAACATTCATGGCTGTGAAGTGACAGTCCCTCATGGGAGTGAGTGGTGGACACCCCAAGCATGTCACAGTTGCAACATCCACGTTTACCAGGGCCAATTACCTTAATCATATGACCATAGCAAGTATCCTTGGAATTTTATAGAAAGTCTCTTCTTTAGATGTGAGGCTAGTGATCAGGAAATCAGCATCAGATAAACTAACCCTTCCCTGTAATTTCAGAGTCAAGTCTCAATTCTTTTGCTAAGTGACAGCAACAAAAAGACATGGTGGATGAACCAAACTAAGATATATATAATGAAGCATCGTAAGGTGCATATAAGAAATACACCTAAGGCAAAATGACATAGAAAGATTACCATTTACCACTAACTTAACATGGAGAAAAGGGAATCATACCAGATTATGATATGGTAAACTCCCATTTACCTTTTTTTTTTTCTCTCCTTAAAGACATTTAATAATTCAAGGCATGACAACAAAAGGTCAAACAGAAAGTAGTGGCTGGGGTTTATGCCAGTTATTCTGGGCTGAAGAGAGAGAGGATATTGACTGGGGCTTCGAAAGCAGCCAAAACTAGAACCCAAATCCCAGAGGTAATTACAGAACCACAATCTGAATGTTTCCCTTATAATTTTATTTCAAGACATTTAACCAAATCCTAAGCTATATGTGTGAAGATTTTGCTGCTGAGCAAATGAGTAAAAAACAGTTTGGAAGTTAAATAACAGAAAATATTTCATGATGCTATGGCAAGAGATTGGAATTTAGGGTATACCAAGGTGAAGGGACTCAAACCCTCCAGCTTTTCAGTGAGTACCCAAACATGGCAATAGCATTCTGTGTTGAGTAAGGGTAAACCAAGCCTACACCAGCCCAGTCAAACCCTGAGACCCAGTGTTGATGGGGTCAAGTTCATTTTGTACTTTGATGCCAGAAAGGATGAAGTCCTCCTCTCTGGAGGAAGGCATCATTATTTAGGACCATATACATTTTTATATGCAACATTTATCATACAACCCAAATTTATCACACATGAAAAGTGTGATAAAAAAGTGGCTGAAAAACAAGAGGAAAATTAAATAATAGAAATAGATCCACGAGTGACTCTGATTTGGGGTTGTCAGATAAGGGACTTTAAAATAACTGAATTATTTGTAAGGGAGGAAAACAAAACAACGTGAGGCAACCCCAGAAGTCTAGTGTGTCTCTTGGAAACATCAGTCTATTGTTCAGGGACTCATTCTTGGATCATTTTGACTAGATATTGGGATTGCCTTTATCTTCATTCAAAGTATTTCAGAATCTTAAATATGCTCCAGATACACATAGACACTTTGTGAAAAAGCTCAGACAGGGCCCTCAAATATAACCAATTTCTCAGGTCACTCTAGCATTTGGATAAAAATGTGATTACCATAAAAATCACAAAATAGTATTTACTTCCCCCCTGTCACTATTAGCTCAGGTGAAATTTAGTACTCCTTATTTTTCAATACAGATAGTTTATACTCCTACAGCATTGTTTTTGTACTCCCAGCACTTTCCATTTTCTGTAAGGCTCACCGCCACAACTTAACTATTTTAGGATCTTGTGAGAACTTTTACACAGTAGCTACTTGAAATCTAATTTGCTATATTGCTAGCATGCGAGAGTAGATATTTGGATATCATTCTTCCTCCAGAGCTCACTAACTAACCCATTCTAAGGACTCAAAAATTAATAAATTAATTGCGTTCCTGGACATTTACCTCTGAGAAACGGAAACTTATGTTCATATAAAAACCTGTAAGCTATATGCAAAAATTTATAGCAGCTTTATAAGTAAGAGCCCCAAATTAGAAACAGCCCAAATGTCCTTCAATGAACAGATGGTAAACAAACAAATATCCATATCATGAAATATTGCTCATCAATAAACAAAACAAACTGCAAATTGATACTGCAACAGCTTGAATGAATTGAATATCCCAGGAATTAGGCGGAGAGAGAAAAAAGCCAATCCAGAATGTTACATGATATATGATTCCATTCATATAACATTATTTTTTGGGGAAGATTTATTATTTGTTTATTTGAGAGAGAGTGCATGCATGTGAGATCAGAGAAGGGGGCAGAGGGAGGAGTTGTGAGAATCTAAAGCAGATTCCCTGCTGAGCACAGAGCCCAAAGCAGGGCTTGATCTCACTACCCCAAGATCATGACCAGAGCTGAAACCAAGAGTCAGACGCTTAAACCAACTGAGTCACCCAGGTGCCCCTCATATAACACTATTGAAATGACAAAAAGAGACCAGATTAATGATTGCCAGGTGGTAGGGATTAAACAGGTGGTAAGGGGGTGGAGGGGGGGGGGTGGGCATGGCCATAAAAGGGCCTAGGAAGGATCCTTGTGCTCCTGGAACTGTGGTATACCATGACTGTCAATGTCAGTATCCTGGTGGTGACATTGCACTCTGGTTTTGGAAGATTTCCCACTGGAGAAACCGAGTAGAGAGAACACAGGAACTCTCTTTATTATTTCACAGCATGAGTTGTGAATCTATAATTATCTCAAAATAACATGTTTAATTTTAAAAATTAATAAATGAAAGTCAGATCCAAGGTTCAAAATTTCACTGGCATACAATCATATTTATGATTTTTTAATTTTCTCAAATAAAAACAAGAACAATCTTTTCAGTGCAAAATATGTCCATATCTGGCCCATCCAAATTGCTTTCCTACCATACCTACCTCACATTCCACAGCAGCTCATGCTCATTTTGATTGCGTCCTCTGCAATAAAATGTTACTCAACAACTGAGGTTTTGTTCACTAAATACAGTATTATTAACTTCCATATTCACCAAATACTCCATGAGATACTTCTGAGAGCAATTATACAAATTGCTCTATACATGCATATTTATTGATTGAATCTATGAACTTACTGATTTTTATTAGTATTGAGTTGGTTTCATATTTTTAGAATCATATGGAGACAAAAAACTCAATATATATTTTTTTATATAGCATTTTTTTGAAGACCCCGAAGGAAAGATTGAATTACCACCATCGTTGAAAATTTATTCCTGGAAACGTCCACAGGATTTTTTAATTCATCGGGTAAGAAACATTTTCACTATTGAACAAAATACATGTTAACTGTGGGCTATAATATCCTAGTTATGAAAATTCTCATTTTTAAAACAATGTAGGGTAAATTTTTCCCATGGTATTTAGTAAGAAAAAGGAATTACTTTTTGACATTTAATAGAGATAAATGTGTATCACTTGTACTGGCTCCCAAGAGCATATTGAAATTTTGTGTAAAGTCTTGAGGTTTTTTTTTTTTTTCTTTTTTACATGATATCAAAGAAGAGCCTAAAAGGTGTGGTAAGTTACTCCTTAATTTCTGACTGACAGAATTACCCTTTACTGCTGCTTAGCAGGAATTTATGTGACCTGAAGGTCTGTTTACTCTAGTGTTTACCAGCGTTAATTTTCTAGCCCAGGAGACTGGCACTTGGCTCTCTGTGTTCCAGGTATTCCTGAAGCATTTTCCAAGGGCCATCTTCATTTCTGGACTTGACACCCAGCCACTTGAGTCACATTGACTGGGACATCTCCAGAGAAGCCATCCTTTAAAATAGCATTATGTACATGAAAACTTTAGATCCACTGGTCTGCCTTCTTAACAGTCATGTTAAGTTTGAACATATTTGAACATATTTGCTGTGTCCAAGGGTCTAATTATCACTAACTCCTTTTTTTTTAGTTTATGACTCTCCTAGAATTTTCATTTAATGCACGGAAAGCCAGTAGGCTAAAATTGTTACTTAGTGTTAACCAAATGGTTGTAAAGGAGCTGATTCTTCCATCGATTATGGAATCCACTGAATCAGTTTCACACAAAGTGATTTTATTCCTAAAATTTTTAGCCTTTATAAGCACCACTACTATTGCAAGAAAATATAATTTATGCACCATATTTTCAATTGCTGTTACTAGCCGAAGTCAGCTAATCCTAATTACAAATATATTTAGTAAAATAAAAGAATAAGATATTTCAACAGAATATTTATTGAATGCCTACTTGTAAGATATTTTAAATAAATCAAATGTCCATGAACCAAGACTTTAAATTACTTATAATGTTAGATAATACTGGTATGAAGAATATAAGTTCTTTAGTGTTAATAGAGTGCACTTAATAATAGTGTATTATTCATAATATTCAGGCTCTGTGCAGTGGAAATGCAGGGTTTACATTCTACGCAAATAAAGGATATTAAGTCCCTAAAGTGAGAGTGTTTCAAATGTGAATAAGTAGAAAAGTTTCACACCACCTTTTTCTTTTTAACATACCTTAGTTCTGAGAGATAACACTTGTATTATAAGTGAATTCATCCGTTGGTGGTGGTAACACTTCTCCTGGCATTTATCGTAATGTTGCTGCCCAACTCAACACCTCTGTTCTGTGCTGACCTCTTCCTCCTGATCTTGTGCATGAACTCCTCTTGGAGTGTGGACCAGAACAGCCACAGCTAAAAGTCTAGCTAGCTAGGATAGTCTTAGAATAATGTTTTTTAAGTTTTAATGTCTAGATCCACAGTGGTAAGTATATTTTACATGGAAATAACTGTGGGCATACAGAAAGCTCAGGCAAAAATTTAGCAAAACAATATCGACCTTCCTACATGAGATTGACTCTATTCTACTCTAAGCCAAATATGAAGTCAGAGGACACGATTTAAGTCAGAGAGAAGCTAAATTATGAACAAACTTAAAAGCCTTGATTCAAGATATCACAATCAACATGGGCTATACAGCTGAGGAAGTTAACAAGCTCTGACCACTGAGGGAATGATCAGTTTTGTATATTTCTGAGAATCAGGTGTGGATGGTTCAGGTCCTTGAGTAATGATGATATTGAGCAGATGTAAATTGTCTGAAGATGGATTCTGTCTCAAGGACAGGTGTAGGAAATAAAGACCTCCGTAGAGACGTCTACCTTAATATTTGCTGTCTTTTACACACCATCAGCTTCTATCTTACATCGATTGGCAGGCAGTTATTAAGACTCCACCTCAAATTTTAGTTATTCAATATTTAATCTATAATCAATTTAAATGTATGTTGTTACTTGGAGAAGAGTGTGGCCATTTTAGAATTGCAATTAGCCAAAACAGAAGTTAAAATATACATTTTGTATAAAATATTTTATGTAAAACTTACTATGATCACAAATTATAAACTAAGAGTCAACTCTTCAAGGTAGTTTGGGTTAATTTCTCTCAGGCATAAAGAAATATTTTATTGAGTTTTCAAGATGCTCGTTATACATGTGATTGAGAGTAGTTGGTGACAGTAGTTTCCATGAAAATCTTTTATTAATCAAAATCATATTTATGTTAATTTGATATGTTAAGTATATAAGCTTGATATGAATTGTAACAAATTTTTAAAAACTGTTATAAATCATATGTTCCCTTATTATGTTTATTCCTTAGTGATCTAAACATACAAAAGCATCTTTAGATATATACCAATTAAATAATGACCACCATATGATTTTTTTAAAGATAAGAGGATTTGAAATTTGGCAAGATTTTAAAGAGCTGTGATACCTAGTATGTTTTATCAAAGGGATGAAGATATTTTTCCTGGTAGCATGTGTTAACTAAGCTTCAGGTTTAACTTGAAAGGGTAATTTAAATTTTGTCATTTTTTAAACTCTCAAACTGTGTGTGTATGCATGCTGAGACCATATGCATATATTATATCTGATAACATTTCATATGTATATGAAAATACTGTGTTTGATAGGTATTACATTATGAAGTGAATGGCACCCATAACTCTAAAAGGGTTATCTTACGGAATAATGAGCTTCACTTATCTTTTTTTTCTTTTAATTCCTCTGGTTGTGAGAAATGAGATCAGGTTTGACTTGTTTATACTGCATGAAACTATATTTCATTCAGCTACATTTCCTTTATTTTTCTTAATGAGGAATATCTCTTTTTACATATATTTTTAATTTCAGGCTCCAGTAGTTGTGAGAAATGAAATCCTGTTTGATTTGTTTTCAGCAAATGAACATTTACTCTGCAGTGAGGTATGTAAGGAAGTTTTAACTGAAGCCTGTTTTCAGGCTTCATTTTCCAGACCTGCTTAAAATAATTCCCAGACCATCAATTTCAGTTCTCCCTTGCGCACCTCTAAGTTTTGGTGTAACTCAGTATTTTATACACCAGACATTCAAAGAGGTAGAGAAGCCTCTTCAGTTAAGTTTAATGAGCAGATGGTGGGGAAATGTTAGCATTAGCTTTGCTGTGCCCCTACTCTCCTGCCCCATAAACCCACAGTAGCTGGGGTCTCATGATCTGGGCTTTCCCCTTCAGTGCAAGTGCCTAGCGATAGACATGAAGTTGCTTGGAACTTGCTCAACATAGTGCTCAAGGGCAGGGTGTCCTGATGTTGTTTGACTTGCTAATACAGGGAAAATCTCACCTAAACACCTCTATCTCTCCACCCTGGGTTTTCTCCTTCAGAAGCGGACTCTGTTCCACTTCCCTAAGACAGTTATGTCAGAAGCAGGTCTTTTCATTTAAAATTATTTTCTCCCAGAAAAAAATTCTGTGCCAGTGAGAATTAATAGTCATTATTGATTCAAACACTTTGCCTTTCTTATCTTAAATATCTTTATTTTAAAAGATTTTTATTTATTTATTTGACAGAGAAAGATCACAAGTAGGCAGAGAGGTAGGCAGAAAGAGAAGGAGAGAGAGAGGGAAGCAGGCTACCTGCTGAGCAAAGAGCCCAATGTGGGACTTGATCCCAGGACCCTGAGGTCATGATCTGAGCCGAAGGCAGCGGCTTAACCCACTGAGCCACCCAGGAACCCATCTTATCTTAAATATCTTGACCAAGATTAAAGTCAAAACATTTCTTTCTCCAACCAGGTTGTACTGAGTAGTATAATATATCTAAAGTGTTTTATATTTTACAATTTAGTCTAAAATATGCTTATTTTATAATCCAAAGCATGCATAGACTTCAGCTTTTCATTTTTAAAGGAAGTATAAAATATTCTAGCAAAATTCCGAGGTGTACATACAGCAAGACACTTGATTTACCTTTCATTTTCAACTAAACTAAACTTGAAGAAACATCCTAGATAATGTAAATTAAGGAAAACATGAATCTTATAAGGTTAGTCTCAAGTATTTAATCTTCTTATAAACCAGGCAGTTAACCGCAAGACGATTATTTCAGAAAATCCCATGCTACCAGGGTAATGTCTTTACTTAACAACCACTGTGACCCAGAGATTTTTTTTATACATTGTTTCTATTCCCTATAAAATGCTGAAAAATAGATAGCATAATCTGCATTTTACAGACAGCATTACATAAATTGCAATTTAAAGATGGTGAAATGACATTCCCCAGAGCAGAAGGATCTGAAGGGAGATTCAAATCCGGTCTGTTTCCACTGCAAAGCTCAACTCCCCACTGCGCCTTGTTGCCCATTGAAAACTCTGCAGGTGGGAATTTTGTTCAGAGCCCTTCTGCCCCCACAGATTGGCATATGAAATATGAGACTTAGAGGATATTTAAACGTGTGTGCAATTTTCTTTCTCATATCTCATTCCTTGTCTGGTTGACCCTATTGACATAGAAGAGATCATTTTCTTTGCAAACTTCTCAACGTTTACAGAGGGGTAGCTTAATCATTTATAAAATGTTAATCCCAAAATAATATCACTGCTCTCAGGAGCATTCATTCTCTCTCTCTCTGTGTCACACACACACACACACACACACACAGTTGAAATGAAGGTCAATGTCAAAAGGAAGTCGATGTCAAACCTCTAGTAGTTTACTCTGGAAGACAGCTCTTAGCTGAGTGTGTTTAATATTAAGTCTTTTTAGCATGTATTGTGACTATATTTCCTGACAACAAAGGCAAGAGCCATGACTTTATTCTGTAGATCGGAAATCAAAATGTGAAGCACAAGTAGAATTAAATATGAAAAAGTAGATTGGAAATGGATTTTGACTTGTTTCCCACCTAAATTACAGTACCAACAATTGAAGAACAACTGATTAACACGAATGGCTTTTGTCTCTAGCTGATGAGATGGATTATCAGCGAAATCTATGCAGTGTGGAAGATCTTCAATGGAGCTACTTTGAACAATTATTTTAAAGGGAATGCAGGGGAACCCCCTCCTCTCATCTGGAAGCCCTGGGAACACATCTATTCTCTGTGCAAGGCTGTGAAAGGTCACATGCCTTTATTCAATAACTATGGGAAGTATATTGTGAAACTTTATTGGATGGTAAGTTAGTTCATATTCACGTGCATTGAAATTTGTCTGACCTTCATATGGAAATATATTTGTCTTACACACTGTTACCTAGGCTATTAGAAGATACAGGACGTCAACTGTGCAGACACTGGGAAGATAGGTCCTACATGTGTAATTTGGGGTCAATAACAAACATCGTTGTTTGTCCTGAGACCCCAAATCCCACACGCTTTTTATACTGCAGTTGCTTGGACCATGGAAGGGTGGTCCTCTGCTATCTGTCCTGTCAGGCAGGTGGCCTGGGTGGACAGGTGGATGCATGGGGCTCTCTTCCTTCCTCATTTGTCTGTGATTGTGGATAGGGTCTTGAGCATAGGGAGTGCTTGAGCCTGATTCATTCTTTCTCCCCTGGTATTTGCTGCTCCTGAGGGGCCTGGTCCCACCCAGGCTTTGCCCTAAATTTGAGATTTGTACTCAAGTTAACAAATCTTGGCTTGACAAGACATTTTTGCTTCTGCCTGAAAAGGAGCAAATGGGATAGTAGAAATAGAGTATTTTTTAAAATCCCCTAGTTAATAAGGCAAAGTAGGCTCATACCACATTCGGCAAAACTAGATTACTAAACACCTTTGAGTTTTTGTTGGTGGCTTCTTTCTAAAGGCCCAGATTCACAGGCAGGGCCAGCTACATGTTTTATAGAGCCCCTTGTTAAAATGAAAATTATTAAGAATGTCAATATGGTGATAGTAGTACTTAAAAAAAAAGAGCATAGGGTCCTTCTAAGCGTGAGGTTCCTTGTGACTGTACAGGTTGTACACTCCTGAAGCTGGTCCTAGTCACGAAGGAAGAATGTTCTCGAACATTTGAGGACGTGGAGAAGTATGAAAAGTGAATCATTCCATTCTGTAATTCTAAAGAACATGACTTTACCCAGGGAGCCTGGGCCAATCTTTCCTGGGATGGGGGATGCTGAAAGGCCAATGCTTAGGAATTAATAGGATCATTACAGCAGGAAGGTAAGAGTATAGAAGGTGGTATTAGCCTCTGATCTCTAAAATAGGGTTCTTGGTGTTTTGATGTCTACTGCAAGACAACAGACTTTGAAAGTAAAAACTTTGTGAGGAGTTGAAAATAACTTCCTAAATGTCTTTGTCTTCTTTATTTACCAAGCAGGAGGCAGATTTGGTAAACAAGAGTTCAAAGTTGTAATGTGCACCAAGGAGTGAGAGTGAGGCTGTGGTGTTAAGAAGGTGGGTGCCCCATGAGTAGGGATGAGGGATTCCAGAGAGAAGGCGAACACAGAGGTCAAAGGTCAGGGTATCTGCCTCCTTCCCCATTTTCCACACATTTGCTCACACTTGCGGTAGGAGCGAGTTCAAAATCATTAAGTATTACAAAGCAGCATCAGTAGAATATTAGACCAACCCCATTAGTTTCTCTTTCTCTGCTTCTTGACATCCTTCCTTCCTTTGCAAATTTCCTTCTGGACAGAGGTCAACCTTTATTAACACTACATCTCATTTTACAAAGACACGGTGATTTATTTCTCTTTAATTGTACTGATTCCTCATAAGCCCAAATCCACCTGGATTCAGAATTAAAACAAAAATATTTACTCCAATGAACCAATCATTGAAGCAGTCTAGAAAAGGTAGCCCTGGGGAAAGGAAGGGCCTGATGTCCAGTGGCTTCTTCTAGTTTCTCACTGGTCTCTCCTGAGGAATGGCTTGTGGGGCCTGCTGCTAAGCTGTTGAGCACTGAGACAGAACTTGTTCCATATGAATTATTTTTGTAGACAATTTGTTGACCTGAGCTGAAATCAGAGTTGGACACTGACTGATTGAGCCACCCAAGTGCCCCTTTTCTTATCCTTTTTAAATACCATATTGCTTTAGTTGTCACAAATTTATTGTTTGATTTAATATTTTAGAACAAAATCCACCTAAAAATTTTTTGCTTCAATATTTTCTTAACATATATGTTTTTTGAATGAACATTTTTGTTGGTATTTATCTCTGAACACATTTATAATAATGTATCCTTTATTTCCTCTATAAAAGGGTTTAGTGTTTATCATCCTGCTCAACTTCTCTCTTGAGCATTTTATTTTCATCCATCTTTCATTCAGCTGGAATGTGCATTCTAGAATTTTATTCACTTAGAATATATATGCTGTTTATTTTGGGTCTATTTTCCTTTATATATGATTATTATATGAATGTAATTTGCTTACAGATGGAATACTTGGGTAATACCCTTTTGTTTTAGAACACAACAGCCAATGTCTGCATATCATCTCAGTTTAATGTTAAAAACACTCATTTAGGGATGCCTGGGTGGCTCAGTTGGTTGGACGACTGCCTTCGGCTCGGGTCATGATCCCGGAGTCCCGGGATCGAGTCCCACATCAGGCTCCCAGCTCCACGGGGAGTCTGCTTCGCTCTCTGACCTTCTCCTCGCTCATGCTCTCTCTCACTGTCTCTCTCTCAAATAAATAAATAAAATCTTAAAAAACACACACACACACACATTTACTCTATATCTTATCTGAAACCCTAATACCTTATCTCACCAGTCCCTGCTTCATTTTTTTTCCAGAGCACTTGAGTATGGAGTACCCCATACCCCATCCTCCTAGTGAATTCATCAGTGTATGTAAAAATATACAAGAAGCTATAGCCCTCTAGATGCTTTCTTCATTCAGGCATTTTGCTTCAATGTATCTTTCTTATATTCATAAATTGGTCTAATCTACAGGTTTTTTTTAATTACTAAAGTACAAAAGACACACAAGTTACATTAGTTTCAGGTATACAGCATAACAATTCACTAAGTTTATACATTAGGCTATGCTTACCACAAGTGCAGCTACCATCTGTCACCTTTCAACTGTCATACTGCCATTGACTGTATTCCCCGTGCTGTGTCTTTTATCCCCATGACTTATTCTTTCCATAACTGGAAGCCTGCATCTCCCACTCCCCTTCACCCATTTTGCCCATCCTCCCATACTCTTACTTCCTCCATTCTAGCAACCACCAGTTTGTTCTCTGCATTTATGGGTCTCTTTCTGCTTTTTGCTTGTTATTTTATTCATTTGTTTTTGGTTTTGTTTTTTGCTTCTATGCATAAGTGAAATCATATGGTATTTGTCTTTCTCTGACTGACTTATTTCACTTAGCATGGTACTACCCTCTAGGTCCATCCATGTTGTCACAAAGGGCAAGATCTCATTCTTCTTTATGGCTGAGTAATATTCCATTGTGTGTGTGTGTGTGTGTGTGTGTGTGTGTGTGTGTATCCCACATCTTTTTCTATTCATGTATCAGTGGACACCAGGTTGCTTCCATATCTTGGCTATTGTAAATAATGCTGCAATAAACATAGGGGTGCATATATCTTTTCAAATTAGTGTTTTAGTTTTCTTTGTTTTTCTAGTAGTGGAATTCCTGGATCATGTAACATTTCTATTTTTAATTTTTTTGAGGAACCTCTATACTGTTTTCCACAAAGGCCACAACAATTTACATTCCCACCAACAGTGCACAAGAGTTTCTTTTTCTCCAATATCCTCTTCAACACATGTTATTTCTTATCTTTTTTATTTACCCATTCTACCACCTGTAAAGTGATATCTCATTGTGGTTCTGGTTTGCATTTCCCTGGTGATGAGTGATGTTGAGCATCTTTTCATGTGTCTGTTAACCTGTTTGTCTTATTTGGTAAAATGTCTATTTAGAATCCCTGTCAGTTTATTAATTGGGGTATTTGTTTTTTGGTGCTGACTTGTATAAATTCTTTATTTATTCTGGATAATAACTCCTTACTGTAGATATCATTTGTAACTATCTTCTCCTACTCACTATGTTGCCCTTTTCATGGCTTTGTCTGCTGTGCAAAGCTTTTTATTTTGGTGTAGTCTCAATAGTTTATTTTTGCTTTTGTTTTCCTTGCCTTAGGAGGCGTAGCTAGAAAAATGTTTCTATAGCTAATGTCAAAGAAATTACTGACTATGTTTTCTTCTGGAAGTTTTATAAATTCAGGTCTCATATTTAATCCATTTTTGAGGTCTTTCTTCCATTTAGAGTTTATTTTTGTGTATGGTGTAAGAAAGTGGTCCCATGTCATTCTTTTGCATGTAGCTGTCCAGTTTTCCCTAGCACCATTTATGGAAGACACTTTCCCCATCATGTATTTTTGCCTCTTCCTTTGTCATAGATCAACTGACCATATAAGTATAGGTTTATTTCTGGACTCTTTGTTATTTTTTTTTTAAATTTTATTTAATTATTTGACAGAAGGAGAGAGAGATCACAAGTAGACAGAGAGGCAGACAGAAAGAAAGGGGAAAGCAGGCTCCCTGCTAAGCAGAGAGCCCGATGCGGGCCTCGATTCCAGGATCCTGAGATCATGACCTGAGCTGAAAGCAGAGGCTTAACCCACTGAGCCACCCAGGTGCCCCTGGGCTCTCTGTTCTATTCCATTGATCTATATATCTATTTTTGTGCCAGTACCATACTGTTCTGACTACTAAGGATCATGGTATACCTGAAATCTGAGATTATGATACCTCCAGATTTGTTCTTCTTTCTCAAGATTGCTTGGGGCTACTTGGGGTCTTCTGTGGGTCCTTACAAATTTTAATCTTTTTTATTCCAGTTTGTGAAAAGTGTTGTTGGTATTTTGATAGGGATTGTATTGAATCTGTAGATTTCTTTCGGCAAGAAGGATATTTTAACAAAATTATTCTTCTAATCCATGAGCATGGGCTATCTTTCCATTTGTTTGTATCATCTTCAATTTTTTTTCATCAGTATTGTAAAGTTTTCAGAGTACAGGCCTTTCACCTCCCTCGTTAAGTTTATTCCTAGGTATTTTGTTCTTTTGGGTATAATTGTAAATGGGATTGTTGTCTTCATTTCTCTATCTGCTACTTCATTATTAGTGTATAGAAACACACTGATTTTTATATATTAATTTTGTATCCGTAAGTTTACTGAATTCATTTATTCTAATAGTTTTGGAGTGAAGTCTTTAAGATTTTCTCTCTCTATATAGCATCATGTAATCTGCAAATATTGCCTTCAGTTCCTTTTGTAAGGTAAATACACAAGCTAGGTCACTCTACTCTCCTACTAGTTTTTCCCTATTTTGGTCTATTCTTTAAAATTGGAATTGTAGTTCTTGAAAGGATATCGAATACAGATAACAGGGATAATAAATAGATGCAATTTTTACAGGGCAAAAAACAAGGACTTTGCTATCTCAGAGGCTGCATTCATGTGATAGGGAGATGGTACCTTGTTTTCTGGTTGGTAGAAATTTGTTTTCTCAGGGCCAGGGGAAAATATTTTTATTTGTTTCTACCTAATCCCCAGGTGACAGGGCTGAGTCAACATCTATGTGCATGGCAGTTGTAATAAAGAATTAGAGTAACTTCTTTCTGACAAGATAGACATTTTTTTTTCTTTTTAAAAATCTCTTTCTAGATATACACAATTTAATTTTTGACTTTTTCCTTCTAATTCTAGTTCAGTATTTATATGTCTATTCTTTGTTTTTCACTTCAAATGTTTGAGGAACATATTCATAGCAATAAGCTCTGTTACCTTCTACTGCTTGATTTGGTATAAGGAGATGGACTCATCTTGGTTCTACACTTTTCCTTCCCCTGTCACCTCTCCTACACTTTGAGTCGTGTTCCCCTTGCTGTCTTTTTCTTTTTTTCCTTTTTGTCTTCCATTTCTTGATGCTTGCTCACCTTTTTGTTATTGGGCACTGATTTTCCTTCTCTGCCTTCTTGCATATGTATCTCCTTCCTCTTTCCTACTGTCCCTCCAAGCATTTATTTTAACCATTCTTTGAAGCAAACCCTCCTGTCAGAAACTCTCTGCCTGACATTTAAGGTGCAGATTTTTACACCAGCATATCATTTTCCCCATAGAAGTATTTCTACTATTTCCAGTTCGGATTCTAAGGACCTGGAATCAAAGTTCTTCGACACCAGTCAGACAAATATTTGTTGAGGAGCATAAGGAACAATGTTATAAAACAGAGAATTTCCTCTTTTCCTCTCCGTGGAAGTGATGGTACACTACTGGGGCCACACGCAGCTGGGTCCTGTTCCCTCTGTTTTCAGCATTCCTCTGGCCCCTTGATAGAAGCAATTAAGTGAGCACTTTCCACTCACAACATGTATTGCTCTCGGCTGCTTTGCTGGGAGTGTCCCAGTGCTTTCATCTGTCTCTGAATTAAACAGGGAAAATATACACATTGGGAACAATAATTTTCTCCAGTCACCATCAATCTATTGATATGTAAAAAAGAAGTATTAGCTTTTGTTTCTGATAGATCCTTACACTTTTTAAGGGCAAAATTATTGTCAAATTCAGTTTCTTAGACAGTAAGGTGCAGAAAACCACCAGTACCAACACGACCTCTTCTGTTTCCCAAGCCCCAGCCCTGACCCCCTGAGAGAAGTTTCTGGCCAAATCCGTGCACTCCAGCATTTGACGCACACTCTCTCCCAGCCAGTGACATTTTTGTTCTTTAAGCTTCAGCAACAGTGTTTTCAAGATATATACCATGACAAATTATTTTTCTATCATTAAGTTACTTTTTACAAAATAGAAATGTTTTTGTTATTTCATTATTATTAACATTGTAAATGCTTTTAGTAAAACAAATTCAAACATTATTAAAATCGTTCAAAGTAGAGAATGAAAATTCATTATTGTTCTGCCTACATGGACAATCATAATAAATGACTTACGTGTATCTTCCTAAACATTTTTCTTATAAATATATGTAAGCCTACTACATATAATTTACAGTAATAGTGGGATGGTATGGTACTTCCTGTTCTGTAATGTATTTTTTCCCCTAACTCTAGGAATTATTTATGCTAACATATATACTGATCTACCTTGTACTCCTTTGTTCAAATATAACAATAACCATACATATTTCATTAATTTCATCTTGACATTTAGATTATGACCAGTGTTTTACCAATACAATTCTGTAAAATAGCATCTTTGTGTATATATTTTGCCCATTTATATGACTATTTTTTTGTGGGATTTCTACATGTGGAATTATTATATACAAATTCTTAATTTTTATAAGTATATCCAAGCTACTCTTACATTTTAATTTCTGTGCAATTAGCATTTGATATAATTAGGATTTAAGCCTGGTATTTTATTACTTGTATACTCTGCTACTTCTGTTATTTATTTTTTTTGTATCTGTTTCCTTTTTTCTGTGTGTTTCTTGAACATTCTTTGGGATTCCATTTTGAGTTATTTCTGGTGTTTAGTATGTCTCTATGTATTACTTTTTTGTCTAGTAGTTGCTCTAGGGATTAAAATATACATGCTTAGCTTTTCACAGTCCAGTAATAGCAGCATTTTGCCACTTGATATTGGAACATAGATACTTAACCATCATTTGGGCCCCTTTATCACCCTCCCTTTATAGCATAGCTGTCTAGATATTTTCTTTCTACATAATCAGAACCTACTCATAAGTATTGTTTTTAAATGTCAAATATAATTTTTAAAGCTCAAGAGGCAAAGAATACTTTATAACCATTTTGTATTATTGTATAGCCATACATAGCTTATACTTTATTTATAGCTATACATATGTTTATATTTTTTTCTTTGCTCTTTATTCATGCCTGATGTCCGAAGATTTCTTCCATTTCCTTTTTTTTTTTAATAAGAATTTCCTTTTACCATTCTTTTTTGGGGTCAGTCTTCTGGCGATAAATTATCTTAACCTTTTTTGGTCTGGAAAAAAATTTTTTTAAAAGGTTCATTTATTTATTTCAGTGAAAGAGATTGCAGAAAGTGAGCCAGAGGGAAAAGGAGAGTGAAGCTCAAACAGACTTCACACTGAATACAGGGCATAACTTGGGGCTCAATCTCACGACCTTGAGATTAAGATCTGAGCTGACACTAAGAGTCAGACACTTAACTGAATGGGCCACCCAGGTGCCCCTTGTCTGAAAATGTTTTATTTCACCCTTATTCCTAATAGGTATTTTCACTCAATACAGCGTTGTGAGTTGGCAGGCTTTTTTTCCTCAACATTGACAACTAGTTGGCTATTTTCTTCTGGCTTCTGTGGTTTCTGAGGAACAATCGGGTGTTCTTTTCTCACTAGCCATTTTAAGGCTTTTTTCTTTGTCTTGAGTTTTCAGAAGTTTGAATTTGATGTGTCTGGGCATAGATTTCTTTGGGATTATCCTCTTTGGGATATTCTGAGCTATGTGAAACTGTTGAGTCGTGTCTTATGACAAATTTGGAAAGTTTTCAGCCATTATTCATTTAAATGTTTTTCTGGCCCCCCATTTTTTTCCCTCATTTCTGGGGACTCCGATGACACACTAGTCATATCTTCTTCTCTTGTTCCACAGATCTTTTAGGTTCATGTCATTTAAAAACTTTTCCTAGTTGTTCATAATTTCTATTGAACTGACTTCTAGTTCACTAATTTCTTTGCTATTTGCATCTGGCTATTGATCTTTCCCTGTTTTGTTTGTTTAAGTTTAGTATTTCTGGTTGTTTCCTCTTTCACATTTTTTTTACTTCTTTGCTGAGATACCCTATTTTTTGTTTGCTTCAAGAGTATTCATAATTGCTTCCTGGAGCATTTTTATGACATCAGCTTTAAATTTCTTAACTAAAAATTCCAAATTCCCTGTCCTTTCGGCATTGTGGTCTGTTGACTGTATTTTCTCATTGAAATTTAGATTTTCCTGGTTTTTGCATGATGAATAATTTTGGAGAGTTTCCTGGACATTTTTAGTGTTCTATTTTATGACCGTTTTCTAATTAAATTTTTTATTTAGCACATACTCAACCTGTTTAGATTCAGAGTACACATCCTGGCTCACTTCCGTGGGCTGTGTTTCGAATGTTACTTTAGTTTATAGAGCCTGTGCAATGCTACTTGGCTCTGCCACTCTTGTTTGTTATCCAGGTGATAAGATTCCATCCCACAGTATCCTGAGCACCACCAGAGGGGGGGGGGTGTACCTCCTCATTCCTGCATGGGCAGAGTGGGGAAATAAGAGTTTTTCCAACAGGCTCTACTAATGCAGAAAGCACTTCCTCCTTACTGCAGAAGGAAGACAGAAGTCCTAATTCTGTCCCCTGACTCTACTGGGGAGAGAGACCACCTTGTTTGCTTCAGGACAGGCAAGGAAGTCAGAGTTCCACCTTCAGGCACTGTACGGGAGGGGCACCGCCTGTTACCCTGGTGAAGGTGGGGAAGTATGGTCTGAGCTCTTTCTTCTCTGCATAATTATGCTCATTCAGGTTGCTTGCTCAAGTCTCTGTCCCTGATCTTTTGGAATTGTGATTGATGTGATTAACTAAAAAGCATTTTTTATTATCCCTTTAGCATTGTCATAGGAGGAAGAGGATATAAATTTATGTAGGTATTTAGTTATCTTGACCTAGGAAGATATTAAGATTCCAATACAACTGCATTCTAAAGTGACTTTTGGTAATTTATATTTATACTAATAAAGGAGGCGCCCTTCTTCATAAGCATGTAAAATAATTAAGTATTTTTATAGTTGTGGTGCTAACACAGTAATCTCAGTAAAAACTGCCCAATATTCATCATTTACATGCAGTTAAAAAAAAGGTGTAAAAATGATTCAGTGTTCTATAAGGACTCAAATAAGTAAACTCAATGCTCTATGATGACATCTTCTATGTATTTACATTATATACTATTTATATATTATATATTTATGTGTAATATATTTCTTTTTTTTTTTAAAGATTTTATTTATTTATTTGACAGGCAGAGATCACAGGCCAAAAGGCAGGCAGAGGGAAAGGGAGAAGCAGGCTTCTGCTGAGCAGAAAGCCCAATGCGGGGTTTGATCCCAGGACCCTGAGACCATGACCTGAGCCAAAAGCATAGGCTTTAACCCACTGAGCCACCCAGACACCCCATGTAATATATTTTTTAAAGTATTTATTTGAGAGAGAGAGTGAGCATAAGTGAGGGGGTGGGCCAGAGGGAGAGAGACAAGCAGACTTCCTGCTGAGCCCTTAAATCATGACCTGAGCTGAACAGACCCTTAACAACTGGACCACCCAGGGGCCCCTATATATATAATATTTAATTTCTTCATAAACTTTAAGGAAGCAACCCAACCAATGTATTAATATCAAGGAATCAAAAAAATTCCTAAGAAAATTGTGATATCTAGTTAAATTATGTTTTAGATATATAATACTGAACGCATTTTCCGAGTTATTTCTCATAATAGCTGTTTTTGAGATGCAATCACATACCATGTAGTCCATCTATTTAGACTGTACAGTTCGATGGTATTTAGCAATCAAAGCATTCTCAATTGAGATATGTTATTGATTAGCTGGAAGCAGATGACATTCGTTGAACTGGTTTAAGTTAAGTTCCTATGTTGGCTTAAAACTTTTCCTTCATAGGGATTCAGTTGGTTCCTTCAAAAATTTTTTTGAAAATTAAAGTGTAGAAAGAGAACTGCTATTATTAGTTTTTCATTGTGGTAAAATATACATGACATAATATTTAGCATTTAACCGTACAATTTGAATTTACAATTCAGAGGCATTACATATTTTTGCAAGGTTGTACAACCATCAAGACTATCTCCTTCTACAACTTTTTCATCATCCCAAAAAGAAACTCTATACCTATTAATATCATCCCAAACAGAAACTCTGTACCTATTAACATCATCCCAAACAGAAACTCTGTACCTATTAACATCATCCCAAACAGAAACTCTGTACCTATTAACATCATCCCAAACAGAAACTCTGTACCTATTAAACAGTAATTTTTCATCCTCCTCTTCACCCAGTCCCTGGTAACCTCTATCATGTCTCTTGCCTGCAAATTTGCTTTTTTCCAGATACATCATCTAAGTAGAAGTATACAATATTTGTCCTTTGTGTCTGACTTATCTCACTAGGTATTCTTTTGGGTTATATCATTTGAAATTAGAAGAGAGAGTGGCTAAACTCCAGTGTTTAATCCTGTCTTGTCCTATCTCAACTCTTAGGGAAGAAAGAAAGATATATAACCACTAGGGCAGGCGATCTGAGTTCAGACTTACATGTGCCATGCAAAGAGACCAGGTTTCACCCTATTGCTCCTATCTACTTGTGAAAAGTGGACCGTTCTTTGAATCTTCAATTGAGATGTTAACTTCTTGTGAAGACTTCCACAAGCTATATTTGTCACGCGTTCTTTTCTGGTCCTAGAACATTTTGAACTATTATGTATGATACTGTTTGCATATATGTCTTCCCTCACTAGACTTGAAACAATGCAATGGTTTAGGCCAGGTGTTTTCCAGATTTTTATGTTCACAGTGGTCACACTACTACTGAAAATATTTCTTGGGCAAAGGAATAAATCCATGATAAAATTTTACATGTAAAACCAAAACCTAAAAAAATACATAGTTTTTTGACTTCATAATCATTAATGTTATCATTTGTCTTAAACTTTTAATTATGAAGTCATATGTATACAGGAAAATATATCATGATTTTATTAAATAAAGTATCAATCAACTTCATATTAAGAATGAGATCTTTAATTAGGAGCAGAAGCAATCTGATAATTAGAAGTTTAATATCACTGACTCCAGCAGGATAAACAATAATTACTTACATTTGGGGAATTTGTGTTATGACTATATTGAGTTATTTAATTATGGCCAAACTTATCTATGGCTGTATAATGTTTTGGTTCTGCTATTGGAAACTCTTTAATTTCCTGTGTTATGCAGGATGGGATACCCAAGAATATGTTTACAAGACTTCAGAAAGAGATTCCTAAGCATCTTTCTTTCTTTGGCTCAGGTCATGATCCCAGGGTCTAGGATCGAGCCCCACTTTGGGCTTCCTTCTCGGGAAGCGTGCTTCTCCCTGTCCCAATCCCCTACTGCTTATGTTCCCTCTCTTCCTCTCTCTCTCTTTCTGTCAAATAAATAAAATGAAAAAAAAAAAAAAGACCTCAGAAATAGTGACATATTTGACATGATGATATATCAACATATCTGTTGATATAGATAGGGATGTGCTGACTTTACATAAAATAATCCACTCAAATTCCCGGCCATGGTAGTATTGAAAACCAGTATGCTAGGCTTTAGATGTAAGAAGCTAAGGTAAAATAAAAAAACACTGGAAAGTCACATCAGTGCTGTACAATAATGGATGAGAGAAAATAATGTTAGTCACTGATGCATTCCTTTTTTTCTCTTGTTTAGGGTTGCTGGAGAAAGATAACTATTGATGACATTCTGCCTTTTGATGAAGACAACAATCTATTGCTTCCAGCCACAACCTGTGAATTTGAACTCTGGCCAATGCTTCTGTGTAAAGCTATCATTAAGCTGGCAAATGTTGAGTACGTGGAAAGAAGAATGATCATTCAGTTATATAAAAACAAAAAGACAACAGACAACTATACATCTATATCATATAGCTTTCTTTTTTTTTTAAATCAATGTAAAGGAGTTTTCTTTGCAGACAATGTAAATGTTCTAATATAAAAATGAATATGCCAAAATCACTAATTGGAAATACTGGGTTAGTCAGCAATAAGATGGCATTCTCCCAAGAAAAAATATTCAAAAATTATTCTATATTCAGTGCTTTCTTGCAAATGGCTAGTGATCATGAGAAATAATATTTTGGCTTAGTGTGAGAAAAAAGTTGGTTTGTAGGGGGAAATATTGGTTCATCTAAATACAAAATAATATATCCTGGATCCAGTTCAAATGTTAGGTTCTGTGTGTGTGCAGCAATAATTTACTAATCTTGAAAACCTGAACTCTTCTGAGGGATGTCAGTATGTTCCTCATGTTTTTGGTAACATTGGTCCCTTTTAATACATTCGTAATAAAAACTACTCATATTTGCTTCAGTACTTGTGAAATCTGCTTGCCACCTTCCATTCCTGAATGTCTTGTGCATCAACGTATATGAGACATGTCTGCTGTGTTCATTCTCTTGGCTTCCACCTACAGACACCCTAGGCCAATCCATCCCCCACCCAGCCATGCAAAAACAGTTTAGATGCTTGTGTTGCAAAGGCATGGCAACTTTGTATCATTGCTCAGTGGGAGAATTCTCACATACATGGCACTGGCTTGAATTTGATACCCTTCACCCTCCTACAGTGTGTGAGAGCATCTCATTCTCAATGGAACACCCACAGGCTCAAACAGAGACCACTTTAGCCCTTTGCTCAAATCTCAGCCTCCTCCCCTTCAGGAAATATAACCTTGTCTGTCATCAGACCTCTGCTCTGCTTTTTGTGGATTTTGTTTTGGCTCCCCTTTCTCTCTCTTTCCCATGGATACACAACAAAACCAGCCACTCCTACTGCAATCCTTGTCATCTCTTTTTTCTCTCACCAACCCTTGATTTTCTGTTTGGAATTTGTTTTACCCAGCTCACAACTCTTAATTTCAATGATTTTTTTTTTTTTTTTTTTTTTTTTTTTTAAACTCAGCCCAGATCTTTTTAGGTAGCTAAATAGTACTAAGTATTCATACTGGTGACAGCTATGTTTGTTTGTTTTGAAAGAAAATAATGTTCCTCACATTCCTAATTCTCAGACCTAACTTGAATTTCTGAGAATTAGAGCTGAATTAATATCAGTGAAGTGTTAAACCTGTGACCTGGAAAATTGGAGTGGCAATTTGTCTTTCTTAAAGCTACAGTTCCATAGAATTTTATAGCAACCTAAGAAATAAGATTATTTTTATTTTAAAAAATAGATAAATCCAGCATGAAAATAAAGGACCAGACTAGATTTAAGACATTTCTCAGGCTTTCTAGTGGATACCTGAACTGTGTGGTACAATTTATATTTGTCTATACATTTTTCCCTCAGATTTAATAGTATATAGCAATTATTTTCATATGAGTTTTATCTTTCTACATTAAAAATTAATGTGCAGTAATTATGTCAATACCATTGTGAGCTATACAAAGGACAGAACATTTTTTTTTAGATTATTTATTTATTTATTTGACAGACAGTGATCACAAGTAGGCAGAGAGGCAGGCAGAGAGAGAGGAGGAAGCAGGCTCCCCGCTGAGCAGAGAGCCCGATTCGGGGCTTGATCCTAGGACCCTGGGATCATTACCCGAGCCGAAGGCAGAGGCTTTTACCCACTGAGCCACCCAGGCACCTCCAGAACATTATTTTTATGAGGTTTGCCAGTTGTTACCTAAGTAGGATTATCCACAGAGGAGTTTAGACTAGACTGTGAACTACCCCAAGTGATTTTTGTTATCTGTGACATATGTAGACACATCAAAATTCATAATCTATGGGGCGCCTGGGTGGCTCAATGGGTTAGGACTCTGCCTTCGGCTCAGGTCATGATCCTGGGGTCCTGGGATCGAGCCCCGCATTGGGCTCTCTGCTCAGCGGGGAGCCTTCTTTCCCCTCTCTTTCTGCCTGCCTCTCTGCCTGCTTGTGATTTCTCAGTCAAATAAATAAATAAAATCTTAAAAAAAAAAAGGAACTGAAATCACAAGGATAAAAGACACTGTTCTCTTTTTTAAAGAACATGTTAGTATACTGAATATATAAAATATATATAATCTAAATTTACATATTTTATAATATATGTGAATATGTTTTATGTATATGACATGAATATTACCATATATTTTTAAAATAAGGCTTATAGCATGTTTCTAAAATAAACATAAAATTTTATCTTTGGATCTCTTTAAACACTTTAACAAAACAAATCATCTGGCTTTTACAATAGTATTTTCTTGTATTTAATAGGTAACCACTATGACCCCTACATTTTTTATGGCTATATCATTGTTTATTATTATTTTTATTATCATTGCTACTAACTATGCTATTGTGCATTTGCCTCTTTAGCATCCATATAGCAGAGAGGAGAGAACTAGGGGAGTTCACTGTTATCCACGCACTCACAGGATGGTTACCAGAAGTGATCTCTCTCCAGTAGGTTTTACCATTAACTTCTTCATATATTTTTTTTTCTTCCCATGTAATGTTTCTTGAATTAAACATTTTTAATCTTTAAGAAAACATCAAGAAATGACATATTTTACAAAATGTTTGTGAAAACACTATTCTATAGTATTCTATAAAATTCCTTGAGAATTTCAGGATAACTTCTGTTTCCTTAAAAAGACTGTGAATTTAATCTTTAAATATCTGGATGACAAATATGAAAACAATGTTAATTCTTTATTGTAGTAAACTATTTACATGCATTCCTTTATATTATACAGTTACTAAACTTATTCAATACAGAAACATAAAGGCAACTTTTAATTAGCCACACGTATAGGAAATAATAATAATGAAATACCTACTAGGTATTAGGTACTTTAATATAATATCTCTAATCAGAAACCACAGTCTTGAAAATATTTAATCATTCATATGGCCTCATCAGCTGGGTATGTGTCATTACAAACAAGGAAACTGAAGCCCAGAGTGGTTTAGTTTTTATAAAATCAAATCCATAGCATAGTTATTGGATCATCTCCGATCTTTGATTTTTACTGGAAATGTGCCATTCTCAAAGGATCCAGGTTAGAGGAGATTGAATTCAGTCCCCAGTAACTTGGATTCTACCATCTGAAACATCTTTTTAGCAGGATAAACTAGCTGTTGCTTGGTTCAAATAAACATATCTATAGGGTGAAAACAGAAGAAGAAAAGTAGACCCCTTCCTCAAGGGACTGCTTCCTGAAGGGAGAGCTGATCATGTTTTTTAGGGGATGATCTAGATAGGTCTTCTCACGGAAAATCCTTTTTGGATATCTAAGCAAAGAGAATATTTCTTGAAATACTATGAGTAATATTGGTGGAGGGAGGTTTAAGATGAGGTTTAAAACTGGACTTTTCTAAATTTTTATCTTCAGCATTGATGGAATGCTTATAATTGTGCCTTAATTTTTCCTGTGCGATAGTGAATAAATACAGCCAAGACATGAAATCCTCAGAAGTCCATTGAAAGATGGTGAAGAAATAGGAAATCAAAATAATTTATAACTAGAAAATTAGTCCATTAGAAATTGTGAATTATCTCTTGCCAGAGTCATACATGAAAACTGAAAAGTGTTTCATACACTACCTTAAAATTAATGTTAAAAATTTTAAGAAGTTTTAGGCATACTCTTTGCATGAATTTCTGGTTGCTATGCAATTTCTATGAAAATGATATAAAGGGGGAAATCTTGAGCTTTGGAGTCAGAACTATATAGCTAGATTTTTGTTCTGACACTTCAGTTTCAAGCTGTGTGAATTTTGCAAGTAACGTAATTTCTCTGGGTCCCAGTTTCTTCATATGTAAAGTGGGGATAAAATGACCTATTCTCTATGGTTGTTCCAAAGATAAGTGAGTAGGTGATAGAAAAAGTAGCTACTGTATGGTAGACACATAATTACTGTAAGTTTCTTTTCCTCTCTAGTAGCTATCACTAGATTATTTAGCATTATCTAGATATATGTATAATAATTAGTAGTTAAACTTTGAAAACAGGGAAAATTCTCAAGAATACAGGAGACTGATCCAAGCATTCAAATTTATCAATTTTCTCCTACATACAACTAAAAAGTAAAAAAATACATACTTTGGGGGAGCCTGGATGGCTCAGTTGATTGGACGACTGCCTTCAGCTCAGGTCATAATCCTGGAGTCCCGGGATCAAGTCCCGCATCGGGCTCCCAGCTCCATGGGGAGTCTGCTTCTCCCTCTGACCTTCTCCTCGCTCACTGCTGTCTCTCACTCTCTCTCTCTCAAATAAATAAATAAAATCTTTAAAAAAAAACATACTTTGATCTATGTATGATTTATACTTTTTCCCATGGGTATTCTGTCACATTATTCATATAGTTTAAAATTATAATATACTATAAAATTGCAAAATTTATTTATGCATACCTATGTACTATTAAATGAAAAGGATGTCATGAAATACTATATAGATGATTGTCATGAAATGTTTAGGTTGAAATATGGAAGCAATTGCCATCAGCCAAGGATGCAAGTGGGGGTCAGGTAGGGTTTCATGGAGAGTGTTCTCACTTGGTCTGAGTCTTTACTGGGTTTGTCTGAAGGAGGGGATGGAGAGGCCCAGTAAGGGCAGGAGAACAATATTCTCAGTGTCACATGATGTATTCAGGAGTGGGATGTTTGTGTTACCAGGAAGTATTAGAATGTGAAGAGAAGGCCTTTGAGGGACCTGCAGGAGTGTTCATGGTTTTACAGGGGTCAAGGAGAATTAAAATGCTGAAGTTCCAAGCTCGTGTTGACTATTAGAACTTTTTCCCATGTGAAGATCAGTTAGGATGAAAGTGTTCTGTGGCATTTCCAACAGACACATTCCCTTCCACTCTCCGGTGGGTGTACCAGAGGGAAGCACTGGTCTACATACATTTATTGGCCTTGCCTCTTATATTTTCCTTCAATTAGTGCAGTTTTACCATCTGAAAAGAAAGAAAGAAACCTTTTGACCCTCCGTATAATAATAGAAACAATCAATGATATGTCTCTATGGATATAAGAAGATTATTTCAAATTAAGAGATGATTAGTTCCTAGGCACACTTCTCTGATGTTTGCATGGTTCATCCGTAATAGAGCAACTGGTCACCTTCCTTTTTAAAACTGAAATATAATTGGCATACAATATCCTGTTAGTTTTAGGTATTGATCATGGTGATTCAATATTTTTATATATTACTAGATAATCTCCGTGATGTCTAATCACCATCTGTTACAATATAGTTATGACAATATTATTGACTATATTCTCTATGTTCTATGTTGCATCACTGTGACTATTTTATAACTGGAAATTTGGACCTCTTAATCCCTTCGCCTATTTCACTCCACCCCAATGCCTCCCCCTCAAACAGCCAATGGTTTATTTCCTGTATCTGTGTGTCTGTTTTTGTTTTCTTTGGTTTGTTTGTTTGTTTTCAGGTTTCTGGCTCAGGAATTTTTTCTTAAAATTTAATTTTTTCAGTGTCCCAAGGTTCATTGTTTATGCACCACATTCAGTGCTTCATACAATATATGCCCTCCTTAATACCCACTAACAGGATCACCCACTCCCCCAACCCCCTCCCCTCCAAAACCCTCAGTTTGTTTCTCAGAGTCCACAGTATCTCATGGTTTGTCTCCCCCTCCAATTTCTCCCAACTCACTTCTCTCCATCTCCTAGTGTCCTCCATGTTATTCCTCCACAAGTAAGTAAAACCATACGATAATTGACTCTCTGTGCTTGACTTATTTCACTCAGCATAATTTCCTCCAGGCCTGTCCATGTTGATACAGAAGTTGGGTATTCATCCTTTCTGATGAAGGCATAATACTCCATTAGTATATATGGACCATATCCTCTTTATCCATTTGTCTGTTGAAGGGCATCTTGGCTCTTTCCACAGTTTGGCAACTGTGGCCATTGCTGCTGTGAACATTGGAGTACAGATATTTGGGGAAAATACTTTTGTTTGTTTTGTCTTTTACATTCTACATATAAATGAAATCATATGGTATTTGTCTTTGACTTTTTACATCTAGCATTATACCCTCTAGATCCATCCATGTTGTTACAAATGGAAAGATTTCAATCTTTTTTTATGGCTGATAATATTCCATTATATATATATAAATATAATATATATATATACATATATATAATGAAAGTGTTATTCATACATATATATAATATGCCACACCTTCCTTATCCATATCTTAGCTCTTGTAAATAATGCTGCAGTAAACACAGTGTGCACATATCTCTTCATACTGGTGTTTTCCTTTTATTCAAATAATTCCAGAATTGGAATTGGATCATATGGTAGTTCTTTTTCAATTTTTTTGAAGATACTCCATGCTGTTTTCCATAGTAGGTGCAGCAATTTACAACAATGCATAAAGTTTCTTTTTCCACATCTTTGCCATACTTGTTATTTCTTGTTTTTTTGATAACAGCCATGCTAAAAGTTATGAAGTAAAATCTCATTGTGGTTTTGATTTGTATTTCCTTGATGATTAGTGATGCTGAATATCTTTTCATGTATCTTCGATTATCCATATGGTTTTTTTTTAAATTTCTTAGTTCTCTATTGTGACCCATTGATCTAAGTGTCTGTATGTCAATAGTATATTGTTTGATCATTATAGATTGGTGACATAGTTTGAAATCAAGAAGTGTGAGTCCTCCAGCTTTGTTCTTTCTCACACTAGCTTTGGCTATTAAGAGTTTTTTTGTGGTTCAATACAAATTTTATGATTGTTTTTCCTATTTCTCTGAAAAATGTCATTAGAATTTTGATAGGGATTGCTTTGAATCTGTCGATGACTTTGGGTAGTCTGGACATTTTTACAATATTAATTCTTCCAGTCAATGAGCACAGAATGTCTTTCCATTTATTTGTGTCATCTTCAATTTCTTTTATTAATGTCCTATAGTTTTAAGTATACAAGTCTTTCACCTCCTTGGTTAAATTTACTCCTTTCGATGAGATTGTAAATGGGATTGTTTTCTTTATTTGTGTTTCTGATGATTCATCTAGTGTATAGAATGCAACAGATTTTTGTATATTGATTTTGTATCCTGCAACCTGACTGAAGTCATTTATTGGCTTCATAGTTTCTGGCGGCGTCTTTTGAGTTTTCTCTCTTTTTTATATCATTTGCAAATAGCGACCATTTTACTTCTTCCTAGCTAATTTGGATGCCTTTTATTTCTCTTTCTTGCCTACTTGCTTTGGTTAAGAACTGCAATACTATTGAATAAAAATGGTGAGAGTTGGCATCCTTGTATTGTTCCTAATCTTGAGGAAAAGATTTTAGATTTTCACAGTTGACTGAGTATGATATTAGCTGTGGGCTATACATATATGGTCATAATTATGTTGCAGTATGTTCTCTCTATACCCACTTTGCTGAAAGTTTTTATCATAAATGGATATTAAATTTTGTCAGTGTTTTTTTTTTCCATCTATTGAGATGACCTTATGATTTTTATCATTCATTTTTAATGTGGTGTATCACATAGATTTGCAAATGTTGAATCTTAGTTACTTACATCCCTGGAATTAATCTCACTTATTTAATGTGTTATTGAATTCTATTTGCTAATATTTTGTTGAGGATTTTTGCATCTATGCTCATCAGAGATTTTGGTTAGTAATTTCCTTTACTTGTGGTATCTTTATCTGGTTTTGGTATCAAAGTAATGATGGCTTTATAAAACAAGTTAGAAGGTGTTCCTTCTATATTTTTCCACAGAGTTTGAGAAGAATTGGTATTAATTACTCTTTAAATGTTTGGTGGAATTCACTAGTGAAGCCTGGAGTTTTGTTTTTGTGGATTATTTTGATTGCTGATTCAATACCTTTGCTAGTAATTGGTCTGTTAAGATTTTTTATTTCTTTTTGACTTGGAAATTAATGTTGATGTGTTTTATCTAAGCCCAGGATATATGGACAAAGTATGGGAGCTCTTGAAAGAAATATTGCCTGAATTTAAGCTGTCAGATGAGTCCAGCTCTGAAAGCAAAATAGCTATGTTAGATGCCAAGTTAAAGGAACCAGTGAAGGACAGCAAAGAATTCAAACCTGAAGGTTCAATGACAGCTCTAAAGGTACCTGAGAAAAGTGACAAAACTCCAAAGGGTAAGACATTTCATATTACAATGTCATTCATATGTATGGATATTGTGTATAAGTGATTTACATTCATTGCTTAATTTAATGATTATTTGTTGTCATTATCATTTACTGTGTTGTGAAAATAATCAGGATCTAATCTTTCTAGGATTTTAGAACTAGTAATGTTATTTACTAGATGTTAGTTATTATTCCACATTTTGCTCTCTTTAAAAATCAAGGGCAACTATATGTTTTGATGATACTAAAGTAATGTAGTATTAACATAGGAAGACACATTAAGCATCAATTTCCATCAGACACACTTCCTTATATGTTATATGTAGAGTGGAATGGAGCAAAACTGCAAAGGGGAAAGTTGTCCTATTTTGTTTTTTTTTTTTCTTCTACCAAGGAAATTCAAAATAGACACAGTATGGATTTTGTTTTGCTGACCATTTGTTGTAAGGTTTAAGTTCAAATTTGAAAATAAAATAATGTCAAGTTATTTTCAAAGTCTAAGATCTTAAAGTGAGAAACATATTGAATAATTATTTTATATTTTCTAAAATATTTCATATAGCTATACATATGAATAATAATGCTTTTATAGTAAAGTAGAATTAAATATACTATGATGTATTCAGATTTTTGTATACCTTAAAAGCATCTATAATGATCTTTAAAATATTTATGAAATCTTATATTTTGCCCAAATTTTTCCTTAGCAAGATCTTATCTACCAACTTTTACCATGCAGAAGTTATTGCTATAAATATTCCTCAAGAGTTTACCAAGATCAAGTGTATGAGTGATATCTGCCTATCATAAGCCCTTCTTTAAATGACCTAATGTGCATTAGTTTATGAAGGGAAACAGGAAAAGAAGGCTGATTAAATTTGTTTTACCTAGCATATCTCAAATTAGTTTGAACTTAGAAGCCTTTTTTCATGTATCACAAATTAACATATGTATATCCATCCATTCAGATATATTATTTTCTGAGTAGAATTCCAATAAATGTTCCAGGAACTAATAATAATCTGGTGAACAAAATCAGATGTGGAACTTATCTCCTAGTGCTTATGACTAGTGAGAGAGACTAACATTAATTTTAATTCTAAAAACCATTACTATATACTAAGACATGAGCCTTGAAGGAAAATACAGAAAAATATGGGAGTGCATACTTAGTCTAGGGAATCAGGGAAGAATTCCCTAAGGAATTTTGAGCTATGTTTACAAAGATGAGAGGGATTTCTTGAGGAAGATGAGGGAATGTGGAAAGAGCATTTTCTGTGAGAAAATAGTAGATATACATCTTATGATGCTGGAGGAAGAATGAGAAAACTAGCCTCATTCCAAAATGAGAAAACTAACTTAAAATTATATATAGTATACAAAATTATATATTGTTAGATATATATTATATTCAAATGATCATCTCCATTTAGCAAAATAAATGTATAATCAATAACCAATAATTCTTCACGTCTTTGGCAGTACATCACCAATTTTCAAAGTTTTCTATTGCTTTATTTTGATGTTTCTAATTAGAGGTGGGTAGTGCTTTGGGAAATATGTGGCTATGGTTTTACATTTAAATAACATTATTGTTTTGGCCACCTTTTCAACATAATAACTGAATAAGTAATATAATTTGAGATTTTGTAGCTAAAAGATTTATCATATATATTTTTAATATGTTAGAAAAAGCAGATGCAAAAGATGTTGGGAAGAAAAAGAGTAAAAATGGAGAAAAAGAAAAGGAAAAAGAAAAATTCAAATGGTCACTTCATGCTTCAAGACCCTCATCAGATGTACAGTACTCACTGCAGTCTCTGTCAGATTGTAAGATTTCAGTATTCTAGAATAATAGCTATTTTAGTTGTATCCTAAAATGTTGGGAAAATTTGGAGTTTCCAAAGTTGGAATACAACTTTGGAACATAAAAGTGTATTGCCTGTTTAGGCATATCTAAATAAGTTTGCTCGAGTTTGCCCATAATTGTTGAACTCTCAAATCAACATGCATGCATGTGGGGGCAAAGCTTGCATGTGTGACAGAAGCCAAGGTTATCCCAGTTCTTATGGTACAACAGTCACAGAAGTGTTTGCATGGAGGAGGACATATACTAATAAATGTATATGTTATGTATTAACATATAACAATCTGTTACATATTGTTATATATAGCATATTATAATATATAAAACATACTACATAAAATACAATCTATATTATATGACACATTGTAAAATATCCATAAATATTGATATATAGTTATATAAACTATATAAATATAAAATATAATTACATATTAGTATATATACATATTAGTATATATACATATTAGTATATATACATATTAGTATAAATATATGTTGGTATATGCTTCCTCTGTATAAATAAACTATATCTATATATCTACATCCATATATATATATATGTGTGTGTATTCCTAGATTCAGGTCTCTGCTCCATGAAAAATATACAAAGTTTAATTTAAATGTAAAAAATATGTTTGCATAAGTTTCATATATTTTACCTTTTAATCTTTTCTAGATTGATCCTGGTTCATATTTAACTTGTATTTTATGGCTCTAAAAATATTTCTCTTTAATAAAAATCCAATACAGTTCAATATTAGTACTTGAATTTGTAAAGGGATAAAACAAACTTTTTAATTAAAAATAAAGATAATAGAGAAAAATAAATTATACCATTTTAGCCAGACTCTTTAAAGAACAAACGCATACTGAATCAAATATAGTAATTTCAGGCCTGTTAAGAAATACGTGAAAAAATAAGTGATGCTCAGAAACATTAAATATTAAGTAGCTCATATTGTATACCTGAAACTAATACAACACTGTATGCTAACTATCCTGGAAATAGATGATAGATAGATAGATAGAGAGATAGATAGGAACTTCCTGGCCAAATGTATCTATGTTTTCTTTCTTCTTGAAATGACATAGAAAGTTCTAGCCTGCTTTAAATTCAAAATAAGATTTTATTTATGAAAGCTAAAAAGTTTCAATTTTAAAATCATTCCTTTTGAATATAATCATTTGTAGACTATTATAAGTGACATTGACTAATAGAGTTTTTTGATAACTTTTTTATAGTGACATTAAATGATTTCTTAAGCAATTAAATGGTATTATGATGAAAGCAAAACTAATGAGATGTTCTATAAAATAGATGCATATGTGACATTTAACATTTATTAAATGAGTTTACAGTCATTTACCTATTTTTCACCATGCAAAGATGTGCTCATTAAGGAATTTGAACAATCTGGAATGATCTACTGACAGACCCATTTGGCTAGAATTTCCATGACATGGTATATGTTTTTTCTACAGGTTCTTCAGCAATACAATCTCCACACATGGTTGTATATGCTACGTTTACACCCCTATATTTGTTCGAAAAAAAGATCTTTTCATTAGAAAAAATGGTAAGCACTCAAGGCCAGGAAGCACAGGGTGTGTGTGTGTGTGTGTGTGTGTGTGTGTATGAGTATATGATAGAGTGTGTGTGTGTGTGTATGAGTAGGTGGATGAGAGAGAGAGGGCAGTGGGGAGGGAGAGAGGAATAAAGAGAGAGGTTATTTGTTGTCGTAGAAGGTATATCAGAATTTAATTAAATTCTATACCTGGATTTCAGTCTACTTATGTTTAAAATATTAAACACTTAAACACAGGGGCCTGGAACATTCAAAATAGCAACATGGACGGGACTGGAAGAGATTATGCTGAGTGAAATAAGTCAAGCAGAGAGAGTCAGTTATCATATGGTTTCACTTATTTGTGGAACATAACAAATAGCATGGAGGACAAGGGGTGTTAGAGAGGAGAGGGGAGTTGGGGTAAATTGGAAGGGGAGGTGAATCATGAGAGACTATGGACTGTGAAAAACAATCTGAGGGGTTTGAAGTGGCGGGGGGGTGGAAGGTTGGGGTACCAGGTGGTGGGTATTATAGAGGGCACGAATTGCATGGAGCACTGGGTGTGGTGAAAAAATAATGAATACTGTTATGATGAAAATAAATAAATGAATAAAAAAATGAAAAAAATTATCTTAGATGATTGCAAGTTTCTTGTCAAAAAAAGTATCATTTTTCCATTCTAAGCAAAAGAAAAGGCATATGAGTTATATATTTCAGTATGAATCATGTAAACATATCTAAATAATAATAAATTAACTTTCCATAACAGATCATTATTATTTTCTTAACATAAGATGATTTAAATGAACTCACAACCACAGCTGGCAAACTACTATTATAACCTCCTTGTAATCTTTAGATAATATACACAAAAAATGTTAATTGATTTTTCTTGTAAGTCTAACAATTTGGAAGAAATTTAGAAAATGTACATAAAGGCATTGGAATTAAAATATTCATAGTATAAATACCTAGACATATGCAATGTTAACATTCTGGGATATACCCTTTGATTTTTTCTTCTGTGCATATATTCTGTATAAATATGTGTATATACTGTTTTACAGAGTGGAATTAAATTTTATGAATTTATTACATTTTGGAAGCCAGTTTTTCACTTTACACTCTATCATTAATTTTTTTCCATGATGTTAAATATTTGACCACATAATATTTAGTAGTGGTATGGTGTATTTAGGTTTATAAACATGTATATATATTTAAGTAAATTAAGTAAGCATGTGTATATATTTAAATATATATATATATTTAAGTAAATATATATTTACCCATTTCTCCCCACCTTCTGCCTCTGACAACTCTACCAATCTGCTCTCTATTTCTGTGAGCTTGTTTTGTTTTGTTTTGTTTCAGATTCCACATATGAGAGATCATGTGGTATTTGTCCTTCTCTGACTTATTTCACTCAGCATAATGACCTTGAGGTCCATCTATGTTGTCATGAATGGAAAGATTTCATTCTTTTTATGGCTGATTAATATTCCATCATTCCATTTTCATTTTGCTGCTCTAATAGTTTGAGTTCCACTGTCTTGTCTCTGAGCTGACTTATCCTTTCTCCCGCTTCTTCTAGTCTGTTGCTGAACTTTTCTAGTGCATTTTTCAGTTTAGTTACTGTATTCTTCAGCCCTTTGACTACTCTTTGGTACTTTCTTGTATTTCCATCTTTTTGTTGAAGTTCCCACTGTGTTCATCCATTTTTCTCCCCAATTTAATGAGCATTTTTATGACAACTATGCTAAACTTTATTATCAGACAAATTACTTATCTCCCTTTTATTAAAGTTTTTCTCTGAGTTTTTATCTTGTTCTTCCTCTCTCTCCTTTTGGAACATATTCCTCTGTTCTTTATCTTGCTTAATTCTATTAGCTTCTATACAGGTTATGAACAATCATCTCTCCCAGTCTTGAAGGAGTGGCTCCATGCAGTAGATGAAGCTTATCATTCAACGTTGCCTCAGTTCTGGTTGTCACTTAAACCTTTGTGCTTGTCTGGGCAGAAGCTATCATATTTTTAATAGCCTCCCATCAGTGAGGATGTGCTAAGACCTGTCAACATCCCTAAGGGGAGGATCTTAGCACTTAGATTCAGGCAATTAGGAAGTCAGACCTGTAAGCCACAGCTTTTAAAAGTATGTAAATATACATAGTCCTAGGGCTTGCAAGTGGCCAGGCTCTCTGGTGGTGTCCCCTGGTTGGCAGCCACAGAAAGGTAGGGCTCCAAATGATTAAAAAGCCCTTTTCTGAGATCCCAGTGAGTGGCAACAAGGCAGAGGGAGCATCCAAGACGGTGTCCACAGCCTGTACTCCTTGAGAGCAGGCAACTCCATAGTTCACTACGTGTGGCCAAATTTGATGTCCCTGAAGCCTGCATCAGGTAGGCTCCAGGGCAAGCCAAGAGTCCTGCTTTATAGGCTCAATTTGCCCCTGCACAGTGCCCATGGGTGACAGCCTGAAAAAGACTGTCTCTCCACTTGCCACAGTCCTGTGGCACCCAGGAATGCAAACCACCACTTGCTATCAGAGCCAGACAATCAAGAGGCTTCCTTAAAGTGGTAGCTGCAAAAATCGGGATGCCACCCATAAAAAGCAGAGCACCAGCCACATGTAAATCCCCCCTACAGGAGACACGGGGACTCTGGAGTGTGGTGGAGGAAAGAACAAAGATAGTGGTTGCCCTCCGAGGTCTCTGGGAAGGATCACTGTCAGTCCCATGGTGTGTGTTGAATTAGAAATCTTCCCCTCAGGCAGCAGCCAGGAGGATTACTTAATAGGCCTCCTCCATGGAAAGACTGACCTCCTGATCTGTTGCCTCTCGTTGTGCCCCAGGTGTGGCAGCTGGTTAACAACTCTTTCTGGATAGGTTATAGTCTGGTGGGGGCCACAAGCAGAAGCTTCATTGGTTGGAGAGGTGTCCCCTGGCAGCAGTCACAAAATCAGGGCACCAGATGGGAATATGAGCTCCTTTCTGGGTGTCACTAGTTCTTATAATCCCATAGGACCAGGAATGCAAGTTCCCTGGCCTCCAGAGCCAGGTGGTCAAGAGGCATTCCCTGGGTGGCAGCTACAAAGATCGGGCATCAGAGGCTTATGGAAAGCATCTTCCAGGAGATACTGGCATTCTGGAGCTGGCAAAGGGAGAGTACGAAGCTGGCTCACTGCCCCCCACACACACACCCGGGTTCCTGGAGAATGTTCCAGCAGGCACCTACGTGTGTGTATGAAATAAGATGCTGGTCCCTCAGGAGGAGACTCTAATATGAGCAGGTGAGCCTCTTTCACTTTGGGTGCAATCGACCAGACTTGGATTGGATATAAAAACAACTTTTCTCCTTCTCTTTGGAAAGGGTGAAGTCCACCCGATTACTTGCTCTTCACTCTGCTTAGACAAACACAATATTGGATTTGGAGCTTACCGAATCCTAACTCCTTGGGGGACTCCCAGACACGCAGCACTTTGGTCAAAGATTTCCGCGTGCTCTGAAATCATTTCACTTAAAGCATGAGTAGACTAGCTGGTATAGTGATATAAACATAAATGTTCAGTGGGCTAGTTAGAAAGAGCTAGATAGTAAAAATTCAATGACAGTTTGGTTGAAGTGTAAACCATCCAGGTGACTGCTCATTGCACTTTACTATACAGTATATTTATCTTCTAGATCATTTGCCCAGGCGGCATAATATCACTCCTTCTCTCTCCCTCCTCCTTCCTCCAGCTTCTCCTCTCCTGCCTTCTCTTCCTTTTCCTGCTCCTTTGTCCTTTTTGAATTGAAACCATTTCTTCATGAGAAAATCTGCCACTTAACAGGGGTAATACTGTCAAGATGACAGGGCACAATGTGCCTTTATGAATGTAGAGACAGGGGCAGTTTCTCTGATTTTAATTCAAAGTTAATTAACTTTAGTCATTGGCTAAATCCAAGTACGCTTCCTTGACCTCCCACCAAATTAAGTCTCTGATTCAGCGTTGAGCTGGCCATCTATCTCAGGCCTCAGTTTTAAAGTAAAAGTTCATGTGGCACTGGCTCAGCTGTTGTCTTACGTATTCCAAAGTTTTAAGACCATGGACTGCAAAATGACCAGAGCCATGCTTTGGGGAGTGCCATGGTCTCTTAATGGGAAGTACTCCAACACTTCTTAAAACTACAAAATATAAAAGTACTTGGTTGTCCTACTGAGAAATTAGTATTTAAACACAAAGTTAGTTTTGAATTTAAAGGACAAAAAAGATCACCCATGTTTGTTGTTAATTCATCACGCATCTATTGATTAACTGTTATGTGCTAAACAATGATTTAGTCTTTGAGGACCTGGTAACAAGCAAGTCTAAGAGAATTCCCTCCTTATAAAACCCAGAGTCTAATGAAGAAGACAGACAAGCCAACAAGAGTAATAAAGTTAGAAAACTGGTACAACAGAGATCATACAAAGTATCTGGCATATAATAGAAAGAGTGTTCAAATATTGTGTGTTGGATGAGTGACCAACTGAATGAGTCAGTGAGCAGAAAAATGAATATGGTGCACACAGCAGCTATACATCTTTCTAATGGTTGACTAAGGAAGTCTTCCCAAAGAAAGAAGGGTTTAAGTGATGGCCTTAAGAAGTTAGCGTAATAAATGGGGAAAAGTGTGCTCAAAGCAGATGTCTCTTTTGGAAAATCTGGAGGTACAGGAGAGCTCACTGGGTTCAGAGAAGTACTAGAAATTGAGCAAATGGCAAGGGGTAAAGACTAGAGGCAGCTCGAGATGTGGGAGGGAGTCAGGACCTACAAAGTGTTATAAATCCTTCCTCTGGGGGTTGAAAATGGCTTAAAGGACCCAGAGGTTCAGGAGTTAGCCCAATGTCTGTAATAATATCAAATGAACTATTTCACACATCTCCCCACCCACCTCCCATCTGATAACCATCAGCTTGTTCTCTATAGTTAAGAGTCTATTTCTTGGGTGAAGTAGATTACAGGAATTAAGGAGCACGCTTGTGATAAGAACTGGGTGAATTATTGAATCACTGTATTGTATACCTGAAACTGATATATTGATAAATCAACTTCAAGGCTGTAATAAACCGGCTATAGCCTCACGGTCTCCCTAACTTACCTGCTGATTCTTTTCCATTAGCTATTAGGCTAATCTAGTTCTCCTGGCCAATCAGAATGAGATACAATGTTTTAAAGAAAAATCAACACAAAAAGAATTCTAATAGAGTTTTTTTTTTTTTTAAGGATTTTATTTATTTATTTGACAGACAGAGATCACAAGTAGGCAGAGAGGCAGGCAGAGAGAGAGAGGAGGAAAAGCAGGCTCCTTGCTGAGCAGAGAGCCTGACATGGGGCTCGATCCCAGGACCCTGGGATCATGACCTGAGCCAAAGGCAGAGGCTTTAATCCACTGAGCCACCCAGGCGCCCCCTAATAGAGTTTTGTTAAATGCAGTACGTCGTTAAAAATTTTAGCCCAAAGACAATGAGACCAATAAGTAAAATAAAGGCAACACTTTCCATTTCTTGAAAGAATTGGTCCAGAATACAAGAGAAAGAACACTTGGAAAGGAACAAGATGGCATGAATTACCCCATTTTCTTGCTTTTGGATATTTGAAATAGTTTTGGTTTTATTTAAATAAGTAATCTGCAATTTCTAAGAAAACCTCCCACTTGCTCAAACTCCTACTTTTAGACGATTTCAGGTATCTGGCTGGCTCAGTTGGTAGAGCATGTGACTCTTGATCTCAGGGTTGTGAGTTCTAGTCCCACCTTGGGGCTAGAAAGAAAAAAAAAGAATGTTTGAGATGAGATGGCCAGAGGGGTGAAAGGGGCTTGTGGGCAAGGAAAATTCTAATATAAGTCTATAGATGAAATATTCAAAAATATTTCTCAAGTGCCTACTCAGGGTTTCATCCGAGTGAAACTTTACCATTCTAAATCTCTCTCTGCCCCTAACTCTAATCTAAGAAAATATGAGGTCCTTTAACAAAGTCTCTCGATATCAAAATATAACTATTATCCAAATTATTATAAATTATTACATCATTCAGAAGTATCTTAAAATATGTTAGAAATAAAATGAAGTATGAGGAATCAGCTTACTTTCCTTAAATCCAGCTAGTATTTTTGTGGATTATTCAAACAATACCATAGATGTTAATGCTATACTTAATTATTTGACACGAGACCTTACATTTTCAAATGCTTTAAATAACTTTATTTCCTGATGCTTTATGGCTCCAAAAAGAGTAAAGAATCTATATATTTGGTTGCAGTTAAAAGAAGGATTTGAGATGTATAGGCCAAATTTAATGAATAATAAAGTATCTGGAAATGATTCTGTTTATAAATACTACTTTGAGCAGGGCTTCTATTTTGGAGATGAAGTATAAATTTTTTTTTAAAGATTTTATTTGACTAAGAGACAGCCAGAGAAGGAACACAAGCAGGTGGAGTGGGGAAGGAAGTAGGCTTCTCACAGAGCAGGAAGGCCTACATGGGGCTGAAGGTATGATCTGAGCTGAAGGCAGATGCTTAATACCTGAGCCACCCAGGTACCCTTCAGGTATAAATTTTATAGTGTTCTTTTTTTGGTTACTATCCCGAGGCATTGCTTATTGAATAACAAATAAATTCTCCCATAAATTCCCATTTTGAGTGACGGGAAACTTTTAAATTTGTCGGGGTAAAAGTTGTAGAAAAAGGTTTAGACTTTAGAATATCTATGAGAAAACATTTTTAAGCCATTATAATACCAGAGGTTTCCACTTTTTTCTCAAGAAATTGCTAACATTCACCAAAAGGATAAAAGAGATGTAACTATTTCCTTTGCTTTTTTTTTTTTTTTTCCCTGAAGTGGGTTCCACACCCAATATGGAGCCCAACATGGGATATGAATTCACAACCCTGAAATCAAGACCTGAGCTGAGATTAAGAGTGGGATGCTTAACCGATTGAGCCACCCAGGAGCCACTCCTCTGCTTTTTAATTAGGCCTTTTCCCCCTTTAAACATTGAATCAGTTTCTTCTTTATTTGGCACATTTTTAGCACTTTTAAGTGGCTTTTCTGGACTCAACAGTGCACTGATAAGCTCTTTCCAATTATTAATTAATTGTTACAATCATTAGTTAATCCCTGGATTCAGAAAGAACTGTTTTATTTCACAGACACCCCACCTATTTTGCTTCTCCCGGAAATATAGATTGAGCTATAGAGAAACAAAGCATCAGGGCAAGGCATGTTCTGGCTGAGGCAATAGTTTGGAACAGGCTAATTGATGGGTTTCTGGTCCTCATTTAAATGACTGTTTTATAAATTTACATTTTCAAGCATTGCTATTCGCAGAGAAATCAATAATGCAAAATCACTAGGAAGAAAAATAGTTATTGGCAAAACTGACTTAAATGTACTTATTTTATTTTACTTGAAATGTTTCAACATTTAGATTCTGAATGCCAGAATTTGCTACAGAATATATTACTTTAACTCTCACAGACTTTTTGATTTCTTATGGCATATTTCAGCCATCAGTGAGTTACTGAAGTTCTCCTTAAACATGATTCTGAATTGTTCCAAAGCAACACAGCAGCTTTAGGAGATCTGAATGTTTGCATGGGGGAAGCATCTTGGGGGATTACTTGATTTGGCAGGATTTGGGACAGCCTTTCTCCTCTGGCTTTCTATGAGTGGCTCCATTGTCGGGAGAGATTGTGGAGATTTCCTGTGGGAGAGCCTCTTTTTGAGGGTGAGGTGTAAACTACAGACAAGGAACTAGTTATCACCACATTGACCTGACCTACTAAGTGCAGTGGGTTTTTTTTCTTTAATACTATGTAGCGGTTGCTGGTGACTAAACAAACAAACAAACAAAAACTTCACATATTAAGCACTTTTATCAAATCTTTAACTGATCGTAATAATAATGGTTGATTTATTTTGGACCAAAACTGATGTACTAAGATTTTTTTTTTTTTCCCAATCTCAGAAGGTCTTAAGTTTTTAGAACTGAAAAGTGGCTTCTAGCTCTAGCCTCTCATTTTGTATATGAGTAAATGGGGGCCTCAGAAAAATAAAAACATGAAGAGAAATACAAATGATAATAGTGCTTATATTAGGAGGTGGAAATATAGGTTATTTTTCCTTTATTAACACTTTATTGTGGTATCAGTATTCTTGTAACGACAAAAAAGTGGTTTATTTAAATGCACAAGGCAATTTCACGTATCCCTTTACATGTGCCTTCTGCCCTTTAGGCTGGTTCTGCGGAGAAGCTGAGAGAATACGGCCTCTCCCACATCTGTAGCCACCCCGTGCTGGTAACCAGGACTAGGTCTTGCCCCCTCATAGCACCTCCGAAATCCCCTCCTGTACCTGCCTGGAAACTCTTTCGTCAAAAAAAGGAAACTGTTATCACAGATGAAGCTCAAGGTATTGTTCCTGTTGTCTGCAGATCTTTCTAACAAGCCTTTCTCTGCATGAAGGTCTTAATAGTTTCATTTGTAATGAAAGATGTAGATCAAGGCAAACCACCTAACATCATACCTAAAGCCTACATTCAATTTTATATCTAAATTTTATGTCTTTAAAGGATCAATTCTCTCTACATGTCAGAAGCTGAGTAGTTTGGTTTGCATCTAAACTGACCAGCCGTGGTGCCTGGGTGGTTCAGTTGGTTGGGCATCTGCTTTCGGCTCAGGTCACGCATGGTCTCGGAGCCCTGGGATCGAGCCCTGTGTTGGGAGTCCCTCCTTGGGGGAGTCTGTTTCTCCCTCTCCCTCTGCTGCTGCTCCCCGCTCCCCCAGCTTTAATGGTTTCCTTAAAATAAATAAACAAATTGACCAGCTATATCCAGGCCGTTCTTTGGGTGAGGGTATTGTCATTATTGTGACAGAAAATGATTTGTAACAAATAATAGAAAAAAACATAAAGAGCATATTTAAGCCACTGGTGTGAAATCACTCTAGTGTACCCTGTAGAACATAACTTTTGAATTAACTGATTTCTGTTTAGAATATAGGAACGGAACTTCTGCCCTGGACTGGCTTCTATGGGAATGTTGTTCTAAGCCACCCTGAATGGCTGTTGGGCTAGAAATAAAGAGGTTCCTGTGGCTGTGGGGAGTAAGAGGGGCAGGGGATGGTGCCCACCTGGCTCTTATTCTCAGTTCACTTCTAACTTCTTCACAATCTAAATTCTTCACAATCCCAAATCCTTCAATGTTTCTTCCCTCCAAGTCTTCATTCTTACTCTATTATTTTTCATGAGCACCAAGTTTGAATGGCAAAAGATGTGAGCAAGGGCATTAATTAAAAAAAAAAATCAATTTTAACATGGAAGCATGAATCTGAGCAGATGTGATTAAAAAAAGGGAAAAAATAATAATTTAAAAATTATGGCTTGGCAGAATAGCTCACAATTTTTCTTTAGGCTACATCTACTGCATTTCTGTGCCTAATTTAGAACTTGCAGTTTCTCATAAAGGATGATAAAGAATTGACCTGTCATGGATAATTTATCTGTATATAGGCCTCTGTGCCTGTGGATATATATATCTTTCTTATTCCAAAACACTTCAGTTGCTTTAATTGTCTTTGTTCAAAAAAGCTTTTTTTTTTTTTAATGTCTTTTGTGTTTGTCTCCTTGCTTTTGCTTTTTCTCCCTTTGTCTTTGCTGATTGCTCATTGTTTTCTAATTGCATTCCTCCAGCACTGAGGATATCACATTCTAGAGGTTTTCACATTAGGGGTCCTGTTAACAGGTCTGTTAGACCCTAAGGAACAATGAAAGCAAAGCTCTTGCCTGCTTACTAATGGTATCACTGGGAAGCTCAGAAGTAGGCTTTAAGCCTTTGGTGCCCTGCAGTCAGGCTTGTACCTTCTCTTGGTATTGTTTCCTGTGGCTCCAGCTACCAGTTCAAGACTAGTTGATTCCCCATTGCTGGTGACCAGAGGGCCACCCCTGGGTTCATGATGTAATCCCGAAGTCTGGGTGGTACTCAGAACCCTAAATCTTCCATGGCCACAGAGATTGGAATATTGACCTGTTCCCAGCATTCTACTTCCAACCATAATTTACATGTTTTAAAAATACAAATTATAACTGTTAACCATGTAATTTTCCTCACATTTGCTTTTTGCCCTACATGATACAAATAGTGCATCAGGTAGCAAAGATTTTCTAGCACAAGGTATTTTATCTTTTCCAGAAAAGAATAGAGACTAAAGAAATAATCTGGTTTAAAGGGAAGATGAAATGGTCAATTCTTTTTTTATCTTTTCTTTTCTTTCTTTCTTTCTTCTTTTTTTTTTTTTTTAACTAGGCCTATCTGCCTCTCTCTTTCCTGCTTGATTATTCCATTTCTTTACATCCTTTGAGCTTGTGCAGTGAGCTGTTGATGCCTGCTTGGGATACAGAACTTTCCAATTTTTATTCCTCCCTCCCACACCCCCTCCTCCTTCCCTGACCTCCTCTTTCCTGTTCTCTGTCTTTCTGAATCAGAGATCAGCTTTCACATGATACTTGAAAGAAAGTCTTTTGCTTTTAAATGCTATATTTTAGTTCAGTGTGTAGAGCCACACTGAAAACAGTTGTTCATTCAGAGCTTTGAGGAATAGTTGGATGAAGCGAAAAATATTGACCTCACAGACCTTTTTTGATTTCAGAACTGATTGTAATGTTGTTCTAGGTAAGTGATGGCTCTGATGCAAGCTGGGGAAGAAAAATCTAAAATCGGTGGAAATCCATAACTGGTATGCCACCTCGAGTCTCACCCTGTAACCTCATCTTTTTTTTTTTTTTAATTTTATTTATTTATTTGAGAGAGAGAGCATGAGAGGGGAGAAGGTCAGAGGGAGAAGCAAGCATGGAGCTGGGAGTCCGATGCAGGACTCAATCCCAGGACTCTGGGATCACGACCTGAGCCAAAGGCAGTCGCCCAACAAACTGAGCCAACCAGGCGCCCTGTAACTTTCTTTCTTCTATGTATTCAGTTTAATATTTAAGGGGAAAATTAACAGGGAGAGAAAGAGAGAGAAAGAGAGATCATTTTAGTGGTGACCATGGAACAAGGAGAAAAAATTATGTACTTGTTTCAAAGCTTTACTTTTTTTTTCCCCCCAATAGTTACCCTTTCCATTGCTGGAGAAGTTTTTGTTAAAACAATCATCTCTAATGTTTAATGGGATGCTTGGGCTCTGTGCCATATGCATTGAGAGTTTCTTCCTTATAGATCAATTTCAGACTCCTTAGGAGACTCCACAAGGCCTTTCTTGATCCACTGCTTTCTCTTCTACCCATGACCTTCACTTTGTTACATTTTCTGTGCTTCTACTACCATCTCCAGGTGTTAGTCTGCATTTTCTCTTCATGTTTCAGCAATTGTATTGCAGAGGTCGACTAAAAGAACACAGTTTTAAGTGAAAAACATTTAAAGAAGTAACAGTGAGGGATGCTTGGGTAGCTCAATAAGTTAAGCGTTTAACTTTGGCTCAGGTCATGATCCCCGGGTCCTGGGATCAAGGCCCACACTGGGCTCCTCAATCAGTGAGGAGTCTGTTTCTCCCTTTGCCTGCTGCTCCCCCTGCTTATGCTCTCTCTCTGTGTCAAATAAATAAATAAAAATTTAAAAAAAAAAGTAGGAATGAACGTCCAGTAATAACAAGGAGATGTTGTTAACTTTCTCCCTTGAGATTTGATTGCTTCACGTTTAAGTCTGGAAATCAATAGAGAAGTAGACTTTAAATATCTAATATTGGCAGGACGTATAAAGCCTTTCAATATAAAATCTACGTATCCCAGTACATTCCTATTTCCCTCTTTTGAAATTTGTTGGATAAATAATTAGTGTTATCAGTACTATAATAGAAGTTAAGTTATGCATTTAATCTTAGAAGATTTTAAAAAGTACATTATGCCACCTGTTTCTTTTAGAATTAATAACCAAGAAGCCCGAACAATTTCTTGAAATTTCAAGTCCGTTCTTGAATTATAGGATGACTCCATTTACCATTCCAACAGAAACGTAAGTATGTAACATTCTTTCCCACAAATACATCTTGCTGACAAATGAAGTATTTTGTGAATTGTGTGGTTAGAAATGTATGCTTTGGTGACAGATATACTAAACTTTGTATCACTGCGGTGATTACAGGAAAACCATATTTTTAGATTCTTTTTCACAGTAATAAGTAGAGAAGATAAATCCTGAATAGGTGAAAATAAAGCTTAACTATGCCTGGCTTTACAGCTTTGGCTACTGTTTTAGAAGAATAAAGTACTTTGTTTTACTTAAACATTAACACTAACAAATGCTTTTGGTTGTTATCTGATAATGAAATCGTAAGAGCAGAGGGTTGTCATAGAAACCAGAGAGATGAAGTGTGTCAGTCTTAGGGAAAACAAAAACAAAAACAAAAACAAAAACAAAAACAAAAACTAAGTAGAACAACAAAGACAATCAAGTAAAAGGAGGAAGAGGAGAAAGAGAAATCCAAATATACTAATATTTGTCTATGGCAAAAGGGATAAAAATAAAGACTATCATCCTGAATCTAAAATTTCTAATGAGCTCAGAGAAGTGAACAGCAAGTCCACAAATAGCAATAAATGAGAAGAATTAGTGAGGGATATAAGGGGAAAATATGATTATCACCACTAAAACAGTGGTAATTTGTTATGCAGTGTTAAGTAACTAACACATGGGTATATACATATGTCGAAGATTACCAAATTTATAGCCTAAGCTTGTGGAGCTAACTGTACTTCAATTATCCACCAATAGCATTGTAATGCATAAGGATAAATAATAATGTGTAAAATGGTTTTAAAAAAATAGGGATTCTAAGAATTCAAGAATTCAAGGGATACAATAATAGCTGAAAGTAAGGATTCGGCAGATGTGTTTCATCAGAGATTAGATACAGCAAAAAAGACAACTGGCAAAATGGAAAACAGATCAGAGATAATATCCAGACTGAAAGATTAAGACTAAACTTTAATAAGTAAATGAGGAAAAGTACAATAAAAACTAAAGGGACAAGTTGAAAAAGACCCACATATTTGCAAGTGGGTCTCAGAAATAGAGAGAATGGAGAATAATGACAAACTAAAAATATAATGGCAAAATATCCTAAAGTAAAAGAGAAATAAAATCAAGTCAAGAATCAATCAGAAAGTTCTGACATCAAGCAACGTAAACACAAAAAAACCTGCAACTAGACACATCTGGTAGAACCGAAGACAGAGAGGGTACAAGGATATGTAGGGATAAAGTCAAAGTCCTGCCTCACAAACCAACATGGATGAATGTCACACAAAATTATTAGACCGAAGAAGTCTGGTGTCAAAGGTACATGGGTTGCTTTTAATTATCCTACTAACAGACATTATGCAGAGAAAAATAAAAAGCAATCCATGGTCTTGGAAGTCATGATGGTGGTTTTCGGTGGTGAGGAGGTCCAGCCATGCTTGGGAGACACTCGGCACAGCTCAGGGGGCACTGGCAACATTAGCATCCCTTGGTCTGAATCATGGTGACATGGCCATGCTTCCTTTGAGATTTTCCAGCAAGTTTAACACTTATGATTTGGTTCTTTGTTCAATGTCTTTTAAACTTAATAAAACTTCATGAAACATTTTGAATAGTTTATATTATAGGTCACCCAGTGCCCGGGAGTGAGGGGTTACCTTTCTTTGGATGTAGGGAGATCCATGACCGGAATGTAAGCTGAGGAAGAAGAGCAGTTAAACTTGAGATCAGAAGTCAGTTCGTTGCATTGTTTTACTTTTAGAGCCTCTTTACATCACAGCCAGTTAATTGACATTGTATGAACTCTATTTAAGTTGAAAATATTAGATTCTTCAAAGCAGTTACTGTCAAGGCTCCTGTCAGTTCTGTGTACCAACAACTGACCACTGAGAAGGGGGTTAGGAGGGACCCCTTGGTAACACTCCTCTGGATAGTCCTTGGCAGTTAGTAATGTCAAGCCTTGAGGGACAGCTTTATCAACTGAAAACATGGTTTGCTGCTACTTTGATTTCAAAAATTTGTTACTGTTACAAATTTGTAAACCCAGTTTTCTTCAAACTTTTGTTTTAACTCTTCATAAAATCTTATTTTATACTTAAATCTGTGAATTTCCATAGAAGTTTTAAATATACTTAGTTTTTAAATTTATTTAAATATTTTAGATGGCATTTGCTATATCACTATGTTTTGTTATCTCCCCAAGAACTTTAAAAGACAGAAATCATAGGAAATAAAATCTTGCCAAGTATTTAAATCTTTATTAAAGTTCAAATAATCAAACTCGAATATAGAACCTTAATTTTTCCTATATATGCTATTAGTTTTTACAAACCAAAATTTTCTTATATGTTGTAACTTAATCATGAAGCTAAAATTAAATATGTCATACATTTTAAAGCCTAATTTGTTGGATTATGTAACATGCTAAGTTCTTTCATATGTTATAAATACAAAAGCATATCTACATAGAGTTTTCCTGAACTTAATATAAAAATGTTAGTGTTTCATAATTTTTCTAAATTTTATACTTAGTATTACCCACTAAATGATTTTTCCATTCCAAGTTAACTTTGAATCATCTCTCAACTGAGGAGATTGCATACTGATCAGAGATTTTGTGCATTTTGAAAGCCAGAGCTGCAAACTATCAGGAAAAATTTCCTCATGACCCAGACTTTTACAATCTCTGTGCCAATAAGCACAGGTTGGTTTCATAGCCTGAATTCCTTGAGTTACTCCCTTACTCGATTTTCTTATATTTTCTTTCAGCTTCATTATATGGTCAAGGTGGACAGAAGTCTAAAACCCAGATCTAAGTGACTCTGACACCTGATTGGATTCAACTAGTCACTGTTTGAATCTGTTATGAGTTTCCTGGCTTTATTCAATCCAGCAGAAGCAAAAACAAATGTGAATGACATTTCATCCTACATGAAAGAAAAGTCACTTGTCCTACTTTGCTGTGCAGTCAGAGTTCTCAGGTCAACATGAGTGCAATCCCTTTTTTTGGCAAGTCCTTGAGAGTGACTGCTATCCCATGTGATTTTCCCCTTGGAACTCTGTCTCTGCTAGCAACATGCCAAATTTGCCCATTCTTGGCTCCTGGCCTTGTGGGAATCAGAACCTCACAAATATGACTGTGCTACCCTCTAGTGGCAGTTTCAGGTAAATCAGACATGGCTAGCTTGAGACCAATTAATTAAGAACTTTTTCACTGAACACAAGGAAAAAAAGGAAAGTGTAGGAAATCTGTATACATGAAATTTAATTTTATCTTTGTGAAGTATATAACCTAAAATGTATTTATCACAACAAATGTCTTTTTATTGTGCTTGTAAGCTCGTAGGAATGACAATGGCAATTCAAGGTCATGTCAGCAATGACTTGAAAGAAAATATCCTACACTTCTGTAGCTAGCATGAATGTCACGCTTATAAACTCAAGTGTTCAAGACTCACTCAGATTTCTGACTCTGAGTCCCATTTCTGATACATTAATACTGAGTTAGATGAGGTCTAAATGTCAAATTCCTACATTCTGATCATCAACATTTAAAGATGACCACCATAGTTTTAAAATAGCATTCTAGAAAAGTTTTACGACAATGCATTGACTGATATGGATATTTCTTCAGTAGTGTAGAAGGCAAGTCAGTGTTTTTAACAGGAAATAAAATTTGTTATCAGATATAAAAGGAGATGATACAATGAACAAAATCAGAAGTTCCTACTCTTGACAAAACTGCTGTTATTAATATACAACGTAGTATCAGTCAGCTATAAAAAAGAAGGAAATCTTGCCATTTGTGACAATGTGGCTGGAACTTAAGGGCATTCTGCTAAGTGAAATAAGTCAGAGAAAGACAAATGCCGTGTGATCTCACTTGTATGTGGAATCTAAAAAGTCAAAACCAAACACAAACACCCAAGATACAGAGAACAGATTGATGGTTGCCAGAGGAAGGAGGTACATGAAACGGGTAAAGTGGGGTCAAAAGGTACAAACTTCCAGTTATAAAATACACAAGTCATGAGATATAATGCCCAGGACGACTGCAGGTAACAATGTTGTATTGTATACTCGGAAGTTGCTAAGAGAGGAGATTCTAAGAGTTCTCATGACAAAGAAAAAAGACTGCAACTATGTGTGGTGATGGATATTAACTATGCTTGTGATCTTCTTACAATATATATGAATATCAAATCATCATGTTGTACACCTGAAACTAATATGGTGTTATATAGGAGTTATAACTCAATTTAAAAAATGACAGTTATTTATTAGTAACTTCAAATAAGAAATTAGGATAACAGAAGTTTTTTTTTTTTATTAGCCACTTTGTACAGTCTTTTATTAAGAAAGGGGTGCCTCCTAGATTTGATTTATCATCCATTACTGAAAATGATGAAACCGCCACCATTAGTCAGCCAGACTTAAGCCAACTGACAGGAGCAGTTTCTCAGGTAACTATGTTACTCTTATTATCAGCCCAATTCTTACTTATAAAATATCTTTTCTTAACTTGTGAAATATATTATACACAAAAGACTGCATAACATGCAATTGAACAGACTAAAGAATGTTATGAAAATAAGCTTTTTAGATTATGAAGTAACATATTCATTCCTTATAGAAGTCCCTTGTGTGGGGCGCCTGGGTGGCTCAGTGGGTTAAAGCCTCTGTCTTCTGCTCAGGTCATGATCCAAGGGTCCTGGGATCGAGCCCCATATGGGGCTCTCTGCTCAGCAGGGAGCTTGCTTCCTCCTCTCTCTCTGCCTGCCTCTCTGTCTACTTGTTATCTCTGTCTGTCAAATAAATAAATAAAATCTAAAAAAAAAAAAAAAAAAAAAGAAAAGAAAAAAGAAGTCCCGTGTGCATCTCCTATCTTCCATTCAGAGTTTGGTGTTAATCAAGCCCATACTCTTCTTCTACTTCTTCTTTTTTTTTTTTTTTTTAAAGATTTTATTTATTTGAGAGAGAAAGAGAGAGCACATGAGCAGTACAGCAGAGGGAGAGTGAGAAGCAGACTTCCCGCTGAGCAGGGAGCTGGATTCAGGGCTTAACCCCAGGACCCTGAGATCATGACCCAAACTGAAGGCAGACTCAAACCAGCCGAATCACCAGGCATCCAAACCCATACTCTTCTAATTTTGCCAATTACATATATACATTTATAAACGGTATAACCTTAGTTTAATTGTTATATAATTTTCTTTAAATGGACCCATTAATTCCTCTGGGACTTCCTTCACTTAGCATCATTTATGAGCTTTACCTGGTGTTGTATGTCATAGTTCATTCATTTCAACTGGTTGAAATTTAATATATAACCAAACTACTTTTTTTTTTTAATCACCACATTGTTAATGGCTATAGTCATTGCTCCTTGTTTCTTATTTCTTCTTTCAGATTTTTATTTAAATTCTAGTTAGTTAGCATAAAGTGTAATATTGATTTCTGGAGTAGAATTTAGCGATTCATCACTTACATGTAATAGCCAGTCACGAAAACAAGTGCCCTCCTTCATGCCCATCACCCATTCAGCTCACCCCCCACCCACCTTTCTCCATCAACCCTCAGTTTGTTCTCTGTCTTTAAGTGTCTCTTCTTATGGTGTGCTTCTCTCTCTTTTCTTCCCCCTTTCCCATAAGCTCATCTGCTTTGTTTCTTAAATTCCACATATAAGTGAAATCATAAGGCATTTGTCTTTCACTATTTTGCTTAGCGTAATATACCCTAGTTCCATCCATGTTGCTGCAAATGCCAAGATTTCATTCTTTTTGACAGCTGAGTAATATTCCATTGTACATATACACTACCTCTTCTTTATCCATTCATCAGTCAGTGGGCATTTTGGCTCTTTCTGTAGTTTGGCTATTGTGGACATTGCCACTATGAACATTGGGAGCTTCTTGTTTCTTACTATGGTAAGCAGTGGTACCATGACCATTCTTGTATGTCCCTGTACACATGCTCTAGCGTTTCCAGAGTTCTAGAGTTTGTAACCTTTTATGCACTGTGGCTCCTGTTGCCAATTTTGTAAAACTTCAGCACACAATGAAAATAACTGCATCTTGGTATTAGTTGAGTATCAATGACAGGGAATGATGGAAAACTAAATAGATGTTTGGGTTAGCACCATGAGAACACATCACTTCACTGTTTGGTGGAGGAATGACTGCTAAGTGTAGCTGCCAAATGGTTGGCCAGCTGCAGGTCATGGAAGTATCTGTAGGGAGTAACACATGACTACTTGAACCTAACAATGGGCCCCATAATTGCAATTTCAGAGTAGTGATCAACATATGTGACATTTGAAGATATTTGCAACAACTGTAATTATATGTAAAATAGTGTAATTTCTTCCATAAAGTCACAGTTATTGCTAATAATATTGTGGCTTACTTACCTGCATTGATAAACCGATAACTGATGAAAATGTTGAACTTGGACTAAAGATGAATTTTTTTCAACTCTTCATGTTCATGGATTCCTGAAATTTTAACTCTGGACCCCAAAGGACACTCGACTAGGAAGTCTTCGTCCAGAATGTGAATCTTGGGAGCATAATTGATGGGTCATGGGTCATTTACCCATTTGACATTACAACAAAATGCCAAACAATTTTCCAATACAGGTGTATCAATATCCACTTCTGTCATCCCTGGATAAGCAATTTCTTTGTAGGCATCATGTCCAACACTCATATTACCTAATATTTCAAATTTTGCCAGTGTGGTCAGTGTCAAAGAGTATTTATTTCTTAATAGGTAATATATTCACATGTTCAAAAATAAAAATATAAGAGACCCCTGGGTTGCACAGTCAGTTAAGCATCTGATTCTTGGTTTTAGCTCAGGTCATGATCTCAGGGCTGTGAGATTGAGCCCCATGTCAGGTTCCACGCTCAGCACAGAGTCTGCTTGGAATTCTTCCTCCCTCTCCCTCGGCTCTTCCCACTCATGCTCTCTTTCTCTCCAACAAATAAATCTTTAAAAAAATAAAAAATAAATAAAAATATAAGGCATACATGAAGAATTCTTGTTCCTATTAATATGCTACATTTTCACTGCTCTGCACTCCGTAGGACATTTGTTACATTTTGTTATGCAAATTCAGAGAAACACACAGATAATATTCCATAGCCTCCCTTCTTCAATTCAAAATTTAACAAAAGAGTTTTTACTTAGTAAGTACTGGAGATGATTTCATATCTATACATAAAGAGTGTCTCTATTCTTAAAGTTGCATAATATTTCATTAGGTGACTGAACCCTAGTTCATTTCTACTCACCTCTCTAGATGGCATAAGATACCTTGCAGGGCACACCATTGCATTCAAGTGAGCAATTTTTTTTTTTTTCCGTATTAGTTGGAAAGCAGACAAACAATTGAGCTTGAATAGATTTGACCATTTTTAAGAGTTTTTCTTTAGTTTTAAGCTATTTCATGCAGTAGTTTTAGAGAGTCAAGAACACCATAAAAATAGTCAATCTGTCTTATTCCTCCTTATTGCCTTAGTCTTCCTCCCCAGAGTCAATCCCTTTTATTAGTGTTTCTTCTGGTGCTTAGCTCTACATTTCTAAATAGTAGGCACGCACACCGTTGTTGTTGTTTATCAGCACTGGTGAAAATGCTTGACATATGGCAAACACAGTTATATAGTTATTCAATGATGGGATTCTATTATTTCTTGATCTATCAGTTTAGATATTACCCCTTGTTGGGGAAGATAAGTGTTTAGCACTGCTGTCCTCTCTCACAATGGCAAACCTTCACTTTCCTCTGTCTTCTAGATTAGTTTACTTCTGAAGTCTTTGTTGGATCTATATTCTAGCTATATAAGGATAATTACTGTGGAGACAATAAAGAAAAGAAATTCCCATGTCTGTCTATCTATCTATCTATCTGTCTATCAATCATCTATTGACATATCACACTTTATTTATTCATTCATCCATCAAAGGACACCTGGTGAATAATTCTGGTCTGACCATGGGTGTAAAAATATCTCCTTGAGATACTGCCTTCAATTCTGTTGGGTTTTTATCCAGATGTGGAATTGTTAGAGCACATGGTAAGTCTACTTTAATTTTTCAGGAGCTACCATACAGTTTTTCACTTTAGAGTCCACTAGGAGTGCACAAGACTTCCAGTTGCTTCACATCCTCACCAACATGCCCTCCTGTTTTATTTTTTTATAATAGTAGCCATCATAACGGGTGTGAGGTTATAACTCATTATACTTCTGATCTGCATTTCCCTAATGATTAGTGATATTGAACATCTTTTCTTGGTCACTTGTATATCTTCTTTGTATAAATACCTAAGTCTTTTGCCATTTTTAAATTAGTTTATTTGATTTTTGTTGTTCTTTGTATAAGTTCTTTATATATTGTTGATGCTACCCTTTTATCAGATACATGATTTACAGATATTCTCTCCCATTCCACAGGTTTCATCTTCATGGTATTGATGCACAGAATTTTCTATTTTGATGTAGTCCAGCTTATCTTTTTGTACATTTGTTATTGCTGCTGTTTAGTATGATATCCAAGAAATCATCACCAAATCCAATGTCATGAAGCTTTTGCCCTATTTTCTTCTAAAAAATTTATAGTTCTAATCTCTTTGTCTCTGTGTCAACCTTGTCATCCAAACTTTCTGTTGAGTTTATCTCACTTTCCTATTTTTAGTTTCTAAGAGCTCTCATTCTTCATTGTATTTTTTGTAGAAGTTTTTTATTTTGTAGATGGATGTTCTCTGATCTTTCTGATATTACCAATTTAAAAAATGTATCCCTATATATTGTTTTTGTTTTCTATTACTGTCTCCACCCACATACTTTAGTTTCTTTCTTTGATCTAAGTTTCCTTCCTCAATTGTCTGGTGATACTTTGTTGCACATATATATCCAAGGAACTCATGACATTAATCAGCTGCTGATTGGAGGTGGCTTTATAGAATGGCTAGAGCTTGTCAGCCGGTAGGATAATTAACTTAGGATAATTGGAGGATAAATGAGTTTCATTTGGGGGTGAGATTAGCTCCAAAGGTAGATTCTTTGGGGGTTTTTTCCTTGGCCTTGGTCAGTTTCTCCAGTTAAGAGTCTTCTAATCTCCCTCCAGGGGTGGAATGAGTCACAGGGATTGGCATACACTTATCCATCAGTGTTCTTACAGCCAAGCAGTACAGGGGAGCCAAGAGTTTCAAAGTTCAGCATGGGGACTTTCACTTAATTCCTCCCTTCTCTTTAGAGTAGCGCTGTTTCCCACAGTACCTGTGAACCCAGGTCTGGAGAGTCTCATTTAATTTCTCCATGTGAAGCAATCTCCAATGTCCCATGTAGGCAGAAGAAGGCTAGATGTTAAATAACAAAGGATTATAGCAAAATGGGGGTTTGTCTCTTCCTTAAATAGTCATTTAACCCATTCCTGTATTTTATATAAGGCCGTATAGCATTCTCTCCTTCTCAGATGCCCACTATTCATTTCTGGGGCCCTAAGGCATGTGATGGGCTTGCTTCCCCCTTGCTTCTCAGGTAGCTCTGTTCTGTTATTACCTGCATCTCTTTACATCATCCAAAATATTGTTGCCATCATCCATTATGTCTGAATGACTTTGTACCGTTTAACCTTTTATACATATTTTGATTGTGTCACAGAGGAAATGGAGTTGCACAAATGAATTCAACTTCATTTCCCTGTTTAAATTTGAAGGAAGCATTTTTATAATTTGAAACACACCTTCCTAGTTTCCGTACATTAACTGCCAATTATAATCTCATCTCATTGTATTTGATCTGTAATCATATCAGGTGCTTCATACCAAGCCGAATAACTACTTGAGGATATTATTGTTTTAATTTAACTTGTATTTTAAGACTCAATTATTTAATAAACTCTCATATTCTGGGTTTTAATTTCAAAAATTTAAACCCTCAAGCAATTATTAAAATAAATTCACATCTTTGAACTTTAAGGTTAAAAACAAAGTTTCTGCTTTACCATGTTTTAGGAACTATTTGCAGAAATTTGTTTCTTCAATGATTAAAAGACAGTATTAACTCTTTTAAAAGCATTGGTGCTTTAAATAGCTAACATGTTTTGCTGAATTTATAAATCGTTTCTTAATGTGTTCCTTTCATTTCACAGGGTAATGTTATTTCACAAGCTATACTTGGAAAAGGTAAATTAATAATCTCATGACTTTCACAAACATCAAAACACAAAAGGATCTCTGCTTCTTGACAGCTCTTAGAGGTCCCTTCTTCTGGCTCTTGGTGGCCTGTCTCCAATGTCTCCTCTGATGTGTTAACTTTAATCTGCTCTGGGCTAGAAAACTCAGATAATCTCACTTGTTAAATTCATTCTTAAAGTCAAAATCAAAGATATCTGATAAAGGGCCCATGAGTACAGTTCATGTGTTTTTTTCCCCTCTATAATTTTGCATATCTCAATAACTTAATATTTAATGATGTAGGTGCAATTGACATGTTTGTCTTCTGCTATGCACAGACGAGCTGATAGACCTTGGATTGAATGATGCAACCCATCAAGGGGAAGGATTAAGTTTGGAAAGAGATTTGGTCAGCCTGACAACAGCAACACAGGATAAATCACAGGAGGAGCTTGCAACCATAAATAATAATGTTTCTAAAGAAATATGGTTGGATTTTGAAGACTTCTGTGTTTGTTTTCAGTAAGTATAAATTTTTTAATGTGTATTAAATATAGTGGATATATAAGCCATTAATTTTTACCTATCATTCAAAAGAGTTAAATCAATATTAGTCTGATATTGATATGATTCCCAGTAAAAATGTTAGAGAGAAAAACAAGTGAGTTGATAGTCCACATAGAATATTATTAATAGCCTAACAGATCTCAGGCCAGTGTCTGCTCATCCTCAGAGACTTATTTGTTGATGAAGTGAAAGATAGTTTATTTACTGAGAGGGATCATATTTGTCTCCTTCGGACAACTAATCCAATGCAGTTGTTATTCTTTTCTCCTGGCTTTATTGACCTAGGAGTTCATAAATAAAATTATAAGATATTTATATATCTTAAATATATATATATATATATATCTTAAACATAT